>NC_090912.1:7481889-8081889 GCF_040956055.1 Brachionichthys hirsutus
GTTCGAATACACAGATCCAGTCTTCCAAGTTATGGTTGAACGGGACCGTGAGCTCATCCACCTGATGGGCTCTGCTTCTGCTCAGGTAATTCTGAATGATGCAATGATCAAAAATAATCCGACACGCTTATACTCTGTTTTGTAAAGTTTTCAGGGTCTCATAATCTCAATCATTTTCTAACAAGTTTCTTCAAAATTGAGTCTGGCATCAGACCATTCGTATCTTTACCAACGGACATGGATCACTAATCTTTGAAGTATCATCATTTTTAAGTGATTCATCTCTTTCCCTGCCTCCTAAATTTTAAATGGCCTGAACTGGACTTCTGTTCTATTATTGTATGAATACTTTAATTTCTCATCCACCTGACTGGTGGGGGGTGGGTGGAATTCTAAATTCCCAGATGGCTAAAATATTAACAGTCATTTGGGTCACACGTTAACAGCTGAGTCAAAAGCACTTTCATGAATTATTTATGCATGCAGACTAACATTACGTTTTTGCATGTTCGGCTATTTAATGACTAGAATGTCTCCAGTCATGTTGAATAACTAATTTGGAACCAAATAAAACCACTCCCCTTTTTACTTCTTTCCAAATATCTATGTTTTATTAAAGTGTTGTTTGAAAGATGGCAGCAGGGATTCAAGACTTCATGACTCTCTCCTTTGCTCTGTTACTCTGATAATGAAGCTGCTGCTTTGTAATCTTTTTCAGATATACAACATGCTTCCATGGCTGGGTCCTTTTATTAAGAACTGGAGGGCCATGATGAAAAATTTTGAGGAAAACAAAGGGGAATTCAAACGCATCATAGCAGATCTGAAGGAGAGTCTGAACCCTGAGATGTGCAGATGTTTCATTGATGCATTCTTGATGCATAAATTAAAACTGGAGGTGAGACGCCCCAACTCCAGTTAATGCTCTTCACAGCTTGTTGTACAAAACATCAATCATTTACTACATGTTTTTTTCTAGGAGTCTGAAATCAAGGACTCACAATATCATGATGAGAACCTGGTCAATATTGTGATGCAACTGTTTGCTGCTGGAACTGACACCACAGCAAACACACTTCAGTGGAGTCTGCTTTACATGGCAAAATACCCTCATGTACAAGGTGAGAAAGCATAATGCTAATCTGAGCAAGCGAATCTCACAAGGAATTTGGTTTAAAGTGCACTGCATTTTTATCAGATTGAGTTCCATTTTCACCCACATCTAGACCAGGTCCAGGAGGAGCTGATCAGGGTGATTGGAAGCCGTCAGGTCCGAGTGGAGGACAGGAAATACCTGCCCTACACTGACGCTGCAATCCACGAGGCACAGAGATTCGCCAACATTGTCCCCATGGCTATTCCTCATAGAACGAGCCAGGACGTCACCTTCCAGGGATACTTCATCAAAAAGGCAAGTTGCCCATAGCAACACGAATTGACATTGACATTTTTTGTCATTCAGTATGTTCTGTGAAAATGGAAAGAAGTACAGCAATACCTTGACATACAAGTATATCCTGGATCGAGCTCGTTACTCAAATATCTCGTTTGTCAAATACATTTTTCTACATATAAAATAACGGAAAACAATTGAATCCGTTCCGGCCGTCTCAAAACACTAAAATCAACGCTAATAACAATGGCTTAAAAACATTATTTCCTATATAGGTACACACACACACACACACACACACACACAATGATATAATAACTAATGTGGATATATTATTAGTTTTACCTTCACGGTAGACTGCTCTTATCAGCAGTAAGCATTATTTACTGTAATTGAACCTTTATTTAACCAGGTAAGTTCATTGAGAACTATTTCCCATTTTCAATAACGACCTGGATCTAAGTTACGTATATTTGGCGGTGGAAGAGGAAGAGGAAGCCAGAGAACCGGAGAGAACCCACGCAGACACGGGGAGAACATGCAAACTCCCCACAGAATGGCTGCAAGTCGGATTTTGAACCTGTGACCTTCTTGCTGTGAGGCAACAGTGCTATCCACTGCGCCACCGTGCTGCCCAAAACCATTTCACATCTGAACAATTTATTTCTGTGCTTCCAGGGGACGTCTGTTTTTGTTCTACTTTCATCTGTCCTGTACGATGAGAGTGAATGGGAGAGCCCACACACCTTCAACCCTTCACACTTCCTGGATAAGGAGGGTAGATTTATCAGAAGAGATGCCTTCTTGCCCTTTTCTGCAGGTACCAAAAACTTCATTAGATCAGATTTTAACTTGTAAGGATAAGATCCAGTTTATTTTGTTACAAGTCTTTGTCCTTGCAGGACGTAGGGTCTGTCTTGGAGAGAGTCTGGCCAGAATGGAACTCTTCCTCTTCTTCACCTCCCTCCTTCAGCGATTTCGTTTCACTGCTCCACCTGGAGTTACAGAGGATGAACTGGATCTCACACCAGTTGCAGGTTTAACATTCTCCCCTCCTCCTCATGAGCTGTGTGCTGTCAGTCGCCACTGACAGAGAACTGCTATAGCTCCTTGTTCTGAGCCTTAATGCCACTGTGGGAGTGGCTTCTGATTTTAGCCTACAGCACTTTATCACATGTAATCACCTGCTCTCTCTCTCTGCTCTATTTCCATCACCTCAAAATTTATTTTTAATGTATGGGAGCATGCATTACTGATCATAAAGACCTTAGCTGTAAACAAAATAAATTCTACTTGTGATTTAAAAAAAAAAAACGTATTTCAAATAAAAGCTAGCATATGTTTGGGCTCTAATATGTTGTGTGCTTTTTTTTGTGAGGGTCACATGAAGCGTAAGCAATATCAGTGTTATATACCGATGTAAACAACTGCAGTGAGAGGCAGAGAAAGTATAGTTCTGGTATTTAATATCAGTTCTCAGTCGCATGTTATATCTGCAGCAAATCAAATCTACCTACGGATACCAATAAAGTAACCTTGAACCTTGGATGTACTGCATTCTTCACTGGACTGGACCGCATACATTTCATACGTCACAATCAATTACGGTAGGCCTGGCCTGCCGGCCCCCATCAGCTGCCTCCGGATTCACACCAGTCATTATTGACATCGTCTCACATCGCATGAATGTGTGATGAGCTCAAAACAAACCCCAATATAGACACAGGGAAAACGGGAGCGACCCTTCAACAACAGTTAACAGCATTTTCTCTTTGCACAGCACGGATTGGGTCATCATCAAACAAAGGGGCGCCGTTTAGAGTATCAGGATTATATCTCCATTCAGTTCCATTCCGTATGGCGTTGCTTTTATCAGGCAATGGTCTCGGATTGCTCTGTAAGATTCACCGCTTGTGCTGGAACACAGCGACGCCTCCAGGTGACTCATCAGGCATGTCAGATTGGGCCAAACGGAGACCGCCAACCATTTGCAGTTGAATTATTTGTGACTGGAGGATCCAGGACCATTCCCAGTCTTAAACCCGGGAAGGAATTCCTGCACACTATCAAATATGCTAACTATTTTTTACGTTTCAATGGGAGACCTTCAACAAAAAAATCATTTTTAAGAATTAATTATTTTTAAATGAGTCTTAATTTTATTGGTGCTGGGGCAGGGCTGTTTAACAAAAAGGCCCTCCTTGTGGCTACTTTTCCCACCTCCTTTCCACTGCTGAAAACAAATCTGACACTGGCTGAAGGGGGCAAAAGAGCCATCTGAAGTAAAATCTTACCTGTATACAGTTAACTAAATGACTAAACTCCTGCTGAGTGAGTTGGGCTTCATGTTTCAACAGGTTCAACTGCATTCTCCCTCAATCCTGAAACGTAAAGCCAGATATGGCTCCTCCTGCAAAAGCACTGCTAAAGAAATAAACCTCACTTCAAACTCAATTCTCCTTCCAACTTGTACAATGGCAGTATTTACAGAGCAGACAAAGACAGCAGACTAGATCTGTGCCTTTCAAGAAAGATACCCTTCATTGTATGTTTAGCTTTCTACAAATACATTTACTTTGTAGGTGTTATTTGCTGAAAACAAGGAATGAGCCTCTTCTGTTGCAATGTTTTCCATCCACCTGCTCCTTCATTTGCATATTGGTACAACCTGCACAGGACTTAGTCAGTAATGAATGTTCTGATTGAATGTTCAATGCCAAGTTGTTTCATATTCCACTTTCAGATCTGGAATCCATGATTGAGACTGAATGAGAGTAGCGTGTGTGTGTGTGTGTTACATGCAGTTAAAAATTAGTTATCTTATCTTATTAGTTATCTTGCTCACAGACAGATGCTGGCGATTACATAACCTCCACCTCTCCTCTGCAGAGGTAATACAAATGATATCGCATACACGTTCACAAAAATAAATCACACAACATATTAAAGTCTGAACATATAGTATGGCACCTTTTATTTAATACGACAATATGCTTATTTTTAATTATAATAATAATTAGGCCCGAGCGCCTATCCTAGGCGTAATTTGAGTTTGTGTTTTCATACCTTAATCATATATTTTATGGTGATAGAAAATAGAGCAGAGAGAGAGAGCAAGTGATTACATGTGATAAAGTGCTGTAGGCTAAAATCAGAAGCCACTCCCACAGTGGCATTAAGGCTCAGAACAAGGAGCTATAGCAGTTCTCTGTCAGTGGCGACTGACAGCACACAGCTCATGAGGAGGAGGGGAGAATGTTAAACCTGCAACTGGTGTGAGATCCAGTTCATCCTCTGTAACTCCAGGTGGAGCAGTGAAACGAAATTGCTGAAGGAGGGAGGTGAAGAAGAGGAAGAGTTCCATTCTGGCCAGACTCTCTCCAAGACAGACCCTACGTCCTGCAAGGACAAAGACTTGTAACAAAATAAACTGGATCTTATCCTTACAAGTTAAAATCGGATCTAATGAAGTTGTTTTACCTGCAGAAAAGGGCAAGAAGGCATCTCTTCTGATAAATCTACCCTCCTTATCCAGGAAGTGTGAAGGGTTGAAGGTGTGTGGGCTCTCCCATTCACTCTCATCGAACAGGACAGATGAAAGTAGAACAAGAACAGACGTCCCCTGGAAGCACAGAAATAAATTGTTCAGATGTGAAATGGTTTTGGGCAGCACTGTTGCCTCACAGCAAGAAGGTCACAGGTTCAAAATCCGACTTGCAGCCATTCTGTGGGGAGTTTGCATGTTCTCCCCGTGTCTGCGTGGGTTCTCTCCAGTTCTCCGGGTTCCTCTTCCTCTTCCACCGCCAAATATACGTAACTTAGATCCAGGTCGTTATTGAAAATGAGAAATAGTTCTCAGTTAACTTACCTGGTTAAATAAAGGTTCAATTACAGTAAATAATGCATTACTGCTGATAAAAGCAGTCTACCGTGAAGGTAAAACTCATAATAAATCCACATTAGTTATTATATCATTGTGTGTGTACCTATATAGGAAATAATGTTTTTAAGCCAATGTTATTAGCGTTGATTTTAGTGTTTTGAGACGGCCGGAACGGATTCAATTGTTTTCCGTTATTTTATATGTAGAAAAATGTATTTGACAAACGAGATATTTGAGTAACGAGCTCGATCCAGGATATACTTGTATGTCAAGGTATTGCTGTACTTCTTTCCATTTTCACAGAACATACTGAATGACAAAAAATGTCAATGTCAATTCGTGTTGCTATGGGCAACTTGCCTTTTTGATGAAGTATCCCTGGAAGGTGACGTCCTGGCTCGTTCTATGAGGAATAGCCATGGGGCCAATGTTGGCGAATCTCTGTGCCTCGTGGATTACAGCGTCAGTGTAGGGCAGGTATTTCCTGTCCTCCACTCGGACCTGACGGCTTCCAATCACCCTGATCAGCGCCTCCTGGACCTGGTCTAGATGTGGGTGAAAATGGAACTCAATCTGATAAAAATGCAGTGCACTTTAACCCAAATTCCTTGTGAGATTCGCTTGCTCAGATTAGCATTATGCTTTCTCACCTTGTACATGAGGGTATTTTGCCATGTAAAGCAGACTCCACTGAAGTGTGTTTGCTGTGGTGTCAGTTCCAGCTGCAAACAGTTGCATCACAATATTGACCAGGTTCTCCTCATGATATTGTGAGTCCTTGATTTCAGACTCCTAGAAAAAAACATGTAGTAAATGATTCATGTTTTGTACAACAAGCTGTGAAGAGCATTAACTGGAGTTGGGGTGTCTCACCTCCAGTTTTAATTTATGCATCAAGAATGCATCAATGAAACATCTGCACATCTCAGGGTTCAGACTCTCCTTCAGATCTGCTATGATGCGTTTGAATTCCCCTTTGTTTTCCTCAACATTTTTCATCATGGCCCTCCAGTTCTTAATAAAAGGACCCAGCCATGGAAGCATGTTGTATATCTGAAAAAGATTACAAAGCAGCAGCTTCATTATCAGAGTAACAGAGCAAAGGAGAGAGTCATGAAGTCTTGAATCCCTGCTGCCATCTTTCAAACAACACTTTAATAAAACATAGATATTTGGAAAGAAGTAAAAAGGGGAGTGGTTTTATTTGGTTCCAAATTAGTTATTCAACATGACTGGAGACATTCTAGTCATTAAATAGCCGAACATGCAAAAACGTAATGTTAGTCTGCATGCATAAATAATTCATGAAAGTGCTTTTGACTCAGCTGTTAACGTGTGACCCGAATGACTGTTAATATTTTAGCCATCTGAGAATTTAGAATTCCACCCACCCCCCACCAGTCAGGTGGATGAGAAATTAAAGTCTTCATACAATAATAGAACAGAAGTCCAGTTCAGGCCATTTAAAATTTAGGAGGCAGGGAAAGAGATGAATCACTTAAAAATGATGATACCTCAAAGATTAGTGATCCATGTCCGTTGGTAAAGATACGAATGGTCTGATGCCAGACTCAATTTTGAAGAAACTTGTTAGAAAATGATTGAGATTATGAGACCCTGAAAACTTTACGAAACAGAGTAAAAGTGTGCCGGATTATTTTTGATCATTGCATCATTCAGAATTACCTGAGCATAAGCAGAGCCCATCAGGTGGATCGTCTCACGGTCCCGTTCAACTATAACTTGGAAGACTGGATCTGTGTATTCGAACCGTCTGCCAGACACAATTCCTGATATAATATTTGAAGCAGCATAAGTCAGAGTCTGGCTGTTGTTGAAGGCTTTACCTGAGAGAAACAGAATGATGTACAGGATTTATAAGGAAAGCATGAAGCATTTGAAGGACAAAGCATTTGTACAGATAATGCTACCTTAGTTTTGTTCAAAGCTCTTAATCAGGTGGTGACATTCCTCAATGATTCGCTCCTCTGTGAGGCTTTTTCCCATCCCAAAATCCCTCAGTGTAGACAAAGCAAAGCGTCTCATTTCTTTCCACCTGTTGCCGTTGGTAAACAATATGCCTGGAAACAAAATGTGTTGCTTTTAGATTTAGAAGAAAAGAAAGTTACCATAAATGTTTCCTCACCATTTCCTTTATTGAGGTCATGGAATAAAGGAATGAAGTCTCTTTCTCCAAACTCTTCAGCATGAGAGACCAGAGCCTGTTTGACTGTCTCGTATCCTGCGAGAACCACCACCTTCTTTGGACCCAAGTAGACGGTGAACACTGATCCATGTGTTTTGGACAGCTGAAAAGGTGGAGGCAGGTACGTTTGAGACTCACAGTATGAAATATATAAAAGCAATTTACTGAAACATCACTGCATAAGGAAGTGATATAACTTGCAAAATACATATAGATTTGATTTCTGTTTACACAATGTAAATAACAACATTGCTTCAGACCAAACAGATTCTCACATTTAGAAGAGAGATGTCGAGTCTTTTGAGATCCACCTGGAGCAGGTTTCCAAGCAGGGGGAGCGGTTTGGGTCCTGGAGGCTCTCTGGTGTTTTCCTTGGAGATGAACGTGGAGTAAAAAATATGCAGGACCAGCAGAACCAGAACCAGCAGCAGGTAAAATGACGTGGAAGACTGGAGGTCGTCAAACATGATCACCTGGAAACTGGCTGCTTTCAGGAACACAAACCTTTCAAGTGAAATGTTGTTCTCACAGAAGAGCACACCCCAAATAAACAACGCAGAAGTGTCTTCTTCTCGCACTAACTTAACCTGAACAGGTTTGCTGACATGCACCTCTTGCTGGAGAAGTAGATGCATCATTTCGGGGAACAAACTTACATGTTCTGAACAGTTTATGCTTTTTTTATTTTAACCCTTATGTTATGTTAAGGGTCAATTTGACCCATTTCAGTTTTCGTGTTGACCAAAGTACTGGTTATCCTTTATTTTTCGTCATACAATTTTGTGACTTTTCCTCATCTTGGGTCATGAACTTGTGTGTAAAATCTGGACACCTTGATGTGTAGTATAATGTCTGTGCAGACTTTGTATACGAATATGATGTTGGGGTCATTTTGACCCGGACACTTTAATGAGGGTAAGAAACTGTTCAGATCCAAAATAAACATTGATGTCTTTTATGTCCTTTATTTAGATTGCCCAATTATTTGTATTTTGACTCCCTCTGAATAGCTATTTTGACACAGAGACCCAGGTGTGAGTAGAGGAGGAACTTTTTCTCCCTTGTCCTTGTCACTGTTCTCATGTCATCTCTTTGACAAACACACCAAAAATGAGCTCCAGAAGGTTTACAGTTGATGCTACTTTGGCTTTAGTGATGCAGAGGAAGAGATTTCAGAGACCGGGGACAATGTTATTGATGATCCAGATTGTCAATTTTCCTCCAATGAGGAGGATTCAGAGGACGAGTCTGCCATTGTCTCTCCATCAGATGAAAACCAAGGAATGCAGCAATAATCATCCACAGAGGGGACATGGGCATCTAAAGTTGGTAATATAAAATGGTCAACAGCACCACACCAAAGCCGAGGTGGACTGTCATCTTCCAATGTCATCAAAAGGACTCCCGGTCCTACAAGATTTGCTGTCACACGAGTCGATGATATTCAATCAGCATTTCAGCTCTTCATATCCCCACCAATAGAGAAGATTATACTGGACATGACCAATTTGGAGGGAAGGCGTGTATTTCAAGAGAAATGGAAGCCACTGGATCAGACTGACTTGCATGCTTACATCGGAATTCTGGTATTAGCTGGAGTCTACAGGTCAAAGGGAGAAGCAACTGCAAGTCTGTGGAATGAAGAGAATGGAAGGCCAATCTTTCGAGCAACAATGTCTCTGGAGACATTTCACATGATATCTCGTGTGATCCGATTTGACAACCGCGACACCAGAGCTGTTGAACATTGAAAATCTGAGGAAATGGAGCAAGTCGAATGAAAAAAAAAAAGTGTTCATGAAGAGGAAAAAACTTCAAATAGTTCTTAAATATAGTGTTGGAATTAAAAATGTATTGTATGTCTCTTTTCTAAATGTTCATATAATCTAAAATGAAGATGTTATTGGTTTAACGCGGTTTTTTTTTACTGTTTTGAGTGGATTTACACAGTGCGGGTCAAAATGACCCTAACATAAACAACGTAATTATTTTTCAACATAATACAAGGGTTAATGTCTTTTGGATCGTGACAAAGATTTTATCAATTGTTCCTGGTAATTTTCCCAACATTTCGTGAATATGTCAATATGATCTTTCTGACAGACAGGTAAACAAAGAAAGCAGAACAAACAAACGCCTGTTGATGCTTTAAAGTCCATGACCTGACCGCAAACTGAATTTATCTGTCTCATCGCTCTCATTTTAGAGCTGTAAACAAATTATATGAAAAATGTACATGGTCTGAATTGATTATAGGTTGTTTAATGAGGCAGCATGCAGGAGTAGCGTGTGTGTGTGTTTGTGTGTGTGTGTGTGCTCGTGCATGCACAGTTATCCAGCCACTTTTCCATTCACAAGAATGAGAAAACACGCTCACACTTTTAGTGGGTACTGATGTGGGGGAAAAAAGAGATAAAGATCTGTTCCTTTTTCCACTTGCATAGAGCATTATTTAATTTAAAAAGAATAGTCATACATTTATAGTTGACAAGATCAGTTTCATGGTACGATACACAATTAGAATGACATAAATTCCCTTTAAAAAAACACAATACAATACACTCCAAAGAAGGTGGTGGTTCTCGCAGGATACAAGACAGTCAAACAGGCTCTGGTCTCTCATGCTGAAGAGTTTGGAGAGAGAGACCTGCAGAAAAGGGCAAGAAGGCATCTTTTCTGATGAGTTTACCATCCTTATCTAGGAAGCGTGAAGGGTTGAAGGTGTGTGGGTTCTCCCATTCACTCTCATCAAACAGGACAGATGTAAGTAGTGGAAATACAGTAGTCCCCTGGGAGCACACGAACAACTTTAGTTGCATCACGGAAATTCTTGGGACACTTTTTTCACTTTTTCAATTGTAATAAAGCATTTTATTAACGTGAATGTATGGCATTAATTATTATGGCCGAAGGGGAAGGTAGACATGCTTTGTCCAGATGAGTAGGAATGGGATCTAATTTGGTCAGTTTCTATTGTTTTTACTAACAATTCATTAACATAAGCACTGCAAGCACTATACTGATTGGTGCAATGCAATGGGTAACTGACCTTTTTGATGAAGTATCCCTGGAAGGTGACGTCTCGGCTGGTTCTGTGAGGAACAGCCATGGGGATAATGTTGGCAAATCGATGAATCTCATGGAGAACAGCGTCAGTGTAGGGCATGTATTTCCTGTCCCACACTTGTACCTGACGCCTCCCTACCACCCTTCTCAGCTCCTCCTGCACCTGGTCTAGATTCAGGGTAAAAATGGAATTCAATCGGATAAAAATGTGGTTACGTTCACTTAAATTCCTTGTGAGAACTGCTCACACAATCAATAATGTGCACTTGCATTTTCACCTTGTATACGAGGATATTTTGCCATCAAAAGTAGACTCCACTTAATTTTATTTTCTGCAGTGATAGTTCCAGTCTGAAACAGATTCCTCACACAGTGGACCAGGCTTACATCATTATATTGTGAATGCCTGATTTCAGATTCCTGGGATAAAATGAAGGAACGATTAATGGTTTTGTTGCCCTTTGGATATAACTGACTGGAGTTGACTGACACCTGACCTCCAGTTTAGACCGATGAATCAGGAACTCGTCAACATAACATCTGGTTTTCCCAGGGATCAGAGTCTCCTTCAGATCTGCTATGATACGTTCTGATTCCTCTTTCTTTATCTCAGCACCCTTCACCAAATCCCTCCGCTTTTTAATAAAAGGGCCCAGCCAAGGAAATATGTTGTACATCTGTAATGGAGCACAGTACAAGCATTTTAATTATTGAAGATTTTAGCATGTCATTTGTTTGACCTAGGAAATCTTGAGCTCCTTGTGCCTCCAGGTAGCGTGGTGTTCGGCAGCGGAGAGGAAAACCCTGCAGAGAGTGATCAACACAGCCCGGAAGATCACCGGCTGCTCTCTGCCCCCCCCTGGATTGTATCGCCAGCTCTCGCTACTTCAGCAGAGCTGCAAACATTGCCAGAGACTCCTCACACCCAGGACACAACTTGTTCAACCTGTTTCCCTCGGGCCCGCGCGACAGGTTGCACAAGAGCAGGACTAACAGACTCAGTGACAGTTTTTTCCCAGAGAGCCATCAGCGCTCTGAACAACAACCAGCACTAAACAACATAACTACTCAGCATGTGCAATTTGTAATGTGAAGGTAAACAATGTGTTGCAAATTAAGTGCAATACCGCCACCTCCCCGACCAGAACTATACTTTCTCTGCCTCTCACTGCAGTTGTTTACATCGGTATATAACACTGATATTGCTTACGCTTCATGTGACCCTCACAAAAAAAAGCACACAACATATTAGAGCCCAAACATATGTTAGCTTTTATTTCAAATACGTTTTTTTTTTTAAAATCACAAGTAGAATTTATTTTGTTTACAGCTAAGGTCTTTATGATCAGTAATGCATGCTTCCATACACTAAAAATAAATTTTGAGGCGATAGAAAATAGAGCAGAGAGAGAGAGCAGGTGATTACATGTGATAAAGTGCCGTAGGCTAAAATCAGAAGCCACTCCCACAGTGGCATTAAGGCTCAGAACAAGGAGCTATAGCAGTTCTCTGTCAGTGGCGACTGACAGCACACAGCTCATGAGGAGGAGGGGAGAATGTTAAACCTGCAACTGGTGTGAGATCCAGTTCATCCTCTGCAACTCCAGGTGGAGCAGTGAAATGAAATCGCTGAAGGAGGGAGGTGAAGAAGAGGAAGAGTTCCATTCTGGCCAGACCCTCTCCAAGACAGACCCTACGTCCTGCAAGGACAAAGACTTGTAACAAAATAAACTGGATCTTATCCTTACAAGTTAAAATCTGATCTAATGAAGTTGTTGGTACCTGCAGAAAAGGGCAAGAAGGCATCTCTTCTGATAAATCTACCCTCCTTATCCAGGAAGTGTGAAGGGTTGAAGGTGTGTGGGCTCTCCCATTCACTCTCATCGAACAGGACAGATGAAAGTAGAACAAAAACAGACGTCCCCTGGAAGCACAGAAACAATGTGGGATGTTTAAATGTCCAAAAGAATTATCGGAACAATATTACAATATTAACATATTTAGCGATCAATTAGGTTTGTCATGGACAACTTACCTTTTTGATAAAGTATCCCTGGAAGGTGACGTCCTGGCTCGTTCTGTGAGAAGCAACGACAGGAACAATGTTGGCGAATCTCTGTGCCTCGTGGATTACAGCGTCAGTGTAAGGCAGGTATTTCCTGTCCTCCACTCGGACCTGACGGCTTCCAATCACCCTGATCAGCTCCTCCTGGACCTGGTCTAGATGTGGGTGAAAATGGAACTCAATCTGATAAAAATGCAGTGCACTTTAACCCAAATTCCTTGTGAGATTTGCTTGCTCAGATTAGCATTATGCTTTCTCACCTTGTACATGAGGGTATTTTGCCATGTAAAGCAGACTCCACTGAAGTGCGTTTGCTGTGGTGTCAGTTCCAGCAGAAAACAGATTCATCACACTATAGACCAGGTTCTCATCATGATATTGTGAATCCTTGATTTCAGACTCCTAGAAAAATACATGTAGTAAATGATTGATGTTTTGTACAACAAGCTGTGAAGAGCATTAACTGGAGTTGGGGCGTCTCACCTCCAGTTTTAATTTATGCATCAAGAATGCGTCAATGAAACATCTGCACATCTCAGGGTTCAGACTCTCCTTCAGATCTGCTATGATGCATTTTAATTCTTCTTTGTTTTCCTTACTATTTTTATTTATATCCCTCCAGTTCTTAATAAAGGGACCCAGCGATGGAAGCATGTTGTATATCTGAAAAAGAGTATAAAGCAGCAGCTTCATTATCGGAGTAACAGAGCAAAGGAGAGAGTCATGAAGTCTTGAATCCCTGCTGCATTCGTTATTTAAAATCAATTAAATCGGGAAACTTTCTGAAAAAGCTGAAAAAGAGTACAATGCAAAACGCTTAACTATTGTAATGCTGTATTTAACTTAAAATTATTTCATTGGCAGTTAATAAATCTCTACTTGCTCTTCTACGTTTATCTAAACAATGCTTTATTAAAATGTGTAAATGGAAAGGAATCAAGTTTAGTAACTGTTCAGTTGGTGCATGCTATGTACACTGCCCCATTATGGGTCCGCTACAAGGAGACCCTGTGCAAACTTCAGGTAGCATATAATGACTGCCTGAGGATATTGCTAAAAAAGCCAAGGAGCAGCAGTGCTAGTAAGCTATTTTGTGACTCAGGACTAAGCACTCTACATGCCCTCTTGAGGAACCTGATGTTTAAGTTCATGTCCCGACTTGATGGGTCCCGAAACAGTATCATATTGATGCTTACAAATCCCAGGTGCAGCTTGGTCAGATATCAATCATAGCTATGGAAACATTGGTATTGGTGTCTGTTAAGACTCTCCTGAATAAGATGATGTTTTGCTGTGTTTTTGTGTTGTATGTTTTTACTATTGGGTCTAGAGCCTGTAATAAAGTTAAAATATATATATATGCAAAAATATAGAACTGCATTCCTACTTACAAGCGATAATACACACAGTAAAATGCATCATTAAAGAATAAATCCTTCTGTACCTGAGCGGAAGCAGAGCCCATCAGGTGGATGGTCTCACGGTCCCGTTCAACCATAGCTTGGAAGACTGGATCTGTGTATTCAAATCTTCTTCCAAACATAATTCCTGATATAATATTTGAAGCAGCATAAGTCAGAGTCTGGCTGTTGTTGAAGGCTTTACCTGAGAGAAACAGAAGGATGTACAGGATTTATAAGGAAAGTAGGAAGCATTTGAAGGACAAAGCATTTGTACAGATAATGCTACCTTCGTTTTGTTCAAAGCTCTTAATCAGGTGGTGACATTCCTCAATGATTCGCTCCTCGGTAAGGCTTTTTCCCATCCCAAAATCCCTCAGTGTAGACAAAGCAAAGCGTCTCATTTCTTTCCACCTGTTGCCGTTGGTAAACACTATGCCTGGAAACAAAATGTGTTGCTTTTAGATTTAGAAGAAAAGAAAGTTACCATAAATGTTTCCTCACCATTTCCTTTATTGATGTCATGGAACAAAGGAGTGATGTCTCTCTCTCCAAACTCTTCAGCATGAGAGACCAGAGCCTGTTTGACTGTCTTGTATCCTGCGAGAACCACCACCTTCTTTGGACCCAAGTAGACGGTGAACACTGATCCATATGTTTTGGACAGCTGAAAAGGTGGAGGCAGGTACGTTTGAGACTCACAGTATGAAATATATAAAAGCAATTTACATAAAGTTCCTGGAGGATTCACTGCATATGGAAGTTATTTAACCACCAAAGTCAGTAAATATTTAAGCATTGGAAATAACATAACACACACACACACACACACACACACACAGTTCTCACATTAAGAAGACAGATGTCGAGTCTTTTGAGATCCAACTGAAACAAGTTTCCCAGCAGGGGGAACGGTTTGGGTCCTGGAGGCTCTCTTTGTTGCTTGGAGCTGAAGCTGGAGTAAAAAAACTGCAGGACCAGCAGCACCAGAACCACCAGCAGAGAGACTGAGGTGGTGGACTGGAAAAGATCTTCAAACATGATCATCTGACAGTTGATCCCTTCGAGGAATATAAATCTTTTGTCCTCACAGCGAGATCATGCTCCACTGTGAAATGGGCCAATAACTCGAGGTTGCTCATATAGTTCCTCTCTGGGCGTGCCTGTTGCTACGCATTAAGAGTGACGAAGGCTACCGTACTTATGGAAGCGCAGGAATGAAGATGCCATTTAAGAATAAAGGTAAATAGGCCCTTACGCCCTGTTAGGCGCTCGGGCCTAATGAACGTGAAGAGTGGGTGTGCATGATGGACGAGTTTAACAAAGCTATCTGATCACAAGTGGAGTCTGTTACTGATGTCCAAACGAGGCTTCCTGAGGCTTTGAGGCATTTTCTAAATAAAACTGAATCTAATTAATCTCATATTTGTTGTTTCTCCTTCTTGCTCTACACTAATAGTACATACTGTGATGTGCGGACTAATGTGTATCACTGTTTGAGTTGTGCATGTACAGGATGTGTTGCTGCCTGATGTGGACTTTTAGCACCCCCCTGTGGATCCTTGCCTGGACAGCACTGGGCGTGGCCCCAGACGCAATTCAGGTGTGGGAGCAGACGCACCTGCTGGTAATCACCGGAAGGAGATAAAGGAGAGTGACGCAACAGACAGAAGAAGGATGACGCCGAAGGGCAGGGAATGGCAAAGGAACGACAGGAGTTCGGCGGAGATCGGCAGAGATCGGCGGGAGATCGGCAGGAGAATGGCAGATGACAGGAGTGGCCGGTGGAGCCTTTGGAGAACCTGAAGTGAATGAAACATTGGCCTGCTGATCTACAGAGCCCTGATGACAGAAGCAAGGGACTCTGACAGGACCAAACCACCCTTCATGAGGAGACCAGGAAAAGAGGCTGGAAATTGCTTCTTTGTGATCGGCGCAGGAGACTTGGACAAGTGGCCGCCCCACGGACGTTCAGGTTTGGGCTGGGCAAAGAAACCGTGAGATAAGCGGCATTTCCGTTTGTTTCAGTTTTGCTTTGATGCCAGACTTTGTGGGTGGTCCGTACGAACCTATAAAAGAAATACTGACTTTCACGTTTTGTCTCTTGCCCCATTCTTCTTGTTACTTTGTGACTTTATCTGTAACAATACGAATATGTATTGTATCTGTATGCAGTATGTTTGTGTATATGTATGTAATGGTTTTGGTGCAATAGGCTTTTGCAGACCATCATAACGTGCATGGATACTCTGGAGGCTTCCCAACTATTTTCCGAAAATGCAAAGACATGGTGGGAGTGGTGGGAGGGGTCTGTCCCTGCCAGTATGCTTGGTTCAGTCCCTGCAGCTCAGTTTATTTGGTGAAGAAATACATTTTGAAGACATATACGCATTTGCTGGTGCAGATTAGGACGGCACACGTATTTTGAACTGGCTGGCGATAGCAGCACAGTCTGCGCTCTTTGTTGTGTCTGATCATTTAATCATTTAATCTCCAACCAACAAACCATCTTCAGCATCTCCAGCCCTGCCTCTGATCCATCTTCCCACCGCCAGTGTCTGAATTCCTTGGGATCTGTGCTGCTGCTGCTTAAACAATTGATTGTTCTTCATTCAACTCTCCGTGTTGAGTCTGAGCACCACAAACCTTCTTGATTTTTATGTTGGATAAAGACTCTTTTTTTTGGTCTCATTCAGGTACTGGATGTGAGTATTCACACGTCACTTTCAGGTTGGCATTTCTGATCTCATTATCAATCATCCTGAAGGGGTGTCATGTAGGATGCTTGGGCAGTCGGATCTCCAGTGCACTGTTTTCGACTTTTGGATCATTGTCTGACCTCAGTTGCGTCTTTTGGACTGCCCTTGTGTTCTGACAATTGCAGACTGAGAACTGATATTAAATACCAGAACTACACTTTCGCTGCCTCTCACTGCAGTTGTTTACATCGGTATATAACACTGATATTGCTTACGCTTCATGTGACCCTCACAAAAAAAAGCACACAACATATTAGAGCCCAAACATATGTTAGCTTTTATTTCAAATACGTTTTTTTTTTTTTAAATCACAAGTAGAATTTATTGTTTACAGCTAAGGTCTTTATGATCAGTAATGCATGCTTCCATACACTAAAAATAAATTTTGAGGCGATAGAAAATAGAGCAGAGAGAGAGAGAGCAGGTGATTACATGTGATAAAGTGCTGCAGGCTAAAATCAGAAGCCACTCCCACAGTGGCATTAAGGCTCAGAACAAGGAGCTATAGCAGTTCTCTGTCAGTGGCGACTGACAGCACACAGCTCATGAGGAGGAGGGGAGAATATTAAACCTGGAACTGGTGTGAGATCCAGTTCATCCTCTGTAACTCCAGGTGGAGCAGTGAAACGAAATCGCTGAAGGAGGGAGGTGAAGAAGAGGAAGAGTTCCATTCTGGCCAGACTCTCTCCAAGACAGACCCTACGTCCTGCAAGGACAAAGACTTGTAACAAAATAAACTGGATCTTATCCTTACAAGTTAAAATCTGATCTAATGAGGTTTTTGGTACCTGCAGAAAAGGGCAAGAAGGCATCTCTTCTGATAAATCTACCCTCCTTATCCAGGAAGTGTGAAGGGTTGAAGGTGTGTGGGCTCTCCCATTCACTCTCATCGTACAGGACAGATGAAAGTAGAACAAAAACAGATGTCCCCTGGAAGCACAGAAACAATGTGGGATGTTTAAATGTCCAAAACAATTCTTGAAACATTATTACAATATTAACGTATAATGATGATGATGATGAATATATTTATGAGATAGAATGTTAGATTACAAGTACAGTCAAACATCCTGTCTAAGAGGAGCATTTCAAAAAAGCCCTTGCGGTCTCGTTTCCGTTGAAAGTCCTTGGTACATAAATCATAGACATTTAACAATACCAATAAAATAAAAATAGATTACTCCACAGATGCAAAATAACAACAAATTAAAAAGACACATAATATGTACAACGTAGGTGGACAAGAAGGGGGTGGGGGATTGATCCGGAGAGAGTCGTGATGACTACAGGTATCTCCGTTTCTGTCCTCCAGAAAGAGTCTGGAGAGCACTTTTGGCATATTTAGCATAGCATATTTAGCTATCAATTAGGTTTGTCATGGGCAACATGCCTTTTTGATAAAGTATCCCTGGAAGATGACGTCCTGGCTCATTCTGTGAGAAGAAATTACAGGAACAATGTTGGCGAATCTCTGTGCCTCGTGGATTGCAGCGTCAGTGTAAGGCAGGTATTTCCTGTCCTCCACTCGGACCTGACGGCTTCCAATCACCCTGATCAGCTCCTCCTGGACCTGGTCTAGATGTGGGTGAAAATGGAACTCAATCTGATAAAAATGCAGTGCACTTTAACCCAAATTCCTTGTGAGATTTGCTTGCTCAGATTAGCATGATGCTTTCTCACCTTGTACATGAGGGTATTTTGCCATGTAAAGCAGACTCCACTGAAGTGTGTTTGCTGTGGTGTCAGTTCCAGCTGCAAACAGATTCATCACACTATTGACCAGGTTCTCCTCATGATATTGTGAGTCCTTGATTTCAGACTCCTAGAAAAAAACATGTAGTAAATTATTGATGTTTTATACAACAAGCTGTGAAGAGCATTAACCGGAGTTGGGGCGTCTCACCTCCAGTTTTAATTTATGCATCAAGAATGCATCAATGAAACATCTGCACATCTCAGGGTTCAGACTCTCCTTCAGATCTGCTATGATGCATTTTAATTCTTCATTGTTTTCCTTAATATTTTTCATCATGGTCTTCCAGTTCTTAATAAAAGGACCCAGCCATGGAAGCATGTTGTATATCTGAAAAAGATTACAAAGCAGCGGCTTCATTATCAGAGTAACAGAGAAAAGGAGAGAGTCATGAAGTCTTGAATCCCTGCTGCCTTCGTTCAAACGCTTTCATTAAATATAGTTATTTAATATCAATTAAATTGGGACATTTTCTGAACAAGCTGAAAAAGAGTACAAAATAAAGTGAACAGCAGTATTTTGCTCTTACAAATAAAAGGAAATAACAATGTTTGAGGTGGTTAATAAAACAACAACCTAAACCACAAATAAGGTGTCCTGAGTTTTAGCTTTTCTTTCTTGTAGTGAAAAAGGAAGAAAATGCCCAAATGCAGCAGGCTATTCAAATGTAAAATTATCAGTCTAAAATAACTTGCAACAGCTGACAGGACAAAGGCTGCTAAAAGTCAAGCATTCTACAAAAAGTCAACGGGTAATAACAATAATTAACATGGAACAAGTGATTGTTCTCACAGACTTATTGCAGTCACTTTTACATTAGTGGAAGGTGTTTGTTTTTTTTGATAAACAAAACCATGTCTGCTTTTTCACCAGACAGTCAACTTCTTTTCTCATCTACTACATGTCCCGCCAAGCTAAACAGGCGCTCGCTGTCAATGCTTGTGGATGGGGTGGAGATAGGCTGGGGCAGGTAGGCAGACCTGCCAGTGATCTCATGGCAGAGCAGAAGCAGACAGTGTCTGACCTTCAGACATTTGCGGAGGTAGATAAGATCGGTGGATAAGATCGGTTTCGTATGTAGGAATCGGTCGGTACATGCTTAGTTCCATGTAAAGATTATGTAAAAATACAGTTATTTGAGTTATTGAATATTGGTTTTATTTTTATTTGTATTGTTAATTGTCGATGATTTATGTACGAAGGACTTTCAACGGAAGCAAGACCTTAAGGGCTTTTTTGAAATGCTCCTCTTAGACAGGATGTTTGACTTTATTTGTACTGTAATACATGCTACTGTGTGACTGTACTTGTACTCTAACATTCTGTCTAATAAATATATTCATCTTCATCTTCAAACTACTTTCCTATTCATTCAAGTGATAATACACACAGCAATGTAAAATGCATCATTAAAAAATAAATCCTTCTGTACCTGAGCGGAAGCAGAGCCCATCAGGTGGATGAGCTCACGGTCCCGTTCAACCATAGCTTGGAAGACTGGATCTGTGTATTCAAATCTTCTTCCAAACATAATTCCTGATATAATATTTGAAGCAGCATAAGTCAGAGTCTGGCTGTTGTTGAAGGCTTTACCTGAGAGAAACAGAATGATGTACAGGATTTATAAGGAAAGTATGAAGCATTTGAAGGACAAAGCATTTGTACAGATAATGCTACCTTCGTTTTGTTCAAAGCTCTTAATCAGGTGGTGACATTCCTCAATGATTCGCTCCTCGGTAAGGCTTTTTCCCATCCCAAAATCCCTCAGTGTAGACAAAGCAAAGCGTCTCATTTCTTTCCACCTGTCGCCGTTGGTAAACAATATGCCTGGAAACAAAATGTGTTGGTTTTAGATTTAGAAGAAAAGCAAGTCACCATAAATGTTTCCTCACCATTTCCTTTATTGATGTCATGGAACAAAGGAGTGATGTCTCTCTCTCCAAACTCTTCAGCATGAGAGACCAGAGCCTGTTTGACTGTC
Source organism: Brachionichthys hirsutus (assembly GCF_040956055.1). Lineage (NCBI taxonomy): Eukaryota > Metazoa > Chordata > Actinopteri > Lophiiformes > Brachionichthyidae > Brachionichthys > Brachionichthys hirsutus. The sequence goes on from NC_090912.1 coordinate 7,502,396, forward strand.
TTGTATCCTGCGAGAACCACCACCTTCTTTGGACCCAAGTAGATGGTGAACACTGATCCATGTGTTTTGGACAGCTGAAAAGGTGGAGGCAGGTACGTTTGAGACTCACAGTATGAAATATATAAAAGCAATTTACATAAAGTTCCTGGAGGATTCACTGCATATGGAAGTTATTTAACCACCAAAGTCAGTAAATATTTAAGCATTGGAAATAACATAACACACACACACACACACACACACACAGTTCTCACATTAAGAAGACAGATGTCGAGTCTTTTGAGATCCAACTGAAACAAGTTTCCCAGCAGGGGGAACGGTTTGGGTCCTGGAGGCTCTCTTTGTTGCTTGGAGCTAAAGCTGGAGTAAAAAAACTGCAGGACCAGCAGCACCAGAACCACCAGCAGAGAGACTGAGGTGGTGGACTGGAAAAGATCTTCAAACATGATCATCTGACAGTTGATCCCTTCGAGGAATATAAATCTTTTGTCCTCATAGCGAGATCATGCTCCACTGTGAAATGGGCCAATAACTCGAGGTTGCTCATATAGTTCCTTTCTGGGCGTGCCTGTTGCTACGCATTAAGAGTGACGAAGGCTACCGTACTTACGGAAGCGCAGGAATGAAGATGCCATTTAAGAATAAAGGTAAATAGGCCCTTACGCCCTGTTAGGCGCTCGGGCCTAATGAACGTGAAGAGTGGGTGTGCATGATGGACGAGTTTAACAAAGCTATCTGATCACAAGTGGAGTCTGTTACTGATGTCCAAACGAGGCTTCCTGAGGCTTTGAGGCATTTTCTAAATAAAACTGAATCTAATTAATCTCATATTTGTTGTTTCTCCTTCTTGCTCTACACTAATAGTACATACTGTGATGTGCGGACTAATGTGTATCACTGTTTGAGTTGTGCATGTACAGGATGTGTTGCTGCCTGATGTGGACTTTTAGCACCCTCCTGTGGATCCTTGCCTGGACAGCACTGGGCGTGGCCCCAGACGCAATTCAGGTGTGGGAGCAGACGCACCTGCTGGTAATCACCGGAAGGCGATAAAGGAGAGTGACGCAACAGACAGAAGAAGGATGACACCGAAGGGCAGGGAATGGCAAAGGAACGACAGGAGTTCGGCGGAGATCGGCAGGAGATCGGCAGATGACAGGAGTGGCCGGTGGAGCCTGTGGAGCCTGTGGAGCCTGTGGAGAACCTGAAGTGAATGAAACATTGACCTGCTGATCTACAGAGCCCTGATGACAGAAGCCAGGGACTCTGACAGGACCAAACCACCCTTTATGAGGAGACCAGGAAAAGAGGCTGGAAATCGCTTCTTTGTGATCGGCGCAGGAGACTTGGACAAGTGGCCGCCCCACGGACGTTCAGGTTTGGGCTGGGCAAAGAAACCGTGAGATAAGCGGCATTTCCGTTTGTTTCAGTTTTGCTTTGATGCCAGACTTTGTGGGTGGTCCGTACGAACCTATAAAAGAAATACTGACTTTCACGTTTTGTCTCCTGCCCCATTCTTCTTGTTACTTTGTGACTTTATCTGTAACAATACGGATATGTAGTGTATCTGTATGCAGTATGTTTGTGTATATGTATGTAATGGTTTTGGTGCAATAGGCTTTTGCAGACCATCATAACGTGCATGGATACTCTGGAGGCTTCCCAACTATTTTCCGAAAATGCAAAGACATAGTGGGAGTGGTGGGAGGGGTCTGTCCCTGCCAGTATGCTTGGTTCAGTCACTGCAGCTCAGTTTATTTGGTGAAGAAATACATTTTGAAGACATATACGTATTTGCCGGTGCAGATTAGGACAGAACACGTAATTTAAACTGGCTGGCGATAGCAGCACAGTCTGCGCTCTTTGTCGTGTCTGATCATTTAAACACATGAGAGGCAAATATCCAATTTCTGCTCTACTTTGTTCATAACACGATCATGAGTTTGGGCCAAGCACTGACCCATTGCATGGAGATGATGGATGGAAGACTGTGTTAAACCCACTCGTCTGTGTACTTCAGCAACTATTGGTGCCTTGAGGCAGAACTTGTGATTAGTTTACCATTTAAAATGTTATGAAAAAGGGCATGGATGCCTCGTGAAGACTAAAATTTTATGACTCCTGCACAAATGAGACCCAAACATCACTGCTCTCTCTGGTGATTTTGCTCATACTCTCGATTTAGCTTCTAACTCTTTAATCAGCGCTTCACCTCTATCCAATAGCAACTCCACATGCACCCTTCTGCTGAGCTTACATGTTGATGCCTTTCACTTAATCTTCCACTGCTCTCCTGTCGTTCTTTCATGCTTTCATTGTTTACAACTTTCATCTCCAACCAACAAACCATCTTCAGCATCTCCAGCTCTGCCTCTGATCCATCTTCCCACCACCAGTGTCTGAATTCCTTGGGATCTGTGCTGCTGCTGCTTAAACAATTGATTGTTCTTCATTCAACTCTCTGTGTTGAGTCTGAGCACCACAAACCTTCTTGATTTTTATGTTGGATAAAGACTCTTTTTTTTGGTCTCATTCAGGTATTGGATGTGAGTATTCACACATCACTTTCAGGTTGGCATTTCTGATCTCATTATCAATCATCCTGAAGGGGTGTCATGTAGGATGCTTGGGCAGTCAGATCTCCAGTGCACTGTTTTCGACTTTTGGATCATTGTCTGACCTCAGTTGCGTCTTTTGAACTGCCCTTGTGTTCTGACAATTGCAGACTGAGAACTGATATTAAATACCAGAACTATACTTTCTCTGCCTCTCACTGCAGTTGTTTACATCGGTATATAACACTGATATTGCTTACGCTTCATGTGACCCTCACAAAAAAAGCACACAACATATTAGAGCCCAAACATATGTTAGCTTTTATTTCAAATACGTTTTTTCTTTTTTAAATCACAAGTATAATTTATTTTGTTTACAGCTAAGGTCTTTATGATCAGTAATGCATGCTTCCATACATTAAAAATGAATATTAAGGTGATAGAAAATAGAGCAGAGAGAGAGCAGGTGATTACATGTGATAAAGTGCTGTAGGCTAAAATCAGAAGCCACTCCCACAGTGGCATTAAGGCTCAGAACAAGGAGCTATAGCAGTTCTCTGTCATTGGCGACTGACAGCACACAGCTCATGAGGAGGAGGGGAGAATGTTAAACCTGCAACTGGTGTGAGATCCAGTTCATCCTCTGCAACTCCAGGTGGAGCAGTGAAACGAAATCGCTGAAGGAGGGAGGTGAAGAAGAGGAAGAGTTCCATTCTGGCCAGACTCTCTCCAAGACAGACCCTACGTCCTGCAAGGACAAAGACTTGTAACAAAATAAACTGGATCTTATCCTTACAAGTTAAAATCTGATCTAATGAAGTTTTTGGTACCTGCAGAAAAGGGCAAGAAGGCATCTCTTCTGATAAATCTACCCTCCTTATCCAGGAAGTGTGAAGGGTTGAAGGTGTGTGGGTTCTCCCATTCACTCTCATCGAACAGGACAGATGAAAGTAGAACAACAACAGACGTCCCCTGGAAGCACAGGGAAAATGTAATGTATTAAATATTGGAACCAAAAGACACACACACACACACACACACACACACACACACATATGTTGCTATGAACAACTTGCCTTTTTGATGAAGTATCCCTGGAAGGTGACATCCTGGCTCATTCTATGAGGAATAGCCATGGGGCCAATGTTGGCGAATCTCTGTGCCTCGTGGATTACAGCGTCAGTGTAGGGCAGGTATTTCCTGTCCTCCACTCGGACCTGACGGCTTCCAATCACCCTGATCAGCTCCTCCTGGACCTGGTCTAGATGTGGGTGAAAATGGAACTCAATCTGATAAAAATGCAGTGCACTTTAACCCAAATTCCTTGTGAGATTTGCTTGCTCAGATTAGCATGATGCTTTCTCACCTTGTACATGAGGGTATTTTGCCATGTAAAGCAGACTCCACTGAAGTGTGTTTGCTGTGGTGTCAGTTCCAGCAGAAAACAGATTCATCACACTATAGACCAGGTTCTCCTCATGATATTGTGAGTCCTTGATTTCAGACTCCTAGAAAAATACATGTAGTAAATTATTGATGTTTTGTACAACAAGCTGTGAAGAGAATTAACCGGAGTTGGGGCGTCTCACCTCCAGTTTTAATTTATGCATCAAGAATGCATCAATGAAACATCTGCACATCTCAGGGTTCAGACTCTCCTTCAGATCTGCTATGATGCGTTTGAATTCTTCTTTGTTTTCCTTAATATTTTTCATCATGGTCTTCCAGTTCTTAATAAAAGGACCCAGCCATGGAAGCATGTTGTATATCTGAAAAAGATTACAAAGCAGCGGCTTCATTATCAGAGTAACAGAGCAAAGGAGAGAGTCATGAAGTCTTGAATCCCTGCTGCCTTCGTTCAAACGCTTTCATTAAATATAGTTATTTAATATCAATTAAATTGGGACATTTTCTGAACAAGCTGAAAAAGAGTACAAGATAAAGTGAACAGCAGTATTTTGCTCTTACAAATAAAATGAAATAACAATGTTTGAGGTGGTTAATAAAACAACAACCTGAACCACAAATAAGGTGTCCTGAGTTTTAGCTTTTCTTTCTTGTAGTGAAAAAGGAAGAAAATGCCCAAATGCAGCAGGCTATTCAAATGTAAAATTATCAGTCTAAAATAACTTGCAACAGCTGACAGGACAAAGGCTGCTAAAAGTCAAGCATTCTAAGGTCTAAAGGTCAACGGGTAATAACAATAATTAACATGGAACAAGTGATTGTTCTCACAGACTTATTGCAGGCACTTTTACATTCGTGGCAGGTGTTTTTTTTTTAATGAACAAAAGCATGTCTGCTTTTTCACCAGACAGTCAACTTCTTTTCTCATCTACTACATGTCCCGCCAAGCTAAACAGGCGCTCGCTGTCAATGCTTGTGGATGGGGTGGAGATAGGCTGGGGCAGGTAGGCAGACCTGCCAGTGATCTCATGGCAGAGCAGAAGCAGACAGTGTCTGACCTTCAGACATTTGCGGAGGTAGATAAGATCGGTGGACAAGATCGGTTTCGTATGTAGGAATCGGTCGGTACATGGTTAGTTCCATGTAAAGATTATGTAAAAATGCAAAACTACTTTCCTATTTATTCAAGTGATAATACACACAGCAATGTAAAATGCATCATTAAAGAATAAATCCTTCTGTACCTGAGCGGAAGCAGAGCCCATCAGGTGGATTGTCTCACGGTTCCGTTCAACCATAGCTTGGCAGACTGGATCTGTGTATTCAAATCTTCTTCCAAACATAATTCCTGATATAATATTTGAAGCAGCATAAGTCAGAGTCTGGCTGTTGTTGAAGGCTTTACCTGAGAGAAACAGAATGATGTACAGGATTTATAAAGAAAGTATGAAGCATTTGAAGGACAAAGCATTTGTACAGATAATGCTACCTTCGTTTTGTTCAAAGCTCTTAATCAGGTGGTGACATTCCTCAATGATTCGCTCCTCTGTGAGGCTTTTTCCCATCCCAAAATCCCTCAGTGTAGACAAAGCAAAGCGTCTCATTTCTTTCCACGTGTTGCCGTTGGTAAACACTATGCCTGGAAACAAAATGTGTTGGTTTTAGATTTAGAAGAAAAGCAAGTTACCATAAATGTTTCCTCACCATTTCCTTTATTGAGGTTACGGAATAAAGGAGTGATTTCTCTCTCTCCAAACTCTTCAGCATGAGAGACCAGAGCCTGTTTGACTGTCTTGTATCCTGTGAGAACCACCACCTTCTTTGGACCCAAGTAGATGGTGAACACTGATCCATGTGTTTTGGACAGCTGAAAAGGTGGAGGCAGGTACGTTTGAGACTCACAGTATGAAATATATAAAAGCAATTTACATAAAGTTTCTGGAGGATTCACTGCATATGGAAGTTATTTAACCACCAAAGTCAGTAAATATTTAAGCATTGGAAATAACATAACACGCACACACACACACACACACAGTTCTCACATTAAGAAGACAGATGTCGAGTCTTTTGAGATCCAACTGAAACAAGTTTCCCAGCAGGGGGAACGGTTTGGGTCCTGGAGGCTCTCTTTGTTGCTTGGAGCTGAAGCTGGAGTAAAAAAACTGCAGGACCAGCAGCACCAGAACCACCAGCAGAGAGACTGAGGTGGTGGACTGGAAAAGATCTTCAAACATGATCATCTGACAGTTGATCCCTTCGAGGAATATAAATCTTTTGTCCTCACAGCGAGATCATGCTCCACTGTGAAATGGGCCAATAACTCGAGGTTGCTCATATAGTTCCTTTCTGGGCGTGCCTGTTGCTACGCATTAAGAGTGACGAAGGCTACCGTACTTATGGAAGCGCAGGAATGAAGATGGCATTTAAGAATAAAGGTAAATAGGCCCTTACGCCCTGTTAGGCGCTCGGGCCTAATGAACGTGAAGAGTGGGTGTGCATGATGGACGAGTTTAACAAAGCTATCTGATCACAAGTGGAGTCTGTTACTGATGTCCAAACGAGGCTTCCTGAGGCTTTGAGGCATTTTCTAAATAAAACTGAATCTAATTAATCTCATATTTGTTGTTTCTCCTTCTTGCTCTACACTAATAGTACATACGAATATGTAGTGTATCTGTATGCAGTATGTTTGTGTATACGTATGTAATGGTTTTGGTGCAATAGGCTTTTGCAGACCATCATAACGTGCATGGATACTCTGGAGGCTTCCAACTATTTTCCGAAAATGCAAAGACATAGTGGGAGTGGTGGGAGGGGTCTGTCCCTGTCAGTATGCTTGTGCCTCCTCATAGGTATATATCGACAGACTTTCAGTATCTAAAAGACATACCTACTACATGCAAACTCACAGTCATTGATCTGGATCCAGATGAGACTGGTGTGTGGTGTGATGTGTGATCTCGGCATATCATTGTATAATATTTGTCCATATTAAATCACAAAGACCAAAGAAATAAATAAATAATCAACTTGACTTGTTCAAGTTTGATTGAAGAAGTTTCACCTCTCATCCAAGAGGCTTCTTCAGTTCTGAGAGACTTGTAGAGAGTTTAGATACTTAAACTCCTGTTGGAGCAGGAAATAAAGAATGGACCGAAACCACCAAGGCAATCAGCCTCCCCAGGGGTATTAGCATTTCCTTTATGAGTGCTAATGCTCCCCGGAAGTCATGAAACCTCCAGTTTGAACTGGAGAAACCATCCCTGACCAGAGGAGGAGGATTAAGACACCATCTATTAGCAACATACAATGCTGTATTGACCTCTGTCCACAAATTCCACAACCCCCCCCCCCCCCAGCCACACCCGGATGCATCTCAGCATAACAGCTCACCTGAGGGTGGGGGTGGGGGGCAGCAACCCTTCACCTTACGGATGCTAATACTTCTGGGGACACAGGGAGAACATACAAACTCCACACAGATAGGATTTTAATACGGTACCTTCTTGCTGTAAGGTGACAGCGCTAACCACTTCGCCACTGTGCCATCCACATTTACATTGTGGTTAAAATATTTTGGTGGCTTGTAGCCAACAACAACAAATATAATATAATAAGGACATAAAAAATGACATTGAGGATGATGATGATTGTTATTATAAACTTTATTCATGACACACTTATTAAAAGCACAGCTTTATGCAAATAATTAAACCCAGCATATACATGTGTTATGTTAACGGTCAAATCATGTTGCCATATTTGATAGCCTTTTTAAAGAGGTAAGTTTGAGATGTGATTTTAAAGATGTTACCGTTTCTGCAAGTTCCATCTTCAGGCAGGGAGTTCCGGAGGGTCATATGTTGCATGTCATCAATTATAATAATAGTAATACCTCAAGAGACTATAATTTACAGGTTGGGTAAAAAAACATTCAAGGCTTGAAATCTTCTCAAAATGAGCAGGTGTATTTAAGCAGTCACACAGACATTTTAGAAACAGGAAACGAATGACTAATATTTATAGGGTTGGAGGTTTTACTGAACAATGCTTTCGCCAGATTGTCTGTAACTATCATCACAGCAGAATACAGCTGGGCATGTCCATGAAAGAATAAAATTGCCTGCAATTAGACTGTAAGTTGCACTGGCGAACTGCTGCAAGGCGTGGCGAACAAATGAGAACAATAGACAAAAGGTTAATGTGCAATTGTGACAACACTCTCCCTCTTGCTCATCCAGTCTTGTCTGTGTTTTTTTTTTAATACTGTTTTCCTGTTCAGACTCTTGGCAGGCAGTGACGGATTTAACAGTTAATCGTGCTGTTTTGGAGCAACTCAGCTTTAAAAATTTACGGTGCATGAAGTATTAATTCCATAGCGCTTCAGTCAGACTCTGTGGAAACATGACTTCAGTCTGACAAATGTGGAATGGGACAGCATTCAGGTGACAGTCTGGCTGTGGTGGGAATGAAACAGGAACTAACTACTATGCATTGTTGTTGTCCCAGCTGTCTGAAAACAAAGCGATTATTCATGCTTTGAAATGGACATCGGGACAATTGTACATGCAGGAAAAGGGAGTGGTTGCTTAATAAGACCTGCGTGTGGTGACAGACTCTAGGCGGGGCACGGCTCAGGTTGTTGCTATGTTATTGAACTGAACAAGACTCACCTGTTACACATCTCACCTAATCAGCTCCTGCCTCTCTGAAAAGGTTTCTGTTTCCCCAGTATTTTCACGCTCTCCTGTTCTATGTGTTGTCCTGTATTCTAAATTACCTGAGGAAACAGATCCAGTCGAAATCGGTCTCCACAAAGGATGTTCTGTTTCTACTGGCCTTTACCAAGACACTGTGGAATTAGTAGTGGACAAACGGATTTGTTGTATCTTCAAAAGCTCTGGATCTATAGATCCAGAAGAATCCACCTTTACTGAAAGTGTGCTTGTTTTGAGTATGTTCTAAACTAATAATAATTCCAATTGTTCAAGGTTTGTTTTCAAGGTTATGGAATCTAAAAACAAAGATAAAATAAATGTAGGAACATTTTATGGGGGTGTTAATCACAGTAGAGGGAAAGTGTGCTTGGTTTGAGTATCTTCTAAACTAATAATGATTCCAATTGTTCAAGGTTTGTTTTCATGGTTATGGAATCTAAAAACAAAGATAAAATAAATGTAGAAACATTTTATGGGGGTGTTAATCACAGTAGAGGGAAACTGAGCTGCTTGGCGGAGGCCTGCATTCTCCAACCGCTTTTCTAGTTTGCGCTGACGGCATTCAAAGTTTTTATTGTCAGAAACATTTTCATAGTTCAATAACATATTTTTTAAAGCAACCAGAAAACCCGCTCCCACAATGGGACAGAACAATACGCAAAGAAGAACAATACTCTTTGTCAGTAGAGATTGACAGCACACAGCTCATAAGGAGAAGGATGGAGCACGACACCTGCAACTGGTGTGAGATCCATTTCATCCTCTGTGACTCCAGGCGGAGGAGTGAAACGAAATTGCTGAAGAAGGGAGGTGAGGAAGAGGAAGAGTTCCATTCTGGCCAGACCCTCTCCAAGACAGACCCTACGTCCTGCAAGGACAAAGACTTGTAACAAAATAAACTGGATCTTATCCTTACAAGTTAAAATCTGACCGAATGAAGTTGTTGGTACCTGCAGAAAAGGGCAAGAAGGCATCTTTTCTGATGAGTTTACCATCCTTATCTAGGAAGCGTGAAGGGTTGAAGGTGTGTGGGTTCTCCCATTCACTCTCATCGAACAGGACAGATGTAAGTAGTGGAAATACAGTAGTCCCCTGGGAGCACAGGAACAACTTTAGTTGCGTCACGGAAATTCTTGGGACACTTTTTTCACTTTTTCAATTGTAATAAAGCATTTTATTAACGTGAATGTATTGCATTAATTATCATGGCTGAAGGGGAGGGTAGACATGCTTTGTCCAGATGAGTAGGAATGGGATCTAATTTGGTCAGTTTCTATTGTTTTTACTAACAATTCATTAACATAAGCACTGCAAGCACTATACTGATTGGTGCAATGCAATGGGTAACTGACCTTTTTGATGAAGTATCCCTGGAAGGTGACGTCTCGGCTGGTTCTGTGAGGAACAGCCATGGGGATAATGTTGGCAAATCGATGAATCTCATGGAGAACAGCGTCAGTGTAGGGCATGTATTTCCTGTCCCACACTCGTACCTGACGCCTCCCTACCACCCTTCTCAGCTCCTCCTGCACCTGGTCTAGATTCAGGGTAAAAATGGAATTCAATCGGATAAAAATGTGGTTACGTTCACTTAAATTCCTTGTGAGAACTGCTCACACAATCAATAATGTGCACTTGCATTTTCACCTTGTATACGAGGATATTTTGCCATCAAAAGTAGACTCCACTTAATTTTATTTTCTGCAGTGATAGTTCCAGTCTGAAACAGATTCCTCACACAGTGGACCAGGCTTACATCATTATATTGTGAATGCCTGATTTCAGATTCCTGGGATAAAATGAAGGAACGATTAATGGTTTTGTTGCCCTTTGGATATAACTGACTGGAGTTGACTGACACCTCACCTCCAGTTTAGACCGATGAATCAGGAACTCGTCAACATAACATCTGGTTTTCCCAGGGATCAGAGTCTCCTTCAGATCTGCTATGATACGTTCTGATTCCTCTTTCTTTATCTCAGCACCCTTCACCAAATCCCTCCGGTTTTTAATAAAAGGGCCCAGCCAAGGAAATATGTTGTACATCTGTAATGGAGCACAGTACAAGCATTTTAATTATTGAAGATTTTAGCATGTCATTTGTTTGAGCTAGGAAATCTTGAGCTCCTTGTGCCTCCAGGTGGCGTGGTGTTCGGCAGCGGAGAGGAAAACCCTGCAGAGAGTGATCAACACAGCCCGGAAGATCACCGGCTGCTCTCTGCCCCCCCCTGGATTGTATCGCCAGCTCTCGCTACCTCAGCAGAGCTGCAAACATTGCCAGAGACTCCTCACACCCAGGACACAACTTGTTCAACCTGTTGCCCTCGGGCCGGCGCGACAGGTTGCACAAGAGCAGGACTAACAGACTCAGTGACAGTTTTTTCCCAGAGAGCCATCAGCGCTCTGAACAACAACCAGCACTAAACAACAAAACTACTCATCATGTGCAATTTGTAATGTGAAGGTAAACAATGTGTTGCAAATTAAGTGCAATACCGCCATCTCCCCGACCTCATGTGAAATAACTAATGTATGCAACTACTAAATGCAAAGCACTGGACAATCTATCTGCATGCATTGTTTACAACTTTAAATTCGTGTTGTTGTCTTCTACTATTATTTGTATTTTATGTTGTACCTAAGCACCAAATGGAGCAGCACTCCTAATCTCGTTGTATATCCACTATGCAATGACAATAAAGGCTTTCTATCTATCTATCTATCTACCGTATTTAATCAGTGCTTTTATGAAATATTATTATTTAAAGTAAATAAAAAGAAGAATCCCTTCAATTGGTAATATATGTTATATATTCTATTAGGGGAGCAACGCTACACAAAATTCACAGATCTGTTCGGTACGTTTTTCGATACAAAAAAAACACATTTCCATGCCTTATTTTTACCACCATTTGTTTCAACTCAAAGCAGCAGCTTATATGCTACATTTTGTTTTTGTCTACGTTTGCACTGTGTCTCCATCACTCCCTCTCTTTGTGTTTGACTCTCCTCCTACCTGTCCTTGATTCTGTCTCTCTCGCTCTGTCATTGTCTCTCTGTTTTTCTCTCTCTCTTTCTCATTCTCATCCCAACCGGTGACGACAGCTAACCACCCATTATGAGTCTTAGGTTCTGTCCAAGGTTTCTGCCTGGTAAAGGGAAGTTTTTCCTTGTTTCCGTCGTAAAGTGCCTTAAGATAACTTTCTGTTATGATCAGGCGCTATATAAATAATATTGAATTGAATTGATACTATGCACAACAATGTAAAATTATCATTCTGTACCTGAATGGAAGTAGATTTGAGATGAGAGATGCTCAGGAGATCTTGGTCCACCATAGCCTGTAAGACTGGATCTGTGTATTCATACCTTCGTCCAAAAGTGAGCGCTGATATAATATTTATAGCAGCACAAGCCAGCGTCCGGCTGTTGTCAAAGGCTTTACCTGACAGAAAAGGAACGATGGTTAGAAAGTATAAAGCATCTGCGCAACAGTTCTTTATCGATGACGATTGTACCGTTGTATTGCTGAAAGCTTTTAATGAGTTGGTGACATTCCTCAATGATTTTTTCTTCGGTGAGGCCTTTGGTCTCCAAACTTCTCAGTGCAGTCAAAGCAAAAGGCTTCATTTCTTGCCATGTGATGCCGTTGCTAAAAACTATACCTGGAAATAAAAATTGGTTTGCTGGTTTATATATTAAAAAACAACAACCCCGCCCCCCCACAAAACAAAAATGTTTTCTTACCATATCCTTTATTGATGTCATTGAATATAGGAGAGACACTCCTTTCTCCGAAATCCTCATCCTGATCAACCAGAGCCTGTTTGACTGTCTTGTATCCTGCAAGCACCACCACCTTCTTTGATCCAAAGTAGACCGTGAAAACGGATCCATATTTTTTGGACAGCTGAAAAGATGAAGGCAGGTATGTTTGAGACGGATATTTGCTGATTAGAAGTGCAACTTACTCCTGAAAAGTATTGAAAAAGCACTGACGAGGCGAGCGATATAACCAACAAAAGACAAGCTATTTGTTTTCTATTAATGGAATGGAAATAATAACATTACTCAAAACTAAAACACATTTCTCACATTGAGAAGCGAGATGTCGAGTCTTTTGAAATCCAACTGGAGCAAGTTTCCAAGCAGGGGGAGAGGTTTGGGTCCTGGAGGCGCTCTTGTGTTTTCCTTGGAGCAGAAGGCGGAGTAAACAAGGTGCAGGCCCAGCAGGACCCCAGCGACCACCAGCAGAGAGACCGAGGTGGACGACTGGAGAAGATCTTCAAACATGATGACCTGGAAGCTGACGGCTTTTGGAACAACAAATGCTCACAGTGTGAACATGCTCCACAGTGAAATGCAAGAATGTCTGCAGGTCGTTAAAACCTCCCGGGTGAGTTTGCAAACCACAGTCCCGCCTTCTTCTTTTTTCTTTTCAAAACACACAGTTCAACTGTTCTGTTGGCAGTAAATCCACTCACAGTATCAACATAACGCCTTCCTCTCCTCCTCTTATTGCATCACAGCTCCACAGACAAAGCTGAATACCACAAACGTGAAGAAGCAAGTTCTGTCGAGTGTAAACCGACACGGAAACGGAGGAGCGTCCCGTACGTACCATTTGAGTGTGGCAGCCTGAGGTAGTTACTCGCACTCCTTGAAACACTCCTACGTCTGACCGTTGTTTTTGCTACAGGCGTGGCAGATTCTTGCAAATGGAATTATTCTCAGTACAAACCTCAGTATAATAATAATAATAATAATAATAATAATAATATCATTAAAACCTTTATTTACATGGCAGTGATTACAGTTGTTCGAATTAATGTCACCAGCGGCAGAAAAGTATAAAAGTGAGTGATCAGGAAACGACAATTGTCAGCTTTCCATTGAAGGTAGTCGGGAGAAGAAGAAATAGCTCCCAGCGACCACCTGGAGCAGTTATAGTTTCTTAGAAGAATTTTGGATGCCAATATATTCTTTGAGGCTTAAATACATTTATAAAACTGAAGTTAAACTATTTGAGTTTTGGTTTTATATAATTTCTCCTCTGAGATTTTGTTCACTTTTTCTCAGTTTATCCAAAGTTTTTATAATTTTTAATCAAACGATTCTTCCCTGAAGCCTTTTTTCCAATATTTCCAGAAGCCTAAAAGGGGTGGAATAAATTTGTCAAATTTAAAATGGTTCTTATAGGTTGCTCGAGCCAATGATTTTAACACATCCTTGAGACCTACTGTCCAGGTCACTGAATATATTCCTAGCCATTCACCAGGTGCACAGATCACAGAGGAGAGCTGCCGATAACGGGCGTGGCTGGAGAGGTATGCGGCAAAGTGGCTATTCTGCTGCATGCTTCACCAGGGGTTGACAGGGTGGACGTTCCGGATGGTGTGGCAGTGAGTGCTATAGGCGAGTCTCCTCAACACCAGCTTACATAGTCGAGGACCGGACGGACCCCCTTGGAGGAGAGCTGGGCCGATCTCCTTTATTCCACCGGAGTGGGCAATATAAAATGTCTGAGATCTAACAGCTGTCAACCACACCCAACCCTTTGTGCTCATGCTTCAACCTGTTCAACCATCAATCTGCCAAGTCTTAGCCAAACCCAGTCTTCCATAAATTATACTATTAATTTTGTCTTTGAGTCTTTTTGCTACATCAGAACATAACAACGTTTATCAAAATACAGTTGCCAATACAGATTAGGATAGAACACCGAACTCAAAGTGATTGGCAAAAGCTGCAGAGCCGATGTTATGTCTGATCATCTTTTTTTTTTTCCCTACTTGTCTGCATCACGTACAAAAAAGTGAAGAGTAGACAGTGTGCTGAGGAGAAAATGCAATGGATTTATTTTTGCTCCTTGTTTCACCCCCTTTCATCCAACCACAATTCTAAGAGCCATCCCTAATCACCAGATTACAGCAGTTCTCTGACAACAGCACACAGCTCATGAGGAGAAGTGCAGAATGTTAAACCTGCAACTGGTGTGAGATCCAGTTCATCCTCTGTAACTCCAGGTGGAGGAGTGAAACGAAATCGCTGAAGGAGGGAGGTGAAGAAGAGGAAGAGTTCCATTCTGGCCAGACCCTCTCCAAGACAGACCCTACGTCCTGCAAGGACAAAGACTTGTAACAAAATAAACTGGATCTTATCCTTACAAGTTAAAATCTGATCTAATGAAGTTTTTGGTACCTGCAGAAAAGGGCAAGAAGGCATCTCTTCTGATAAATCTACCCTCCTTATCCAGGAAGTGTGAAGGGTTGAAGGTGTGTGGGCTCTCCCATTCACTCTCATCGAACAGGACAGATGAAAGTAGAACAACAACAGACGTCCCCTGGAAGCACAGGGAAAATGTAATGTATTAAATATTGGAACCAAAAGACACACACACACACACACACACACACACACACACATATGTTGCTATGAACAACTTGCCTTTTTGATGAAGTATCCCTGGAAGGTGACGTCCTGGCTTGTTCTATGAGGAATAGCTAATGGAGCAATGTTGGCGAATCGCTGTGCCTCGTGGATTACAGCGTCAGTGTAAGGCAGGTATTTCCTGTCCTCCACTCGGACCTGACGGCTTCCAATCACCCTGATCAGCTCCTCCTGGACCTGGTCTAGATGTGGGTGACAATGGAACTCAATCTGATAAAAATGCAGTGCACTTTAACCCAAATTCCTTGTGAGATTTGCTTGCTCAGATTAGCATGATGCTTTCTCACCTTGTACATGAGGGTATTTTGCCATGTAAAGCAGACTCCACTGAAGTGTGTTTGCTGTGGTGTCAGTTCCAGCAGCAAACAGTTGCATCACAATATTGACCATGTTCTCTTCATGATATTGTGAGTCCTTGATTTCAGACTTCTAGTATAAAATAAATAAATACATGTAGTAAATGATTCATGTTTTGTACAACAAGCTGTGAAGAGCATTAACTGGAGTTGGGGCGTCTCACCTCCAGTTTTAATTTATGAATCAAGAATGCATCAATGAAACATCTGCACATCTCAGGGTTCAGACTCTCCTTCAGATCTGCTATGATGCGTTTTTGTTTCTCTCTGTTTTCTTCAGAATTCTTCATTGTAACCCTCCAATTCTTGAGAAAACGGCCCAGCCATGGAAACATGTTGTACATCTATAACGCACAGTGCAAACAAGAAAGGTAATGCAAGGCGTAACATAATTATTAGTCATTAAGCCTTGTGCCATCATGTTGGTGGTTTTTTTCCCCTTGTATTATTTTATGCTTTCATGTGTTGCATTATTTCCTGTGTTCCTTGTCTGACCTCTTTCCCTCTCGTTGTCACACCTTCCCCAATTGTCACACCTGCTCCTCATTCCCTTCATCACCCTGCCTTCTTATTCCTTCCTCTGTTCGCAGTCCTCTGCCAGTTCGTTGAACCTCACAGTCACATTCCACACTTTTTGCCCAACACACCTTTGTTGTTATTTTGTTGTGTTAGTGGGTTTTTTCTATTGCGCTGCATTTTCCAGGATGAGGGAAAACTGTTCAAGGCAATACTTATACAGAGATCAGGGCTTCACTTCTATCAGTGGTGATGATCTATAATTTCAACTGCCGTCACTGGTTTGATCCTTTTGGTCAAAATGTGCTAAATAAAGGATCTTTTCAAGTTTTCAAGGTTTGCTCAGTACAACACAGGAACTTGTTAGAACATTATTAATAAGGTTTCTTGAACCTGAAGACCCTTTAAGATAGTTTGGAATCAATCTGTATTACCTAATAATAATAATAATAATAATAATGCTTGATTTTATATAGCTCTTTTTCTACACACCCAAAGACGCTTCACATTGTGCATTATTCATTCACACCATACTTGGCGGTCGTTAGCTACTAGCCACAGCTGCCCTGGGGCAGACTGACCTGAGCGAAATTGGATCCCACCAGATGCATATTTTCATGGACTCGCTTCAGCATAGCTTGGAAGCCTGGATCTGTGTATTCATACCTTCTTCCAAACACAAATGCTGATATAATATTTGAAGTAATAGAAATCATCAACTGGGTGTTGTTAAAGGCTTTACCTGAGCGAAAAACAATGATGGTTTAAGAAAGTATAAAACAGAGAACAGTTGAGAACAGTACTTAAGAACAGTTTGAGAACAGTACTTAAGTACAAATAACATTACCATCATATTTTTCAAAACTTTCAATGAGGTGGTGACATTCCTCAATTATTCTTTCCTCGGTAATGCTCTTGCCCATTCCAAAATCCTTCAGTGTAGACAGAGCAAAACGCCTCATTTCTTTCCATGTGTCACCATTGCTAAAGACTATACCTGGAAGCAGAAGCGGTTGTTTAATTTGGAAGAGTAAGACAATTTAAAAGTTGCAAAAACAGGAAGCAAAATGTTTTCTCACCATTTCCTTTATTGAGGTCATGGAACAAAGGAGCGACGTATCTCTCTCCAAACTCTTCAGCATGATAGACCAGAGCCTGTTTGACTGTCTGGTATCCTGTAAGAACCACCACCTTCTTTGGACCCAAGTAGACGGTGAACACTGATCCATATGTTTTGGACAGCTGAAAAAGGTGGAGGCAGGTACTTTTGAGACTCACTGTCTGAGATTGCAAATTGTAATTGTAATTTACTGATAGGTAGCGAACACATTGCTGCATATGCAAATTACATAAAACATAACAGGTGACATAAATAATCAATTGTTTTCTAATAAAGCAATTGAAACAACAAACAGTGTATTAATAATAAAAAACCCAAAAGTCTCACATTTAGAAAAGAGATGTCGAGTCTCTTGAGATCCACCTGAAGTACGTTACCGAGCAGGGGGAGAGGTTTAGGTCCTGGAGGCTCTTTGCTCTTTTCTTGGGAGCTGAGGCTGGAGTAAAGAATGTGTAGCACCAACACGGCCACAATGAGCACCACCACAGAAGCTGAGGTGGCGGGCTGGAAAATATCTTCAAACATGACCTGGACCCTTGGATGCTTTCAGGAATACAAAATCTCCTTGATCTAATCCGATGAGTCTGTTGGCAGATGGCAACATTTGCAACATGTCACAGTGATAATGGCCTGCTTTACCTTCCCTGCCTTTTAAAGGAATGAAAGTAAAGAAACTGGTTTTGCTGCTCTGCGCGGATTCTAGTTTGTCATGGTGACCCCCATTGTGGAATCTGAAGCGAGTGTTGGGCGGGTTCGAATACATTTCATCTGTCATCCAATTGGCTCCTTGAGATGTAACTGAATTGTGAGGAACAGTCCCAGTCATTGAGGTCACATCTCAACACTTGAGTCAAAAGTGCTGTTTTGTACTCTTTTTCAGATATACAACATGCTTCCATGGCTGGCCCTTTTATTAAGAACTGGAGGGATATAATGAAACATTCTCAGAAAAACAAAAGTGAAATATAAAACGCATCGTAGCAGATCTGAAGGAGAGTCTGAACCCTGAGATGTGCAGATGTTTCATTGATGCATCTGTTTGCAGCTCGAACTGACACCACAGCAAACACACTTGGGTGGAGTCTGCTTTTTATGGCAAAATACCCTCATTTCAAAGTAATGCTATGTGGCAGCTACATCTTTGCAAACTATTATTTTATTATTTACATTCTATCTGTAAAATATTCTGTTTGGGATTAGTCCTCCTCTTGCAGGGCCCATTCTGCATGTGGAAAAACACACACCCAACATAACCACTGTATTTATAAGGAATATGAATTTATTTAGCAAAGGTAAATGCCAATTCATCCTATGGCCGGGACACAACATTTACTCAGCTCAGACACCACAAAGCCAATTAACCAACGTGGAACTTATTTTCACAGTAAATGTTGGCGACAATGACAATAAAGGATTCTATTCTATTGTAGTGTATTTTATTGTATTCTATTCTATTCTATATGCATTCTCAAGGTACATTCCGTCAGTTAAGAAGGCGTGTTCAAACATTTTAATAGTGCAAGTTTGAACACGTCCTCCGATCATATCAGTGAAGGTGTGTCTTTTGCCCTTTTTGCTGTGAAAGACACATTGAACAGTATTTGTTGTCTGCTGAGAGAGAGACTGACCTCGAGCTTGTTAGTCTAGACATGAATTTCAAAATACGAGCTGCTACTGAAGAGGACTGCAAGGAAATATGGAGAATGTTGACGGTGAGAATGTTGTCTCTGTGTTTTAACATTAACAAGCTAAACTAATCGTAGAAATCATTTTCTGTTCTACAGGTAAATCTGACCTCAACTTTATGTTGCGATGCATTACCAGATGTCCTTTGTCCAATGACTATCTATTCATATTCAAACTTTTTAATCCTCCCCTTTTCTAAGGAGTTGGCCATTTATTTAAAAGTGACTGACAAAGTGACGATCACTCATGAAGGTAATGTTGCACTTTAAACATTTTTTTAACTGAAATCTTAGACAAGAAATGGATATGTAGTTTCAGCCTGATGAATGCCAACATCCCATCTATATGTTTGTAGTTAGACAAGTTTGTTTAATGTATTAGAACTGAAGCGTGACGGTTTCAGCGAGAACCCCTTCTTTGAATGTCTCGTCGCAGAAGTACCTGAGGAGCATAAATCCGAAGAAGGTGAGGTATTGAAAGTTTCAACTATTTACTAAAAAAATATTCCACTACTGTCACACGTGAATGCTTGCACAGTTTTTCTGTTCCAATTCATAAATTCATTGTTTCATTTTTCTTTTTTAGGATATACAGTTGTTGGGTATGCATTGTACTTTTACACTTACAGTACATGCAGCGGACGAACCATATATCTGGAGGATCTGTTTGTGATGCCAGAATTCAGAGGTAAAATATGTTTTTCCTATTGTCAGAAAAGCCTGAAAAGAAACCGTTATCTAAACTGTAGCTGGGAACTACTCGTATTTATTTTAGTTTAATACCCTATCTGGTATTGAAAGGGGACACTCAGGGCTGAAGGTACAGATGACGAGGGCTGCTGTCCATAAAATAATGCTGTTATTATTATTATTATTATTATTATTATTATTATTATTATTGCTATTGTGTTTTGCATTTATTTTATTTTCAGGAAAAGGCATTGGAAAGGGTTTACTGAGCAAAGTCGCTGAGGTAAAAAAAAAAAAAAAAAGGTTTTCGTTAATTACTGAACTAGTTTCTGAAATTTTAAGTATTGTTGATCTTTGTTATCAATCTATTTGATTAAGGAAAAAAACATTTTTTTCCCCCAGTTGGGGCAAAAGAAGAAGTGTGAGCAGCTGCTGTTGTGTGGTTACGCTTGGAACACTCCCACCCAACAGTTCTATGCTGCTAAAGGGGCCGAGGTCATCGACAGTGAAGGATCTCAATATATGTGTTTTAAAAGACAAAGCCTGGTTAATTTAGCAAATGAAGCACCTAAGAATTAGAAACTTGCCAAGGAATTATCTGAAGTCCTTAAAATGTGTTTTGTTTGTTTTCTTCCCTAAATATTCAACCTTTTGTCAGAAAAACTGGTTATCTTTTGACTCTATTCATCCTTTTTTTTTCTCAAACATTGATACACACACATGTATTATCACAAACTGGAACAGTAATTACGGATAAGCGGTTAGAAGATGGATGGATGGATGGAGGGAACAGTAATTATAAATGTGATAACAAACATGCAATATGTCCTCATCCTCGATTGCTCCATGATAACGATGTAACTGAGAATGTATGTTTTTAAAGCGTATTGCCTTTGAATGCAGCTTATTGTTCGAACCTGCTCGGACCAAGGTCAGAATGAACAGGAGGTGCAGCTAATGTTAAAATCAGAGAGAGAAACTTAACAAGTAAATATCCCAATTCAAAACCTGTCTTCCTCGTCACTAATCATCAGACAGTTATTTGTGCGATGCATTCTTATTGATAAAATCAGTTGAAGTACATCCGGCAGGTTATTAAGAGTTTCCCTTTCAACTCATCACTGAAAGCAACAACTAAAGGCTCCATGTACGTTTACAGCAATTCAACAACAAACATTTGGCTCTTCAAAAAGGAATGATTTATTATTAGAACGCTCAATATGGTTCGTAACTTATTCTGACTAAGGCGTCTCATCTGGTTCTCATAAAAGTTGTGGGGCTTTTATTTCTATAAAGTCAAACAAATAATGATGATTGTTGGTTGCAGTTGTTTTTTTCTTTCTCATTTTATAGTAGCAATCCTCTTCCTATTGCCTCCTTGCACAAATGGGTGACTTGTCCTCAAAATATGCGTGATGACTACTACTTGGATGGCATTATTATCTTCATTTATCCTTGGTTGAAGCATATTCAGCAGGTGGCTGAGGTGCTCAAGTGATTGAAGCAGGATGGGCTTACCAACAGGATTGTTTTATGGACAGTAACTCTGGTCTTCTGTGGCCTTCTGTTCCTTCAGCCATGAGACTCCCCTTTCAATACCAGATATGGTATTAAATTAAATAAAATCTGAGTAGTTTCCATCTAAAGTTCAGATAACTGTTTATTTTCTGCATTGGACGTGCTGCAGAGTAGGTGATCGGCCTTAAGCTGCCATCTCTCCAGGACCTGTATCCATCCGGACTAGAATCTCCTGCCACGAGAACAGCTTCTTCCTCTCGGCTGTAAGACTCATGAACACTTAATAATTCTCAGTCTCATGAACACTTTACTTTACAACCGGTAACTTGCACTGTTTTATTTGCACTGCCTGATTGTGTTCGTTTTTACTGCTGCTGATACACATCTGTGGATCCACTCTCGATGCTGCTGTTTTTGTGGTGGATTTTGTATCCGTACGTTTCTGTTTTTTTTACTTAGTCTATTATGGCATATCCTATAGCATAGCGCTGTAGTTTGCATTTTATTACTGTCATTAGACTCATTACCTCATGTTACATGTTGCACAATTGCACTGAGAAAAATAAATCCGAGTCTGTGAACCCTTCATTGACAATGGCAATGAACTGATTCTGATTCTGTTTCTTGACCCTCACTGGAGAATTCCCGTACATTGTCATTCTTGCCTCTGAGTTGTTCTAGAGATTCAAAGAATTCAATACTCTGTTCAGAGTAGTTATTACTGGCATTACATAGTCCTGTATAAAACATGGAGTCACGAAGGGCATGACTTTAAGCATTTTCTTTTTTGTTCTTGCAGCAGACTCATTAATGCTTACACACTGCTAAATAAGACATTTTCTGCATTAACCCACCAGTGTTTGCTCAGCTCTCTATCCTGGATGTCTATATTTCCTCATCAAACATAAATGATCTCCAGAAAATCAGTATTTCAGACAGGCTTCTTAAAATATCACTACATATGGAAATACTGCATTGTTACATCAACCATCTCCAGAAGAAACTTCAAAAGCACTCAGTGGAAAATGTTAATAGTCTTTGAAATGATTGGCTCAGGGATTTGAAGTTGGTTTCTTGGGTTTCTTTCTTTGCTGAAAGGCTGCTATACTTAAAAACAAGAAACCATCATACCTTCAAAATGAATGAATGAACGTGATATCAAGAGTTCTTTATTGACATAAGAGTGCTTAAAATTACATAATTAATGATAACACGTAAAAGGGATATTTATTTGTTAAGTTTTTCTCTCTGATTTTAACATTAGCTGCACCTCCTGTTCATTCTGACATTGGTCCGAGCAGGTTCGAACAATAAGCTGCATTCAAAGGCAATACGCTTTAAAAACAGACATTCTCAGTTACATCATTATCATGGAGCGATCGTAGACGAGGTCATATTGCATGTTTGCTTCTAACCGCTTATCCGTAATTACTGTTCCAGTTTGTAATAATACATGTGTGTGTATCAATGTTTGAAAAAGCAAAACAGGGTAAATAGAGGCAGAAGAGAACCAGAAAGTTTTTCTGACATTCGTGCAAAAGGTCGAATATTTATGGAAGAAAACAAACAAAACACATTTTAAGGACTCCAGATAATTCCTTGGTAAGTTTCTAATCCTTAGGTGCTTCATTTGCTAAATTATCCAGGCTTTGTCTTTTAAAACACATATATTGAGATCCTTCACTGTCGACGTCCTCAGCCCCTTTAGCAGCATAGAACTGTTGGGTGGGAGTGTTCCAAGCGTAACCACACAACAGCAGCTGCTCACACTTCTTCTTTTGCCCCAACTGGGGGAAAAAAATGTTTTTTTCCTGAATCAAATAGATTGATAACAAAGATCAACAATACTTAAAATTTCAGAAACTAGTTCAGTAATTAACGAAAACCTTTTTTTTTTTTTTTACCTCAGCGACTTTGCTCAGTAAACCCTTTCCAATGCCTTTTCCTGAAAATAAAATAAAGGCAAAACACAATAATAATAATAATAATAATAATAAAACAGCATTATTTTATGGACAGCAGCCCTCGTCATCTGTACCTTCAGCCCTGAGTGTCCCCTTTCAATACCAGATAGGGTATTAAACTAAAATAAATCTGAGTAGTTCCCAGCTACAGTTTAGATAACGGTTTCTTTTCAGGCTTTTCTAACAATAGGAAAAACATATTTTACCTCTGAATTCTTGCATCACAAACAGATCCTGCAGATATATGGTTCGTCCGCTGCATGTACTGTAAGTGTAAAAGTACAATGCATACCCAACAACTGTATATCCTAAAAAAGAAAAATGAAACAATGAATTTATGAATTAAAACAGAAAAACTGTGCAAGCATTCACGTGTGACATTAGTGGAATATTTTTTTATTAAATAGTTGAAACTTTCAATACCTCACCTTCTTCGGATTTATGCTCCTCAGGTACTTCGGCGACGAGACATTCAAAGAAGGGGTTCTCGCTGAAACCGTCACGCTTCAGTTCTAATACATTAAACAAACTTGTCTAACTACAAACATATAGATGGGATGTTGGCATTCATCAGGCTGAAACTACATATCCATTTCTTGTCTAAGATTTCAGTTAAAGAAATGTTTAAAGTGCAACATTACCTTCATGAGTGATCGTCACTTTGTCAGTCACTTTTAAATAAATGGCCAACTCCTTAGAAAAGGGGAGGATTAAAAAGTTTGAATATGAATAGATAGTCATTGGACAAAGGACATCTGGTAATGCATCGCAATATAAAGTTGAGGTCAGATTTACCTGTAGAATAGAAAATGATTTCTACGATTAGTTTAGCTGGTTAATGTTAAAACACAGAGACAACATTCTCACCGTCAACATTCTCCATATTTCCTTGCAGTCCTCTTCAGTAGCAGCTCGTATTTTGAAATTCATGTCTAGACTAACAAGCTCGAGGTCAGTCTCTCTCTCAGCAGACAACAAATACTGTTCAATGTGTCTTTCACAGCAAAAAGGGCAAAAGACACACCTTCACTGATATGATCGGA
Organism: Brachionichthys hirsutus; assembly: GCF_040956055.1. Lineage (NCBI taxonomy): Eukaryota > Metazoa > Chordata > Actinopteri > Lophiiformes > Brachionichthyidae > Brachionichthys > Brachionichthys hirsutus. The sequence continues at coordinate 7,526,421 of NC_090912.1, forward strand.
GGACGTGTTCAAACTTGCACTATTAAAATGTTTGAACACGCCTTCTTAACTGACGGAATGTACCTTGAGAATGCATATAGAATAGAATAGAATACAATAGAATACACTACAATAGAATAGAATCCTTTATTGTCATTGTCGCCAACATTTACTGTGAAAATAAGTTCCACGTTGGTTAATTGGCTTTGTGGTGTCTGAGCTGAGTAAATGTTGTGTCCCGGCCATAGGATGAATTGGCATTTACCTTTGCTAAATAAATTCATATTCCTCATAAATACAGTGGTTATGTTGGGTGTGTGTTTTTCCACATGCAGAATGAGCCCTGCAAGAGGAGGACTAATCCCAAACAGAATATTTTACAGATAGAATGTAAATGATAAAATAATAGTTTGCAAAGATGTAGCTGCCACATAGCATTACTTTGAAATGAGGGTATTTTGCCATGAAAAGCAAACTCCACCCAAGTGTGTTTGCTGTGTTTGCTGTGTCAGTTCCAGCTGCAAACAGATTCATCACACTATAGACCAGGTTCTCGTCATGATATTGTGAATCCTTGATTTCAGACTCCAAGTATAAAAACAAATACATATAGTAAATGATTAATGGTTTGTTTGACCAGCTGTGAAGAGGATTAACTGGAGTTGGGGCATCTCACCTCCATTTTTAATTTATGCATCAATGAAACATCTGCACATCTCAGGGTTCAGACTCTCCTTCAGATCTGCTATGATGCGTTTTAATTCTTCTTTGTTTTCCTTAATATTTTTCATCATGGCCTTCCAGTTCTTAATAAAAGGACGCAGCCATGGAAGCATGTTGTATATCTGAAAAAGATTACGAAGCAACGGCTTCATTGTTGAAGGATTTAGCATGATTTTTCAATCAAGATGGTTGTAGCTGAAAAAAAGCATGCAATTGGAACCCTGTCTGAAGGCTAATGTCGTGTTTTGTTACCCGCTCAAACAAGTTATGCAGGTTAAGGGATGCACGTAATCCTGAGATCCTGTTCCTAACAATGCAAATGCTCTGAACCACTGCCTTTAAGCCTTTATGGAATGGCATTGAGGGGAGGAACACGGGGCAATATCTGGAAGGCGATGTCTGCTTGTAGCAAAGCAACAATAATGTAACATTTGTCTACAGGCACATTTCAACAATGAACAATAATTATGTTTGTCATTAATAATGTGACAAAGCCTATGCGGGCTGCAATTAATTTGACTTTGATTTCAACTTTCAGTTAAGAGTTAGAATTTATTATTGGAAAAGAAACTTGGTAAAAAGTCCATCCATCCATCTTCCACCGCTTATCTGGGGCTGGTTCACAGATCAACAGTCTCAGCAGGAATTTCCAGGCTTCCCTCCTCCAGCTTCCAGGGGGATCCCGAGGCCTTCCCGGGCCAGCTATGTACCCTACACCTCAATCCTCCCGAGTGACTGAGCGGCTCACCCTATCTCTAAGGGAGCGCCCATCGTTCACCTCTGGCCGAGGGTGTCGTTGTGCCGCGTGTACTTATGGACATCCCTGTGCTCAAACAAACTTTACAAACTGTGACTAACGCAGAAGTCCAACAGCAGAAAACCACTCGTGTTCAGATCAGGGAGGCCGTTCATCCCAATCACCCCCCCGCTCCATGTCTAACTGTTATTGCCCACGTGAGCATTGAACTCCCCCAGAAGAACAATGGAGTCTCTGGTCAGAGCACTGCCCAGCACCCTTCCCAAAGACTCCAAGAAGGCCGGGTGCTCTCCCCTGCTGTTTGGGCCGTAGGATGAAATGTCCATGTCCCGAGAGCTAGTTCCTGTGTCCGGGGATCGGGTCGTCATCGACTGCCACCCAATCCACAATGCACCCATCCTCTATGGTCCCCTCAGCAGATGGTGAGTCCGCAGTAGGACCTCTGAAACTCAACCGCCCTCTGGTGGGACAACTGAGTATTACACAACATTTACACCCAGCTACATAAACCTAGCAATATCAAGTAAAACATACAAATATCGATATTGAATGGGTATTTCTCATAAAAAACTGATTTCCTTTCATCAATCAGAGTTCTGAACACCTTTAACTCATGGGCAATCAGCTTCAAATCTTTAATTAACAAACTGCTGGGCCTCCAACCTTCAACCATGAAAGTAATTTGTTTTTTGGGGGGGGGGTTTAGGGATTAGACAGATTAACCTTTGCGTCATACTGACAGGGGTCTAACACTTTTAATTCTGTTTGCAAAAATCCTCAGGAGAAAAGGTTTTACCAGTTCAGCAAAAAAGGATTTACAAACATACCTTCATAATTCAGTATCTCAAATTTATTTATCGCTCATTAAACCCTCTGGCAAAAGTTTTAAAATGTCATCACTGATCAACTGGTAGACCCCCCCCCCCCCACGAGTTAACTATTGTCGCCATAAACTCACTGGCTGTGCCCTGACCAAGTTGAGATGCAATGCCGGATACAAACGCTGTTCAGTGCGGATATATCCAGCCACAATAGCATTATGTTGCTGCCTCCAAGTTATCAAGTTCCACCGCACCAAAATAATCACTACTCAAATGTTTACCGAAGGAGCGGGCCCAGCAAAGTCCGCTTTTCTTTTATTTTTTTGGAAACAAGAGGATGCACGTCATGGGCTGACCCTAAAGATCAAACAAGAATAGTTTTTATTTGGCAAACTGACACTAAAGGCACTTTTATAGGCAATTACTGTGAACCAAGTACAACAGAGAAATGAAGCTCTTATCAAGAGATAGTGAACAAAGAGAAAAGAAAAGCAAGACAAAAAGGCACTGTTAAACAATTCTCATGGATTTTGATGCCTATTAATGAAATAAATGAAGTAATAAACATTTACCCTAACATCACTGAATTCCTGAACTTACAATATACCGGATACTACTAAACATGAGTCTAAAACTCCCCGAAAACACTCGAAAAAGGCACATTCAATTTCAAGAGGTAGCTGTTATAGATTTACTATTTGGCCTCTTAAATACTTCAGAATCTGCAGCATGGATAAAAACAGATATTGATTGAAATTTAATGTTTTTCAGTGCTTGGAAGCCCATTTTCAGTGGTTGATTAGAAAATAAAGATTACAGTAGTTTCAATAGGAACATTTTTAGTGAATCCACTAACTAAATAACGGGGCCGTTCTTCTGAGAAATCTGTGTTTGGACACTACATTGCAGTTGTTGAAGTGCTTTATGTAATGCTGAAAATAACATACTATTTTCATATAATTTAAAGATATTAAGAAGTGGTCATCTTAAAGCAAAAACAACATTCCATTCAAATAACAAAGCAAAAAAGCAAAACAACAATCGGTTTGGTAGCAAAGATAAAGTCAGACAACCGAACAAACTTTCACTGAACCTTGAAATTAACTTAAAAACATATCAGTACTCCCCCACAAAAAAAATATGCCAACACCTTCTGCAGGAAGAAAGGGGAGTGCAGAGAACCCAGCGGCACACACCTTTACTTAAAAAGAAAACTTCCTGTTCCGATTCATAGGTTCAAATCTCCGTCCGTCAGTAAGTCGGAGGCTGGTACTCTCCTGGCTGCTCCTGGCTCTGGGAGAAAGGAGACTGCTGGTAGCCTGCGGGGGTGCTGCTGGCATACTGGCCAGTCGGGTATGGGGTGGTCTGGTCGTTGGCAGGGTCTCTATACTCCTGGTCAAACGCGCTCACGCCTTGGCGATACCGTACAAGTGCAAAGTAGGACAGCAGCGCCTGCGGGGAGAAGTCCGAATTCAGCGAGTGGAGCTTTCACAGGAGCCGAGTTGACTTTGCTACCGAGACTCTCACCCAAGTGATGACCGAGAAGAAGGAAAACGCCAGGACAGCTCGGGCAGCGTCACTATGAACGGCTAATTCTTTTGACGTCTTGGACCACTGGTTGGTCAAGACGCAGAAGCAGACGAACCACAGGAAAGTCCATACCGCTGCGTCGTGTTGAAAAACGCCAAAGGCAGAGAAATTAGGATTACAACACTCATTTCAGTTCAACCTGCATCGTCCTGTTATTGACAGGTCGACAGTGAAACGCGCCTCTCACCTGAGAATACTAAATCTCCCGTGACGATGCATCTTCTCTCCTTGGCACTGCTAATCCTTGGGAAATAGGCATCCAGTATGAAGAAGACAGGACAAGCCAAGAAGGCCAGGATTCCGACTGCAATCCCGTAGCTGCATGCACTGTCCACGCCGTTGAACACGCACACCACCACCTGCGACGTCGGTGGATTAACATACCCTTCTGCGACGATGGTTGCAAACACAACAATGGCGAATAACTGCAGAGAAGGTAGATAGGTTTAATAGGGGGGGGGAAATAATGGGGGAAATGAATCACAGGGAAGGGTGATTCAAGTCACAGGAGAAGAAGAAAATCGCTCCATTAGACTTGAAATAACACAGAAGAGTTTCACAATGCACTGACTTATAAAACCAATTTACAAAATAAATTCCAGTCGTAATATATTTTTTCCAGCGCTGCGCCTGTTCAGGGATCAACAATGAAAACACACAAACCAATCCGATATCTTAAAAAACACAGCTTTGTTTTTGTTTGATTTCATATGTTTGTATTTGCATAGTGCTTCTGAGGACTTCTACCATCTATAAAATCAAGTTTTTGTTTCAAGCAGTCACCAGAGCGGCCTTCATCTAAACTGCTCTGTCATGTCAGGCGCCTGAAAACTGGGCAGAGCTCTAGAGAGCAACAGATGACGCTGCCGCCCCCCCCCCGTGGTATTTTCTTATCTAGTATTGCAAGCGATAAAAAGTGAACAGACTTAAATATCTTTTCTACACGTCAGACCGACACAACCAAGGAAAGTCGTGCCATAACTGGCACAAAGTGTAAAGCTGCTCACTGGTGTGGCGACACATCAAAGGACTAGCTAGCTGTAATTAGCTGGCATCAACCAGTGCTAAAGAAAACACCTTATTTTTTATCTGATGCAACATTAATTCAAGATATAATCCTGATCACGTGCAGCGTTGACACACCAGACAGCTGACGCATTTTTATTGCCCCCCCCCCCCCCCCTCCCCGATAGCTGACATCTGTTAACAGAACATCAAAAACAAAACTGGCTAGCTTTTGATGCTAACGTTTCCGTGTTGCCACTCACCCAACTCAGGCAGCGCAAAATAGTCTGAGGCTGTTTAAGAAAACTCTGGAAGTCAAAATCGCCACCAGCGAACGAGGCACCGTAAGCACCGCCCTGCATGTTGTTGTTGCTTTTCGTTGTTTCACCAAAAACAAACTGTTTCAATCGCTTTAAGATGTGACGGGAAAGCCTCGCTGTCAAGACTCAGGAAAAGTGTCTCTTGTCAGTTTCCTAAAAAGACCGCCCCTGCTGCGCGAGGCGTTCAAGGGACCCTGTAAAACTACGGAAACAGAGACGACAGGAAAAGTACGAACGTTTTCAATCGAAATTATAAAGCGAAAAAAATCTGAAAATACATTTTTAGGCGTTATTTTAGTTAGTTAGCACTTTGGAAAAATAAATAAAAAAAATCCCCAAAACAATATTTGGTGTTTATTGTAAGACACAGGGAATTGTTTTTTTTCTCTCTCATTACCGCCACATGGTGGATACATTAATGATGGCAGGGTTGATGTATACGGAATATGCTCAGTAATGCAAAGTTTTGTATTTAATACTGCTTGGCGCATGCCATTAATGAAGAACCAAATAATAAAACAAAATAACGCAAATAATGCATGTTGCTATAATCTATGTGAATGTATTTAACAAAAACGTACAGTGCCTGAAGTCCACGGACTGATAATCAACAAACCCTCTGATTCGACAAACAAAAACATTGTGCTCATGACGTCATAGGCTCACGGCCAATCCCTTCACAGTGCGCCATTTTCTCCCCCCGAGCGTCATAAACATGGCGGAGGTAGACGCGGAGCCTCGTCTCAGAAAGGTAGCTGCACGCATATTACTGCCTTGATAACGCTCGTTGAAAGCTGCTGTTTAATCCCCGCGTCCCTAAATAGCATTTATTTACTTTAGTAAAGCGACAACGTCTATTGATCCTGCTTCGCTGAATTACATTTGATTTAACATGTTTTCTTCTAGTTGTATTTAGGTCTGCAAGGAGTTTTTGTTGTTGTTCTTTTTTTCCCCTGATTTGTCTGTCAGATAATCTTGGGAGGATATCAATCGATTAACAGTATACGTCACTAAACGGACATGGTGATCATGTTGACGCTATCGTGGACACTTTCCTGGTTTTATAAACAAGTACAGCCGCACTACTAACTACTAATAATCGAAGTGCAACCAAAGCCAGTCTGCTTTCACCACATGATCACAGTTCTAACGTTCACTAATTATGTAATGTATAGAGGTGATCGATGAGTGGATGAGCCGGAACCTTCTGCAACTGTTCACGGAAAACTTAAATAATTTGAGGAAGAAAGCTCAGCTGATTCCATGACACTCAAATGTGCATTATAATATAGCCAAAATAAATATTAAAGGTTAAAAGAAAAACCTTTTAATGTGTGCATTTTAAGCAGGCTAATGTAAGTTAATCTAAATGAAATGTCCTTTAAAAAAAAAAAAGGATTTTCCAGCTGCAATTTATCCAGAATAATCCTTCAAGAGTCCTCAGATGCACCAAGCAGGAGCTCATTTACACTGATCTTCAGATCCAATTCTTTTTTTTATTACTTTATCCAGAAACAGTCAGGTCACGTGGGAAAGTTTTGCTTCGATCAGAAGCAAATTGAATATAAGTCTGAGCTCCTTTGATGCTCAACTGTGGAACAAGCTTGTACTTGAGATCTGCTTAAGCCGTCAGCTGATCTGAGAAAGAAGCAAAGCTCTGGAAAGTGTCGACGCACAATGACGATGTTCTCTGTTCTCCCCCCCTTTAAAGGAAACTGTAAGCAAGCTCTTGTCAAGTTCTTTCAAGGAGGACAAAACCAGATGTGAGTTGTGTGACATTGGTTACCCCCCCAGAGCAGTTTGGGTTTTGTTTGTGATTCTAAACCTACGTGTGTCGCTCTGTTACAGTAAGTGGAGACGCTGTGCTGCTCATGGCAGAAATGCTCAAGATATTTATCCAAGGTAAGGAGTTTTGTTCGATACAAACCCGTATACAGATTGCTCGATGAGGACGCTCTTCTTATTTTTTGCGCTGTTTTTCCAGAGGCTGCTGTGAGATCACTGAAACAAGCCGAGGCTGAGGACTGTGAACAAGTCGATATCGAGCACTTTGAAAAGATCTTACCACAGTTGGTATGTAGTTCAATAAATCAAGACCCATTAACTATGATAATGACGTGCAGGTGTCTTCCAGTATCAGTGCATTTCAGGGAATGACGGTCTCCATTCTTAACTTTTAAGGTTTCTTTCTGAGTCAGCGATTCTTTTTTTTTTTTTTTTTTACTTCTTGCACTTTTAGGCAGATAAAATCAGACACATTAAAATAAAAAGGAATATAATAACAAACAACAACGATCAGCTTAACAACAATAGTCATTAATAATAAGCCATGTTAGTGGCAGAACAATTAAAGAAAGAGAAGATAGACGCAATAAATGATTTAAGTGCAGGGGCCTCGGGGTGGGGGAGGGGGGCTCTCTACTGGTTGTGCACAAATTGCCTGTTGGACAAAGTTCCTCATAGAAGCACAAAGTTGAATTGAAGTGTCTTCCCCCCCCCCCTTCTCTTTTCTGATGCAGCTCTTGGACTTCTAACACCTTTTTTCCACAAGATGGAGCCACAGCATTGCTCGCCTGCCCAGACGTGCCTTGACCTTTCCACTTCTCCTTCAGTGTTGCCGATGTGTTGATCTTCTGTATAATTGCAATTTCATAAATAAATACTTCAACGTGTGATTTACAATACGATTCTTGCTCCGTATTTATTTCGATTTTACTTTGAGCAGAGAGAAGGAACGCTCTCCCCTTGCCCCCCTCGCCACCACCAGTAAGGCCCACCTGTGCTCCTCTTTGCAACAACAGGTGCTTCCAGCGTGCTCCCTGGCGCCCTTCATCAAAGCCTCCTGGAGCAGTTGGAAGCAATTAGAGTAATAAGGGGAGCAGCCAGTCCCTTAGATGATGACAAGTGCCAGGAAAAAAAAGGAGTACCCCCTCCGGCCACTTTGAAGTTCCCTTTTGCTGTCCTGCGATGTTTAGTTAGAGGTCGGGGGGGTGGGGGGGGGGGGAACTCTGGCACAGGGGGAAAGTTGAATGGGAGTGTGTGTGCATGAATGTGTGCGTGAGTTAGCAAAACATAGCCATAGACCACACGCATAGATATTCTGTTTGAAAGGAAACATAACAAAACACATTGGAACATGGTCCAAGAAGAGCAGGGTGTAATTCTGAAGGTAAATAAACAGAAGAGGCAAGTAGTAGAGGTGCTTTCTCTCCTTTCATCACAGCAGAGGGGGGGCTGGGGGGCTGGGCCTCCAAGGGAGAGGGCAATGTGGGCTTTTCTAACCTATGTGTCTGTGATGGTTTTCCACCCGTGGTGGAGTTGACCAAAGTGTCTTCACTGTGAGCCAGCGTAGCTGCACAACGCCTCGTGCTATTTATTTGCGTGACTGTCGGGTGACTCACTGTGTTTACAAACGTTGCTCACATTCAGCTGGAAGCAGCCAAGCCGAGGTTCAAGTCGAGGACTGGCCTTCAAGGACGCAGCACCTGGAATTTGACCGGACACTTTTTAAGTGAAGCTCAGACTAGCTTTGTGCTTCCCAGGAGTGAGAGCCACAGCAGGTCCTCGGGAGAAGATGCGTTTGACTGATGTTCAGTTTAGTAGCGCACGAGAATCAAAACCACACACACACACACACAAATAAGATTTTTGTGATGTAAATAATCTGCTGGGTTAATTCAAGTCACTTTTGCATCTAGTCCAGGTCCATCGAGTCACCAGCTGCTCACACATAAAACAAAGCAAAACGCGACATACATTTTAATTACCACATGTAACAACCAAATGGTCTCGCTAAAACAAAAATCTGATTGCATCCACAGTTAATTCCGCGATACAGAATCAGTAGAAGGTGCCATTTTTTGATTAAACCGCGATAATAAAGTGCCTTTACTGAGATTTGAAAGAGCTGAAATGGATCTTCTCAAGCTAAATCCTTACAGCTGAAAAAACAAAACAATTCCAGTTGGATCCCTCGCAGACATTTCCCACCAATATGACTTGTCTCTGGCAAAATAATGCACTACTGTACAACTTTTCTCCTTACGCATCTTAGTGGAACAAATTACATCTGAAGGCAATATTGTTAAACATACGAAAGCAGTTAGGACAAGAATGGGGAGGGGCGTTGAGAGTAATGAGTTAAAGCTTTTCTTGATCATACATTAAAGGCAAGGGAGTGTCGACAGTCAGTCCAGACGCTTTGGAGAAGCTCCGGAGTGAGAAGCTTTACCATGAGACAGACTGATCTGTCTCCAGCCTTTGTAGACGGCACTCTCTGCACGAGTCTGATAAGGTTGTGGGGTAACAGTAAACTTGGCCTGGGGCGGAGTCGTCTGCGTCCGTCTTGAGAGTTCTTTTGCGGTTATTGTCGGATGGTATCAGATTTCTCTCCATAATTCTCAGCTCACTTGTCTATGACGGTGTTTCTGTTAGAAAATGACACATATTCTCTCCTTTCTCCAACTTTCTGTCATCCCAAAGCTCCTTTTTTCTGAGGCCCCAAACTGGGGTCCCGTCTATGACAGGCTATCATAACACACCCATTTCCCTGGCTGCTGGCCTGTCGAATGAACGTTACAGCATCTAAGCAGGAAAAATGTTGAGAGTACATCAAGTACACTGTTGTTTGCATACTTAAAATCCCTTTTTTATCATTAATATGTACATAAAACACATGTTCTGTTCCATTTACATTTCTAACGCTGGGCTCCTGCTGCAAATTTGTATTGACATTTTTATTTTAAATCTGGATAAACCAATGTGTTGATTTGAAGTCTTGGAAAGACAAACACATTCCAGGCATCCAGACACTTCATTAATTCCATCAAAGAAGCAGATGACAGGAAAACATCTACAGGTGTCATCTGCCATTAGACCCAAATGCTGTTCTACTCATTTTACTTCCATTTCATTTACACTTGTCTCTGGGTACACACATTTGTGTCTGCTCTCAGATGTTTGTGTGCATGCGCTCGCATGCATGCTTGTGTTTGATCTAGGGCTGTGACACATTAGTGCTCAGGAGACAAGAGGCCCTTGTGGCCCCCTCATGGGCATGGAGCTATCTAACCATAGTGGAATGCTGCAAGGGACACAGCGGAGACTCAGTTCCACACGCAACTCACATGCTCAAGAGGTTACAAACACACAAACAGCCCCATGAAAAAAAGCACAGGCGGAACATGTTCGCAGGCATTTTGGTGCCCTTATGTTTCATGCAAAGCCTGCATGTGTTTGCAGAGAATTGAAATACGGAGACAGCATCTCTGGTGACTGTATACATGTATGCCATGCTGGTTTCCTGCAGGCCCCGGGCCTCTCTGAAGGGTCTGGGGGTCCTTGGGCTAATCTCGGTTAAGGAGCCGCGGAACCCATGCCGCGGGCGAATAGGACATACCTGGCAGTTTGAGCCACTTGTGCTCTCTGATGCGATCACTCCTAACTGGTTGTGGCTCTTGGCTGTAGATGGTCTGCTGCTGTGCTCTGGGTATCGGCCAGGGCTTTGGGAGCCACAGGGGGGGCGGAAAGGATTCTTCCGGAACCATTGATGTGGATGATAAGGTCAAAGCCCTTGGCATGCAGGGAAAGGGAGCAAGAGAGACGTACAATTAGAACAGCCCCTGGGCTATTTCTGGAGCCCTTTACTACAACCTTAACAACATTATCTTCCTTTTCCACCCATAGCCCCCTTTTGCTCTCCACCTCCATGCCCCGTGCGGTGGCTTGCACGGTCAGGGCATAGGCAACAACAACCGAGTAATCCCCTTACATAACACTGCACAAACTCAATGAAACAAGATCATTCAATTAATTTGGGGAGATTCTAAAAATAAAAAAGCAGCATGGTCAAATGACGTCTAAAAGGGTTTGTGTGTGGGGGGGCTTGGAAAGACCGGACCGAAGGTCAGCAGAGCAGTCTATTTTTAGGTCCCATCAAAGCAAATGTAAAAATAGTCCAGCACTAACCCTTCCAAAATCCATCAGTCATGCTTAGAGATGCTGCGAACCCGAAGGTCATGCAATCGGAATGATTAAACGTCTGATGTTTGATGATATTCAGAAAGAAGCAAGTAATGACTCAAATCTCTTTAGCTGGTGGCAGGTTGGCACAGGGTGAGTTGGGCCCATGTTAGTTGTTGTTGAACGGCTTCATCAGCACATGTGAGGCATTCAGTGACAGGTTAATCATATTCAAATCAATTATTCCATGCATATCATGCAGAAAAAAAAGAGTGAAAGCAGCAGATCTGTATGTATGTACAGTACATCAGTATTAGATTTGCATCAGACTGTCTCTCTCGTAGAATTCAAACTCCTCAGCGAGTGTAAGCGAGAGTTAAGGGGTCAAGCAAGTCCCTCTAAAGTTCCCAACACAAGTCCAGAGGCCGGCATATTGACGGTCCTCACAGTGGTCAAGGGCGCCGGAACTCTAAATTAGTTAACAGGACAGCTTTCATGTAGACAAGGGCTCATGGCGGCTTGCAGGAGAGGTCAGGATGTAAGGGCAGGAGGTCAGGATGCCGTGTTGGTCTTTGACTTTAACAGCTTCCTGTCGGCTGCGCTGTGTAAATCTGAGCCCTAATCCCTTGTGGTGCGGGTTCAAAGCAAAGAGACTCACGCTCAGGGGCAGGTATGGACTCACTCCACTTGTGCTAGATCACATGTCAGCCATTAATCTGTTAATACTGAGCCTGCTGATGTTGTGGCCAAACCCACAATAAACAAATACTTTTTTTTAGACACTGTAGAGGAACGGATGTTTGAACGGCGATGTCAGAGCGTCACAATGTTTGCAGGTCGGCTCGTTGGTCTATCCACGACGCAGCCAGGTCTCGCAAAATTAGAACTGGCTTGATGTGGACTTTCACACAAACATCTGTGGTTCCCAGAGGATGAATCCTCAGAGCTTCGGAGATGTCTGAGGTTTCCTCTGGCAAGAATTTCTTTTAAATTCTTTCCCCAAAATGAATAAGGTTTTTCTATTTCTTAAGCGGCTTTGGCAAACTGAAACTTAGGTGATACTTGTACTCTATTATAAATGAAATCCTGAAGTGCAACCTTTGAGATCCGTTCACCTCAGAACGGTTTCCCGCAGGAAGCGATCAGATCCTTGACAAGAATGCGCCATTTCAAAATATATAATGAGTTGCACTGATGCTCCAGCTCATTCTCAGCCTTCAGATGTCCGAGTGTGTGCGTGTGTGTTGCGGCTCTGTAGTAGAGGAATAAAGGAAAAACTCCAGGAACCACAGCAGGGTGCCACACTGCAGGTGTTTTTTCCCCCTATAAGAGCAAGACAAATGGCAGAGTGAGACTGAGAGTTTGTGATTGTCTGGCATAAAAGCAGGGTGACCTGGAGGGGTGATTTACCAGCCAGTGTTGACATGAGATTGGAAATAAACCATAGCTGGTGGAAAGATGCTGAGATGGAGGAGCGAGAGGAGGATGGAGTTAATGCACAGTCTCCCATGATACAACTGGGGACAACTGACCCTGAAATATGTCTCAAAATCAAATGGATGGAGTTTATAATAATCCAATAACAGTATGGAAGATGTCAGCAATAATAGAAAATTAGTTATGACCTTTGAAGTCTCTGACCTTTGTCCCATAAATAGTTTATCGGCTTCCTTTTCACTGTTTCAGCAACAACTCCATCTGACATAAAGGAGAGGGCAACACTTGTTTCTAGACATTAAATGCAAAGCACATCCACAAACAGAAAAAGAGCAGATCCACTCACACTAGACTATAATAATAATAATAATAATAATCATTATTATAATAATTATAAAAAGTAAACCCTCTATTACAAAACCACCAATACATTTGAAAAGGCTTCAAAGAGCTGCTGGTGCTCTGATGCTTATGTACATTAAACAAAGCAACGTCATGTTCTAAAACCAAATCCCTCATCCTCTGATGAAACACACTGGAGGAGAGAAAGATGTAACATGCAAAGAATACAGAGACGCTCCTTTGAATTTAACTTCCTGTAAAGAGGCTTTTATGGCGTCTGACAAAGGGACTGTTGGCTAAAGAGTTAATCTCCTTTTCTCTTTTACTTTTATCACCTTTCTTCTTCTTCTATATTATTCATTAAAGAGCAGACTTTAACTTTACCCCCTGCTGGTCAGCGTTCCAGTCAGGCCACTAATTGACCCAGGGGTGTGGGTGTTTGATTTAGCAAAAAAAATAAAAAAATAAAACTAAGCTTCTGTCATATGAAGGAATATGAGAATATCTCAGAGTGGAAGCAAGGCCGTTCACGACATGATCAGATGTCAGTGATGCTGTCGGATGTCACGCTGACACCTGAACGGAACCCCAGGAGGCACATCAATGGGAGGCTAATATCCTGCATCCTGATTCTGTCAAAAGGCAAAAACTATGATATGTCTGAGCGCCCAAATAGAAAAGGCCAGGTGTCTCCACAGGCCTATTCCATTTCCCCCCACCCAGCACTAATCCTGCTGACTAATAGCTCTACCCCAGCCACTGGAACCCAGATCACTCAGCTGTGGAAATGTGTGGGAGTGACTACTTCACTGGTTTACAATTTACTCCCTGACAGGAGAACACGGAGCGAAATTTTACAAAGAAGAAAACAAGCAATTTAGTGTGTAATTTCAGTGTTAACAACGGGGTGTGAGGTGTCCCAGATTAGCAACACTATAATTACATCAACACTTTATTCGTTTGAGCACATAACTATACAGTGAACCCCCTGTCCCCTCCCATTTGACGCCAAAACATTAAATAAAAGCTGAACTACAACAACAGCAGGAGCGACAGTTCGACTGAAATGTGTTTTCAATTAGAGTCTCTAAGGTGAGCTGCCAATTTCAATTTTCTGCACTGGAAAAAAATAATAATTAAAATTCATCAGTGAGGGGAAAGTTGGGCTTTATTGACTACTTTTTTTTCAAAATCTATTCATTATGGGAAGTGTATGAAAAATACAATATGTTGCCTCGCCAACCGACAAAGCCTCACACTGAAGAATAAATGCTGTTGAATATTAAAAGTTTATAATTGAAGAAATGAAACTGCATGATACAAAATAATTGCCAAAAAACATAAGAAACTTTGAGGAAGAAAATCGGTTCTCAAACAACGATGGCTTCTTTCCTTTCATGCGTGTTGAAGTAAATTCTCCGATGAATGAAACACTACGTCAGCAGTAATTCTCACACCACACAGATCTTCATTCACCGCTGAGGTCATGGGAAAATGTTCTTTTTTTGTGAGTGAATATCCTCAGACGGTGGGCTGCCGACCAAAGAGGAAGCACAGAAAGGACAGGGTGTGGCATGCACTCCGCCTTCAGGGTTGCAAATTTTCCTAACGGGGGCTTTATCTCCTTCTTTCATCTCCCTTAGTTGAAGAAATATTGCCACAATAGGAAAAGGAAGGTCAGACACTCTGCAACAACGTAAAACAAACCCCACAGATATCAGTGCAGTTTTATTCTTCGCTGCTCCTCAGGTGCTGAGAGGGGAAGCCGAGCTTGTCCATTCACAGCTGAGTAAACTACTTAAGTCTGTCTGAGACGGCTGCAGACATGACTTTTGAAACGGAGAAACCTCAAGATGTGGTAATGATGGAGACAGAAAAAACACAGCCATGCTCGGTTGCCAAACGTCCTTTTTGTTATTTCACTGTGTGTTTGAAGTCTTGAGAGAGTAAGTGAAATCTTATAGCAAACCTGTGTCTGTGTCAAAGCCGGACATGAAATTCTACAGGAACAAGACTCGGAGAGAAGGACACCGGGAGAAGCACACTACACAGCCTCAGAATACTGTCCTCTCAAAGGAGTCGGGTTTGACCTTGAAGCTGTGGTTCTGATTCCTTTATGCTACCTATAAATACCACCTAATCACCCTCCGATAAAGCTGCCGGGGCAGACATTTGTGTCGCTTCGCCACGATGAAGTCCGCATTGATGGCTCCCAGACTGTTTATACAGTTTCATTCGTCTGTGCTATGACCATTTCCAATTAGAGCCATTTGCGCGGTTTACATAGTGGAGCCCCTCCAGCGTGTGGAGCTCATGCTCTCGTTACCCTCCGCTTCTTCCGTGGCTCCATACGAGCAAATAAATAACAAGTGAAGATGTATGTCCAGAGGACTCCAAAGACGAGTGGGCCCACGGGGGCTGCGGGCTCTAAACAGTCTGATGACTGTATATGTGGAGAGAGTTAAACAAGTGACGCAGAGCGTTTGACTTTGATCTGCTAATTTGAGTGAAAGCACCCTGGCAGCGGAACAGCTGTGATCCGTTTCACCACATTTCCTGAATTTTCCACCTTGCACACAACAAAACTGTCCAAGATGTGAAAATGCAGCAGGTGAGGTTATTTGTTCGACTTTCTTCCCCCCCCCCCCCAGTTACAATGTTTATTGAATCGCAAACAAAATCATGAAAATGTCTCTCACTTGGCCGCAAGACCTTTAAACTGCTAAGTCTGACTGTGTTGCCACATGGGCGTCCCAGACATGCGGTGGACACAGCGCTGAGGGATCATCGCCTTTTATGTCAATACGGTGAACTTTGGAACAGTTTTGTACACATGCAGCAGTTAAAGAGCGACGCGGTCAAACATTAGAGGTGTGGTACGGGCTCTGCTCAACTCATCTCTGGCGTCAGGTGGTTTCCTGGAGGATGTCTTCCACTGGATATGAGATGTGATGTACTGTGGGGTCATCTTCAGTACTGCGCGTATCAAGTATTGTGAAGTATTAGTCAGCCAGTTTAGCACCTGGACTCTTTTATTATGCATGTGATGGATATGTCCACAGACAAGTGGCTTGTGGACGTGTTCCTGAGCTCATGCAGTGATTCACCACAGAATCGTGTCTGACTGTAGGACAGCGTTGTCTGTGGTTTTAAGTTGCGTTTATCCCTTACAAAGATATCTTCAGACAGATTCTCCGAACCTTTTAATGATGTTGTACACTCTATACTGATACAGATACAAGCGGTCGAAATGAGTTTCCTCTGCAGGGTGGCTTGGCGCTCACCTTTAGTGACAGGGTGAGGGGAAGGGAGGAAGTCGGAGTAGAGCCGCTGCTCCTCCTCATCGAGTGGACTCGGCTGAGGTGGCTGGGACATCTATTTCAGATGCCTCCCTGAGAACATGCTGGCCTGGGAACGCCTCGGGATTGCCCTGGAAGAGCTGGAGTGGTAGAAGATGGATAGATGGATAGATGGATGGATGTTATACTGTTTATGACGAAATCCCAAAATTCTTCATTATTTCTTGTTGAGAAACATTATTCTTAAAATGCTGTTCCTAATGCAAGTGTTCCAAATTCCTCATCTATTTTCTTCAACTTTCTTGCTTTGCACATTCCAAATGTGTCTAACATTTACACAGGGTGACATAGTTTATTCAGCTTTCGTCCACTGACAAAAGAAAACTTTGAATTACTGTTGAGCTGTCATTTTTTATCTACAATTCCTTTGAGCCCCTCAAAGGCATTAATACCTGCACCTTGGTGATGCCTTTAATTGCCTTTTAGCATTAAGCTGGCTGAGCAATAAAGCCAAGGCCGTGGGGATGTTGTCAGGTTTAATGAGGTCCACGCTGAAAGAGGGCCGCTGTGTCGGCACCACCAAAGGCTGCTCCCTGAATTCATCTTCAGTGGAGCAGAGTGGTCCTGCAGGGATTTGATGGGCTGAGGGGGCACAGACTGTCTCTCCCCCCACTCTGTTGGGGGGGGGGGGGGCTGCAGTGGCATCAGTATCCCTTGCTGTGCATTGCTAGGGGTGCAGAACGCAGCGTGGACGAGGTTACAACGGAGATATCATAGAGCAAAGTGTCACAGAACAGAGTGGTGCTGAGCGAAATTTGTCTGGCTGGCTATAAAGAGTAAATCATGAGGCTGACAGTGTCATCAATGTTTGGACATGCATGGCCACATATAGACAAATGGAGTCAATGACATGCAGCACAAAGGGGAACAGTCGAAAAAGTAAAAGCAAGGACAACTGTGAACTCCTGGCCCACATTTAAGAGGGGTACAGGGTTCACAGTTTCACATGGAGTCCTCCGCCTCCAAACCCCATTCCAGTTACTTTGATTCTTTATTTACCCCTGCCCCCCTCCAGCCCCGACCGCACCATCCTTAAATCCAGCTGATGGAGGCTCTTTTGTCCAGCGGCACCCGGGCAACAACATCAAAGGGTTGATGGGTGTAAATGCAGAGTCCCCGAAAAACAAAACAAAACAGAAAAATAAAGAAGTCCCGGAGGGGATGGTAGAAAATCACAGCAGTACCCCGGAGAGGGAAGAAGGGGGGGGGGGGGGGCTGCTACATAGTGGAGGGAGGGAGGAAAGAAATACAGAAAGAATGAAAGAAAGAAAAGCTTGCTTGCTCAGTAGCAGTCACCTGCCAGACATTAATCATCATTAACTGAATACAAATAGGTATGGGTTGGCTCATTCTTGGTTTAATGGCGTCAATAAACAAATGAAAAGAAAATGACATTACACTTTGTATGAGACCATTATGACACTTTCTTTGTGCTGGCTCATCAAAGCCCGTTAAGAGCCCGTGAAAGACCTTCCATTGCTGCTCGTGACCACTTCCTCATTCAGCGACGGATGAATCGGAGGCTTGATGGATTGTTGTCATGCTATTGGGCTGAATGCTTTGCTTTGATCTCACTGGATGCCCTTGAAACTTGAACAGCGGCTGATATGCTAACAACCATGCAAGTCTGGTTATCCTTGTTCTGTCCTCCACCTTCTGCCCTGCCAGTCAGAGCTCGGAGGGGAATGGGACGATGGGAATGAGGGGGGGGGGGGGGGGGGGGGGGGTAATGGGAGATAAAAGCCTTTCATCTCTGCGCCCCCACCCTCCCATATGGGAGTCCTGTTGTGGCGACATGCCTTGTCTCATACCCACAAAGTACCCACGCTGACTCTAGAGCCTAGGCACCATGTCTCCAGCCAGCGCCAAGCAAACCCTCTATTCAGGAAAAATGGAGGAAACACAACTACATCGAGCCGACAGCTTGTAATTAAAAGTCCTCAGCCTCAAAGAGCACAACATCTCCATTTTTAATGGTAGGCTTCCATCTGGGGCATTGGTTTAATACTAACTCTGCATCCCATCAGATAGTGATGTGGACAGAGGAGGAAGAGAGACATTAGGACTACAAAGAACACATGTGTCCCATCCGGGATTAGAGGTTCACTCTTCCCTCAGTAGCCTAATTGCTGGATCGGTTGGATCAAAATCACTTCATTGAGATCAAGGCCACTCTCTTCTTGTCTCTTCTCCGCTGCACAGTAATTCAACAAAAGCAGCAACAAACCGGCGGGAGTTCAGAGGACGTGGAGATGATGATGAATGTAGTTCATGTTTAGCGAGCATGTTGTGTGATTTAGGGAGGCCCACATCAAATATTGTGGCTTAAGCAAACCACTGGTTGAAAAACAAGATACTTCTTTCTGTGCTGAGTGGTGTAGACGGGAGATGCTGTTGTTCAGAGGCAGGGCCGGCCCAAAGTCACCCGCCCGTCTGTCTCTTGAGACGAAAAGAGAAATGAGAGGCATCATAGGTTCGCAGATGACTTGGACATTGTTCTGCTTAAATGTCATTTAAACTTGGAGATATAAATATGTCTGGTGAATATAAGTTTAAAACTAGAGAAGCACCCTGAGAGCACAGACCTCTGCCAAGCAGCTCATTCCCCTTCTTAATTGGATTTACACCGTCCAAATGGTGATCTGGATCATCATCAAAAGGTTCTTAATTGTTCTTGGTGTCTTTATACACCGACCATGAAAAGTAAAAGTGAATCGGAATTTATGTGTGTTTTTGACTGATTTTTACATCTGCAAATGTGGTTTTCAGTGTTTGATATTATTCTTTTTTTCTGAACTCATTCTGGATCCGATCGGGATGAAATTTGGCAGTGAGATAGAGCTCCCCCCCACCCTACATGACTGTGTCAAATTCCATAAACATCGGTCAATAAGAAAACCGAGATATTGAGGAACAAAATCTTAAGCTCCATTGACTGCAATGTTAACGAAGTCCAGGATCTCTTCTGGATCATCGCCAAAATGTAGTCATCTGTTCCTGGTAACATTTAATCAGATCCGTCTGTAACTGTTTGAGTTATGCTGCTAAAAGACAAACAAACACACAAGCATAACCTCCTCGGCGGAGGTAATAAATTGCTCTATTGCGGCTGTGGTCAGGCGTCAGGTGAATTAAAATAAGGAGTGTATGAACAGTCGAGCTGCTGTGGGACGACTCACACACTGACACATGCGACCCACTAAAATGCTAAATATTGACACTTGTTCAACATATTAGCTGCAATTTTTTTTCGCCGTGCTACTGATGGCGGTTGAGCTAATTGTATTTTCTTCCACTAATGTAGATTTTTATCCAGCGTTAGCAAGTGGCAGGTTTTAAACCTCAACTCGGGGTGAGAGACATTTAACAGAGATGTGTTGAAGTTATAACATTTCTACAAAGCCTCTTATGTGCTCTGTCATATATTGTTGGGAAACTGGATGGAAAAATATGAATAATTACGACAGAGGTCTCTGGAAAGAAGAACGGCAGTATTGTGGCCACATGCCTGAGCTTGTTTGCTTACGCATGCCTTTTTGACTTTAGGAATCTCATTATTTACACCCCCATGTAACAGTCAAAATTATTAACATGTTGCCGCACTTCACATTTTTTGGATTGGAATAAGAGAAAGTGTGCGTGTCGACCAACATCATTTGGCGTCATTGCAGATTAACAGAGAGACGCACGACCACAACGCTTCCTTTTTCCTATTAATCTCTGTCTCTATGTTACACACACACACACACACACACACACACACACACAGAGAGAGAGAGAGATAGACAGAGAGATAGAGGAAGATGTTTGCTTCTAAAAAAGCCTAATCATGGAAATATCCTCCTTTAGACAATAAACTTTCAACTCCACTTCATCTCTCTCCCTGCCAGTGCCACATCAAACAAATCCTAAGGTCATCAAGGATCGCAGAAAGGATTTGGATAACGATGAGACTTTAATAAAAAAAAAAAGGTTTGGGCTGGAGAAAGAGTGATGGTAAAACAAGCAGAGGGTAGCTGTTGGGAACAGAAGAAAGGATGGGGCTGAGAGAGAGCGAGAGAGAGGTGCAAAGACTAGGTCTTGTAACGGCAGACTCCTGATTACTTTGCTGCACAAATAAACAGACCCTCTGCGTGCTCTCAGGAGTCCAGCTGTGGTGCAGGAGAGGAAAGCTGAGGTTGAGCAATGCGACTGCTGCTATAGCTGTGCTTCCTCACATTTCCATCAATGCAATGACAGGGGGAACGGCCGGGGTAACATTTCATTTTAGAAGCTTGTTGGTGCCATTTCCAGCACTTACACTTACTACGATGAAATGCTGTCAGCGTGTGAATTAATAAGTGCCAATCTGAGAGAGGAGCTTTTTAGGTTGAAGAGAGGGATGATGATGATGATGATGATGATAATGATGATGGTGATGATGATAATGATGGTCAGGGGGGGTCAGATGCCCTTGAGTCACATCTGTAATCGTCTTTCCTTCACCTCCAACCGATTAAACATTCTGGTCCTCTCTTTTCTCTGTGTCCTGCAGCTATCAGGGCCCACATCAAGGCATGTCCGTGCTAAATTAATCCCCCCCCATCCATTAAGGAGCCATCATCAGATAAACAAGACAAACAAGTCCAATTCCTGGCACGACTGATGAAAGGGCAAAATTTTAACCCCGTGGCCAATTTCAAGTACCGGTAGGCAGAAAAATCAAACACAGATGAGGTCACATGGAAATAGGAGAGGCTAATCCACTGTCCCTTTATGGGCACAGAAAACAAAGGGACAGTGGAGAGGGTGGCTCTAAGGAAACTGGGAGGCACACATTCTGGAAGTTATATTCTTGCATCTTAATGCAATTGAGTTATTGCAGCCATAACCTTATGGTGAAAGCCAAATCCCTGCCAGAACTTTCAACCAACAGCAGGTGCACCTGTTCACCACCTCACGTCAAGAAAGACCAGAGGCATTATAGCAACTAACTGAGGATCTGTCGGCAGCTTTCAAAGCTGTCAGTGGAACAAGCTTTTTTTCCCCCTCCAAAGTTCCAATGTCATCTTTCACTTACAAATCGCCCCTTTATTGACTCCAAATTTAAAGGTTAAATGAAACGAGCTGTCTTTTCAAGTATGCACAGACCAATACGCTCAATGTAATTTCTATAGTCCCTGATGTCCTGACAGTGTGCTTTGCAATGACTGTAAGATGGATCTGTTGAAGTTGTGAAACTTGAACCATTAAAAATTTCTTTTTTATAATAATAAAAAGTGTTATTCCTCTTGATTTTGAGTTAGGACAGAGAAATTGCCCTGGTTTGCTCATGTGATCAGTTCATTTGCATTCATAGCAAAATAAAATTCCATGTTTCTTCCTCCAAAGGGGCCATATTCAATTGTGATCAAAAGATTATCCAAGAGTAATCAAATGCCCCCCCGCCCCCGCCCCCCCATCCATGGGACCACCCACAGAGAGTAGAGACACACGAGACTGGCCACATGCTCTGCTTTTCACCAAGACCTCCATGGTATGACTAGTACAGGAAGGAGAGAGAGCGAAGAAAGATGGAAACGTTTGTCCCAGATCTTTTTAAAGATGTGGCCACTTCTTCAGATCTACATTACAGTTTGATCAGATCATGATCTGGATTGCTGTCTTATTTACGTAACAGGAAACGGTATAGCTTAAAGCACGTGGCAGCGTCACGCTGAAACACTGCCAGTGTGATGGTTCCAATCTGTAATATGAGATACAAAACCCACGACGGTCCAGAGACAGAGAAAGATGGAAGACTATGGGATTGACACCTCTGAAGACGCTCAAGTGTGTTGTGTCAAGAGTCGGCAATGTTGTTTCTCCTTATGCCTGTCTGTGGAGATAAATGATAAGGAGTCCTCGGTCCTGGCTAATTAAAGGACCACAAGTCATCCATGGAGATTTAATGGGTTCAAAGAAACCTGGGTGCTGTAATTTAAAAGTACTGATTTCTGTTATTAATTATACATCTTAAGTTCCTTTGAAGAACGCTGTGCACTACTATCCTTCATTGGAAGCCATGATGTCTGGCGCACATACATACACACACCAAAACCTATAAGCAAGCAAAGAGGTTTCAGTTCATTGCTTCCAATGAATCAGAGCTTCCAGGAAAATCAGCGGGCTCCGTCTAAACGTATCGTAGCAAAAAAAAAAAAAAACGGCAGCGTCTGACATCACTGTATTATTGTCATTCAAATAGCCATCTTGGACGCAGAGCAATGGGATTGTGATTGAACTCAGGGAGCTGCCCCGGAGCTGTACTTTGAGGAAGGAACCACGGAACCACAGATAATGCTTAGCAGTCCAATAGTCTCAACTGCTGTCACCAGATTTTCACTTTGTAAAATACTTGGAAAAAGGATCATCTTTCCGGTTTCGTCTCGCACGGACTGCACTGACACCAAACTGTGGATGTTTGAAGAACGTGAGATGTCGCTGGTGATTATAGCAAAGACATTGATGTGAATGTCTAGGATCTGGTCAATAAAGAAGATGAAGGCATTTCCATTTAACACAAGGAACTTGATTCACTTGGGCTGGCAACTGTCTGACAAGATAAATAACGCATTGTCTCATCAAGAGGAGACATGAAGACCCCCCCCACCCCGACAGACAGACATTGTCCTTGTTGTCGGGGTCATCCAGAGACGAACTGGGAAGCACTTATGCCCAGAAAAAGTCATAGTGTCAATAAGACAATAAAAATGAAACCACCTCTGTTCACTGGGTGAAGACTGAGAGGGCCCGAGACAGAAGTTCAAACACTGCAGAGTCTCTTCTTCATCTACTTTCCACTGGTGTCAAGACATTTCAGGGGACAGGGGACAGCCAAATCCCCCTTTCATCCTTTACCACAAACAAACATAGACATATAAAACCATCCATGTTGAAAAGTGGAAATAGTCCTTTTAATTCCAGACAACCCAGTGCGCAGAACTTAATTACAGAATGGGGGCAACCCAGCCCTTTTGAAAATTACACTTACAGTAAGACCTTTGAAGCCAATACATCCTGTATCCTATTTTTTCTTCTTCTTCTTTTGTTCAATGTTTTGTCTCTTTCGTCTTGTAAAGCATACCATTGACTACTGTGGTTTTCTTTCTTCTCTCGTCTGGCTCCGTCTCTGTCAGGCATTCGCTCATCAAAGGCCTATCTTTTGGATGCACAGTAGAGGACAAAAGATTTCAAATCCTAATTAGTGTCTCGATTTTCATCCTGGCTTATTCTAAGATAATATATATATATATATATATATAAAGACTCCACAAATATAACCATGCTACAACTAAAGATAAAGTCTAGTCTTCTCGGGGTGGTGCTGCATTCTAGCGGCCTTTCTGTGTGGCCTTGACATTGACTCGGCTATTAATGGTCATCTGTCAGACAGCGTTTGGTGTGAATGAAGACTGTGAGAAAGAATTTTATAGCATTTTCACCATACTCATGCGGCTACAATCGGTGCCGAGGATTGGCCAGGTGCGTCTTTACAACCCTGTCCCAATTCTCCGCCTGCCAACACAAATAACACAATCATCTATCAGCTATTTAATCAACGCAAACATGTGGAAAATAATCACACGGCTCAACTTCAAACGTGGAGTGTGATCCCATGAGATAATGCCCAGATATGGAAAACAGACGTTTCCATTTTGTTTGACAAGAACTCTGTTAATTCCTTTCTGGTGACCGTTGAGCGTCTGACTCAATTTAAAGATTTTCTCCACATTAGCTCATTAGTATGGGCCCCGTAAAGGTAAATCTTTAGGAGGGAGGCCTGGCCCGTAACGTCTACCTGAAGTCATTTGCAGTAAACTGCAAGAAAGTGAAAGAGGAGTGTTGGGTGGGGGGGGGGGGTCACGTTTCCCCCTCGTTCTTCTTCCAGGCAGTTGCAGGTGATGCTCTGCCAGGTCTAAGCCACGGTGTTGGGTTCAACAATAAATCAGCTTGGTCTCCTAGGATCAAACACTCATCGTTTTTCCCTGCACTTTCATGTGATCTCATAAAAGACCGACTCTGATGGACTGAGCCTGCCTGCCAAGCGAACTAGGCCTCCCATGCTGGCACCTCAGTGTGTGTGTGTGTGGCTGTGCTGGTTTGCTTCTATGATCAGAGCTAGGAGGACAACAAACCATGGCTGAACAACAGAATGAAGGGCATCGCTATCAGGACAAAAGCACAAAGCATCTAAGTAAGCACACAGGTGGAGCTGAGCCAGGTGCATGCACAGTACTATCATACAGAATAATCCTGATCATTACTTGGACAGCGAACAGACCGTTATAATATTTTTTAACAGAACTGTGGGGAAAAAAAGCAAAGAGGCTGCTTTATGTTTAGCATTTGGAAAAACATATCAAAAGACTGTCAAAAATAAATACATTTATATATAGGTGGCAGGAAGAAGCGATGAAGGGTCTTTTTTGAAAGACTATTAAAATATTTGAAACCACCACAACACAATGAAAGACAAACATAAAAGTCAATAGACTGTTGTTTGATCTTCTTAAGTTGTTCGACTCTCTTTCACGCAACTCTGGCCTGTTTGCACTCTGGTCCTCATTATCCTCCTCTGCCCTTGAAATCATTTAGAATCTATAAGGGTCTGCGGTGAGAATGGAGATTTTCTGCCATATAGCCAAATAGCATTGCAGTAGTTACTCTGACGCACAATATTTATCACTCGTATCATCTCCAATTAAATCCCATATACGGTATCTTATTTGAGATCTTGCATTGGTTTGAATGAAATATTTGAAATATTTAACAGATGTTATGTCATCAACTCCTCCTCCGGAGGTTTATGGAGGACTTTGAAATAGTCAGGGTGCTCTGCCACTGGTGCTTTTCACTGAAGGAAGAATTTACATCTTATTTATTGTGTATTTCAGGAAAAATTTCTACAAATAAAATGTAATAATCTTCTCAGCTCTGAATATATGGTGGTCAAACATAAAGAACAGATAGAGCAAAGTCCTTTGGCACCGATCCTGGATGCCTCCATTACCGACTAGCAGGACATAATGAGCTAGAAAATCACTCAGAAAGCGCAGACCTCCGCCAAGCAGCTCATTCGCCTCCTAACTGGATTTACATGGTGATCTGGATCAACATCAGAAGGTTCTAAATTGTTTTCTTCATACGCCAACCATGAAAAGTAAAAGGGAATCAGACTTTTATGTGTATTTTTAACTGATTTTTGAATCCGTAAATTGAGTTTTCAATGTTAAAATTAAATATTTAAAAGATGTCTTATTATAACTGGTAATCTTACTCTGTACATCGATTTCTCATCTTGTTTGTTTTTCTTTCTTGTGTGTGTGTATAGAGCCTCAAAGAGACGAAGTCACTTGTGCCCATGGCGTCTGCTGGAGCTCGTGACAGTGCCTGTTTAACTCTGCTACCAGAGCGCCGTTCCACAAGGCCCCATCACGCAACCCACAGATGTCCCACAAGACAGTCAGGCTTGCTCTGCAACCAAGAAGTAGTAACAATCCCCATACCCCGCCGGCCCCCCGAGCCCACACACACACACTGACATACAGCGTTGGGTTGACTGAGCTGAATCCTCCCCATGACTTTAAATGTGGCTCCAACCGTGGTCAAAAATATGACTCTAATAGAATCTTTATTCAGATATGGGTTTTGTGTGTGCTGGTTTTTAGATATCTGTAAGTGGTATTTCCCAGAAAGTATTTCAAAACGTGACTGTAAATCTGGAATTTTGTAATTGGCCTTGAAAGACGGAGAAAATAATTTACAATCCTGTTGAAAGCTGAAGTTTTGAAATAGTAATTTCGGTTAGACGACATGTATAAAAAGATGCCTTTGATCATCGTCCCATCCAGCTACGTTCTTTGCCCCATACGGGTTCAAGTCAAGGTGGCAGCAGGCTAAAGAAAGGTATTCCAGATTTACCCCGGCAACATTTTCCAGCTCATTCTAGGGCATCACACGATGTTCCCATTTCTAGCAAGTGTTGGGTCTACCCCAGCAGTGGAAAATAAAATTGTACAAATACTTCATAACTGTACTTAACGTTTTTAATGAAATTCTGTAATTTATTTTTCTGACAACATTTAATTTTTTAAATCTTGCATTTTAACAAAAATATATATACTTGTTTTTATCACTGCTTTTATATAGATTATTTTAACATTGTTGCATGATTTCCCGACAGGAGTTCAACCTAAATTGATGGGACAATAACACAGAAAAGATGTGGGTTTCATATAAGCCGGTCATAAAACATGTGAGAAGATGAAAAAGACAAGAAACACACAAGAAACCCACAAGACAGCAGTGTGTTTGTTTGTTTGAGCCCCGCTTTGTCCAGCCTGATGGTTAAAGTCCCCACCACTAAACGATCACTCACGGTCTCACCTCCAATCCCGAGCAAGGACACCCACACACACACGCACACACACACACACACCCACACACACAAACAAACACAAGCACACACACAACTATGGACTGTTTAATTTGCCTTTCCACAAAGTCGGTTATGTTATTGGCTCGGCTTGCTTGTCTGTTCTGTTTGTTAATAGGACTGAACTAAAGAATTACGGTGGCCGGGACGTGCATCTTTATTGAACATTGAGGCGATTACCGGCGATTACCGGTTTCACAAATTTCCTGAGCTACAAAGCAATTCGTGCACAAATATCTAATCCTTGAATTGAAACACAATACAGTCAAGCTATTTGGGCTGAAAAACAAAGCTGTGCCAATTACTTACTTCTTATTCCCTGTATCTCTGAGCTATACAGGATAAAAGCTCCAATGAAGGGATTTTGCTTGTGAATAATCTTCCTTTTTTTTCTTTGATAAAGGACATTTGTCACAAATAGGTTAGGGAGCCTGCCCCAGCTACCATTGGGTGTGAGGTGGCACGCACCCTGGACAAGTCACCAGTTCATCATAGGGCAGACATAAAAAGAACACAAACATCCATCTTCTTGCAGATGCGACGATCGCAATTGTCTCCACAACCATTTTCATTGAAATTCAAAGCTCCATGGAATTCTTAATCATGAATTATTTTTTTCTTAAAGTTAAAATCATACTTCCTCATTCCTAAAAATTCCTAAAAATTCAATAACACATTGCCGAAGCCAACTATGGAATGCACACTTTTCGTGCTTCTACAAAGCGGTCATGTCCACAACATCATGCTCGGTTATGTTTAGTTTTTGTCTTGTGTCTATGTGTTTCTCCCACTTCCTGTTTTATTTTGGCACTCATCTATCCTCCCTCCTTTCAGACCCTGACTTCCTCCCTTTGCGTGATTGTCAATCCCGCCCCGATTGATTCCACCTGTGTTCCCCAACCTGGTGTATAAATTGTTTCTGTCTCCCTTTGCCCTGTGCCAGTTTGTCTTGAGTATTTTGACCGAGCGACTCAGCGCCAACCCAGCCCAGCCCAGCCCAGGCCATGCCATGTTAAGTGAGACAGAAATTCCGTTGTATGTCTGTCCAACGTTTTTGGGGTGTTCATGGACCATCCTTGTTAACTCTGATCGTATAGACAAAGGTAACTCCATTAGCAACCTTTGGCTGTGGCATAAAAAAAAAACTACTGGCTGCCAATTTAGCCTTGAGAGCTTCTAGAGCAGTGGCCGTAACATTTGAGTAACAATAGACAAATAAAAACACTTTTTTCAAGAGAAAACAGTGACTTGATTTGTTGGAGGTAGAGGTGAAATACATTTTGCCATCTTTACATCAACAGTTGCTTTCGAGCCCTGCCTGAGGCGGACTCGGGCTCTGACTTCAAAGCCTGCTAAGGAAATATATAAATACGAGACCATTAGCCTGCTTGTTTTCTTTAGTTAGCATTTCAAACACACCACGGAGTGTATCGTGTTTTCGGTGTCCTCTCTTTTACTTGAATGTTGATGCTGTTTTTCTGATGGCTCCTGGGGTAAACTGTAATGCCACAGCTGGAAGGTCATACGGGGCCCTTATAAAATGGTTGCACAAACACACTGGAGTCAGGCGCAGAACGCAGCCACCTTTGGCCTGCGCGGACGTCCCTGCCAGCTTCCCACTAGGATCTAATTTGCATTTGGCCCTCAGGGCAGTGGAACCTCAACCATAGGCTTCAATGTCAGCAATGGAACATACACAAGGACAGAGGTGAGAGAACTGTAAAATTACATGAAAAAGTACACATATACATATATGAAATATATCATTATATAGGACTTACCATTCCTATGTATGGTGGGGGTGGGGGGGAGTAGAGTGAAAGCCATTTCTATTTGACACACTAAGAAGTTTAGAAACAGAGCCACTTGACACAGTGAACTTGGGATTCAAGGGTGATGCTTTATGTAGACAGATTACCACTTCATTAAACAAACCAAGGCCTCAAAGAGTAACAGGCCCTTGGACACGCAAACCGCAGAGCGAGCGAGCAACCCGGGTCCTCTAGCCACATGAGACAGCAGCAGGCTGTCTGTCCCAGAGGTTATTACAACTCCAAACATTTATTGGAAGGAAATCAAAAAGTGTGTGTCTTTTTTGTCTTTCATTCTTACTCCTGCCCACAAAATTACATTTGAGCAATAAAAATGTTTATGTGTTAGGCGTATAAATGCTTGGGAATAGCACTTTGCAGCTATTTTTGAACCTACTCAGAGCTGAAATAACACCATAAAAAAAGACACGTGAATCAGTAAAAATAATGCTCAGAAGGAAAATAAAGCCGTCCTCTGTTTCAAGTAGCTATTACAAAAAAACGCACAAACAGTTGTCAGGAGAACAATTCCAAGTTAGTCTGGGTGGCGCGAGTGGGACTGGAATAGTCTGCGTATGGATTTGTAAAGCACTGAGCTTCAGCAGACTTCAGCAGCATGAAGGCATGCCTGACAAAATCCAGTGAGGGAAGATGCGACATTATGGTTTGGACAGCTGACTCGACGTATCATCACGTATTCATCGGTAAAGGCAGCAGCTGCTTTAAGTCTAAGCCGGAGAGAGTTGTGGGAAAAACAACATTTTGGGTTGTAAATGTTTTACCAGGTAAGTTAATTGAGAACTAATTCTCATTTAAAATAAAGACATGCATGATTTTGGAGGCGGGAGGAAGCCGGAGAACCCAAAACCCACGCAGACACCATGCAAACTACTTACTGGAAGGCCCCAATTTGGATTTTAACCTGTGACCTTCTTGCTGTGAGGCAACAGTGCTATGACTGTGACACCGTGCTGCTCTAAATATGCATTAGCTAAAGCTATGCTAAGCTAAGATACCCAACCAATGACAGATTTCCTAAAATGTCAAAAATGCATTGAGGCCAAGGTTGAAATACACTCTAGAAATTCAAATCTTTTGGAAATGTTTGCTCTGAAGCAGTTTTTATTTCGGTCCAAGCAGTTTGGACACTAATGACAGATTTCATGAGATTCAATCACAGACAACCCCCCCCCCCCCAAAAAAAAACAGATCAGCAGTGACATAGTGACAAGACTGCGGAGGAAAAACAGACCCATTCTCACATCAAAGGGCCAAGTGGATGCTTTTAAAAATCACACCGGCAATAAACTACAACAGAAGTTCATCACTTTTCCACAACATGAAAGGGATTTTCAAAGTTACATCCCCTCAAGTAGTTCTGTCTGCCCCGACTCTACCCCTAAACAAAGTTCCTATCAGAGGAGGGCTGGAGCACGGTGCTGAGGCTGTTTAGATGGGAGCCATTACCATGGGAGCGGTCAAATTATTTACATTTCAAAGACAGAGGATAATACACTGATATTTGATGCAAGGAAAGAACAGAGCACTGGACAATATCACTTTTTTCTTCTCTTTGAACAAAGGCCTTTTGTATTTTTTAATCTTCACTTTTTGTACACCAAGAGTTAAATGCGATACATTCATCAAAGTACTCATACACACAATGACAATAGGAAGAACAGTACCAATCAGACAAAAAAGACAGGAAGACCTGAAATACTGGCCAAGCTTCTATTAAACACCAAGCAGGTCGAGGAGGTGTCAGTCGATAGCTGTGACATAAGGTGGATCAGAATCCTGAGCAGTTGCAGCTCCCTCCTGAGGTGGCTGTTGGAAACAACAGAGACTGTGATTCATCTTAAAATGTCTATTAATTTCAAGATTCAGGCTCAGCTGTTGATGAGGAAGTTAAAGACAAACGTGTTCAGACACTATTCTGTCTGTTGTAGAACTGTGTGAGTGTGTGTGTTTATGGATTAAAGAGTTAACGTTCTTTAATCCTGATCAGCCATTATATTGTAAATAAGAAGTGCTGTTATTTTGTACAAATTTTAGTTTACTTTTTGGATTTTTAATGTTGACATGCAAACTTATCACTGAACAATTTTGCATTTTCCAAATCTCATACTACCTGCTGCAAATCATTCCATTCCTTGATACAAAGTGAATCCTGCTCAGGGGGGGGGGGGTAAATGAGTAGCAATAATGCCAGAGACCAACAGTCTGAGCAACTGTCATTCTTTTTTTTGCATTCATTTTTACCCAAACGCATTCCACTGCTTCCTTTTGATTCCGTTTCTTCATATGTGGCACTCAAGAGAAATTAGAGGTAAAGATGACAAAGGCATTCTGCAAATTACAAGGCTTTATGTTTACTATTCTGAGCTTGCACACAACATTCTGTCCAGCAGCATGCTAGTTGCTTTTTGGCTTTTATTTTTCTTCAAAACAAAAAAGGAAAAAAAAAAAATACCACAGCCGACTGCAAATACAGAATGAAAAAAGAAGGGCCATAATTACAGTGGAGGATGAAGAGAGAGTGAGTCCCCATCAGGAACTCTCATCTACTCATCTTCATTTGTCCCTCACATGAGAAACGCTGGTCTTATTTCGTGCAAAATGTCAACATTCATTCCTGTAATGAGTGTATATGCCAGTGTCAGACACGCTGAAGACTTGAGTCCACTCACGCATGATGATAATAGCTTTACAACGCCAGTCTCAAGAGAGTGAATCAGCTAAGAGTGGGTTTGGATCAAGAGCCAAATGCAGCGTCAATATTGACAATTGCTTGCATTTTTATGCATGTGAGAATTAATATTATCCATGAATTTTTGTGATTTCTTTTTTTTTTTAAGTCTGCCATCTGGACACAGATGAAAATGGGCTGTCACATTTACTAAATACTTACTTCAAAGATAAAAGAACATCTGCAGACAAAGCGGCATCTGCAGGATTGAAAAAAATCCACTGCATCACAAAGCAGCCACCCATCATTGATGTGCGTGTTGAAATGATGAGCACAACATTCCCATTTTCTGCTCTTCTTTGGTTCCCGTTTTGTAAATTTATTTCAACAAGTAGCTCCCGCTAGGAAGGTAAGTATTCGGAGCTTTTTTTTGTCTCTATTTGTTCAACAATGTTTCACTTTAGATGCTATTGAGCTTGGACTGGCTTGCAGCCTTTGCTCAGACAAAACTCAAGTACAATCAGATGACGCTGACTTATGTGCAAGTTCAGATGAGAAAAGATTAAGCTATTAAGTGTGGCTTAATGGGCAAATTGGAAATGCAAAAAAGTTTATTCATTAAGGGACATTAATATTATGGGGAAATGTTACGGGGCACACTGTGGAATTATGACACTAAACAAAATGATATTCCACATTTCCATCCTTCAGCCCCTTTGTCAGCCCACTACTGTGTCTCATCTTTTTAGAGAGGCATTTTGTGTGTGTAGTTTACATGTTTAAATGCTGATCATGCATCTTCCCTCTTTTACATGCAGAATGGCAGCTTGTGATATGTAAGCATGCACGAGAGCACTCTTTATGCCGCAGTTGATTTATTTGGTCCGAAGAAAGAAAAGAAATGCATAGAGAATGGTCTTTGTTGCTGCTGCTGTTGTCATTGTGTGGAAAGAGCTTTCGTGCTAAGCTAAAAGCATTATGTTTAATGGACAGAAATGTGAAAGTTATCCATTTTCCTGTTTGGTTTCTAACACATGCTTTCTTCAATCATCACTGGGAGGAAGACTTCAGATGCAGGTTTGATTAGCAGTGTCCTGAAACTCTTTTTCAGGGTTTGTGAGGTTTGAATATCATTATGTCACAGCCTTGATCCGGAAGTTGAACCCATTTCAGTGACCTCTGCCATATGGTGGCTTGTCCGTTTATGTGTGCGAGAGCAGACCCATGCACACACACACATGCTAAGATGCCTGACCGTCCATTGCATTTCCCCTCAGGCTAAACCTCCTGCTCTCAAGTGGATATCAAAGGACTGCATTTACAGTTATCTCTGCTTGGCTGCACCACGGAAGTAATCACTGCAGGTCAGGGGTCGGCGCTCTGGCCCAGGACAGAAACACAACTGACTGACATCGACTTCAAAGGGAAGTGATCCTCTGACAGACTGTTGTTTTAGCCGGGAACTCTGGATATCATAATCAGGAGGGTGGAAATGGACACTAAGGAGAGAAAGAAGGGAGACCTATGTCTCAGAGAAGTAGAAGAGAGAGAAAGATTACCTCTGAATAATTAGAGCCAACAAGATCAAAGAAGTTTGGTCTGCTTAACATCTCTAACGCAGCATCAACAACAACAACAACAACAACCCAAAAAAAGGCATAATTTTATTCCATCGTGTTGTTATTCCTCCGGTCTGGGAAACTTAAAACCATGTCAAACATAATGGAAAACATTTGCGGTCTTCTTGTTATTAACCAAGAACAGCTTTGAAGTCTTTATTTGTTTTAGAAGAAGAGAGGGAAGGGGCAATATAGCATGCAAGCGATCATTAGGGGTGAGCACTCGAAAAATAAGAGGAATGAATGATTTGAAGGCAAACCATGCTTGTCCATTCTACATAATCAATTACGCATCATTATCAGCCCTTTCAAGAGGGCTGAGCTCAAAGATCAGAGGAAGCGATCAAAGTGACAGCATTTTGTTTGGGGCCTAACCTCGGCTCCTGAATCCTGCTCTCCTGCTAGCGCACTGATGCTGCGGCGGAGCGCTGAAGAAACGATGCAGTGTTTTTGACCACATGTAAATAATGTTGTAAAAAAGATTAACTGATATCATGCTTTGCGCTATCTGTCATATTTATATGCAATCTGTGCTTTGTTATTCCTCGGCATTGCAAAAATGTAAATGCTAGAGGAATGTTGCAAATTGGAAATTCAAGAAATCTGGAAAACTGTCTTCAATAACAGTCTGTCAGGAGAACAAAAAAATAACTGCTCTGTTATTCCGGATTTTCCATTTAAATGTTGATTTTCCCCATGCAAGGAAAACTTGCAAATACTTTCAACCACTCTGGTAGCAATTTGGCTATTTTTACCATAACAATTAAAATTGCTATTAAGCAAATGAAGAAGGAAATTGACATTTTTCTGGCGACTCATCAACGATGTACCCCACCTCTCACCCATAGTCAGCTGGGACAGGCCCCAGCGCAGCCCTTGACCTGTATTTGATGAAGATGAAGAATGAATGAAAATTGTTATTTTCAAGTGACTCTACAATAATGAGATACACGGCTACAGGAAGACCGTTACTCTAAAGGTCTGTGAAGTTGGAAAATAAATTGGCTTTTGGGTGAGTTCATTTTGACTCATAGCTGCGTAAGAAGGTCCAAAGCAGCATTCCTTCTATCAAAGGCATGAACCACACAAACCATCTTTGAGTCAATGTGTTCAACGGGACACTTCAAATGCACAGCAACAGCATGAAAAGGAGCCTCTTCAGCTTGGTGGGTGTGAAAACAGGTGGGTGGGGGGGGGCGCAAGAGGGAGTCTTTCATGGACATCCTGTGAAGAGGGAAGGGCAACGGGTGGAGCAGCACCACACGGAGCATAAGACGTCAGCATTTCATGGTGGTCAGCCAGCGGGTGCAGGAGGTCAGAGAAACGGTGAACTACTCTGCACCAGGCCGCTCCATCCAGGTCTTATCACTGCATCCTTGTTGGCTTCCAGTTTCCTCGCAGATGGGGGGGGGGCGTCAACACATCGACTGATGCTTAGGTGGTCGCTGGTCTCCGGCTTCCTCATTACTAACTCACAGATTATTTTCTATTTAGTGGCCTTAGTTTACTCTGAGCTGGAATGGTGCATTATGGGACAGATCTATTTCCACCATTCTTTATAAAGCTTTAACAGGAACTCAAAATTCCTTTTGCGT
The DNA here is from genome assembly GCF_040956055.1 of Brachionichthys hirsutus. Lineage (NCBI taxonomy): Eukaryota > Metazoa > Chordata > Actinopteri > Lophiiformes > Brachionichthyidae > Brachionichthys > Brachionichthys hirsutus. The sequence goes on from NC_090912.1 coordinate 7,560,885, forward strand.
TTTAATACCGTGTGTCTAAGGTCACGTTTAAAGCACTCAAGAGAGAAGATATTTGATATGAAGACCAATGACTGGTCTAGTTTTTCTGTAACAATTTATGCTAATATGCGTTCATTCACAAACTTTCTAACAACAACGTTTATGAAAAAATCAAGGCCATTTGAACGGCCTTTAAACTGACGTCACATGCGCCACACTCTCCAGGACAAAAGGGCAGAACGACAATATTATGGCGTCCGCTGAGTTCCTACCCCAAGATAAAACATTTCAGTGAGAGTGGGCTTAACCTACATCTACAACAGCTGGTGCCGGGGCGCCCTGTGGAGAACAGAAGGAACGTTTAAAGATCTTGACCTACTGGAACAATAAAACGCAATCATCAAACGCTCTCCTGAGACGGACTGCTGACCCACAGACCCGAGTGTCTGCTTGAGATGATTCATATTAAACTGTATGCATGTGTCTCTGCATATGTTTAATGTGTGCCATGGATGCAGGAAGGAGTGCATAAAAAAAGAACTGATGCTTTTTCATGCGCCTCATTGACAACACATTGAGGTTGCAATGTTATGATTCTATAACTTGTCCCGGCTGATAATGCAATGTTGATGTTGATGCAATGTATTATGACCACGTTGCATCATATCCATTGGTGCACCGAGTTAGCTGCAGCCTTAACCCACTTATACCGACCCAAAATTCGGCAGCACCCTGGAGGTAGACTGGCCCCTCTCCAGCCACCAGTTCACTCGCCATGTTTTTTTGTCTGGACCGGGACTTGACCTGGTGACCCTCCAGTTCCCAACCGACAGAGCCACTGCCACCCTGTTCAGGGCGACATTCCATTTCTCAAGGAATTTTAAATTATAATTTTTTTTATTACATTAGCATTAAACAATATAAGTTTTGTTCTTCAAACATGTAGCAAAACATTACCCTTCTTCACCAGTTCACCAAAATTGCCTCTTTAAGGCATCGCAAGTTAAAGAACAATCAAATTTCACTATTTCGTGGCAGAGACAAGGTACGTTCACACCAACGATCATTGACAGTTCATATTTTGTGAGTGGAGTCAATCTTCTCACCTTACGCTCAGCAAAAACGTAAATTAGCGTGGCCTTCTTTATTGGATATTAAGGTAATGGCAGAATTGATCACAGATTAATATTATGGTGGCATTGGCTAGATGACTAGAAACATCTCTTGACACGTGATGCTAGACAGAGACCTTGTAGTGACTGTACTGAGAAAAAGATCAGAGGGGTTGAAGGGTAAAGAGACTCCAAGGTCAAGGCGAGACCTCCCTCCCTTTGATGGCAAAGGGAGGGAGCGCTGCTATTTACCATCTCTGGAAATACACCAGGTGGCAGTTTTTAGTGCGATGTAAAATAGAAGCTCTGAACATTAAAGTAGATCAGAAACGGCGATGGTGGTGAACATCGCGATGCACATTTCTGATCTCTTGTTTTCCAAACTAATTTCTGTTCCCAAAACCCGAGCAAGTATGGATTGGAAACACGACAAAGGCTGTTGCAGGGTAGAGATGCCAACTGCTTCCTCTTGCTTATCATCTCGGCCCCTTGTCACAGTCCACATGTTAATCTTTACAAGGCATTCAAGGAATTGGCGTTGACAGCCTTGATTTGAGGTCAGGAAGGGGTCAGGGGTCAAGCACTTCCTGCTGACATGAAAGCACATCCAAAGCGCACCTTTCTCTTGGTATCTGTCATCCACCCCCCCGACCATCTGCACCTACATAATCTGAGGCTCATCGGGCCCAAACAAAAGCCATGTGTTAATTACCTTTGAAGGTGTAATGACTTCAGGGCCACAGCCGATCTTCATCTGGTTTCAAAGTGAGGGCTGGAGAGCAGGTTACGCTTCAGACACATCCTCTCCCCTATACCTGCCTGCCATGTACGCTTTCATTTCGAAGGGGATGGCCTTTCCTTTTGGTTTCCCCAAATCAAACCCCGTCCTGCATCAAACCCGGAGGAACGCCACCACTTCGCGCTCGCCATTGCAGGACTCTTAAATAAATAACGGAGAAAGTTCTGACACGTGGGAATTAGGCCGACACCTGTCCACCAGATGTGAACGCATTCATTTAGTTGGAATTTCATCTGATGTTTTGCCTGACTTGTATTTGTAGTCGTCATTTTATGGCTATTACTAAGACGGTAGCATTGGCTAAACTTTTCCTTTATTTAGAGGCTCCCTTTTTATTTGCAGACCTACGGCGACGAGAGGAATGCGGACTTGCTCATCGTTTACCTATATATAGTTCAAAATTATTGCCTTACTCACTCTGTTTTGGGGAGCATCCAGCACCCCCCCCCCCAATTCTGGTGAACAATTAACAGATCAGAACCAGATGGGCGTGGCAGGTGCTCACAACAATCTGTTCATTAGTCATCACAAAAAATGAGATTTTTTTATGCATTCTTGATGAGTAAAGCCTGAGTAACACTTTCTTCTTCCCACAAATGACCACCTTCCTGCCACAGGAGAAAGGGAAGCGGGTGCCGCATAGTCCCAAATGGATATCTTACCTTGTTCTGAATAAATGTTTCCACTGGCCGACCACGGGTCACCTCAAAAACTAAGAGGGGATCTTTGTGGGAAGACAACCCAGATTTCTATGGCTTAGAGGGGGGAGATTTGCAGGACACAGTACTGCACCTCGGTTAAACTGCCTTCGCAGTCCGTGTTTCTAATTAGATCACATGATTATAATTATACACAGTGCTGTTTGTAAGAGGATATGCGCTGTATGCGTCTGAATACATCAAAGAGCATTGCAGACTTAGAAGCCACATGAATTATGTACTGTCTATCCCACTTCAGCCTGTTGAAGATATGGAGTCATTCTCTACATCCTCTGCTCAGAATAAACAAACACTCTAATCCTTTGAAAAAAAAAAAAAATCTTTTTTAATATCTCTCATTTTCCAGTCGGAGATTGTCGGTGGCACCGCAGACACCTCTTGATCCTCGAGGCCTCTGCAGAAGGCTGTATGATGTGGGGAAGGAGCGCTGGTCCTGCGCTGGCCCAACAGGTAAAGGCGGATGGCGTTCCTGTGAGGCCAACGGCACGCAGGGAAGAGTGCCGCAAAGCTGCCAGCCAAGAGAAGCTGGTTATAAATATCCAGCTCGCACGCTTCCTCCGAAAGCAAACACTTCATGTTTGGCCTTGTAATTTATTTATCATTGCTCTCAACCACAAGGGAAAATAAAGGCAGGGGAAATTTTCAATTGAAAGATTGCACTGTGTTATAATTATTCTTATGAATGCGAATTCACGAACATAATTAGCATAATTAAGCACACTGTCTTCAAGAATCTTCACAGGAAGCAAACATAACTTGTTTTCATTCATTTGCAGAGCATCATTTGACAAGATCTAAAGTTAATTCCTCAAAACAGTAGATGTTAGTCTAATGTTAGCTTTGAATTCAGAACACTGAATGTATGCCACATGGGCTTTATGTGTGTGTGTGTGTGTCAGATGAGACTTCTATTTCAAGACTAAAGGGTGTAAAAGCAGGGATGATGATTTCAGATTCCTGGGAGAAAATTCCCAGGCCTGGAAGAGTCCATGGAAAGTAATCAAGTGATGTCATTGTGATGAAAGGCATCTTGTCAAACAGTTGGCAAGTATGGGTGCTCTTTGGCGAGGGCGACAAGCCCACTGTACACCAAAATATGACATCAAAGCAGGTACCAAGCCAGACCAAGAAGCTGGCACGGCTCATTGTCTTCTCTGATTACAGTAGCCTCATCTCCTTGCATGGAGGATAAAAGAAAAGGGTTGCTTGGCGTTTAAAGAGCGTCTGGGAAATAATGAGACAGACACTCCGTGCTGATGGAATCCCAGCGGTTTATCTCAGTTTGAGGGAACCAGTACCAAGAATTACGACAGAAAACCTGATTCACATTGCAGTGCGGCCACCTTCGCAGCGTCATACGTGTTATTCTTTATGACATCCAAGCAAAACAAAAATATGTAAAACAATTTTTAATAATAAGAGTAATCCTCCACTGTTCCTGTGTATCTTCTTTGAGGTCTCCTACCGCAAAAAACTGTTTCAAACGCAGCTCTCACGTAATTGAATAATGACCGTGTTTGACTGCAGGGTTGTGGATTTAAAAAATATATTTTCCCAAAAGAGACTAGACCCAGGTTAAAGGACAGAAAATGAATAATGTGTTGTGGCTCCACTGGCATAACCTGTAATAAAGGCTTTGCCCATGTCCTTTGGCAAATCTGTGGCATAAATAAACACTTCTGAGACAAAAGAGTCAGATTCTCCTTCTGTCTAGGTGGAAATGGGAATATGTCCGGGGGGGTGGGGGGTGGGGGGGGCTGGTAATAATAGCAGGTTTTCAAATGGTAATTGGTCTCCTCTGTCTACCTGGCAGTGGACATGACACAGGGTGATTCAAGCATTAGGTATGAATGGAAAACTCCTGGAAGGAAGGCTGTAAACTCCTGCACTGGTATCTCAAAGCCGGATCCACCTCCTGTACAGCAAAACATGCAGCCAGACACGGGGGGGGGGGGGGGGGGGGGGGGGTATGTACGTGCCTCCAGCCTGATGGCTGAGTCGTCGTGTTCCCAGGTATGAAAGGTGTGACTAAACTGTTTACGGGCATGAGCAGCTATTTTGTGAATATCATTCCGATGAACAGTTGACCTGCCAGTTGAACTTTCTGATTACCCTTTCGGTGCCAGAGAGACCCCTAATAAGAGTCGTCCTATCTTGAAAGAGTTCATTTTATCAAACAGGGCATCATCTGCAACTAATAGACTTGCCTCTTCTTACGAAATGAGAGCCTGCTCGACAGATGTCTCGTGCCTCTCGTTCTCTCCCACTCCCCATTTGCATCCACATCTTAGATGACACTTCTTGATTTGAGCCGAGATCAAGGTTGTTTACGGATTCTCTGGATAATATCGGGAACATGTGGGTCGAGGGACATGAAAGGAACTCGGCAAGTGTGTTAACACTTCAAACCTCTGTACATGTTTGTTTTGGGTTTAAACAATAGCTTCAACATGAAATTAAGGGGGGGGGGGGGGGGGGGCTGCTTCCGGAGGCTTCTCTCAAGGTGACACAGAACAGAAGCTAAAGCTTAAGGTGTTTTTTTTTTCCAGTCGTGGGTAGCCTGGGCTGTCAAAGCTTAAAACATTACAGTCAAATTAGATTCATGTACAATATTTCAACAGCAGAGAGAAATATTACCAAAATATACACAAAGCCTGAGCTTTCAACACCTTATCCATTCATTTGTATCACCTGAGTCCGTATTCCATGTAGTTCCACTTCCCCTTTCCGTCCTGGCTCTTTTTTGATAGCTTTGCACAATTAAAAACCTTGTGGATATAATACTAAATGTCTCAGGCTTTGTCATGACCTTCATGGGAGCTTAGCATTGCGATTGAGTCCCACAATATCAAGGCCCTTATGCTGGTGCTGTGAAGTTTGCACGCGCTGTGTCGGAGAGGGTGGCAAATAAAATAAAATAAAAAAACTTCTCTATGATATATAAAAGTTTTATAGATGGCGATCCCTCCTTTGTTCTTCCAATGAGGACCTCCACCTGTTTCTGATGATGTGAGCCAAAGCCTGTCCCTTTCATGAGGCTGATCCCTCCTGATCTCTTTGATGTAACCTGACCTAACAGTTCCAAATAGCAGGATTTGATGATCATGAATGGAACCCTTGACAACAGCATGTGCAAATCAAAACTAACAGGCACGGGGCGGGGGGAGATGGACGATGGGGATGCGTGAGCAGAGCTGGCATGCTGCGCAGACAGTGAGCGCTCACAAAGCTATGATGTGTCTAAATGCCATGAAGCAACGGTCACATGATCGGTGCTGCCAGCGCAGACTTAAGCAGTAAAACCTGTGGATCTGTGAGGGCACATGCAACTGATCGGAGATGAAAGACAGGCTTTAACTTTCACAGGAGGCCTGGAGTGGAGGTGGGGGGGGGGCTGCAGGGGCTACGGTGGGGCACTTATGAGGGACAGCCATCAGAACAGCTGGGTCATTTTCAAGTGACCTAAATCTAGGATTAATCCGTTTGGACTTGCACGGTTAAATTTGTGTCTATGCCGCACACAGACGACGGGAGGCAAAGGAAGAGGGAGAGAGAATTCCCAGTGAGAGCCAGAAAGGCTTAGTGACCGGAGTTCAAACAAGGTGTACAGTAGAGAACAAACCACCGTGCACCAACAGTAGCGAGGCACACCAGCACTCCCAGCTCTGTCTCATCCTGTTAGGTGAATTTTAACAGAACATTCCGATAACTTGATGTTTCGGCATCAGCAGCTCATGCATGGGTCAGAGGACGTCTTGAAGCATTGCTGAGGCATCTCTTCACAGCGGTGTGTGTGTGTCAGAGGCCGCCGTCCATCTGAGAGTGATTTAAGGGTTACATTTTTGGGGATGACGTGTGATAAAACAAGGCGGTGCGGGTCAATGTGGCGAGGCTTGGTCTGTGACGGAGCCTCTCCTCCTGGGCCCTACCACATGTTTCAATCTATATGAGCATTTGTTTGAAGTTCCCAATGAATACCATCAGCCCTGCTGGTGACTTCAAATCCATCTTACCTGGTTCAGATGAACATCCTTCAGCCAAACTGACTCACCACAGAGAAAAATATTGCTTTTTCTTTTTTACAGTTGTGTTCTGGGCACATGTCAGCCTCCTGTCGAAAACATCCAAATGTGTTCATTCTGGTTAGAATACAAATATGGTGAATTATTATTATAATGATTCTACATCACTGGGGGAAAACTGGGAAATCTTGAATTGATCATGTGTGCACTAATTTGACAAGTCACAGTGCCAATAAAGGTGAAAGGTGCCAAACTGATGACAGCTTCTTTCAATGTTCTCATAAAATCGATATATCTGAAATATAAAATTCCCATTAACTTGGCCTTGAGTCACAAGAGTGTGTTGCTTTCACTTAAACAATTAGCCTATTAAAAAGGTGAACATATAAAGGTGTCTATTTTTGTATTGCAAAAACTGACAGCTATTCTTGAATGTCCAACACCTGAGCGATGAATTCCAACGTGAATCTGTTTGACACAGCAAGAAGAGCTTCATCAAAGGCAAAACACCAGCGTGGAGCGTTAGCTTGACGATTAATCACTTTGCGTTTGCAGGCTACACTTAGACTTAAATGTGTCCTTAAATGAGAGGTTGTTTGAGGGAAGCCTATACCTCGACCGTAACAAAGCATGCCTGTGTTAAAAAGCTGCTTTCCCATCAGGATGCTCTGCTTGACTTGAAATATACAGTAGACCAAGAAAGAGACTGAGGAGGGAAGGAGGGAGGCGAGACTCGGGGGGGGGGGGGGGGGGGGGAGAAAGAGTGATGGTTACTTTGATCTCTGGAGGCCCTGTCTGGATTTTCTTTTCTTTTTTTTTAAGTGTCCAAGTCTGCTTTTTAAAACCTAAAGAAAACAGAAGGAACTCAACAGAATGGTGGGTGAATCTCAAAAAGAGCTATTCTTTTTTTTTTTTTTAGGTTTCATCATTTTATGTGGCATAAACATAAATTAACTCTTTTCTTCTGCTGCTTCGAATAATAGCAATTATTATTCAGATGATAATAATAATAATAATTTTCCCGTATCTACAGGCACATTCACTTTAGGTTCAAACTATTTCAAATATAATATTAGTTGTTTTTTTTCCTACTAGAGTTTCAGACAAGTGTAACAAGATGCGTATTCTCACTTCATAAATTTGTGGTGGAATGGGAAATGGGCATTTCAAGGCCAATAAAAGCCACCACATCAAATAAAACTCCGTGGATCAAAAGAACCAAGGAATGGACATTTCTCCCCCCCCCCCCCCCTCTATAAATTAAGGCGGGGAGTGGGAGGTGCGGTGTTTTTCTGCCACGCTTGATCATTGCCCCGAGTCCTGCCCCCGCGTACGCGATTGGCTGGACGGACACGCACGGGGGGAAAGTTTGAATAAAATACAAGCGCATGGCACGGATGTTGTCGTTCGAGCTTGTGCGCTTGGACCAGCAGCGCTTCAGTTGCGGCCTCTATTGATTATTGGTATACATTCATACAAATGCAAAGAATTCAGGCGGACGACTGTGATACACATTTAAGGGCCTTTAATATAGTTGGCGTCTGTGCGTTTCTGGGAGCGAGTGACAACTGAGGTTGGCGTTTCTTGCGTAATTGTAATTGTAATTCCTCCGCTCCGTCAGCCTTTTAGCGTTTCCCACGGCGAGGCGTCGCGTTCGGAGGAAAGGACATCTAACGAGCGGATAGCATGACAGCGATCAGAATGGTTCCATCACTGCTGCTGCTGGCGCTGATGCAGTCCGGCGCTCTTTGCGCGCGGAGGTACCGCGGCGGCCGCAACTCGCAGTCGCGACGCGCACCAAATCCTCCGGCGCACAGAGGGGAGCGGGGAGACACCACGGAGAGCTTCCCTCTGGATTTCACCGCAGTGGAGGAGAACATGGATAACTTCATGACGCAAGTGAAGAACCTCGCGCAGTCCCTCTACCCATGCTCAGCGCAGAAGCTCGATCACGACATGAAGCTGAACTTTTTGGAGAATTCATCCGCCACCTGCAACGACGGCAGTGCAGCGGGGTATGTATACCAACCGAGAACAGGCTGCACGTGTACAGTGCGATATGTTGGGATTCATGATCGGATCGCTGTACCAGGAGAGGAGTAGCGCATCCCGAAGCAGGCACGAACTGTGCGCGCTCAGCCCGGCCCGTCAACCTGCTGCCCTGCATGTGTAGCCCACGTGTGTAGCCAGAAGGCAGGTGGAGAGAGCGCGCAAAATACCATAGTTTCTGGTTTGGAGCAAATGCATTGCATCACATATTTCGATCCCATTAGACATGTTTAAAATGCAGGAAAAGTGATATTTCTAAAAGAGAAGCGCTGCGCCGGCGCGCAATGACGTTCTGGATCAGTTGGGCAGCTGCTTTGAGTCAACGAGGCGTGACATTTGCCACATGCGGGCTGCATTTCAAATTCTTTGTGTCAAATTAGAATGCAGATTTTTTTTTAATTTCGTGTTGGAAGTGTCGATGCCAGTTTTCAGCCCCCTTCCCATAGCCGGCAGGCGCACCACTGAATTTACACCGTTTATCATGCATATGATCTCTCCAGCAAAATAAGACTTACAATCACTCCTCGTGTAGTTTGTAGTTTGTTTCTGGCATGATTACCTGCGGTTCATTATCAGATAAACGACGGATCTCTATATTTGTTTGCAATGATCCAATGACGATCAGGAGAAATAAATTTAGGAGCGATCAAGTCTGTCAACATAAATATGATAATCTATTAAAATAATTTTAATATCTATCTCTTCTATTCTACAATGCGTAGACTATAGACTGTTGCCATTTAGAGTTATTTTGGCTGCAGAGGGGGTCAAATTGTGCGAACAGATTTGTGTAGAATAAGTTGCAGCAGGTGGGGATAAATCAAAAGAGGCAGCTGTGACTAGATGCCCTAAAAACGCATGGCTGGACCAGTGGGGTTGATGGTCGTCTATACCATTAGCAATATGTTTTCCTATACATGTCTCTTTATGGATTTTCTATCCCGTCTAATTCCTGTTAAACCCTAAAGTGCTGTCTGTTCGTGCCGTAAGGCTCTTAGCTGCTCAGAGACGCAGCATGATGGGGACATGTTGTTGGCAGATGGCCGTGTTCACTGCTGACAGAGACTGTTGTCGTTTGAGATGCTAATCCATGAGTTTCTAATTTTCCCAAAGAGGTGTTGCTACACTTCCAGATTAACAGAGATGCGATGTGCACGGTTCGTGCACCCGGCCCTGGCTGTGGCTCGCAGTAATGACACAAAGTCATGAACTGCAGCCAAAGTGTGATTCACTCACTGTCTATAGCAAACAGATCAGAGCTTCAGAAAAGTCTGCTTTCTTTAAACTCCCTGAAATACTTTTGGCAATCTGTTTTAGTTTTATAGTTAAGGGGATAGATAGTGATTGATTAATTGATTAATTGATCGCTTCATCACAGAAGCACATTTGGAGCACTTTGCTTCAGTAGCTTAAACATGGGAGACATTTCATTATTAGACTTATCTGTGATTTATTTTTTTCTTAATGCAATAGAAAATTACTTTCCTGTTGCGAAATAATATCAATGCATCTGACAAGAGGAGGAGAATCATGATAGCATTGCCCTCTTCTGGGCTGACATCATACAGCACACATCAAGAAAGCATTCACTTTTGTTTATTTCCTATAGTCCAGGCTGCATCAGGGGCTTTACCTTGGCTATAAGTGGGTTCTGTGTGTGCCACAGAAAGTCTTCTTTCTTCATAGCCCTGCCGTGTCATTCCTGTGCCTGATTTGACTGTGTTTGGTGAAGACACCGCTGAAGAACCATGACCTCAGACTCAAGAGACTATGACGCCACATTAAACTTAGACAAATACCCTCTACTGTCATTTACAGTGCAAAAACAGGATAGGGGACAAGATGTTTATCTCATTTACTCAACACACAACCTGATTGTTCTCTGCCACGCACTGACTGAATTTATCTTGCTGGAATTTCATTTTTTTTTGCTGTTTTCTGTTACCTTTTAGAGATCAGTTATCAACAAAGAAACAGGTCGCTCCTTGTTCAAATGAAAGTGATGGTGCCATATGAGTTCATATTTCACGCTTGGATGCCATCATGTAATGATGGAAGTATTTACCTCATCCTCCTGAAGAACATCATATCAAAACTGTGGAGTGTCGTTGAATGTTTTGTGTTGTTGTTCAGGTATAAAATAAGCCCCGAAGGATTTAGAATCACATTCTTCTATCCTATAGTAGTTTCTTTGTTTTATCTGCATGCAAGTTGTTTAATTTATATTCATTGGTCTCTTGTAGGTACTATCTGAAAGAATCTCGAGGCAGCAGACGGTGGTTGATATTCTTAGAAGGTCAGTATTAACGCCTGATTTAGCTCTTTGTTTTTTTCTCCACTTTCTTACACAAATTAAAAATCATAGATAACTTCAATTTGTGTTAATGCCATCAATCTATGTTCCAGGTGGCTGGTACTGCTTCAACAAAGAGAACTGTGACAGTCGCTATGAGACCATGAGGAGACTGATGAGCTCATCCAAATGGCCCAAAACTAAAACAGGTCTGCGCTTCTTTATAATTGAAAAATAAGACTACTCCATTTGTAGTTTAAAAAACAACAACAACAGCATCCAAAGTGAATCCAATGCAATGTATCCATAACTAAGAGAATCTGATGTATATCTGTGCTGTTATTGCAATCCAATAACTTGCTGTAATGTAGCTGCAGTGTAGGGTTACCTGGCGCCCGCTGCTGTAGGAAGTGAGACGCCTCCCTCTCTCACTGCAGTGTAATAACTGTAATCCACATAGTAATGATAATGATGAGGAAGAGGAGGATGTGTCTGGGAGTGCCGGCTCGGCTAATGATACACGTTGCGCTGTTTCTGCAGGCACGGGGATCCTGTCTCCTCTGCCGGAGGAAAACCCTCACTGGTGGAATGCCAACATGGTGTAAGTGAAATAGTATTTTCACGTTAATCTGCACCTCAGTTTGTATTATACTTGCAACTTTAACTTTTGGCTGTTGGCTGTGCAGGTTCATTCCATACTGTTCGAGTGACGTGTGGAGCGGCGCTACAGCCAAAACAGAGCAGAGTAAGACACAAGTGAATCATCATAACGTAAAAAAAGAAAAAACTGCAGCCACCTTTTAGGTAATGTGTTATTCTACAGTTCTGTTGTTCTTGCATTGTGCGTAGGTGGGTATGCCTTCATGGGCTCATTGATTATTAAAGAGGTGGTGAAGGACCTGCTGAACAAAGGTCTGACCAATGCCAAAGTTCTTCTGCTTGCAGGAAGCAGGTATGCTCACAGTTGAGTTTTCAAATTAAATATCAACATTTCACTTTCCTGCACGTACATTGAGCAAATGTCATGCTTCTGGATATACAGCGCGGGTGGTACTGGGGTCCTCCTGAACGTGGACCATGTGGCAGAGCTGCTGGCAGGACTGGGACACACTGGGATTCAAGTGCGTGGCTTGTCTGATTCCGGCTGGTTCCTGGACAACAAGCAGTACCACTGCACAGACTGCGTAGACACTGTTAGCTGTGCCCCTACTGAGACCATTAAACGGGGCATTAAGTATGGGAGTCAATGAATTTTATAAGATATTTTTGGAGAGGGACCTCAGAGGTGCTAAAAATCAGTCCTTCTCAACTGCCCCATTAGGTACTGGGGAGGAGTCGTGCCGGAGAGGTGCAGGCAAACCCATGAAGGAGAGGAGTGGAACTGTTTCTTTGGATATAGAGTCTTCCCCTCAATAAAAAGTGAGTCTGAGATCTCGTAATCTTCTATGTAAAATGTGCACTCTTAATACATACAGTGTCAAAACATGTGTGTGATGCTCTAATCTCCAATCCGTTCTTCCTATGCAGGTCCTGTGTTTGTGGTCCAGTGGCTTTTTGATGAGGCCCAGTTGACAGTGGACAACATCCAGCTTACAGGCCAGCCTGTGCAAGAGGGCCAGTGGCGTTACATCCAAAACCTGGGCATTGAACTGAGGAACACACTCAAAGATGTTCCGTAAGGCCAAATCTCTGTTTTACAGACCGGCAATTGAAGCAGGATTGTATTGTGAACTCAGCTTGATTTTGATTTTATGTCTTTTTTTTTAGAGCCATGTTTGCTCCAGCGTGCCTATCCCACGAAATTATAACCAGAACGTGAGTATATTATGCAGTTTGTCATTAAAGTCTTGTCTGCCTAGTTGTGAGTTGACAGCGCCCTCGTGTGTTGTGTTGTAGTTACTGGACCGACGTGCAGGTTAAAGGGACTTCCTTGCCCCGAGCGCTGCACTGCTGGGACAGAAGTCTCCATGACAACAGAAACAACAAGGCTCCACCCAAAGGCTGCCCTGTGCATCTGATTGACAGCTGCCCCTGGCCACACTGCAATCCCACCTGCCCCACCGTCCGAGACCAATTCACAGGGCAAGAGATGAACGTCATTCAGTTCCTCATGCACATGGGATTTGACGTGCAGAAGATGGCACAGCAGCAGGGCATGGATCCCGGCAAACTACTGGGCATGCTCAGCAGCGGTAGCTAAAGTGAGACAGTCCATGCACACACAGTCTCCAAGCTAAGCCTGAGCAGGGCTGGCTGGTCGCCCTGGCCAGTGTCCAATGCCTGATACCTCCAAAGTACCTATTCACCTTCACAACCCATTCTACCTGTTTCTGATTTCCCACCATCCCTTTCCTTACAACAGTGGTGACAGGTAGCGGTGCAAAAGATCCCCACAATAAGCCACCTCTCTTTGCTACTACATTTAAATTATCCTTTGTTCCGTAATAGAAAAAAAAAATAATAATAATGAATGTAATCCAATTTTAAGGATGATCATTGATGTTTTGTTGTATGATTTTCATATAGATTTTATTAAGTCATGACAAGGATGTTATAGTTCTCACTGCAGACTATATACATTTGTTCAAACAACAAAAGCTGACATTTTTATAGCGAGGAAAGCACTGGATCAGTAAAGAAATTTTATATTTATCTCTAAAGCAATTGTAATTAGTGACACCAGTACACCTCGAATCAAGCCGTGGTATGACACCAGATTAGATCAATGCACTCAGGCCACTGAAACGAAAGCTTCCATCATAAATATTAGATGTCATTAAATAGTCAAAAAGAGCAAAATATGTCTATTTTAATTACTGGCTGTTATCGTTGTGGGTTCATATAAAATCCCATAACAATAATTCCAGCCTGACATTCGTGAGATTTTGTATATTTTCAGTTTTGACATCTTACCTGCTGCCTGAACCGAACTGTGGTGTTTATGTGATCCCGCAAACACTTTAAGGTCAATCTATTTAAGGCCTCTTCATCCACTACAGTGCCATTGTATCTAGTGTATACCTCTTTCTCACAAGAGGAGAGTTTAAAGGGTACAGATTCCTGTTCAATAACCTCAGTAACTCAGCAATCCTCTGATCAATGCAATGAACATTTTAAGGGAGATTGTGTGATGTATATTATTTTTTATAGGTTCCTTTAAGTGTTCACTAATGTAATTCCCTTCTTATATTTCATAATAGAGATCAGGTTTTAATATAATGACCATGTTTGTATGTAATGATGTCTTTATAAATTATGTTTTAAAGGACCTCTATTTCACATCACATCAGAGAAGGAAAGTTATTACTAATTGTAATTTTGTTCTGTAACATATTTTTAACAGAAGAAAAAGAAACTCAAGCTACAATGGTAATTTTACATATTTATTTTGTATGTAAATCATATTTATAAGTGCTATTTTCACAGAGAAGTGATTCTTTGTAAATTGTAAATACATTTCTGTTTTTTTTCTCTCGTTGCGTACTTTCCATGCTTTTTGTATAAGAGCTAAAAGAAAACACTGCATTACATATATTACCTGGTAAATATTGCTGTACAGTTTTGTTATTATCATTACATTCATTAATTCATTCATCTTCTGAACCGCTTTGTCCGTTACCGAGTCGCAGGTCGTGCGAAAGGCGGGGTACACCCTGGACAAGCCGCCAGTTCATCGCAGGCCCACACATAGACAGACAATCATTCACGCACACACTCAAACCTATGGACAGCTTAGTGTAACCAATTCCCCTATTTTTTTTAGTGGTGGGAGGAAGCCGGGGAGACACAGAGACGGGGGGGGGAGAACATGCAAAATCCTCACAGAACGGCTCCAAGTCGGATTCGAACCTGTGACCTTGTTGCTGTGAGGCAACAGCTAGGGAGTACCCCGCCTTTTGCCCATAGTCAGCTGGGATAGACTCCAAGCAGACCCGTGACCCAAAAGGCAGATAAGCAGCTGAAGACGACATAATTGTGATCTTCTTGTCTACAAGGAAATGGATGGATGGTTATTAATAATAGTTGTATTATGATAGGTATCATTTCTATTTGCACGACTCCCATCCTCTTTACAGCCACAGCGTCTTTCAAACGGAGGTAGGTCGACAGCTCCCTACCTATTTATATATGAGACATTGTGTGCAACACACAGACAGTGAAGGATTTACCGAACGCCTCATATTTTAGCAGCTTTTGTTAAACTTCAATTCATATAGCCAATCCCTTAAAATAGTAAAATATTTCCATTGAGAAATACAGTAGTTCTTTTAAATAGATGGCCCATTACTTAAATTCAATTGAATTACATTATTGTCTGTTTTTTCATAACCAAACAACAACAACACAATCATACAATAATTGTGGCTAGAGCTAATTACCTTTAATAAGTGTAAAAACGTGTTCTGTGTTTTCAAAAAAGGTTGGCTTTTGTGCAGTCCAGAACATCCAAAATTAATTTTGATCTTAACTAAGAATAAGCAAGAGGTGCACAAGTATTGATGATAATTCTGGAAACAGATAAGAAGACATACCTCTCCACGTGAAACAGGTAAATAATGTTTTATAATAAATATAAAAAAAGATGCACAATGTTTGAGTTATGTTCTGGAAACTCTTCTTTGAAATCCAAAAGACAATTCAAACAAAAATTGTCTAAGTAGTCAAAGGCACTACTTCAGTACAGTACTTCAGTGCAGTACTTCAGTACAGATCTTGTGTAGAGATAGTTTTGTGGAAGCATATGTAGTAATTTTGTGTTGAAGGTCTGGAAATGAAGTTCAGTGTCTCCCTTAATTCCATACAAACCTGTAGCCAATTGGTTTTTACCATAAATACTTCCACATACGTCCATAAAATCCTTTGAAAATTGCAGCAGCACTTTTTTTAATGCTAAACTGTCCACATTTGTCAAACTAAAAAAAATGTTGCATTTTCATTTTGACTAGAAGTTTTGAAGTTTTAGAGGCGACAAATCACATTTGTGTTCTCCTGGAATATAGGTTAAAACAGTTCTGCAATGATTTGGAATTGCATTACATTGAAAAATCACTTTCAATAGAGATATCATCTTTTATATTGGACAAATTTTTCTTTCTCCATAAAACCTGCCACTTATATTACCCGCAATGAAACTCAATTTCTAACAGCTGTAGGAGATTAGCTAATGCTAATGCTACTCCAGACTCATTTTCCTTCCAAACTAACTCGTGTGACTGTGACATCACCTGAGGCAACCAAACAGATTTGATGCAGCGCCCTCTGGAGCCACAGGAGAAAGAACTTGAAAAAAAGAATGTGATTTTTTTAATATCACAGGTATTTTCAGTACCGACTAATCAATTTCCCCATCCATGTGGCAGGCTTGACTTGAATCTGTCATCACTGATGCATAATCATCCCTCTGGATCTGCATGTTATTTCTGTCTCTGATGGGAGTCGTCAAGACTCCCTCCCTGTCATTAAACAGCACATAAGTGCCAGTTTCTTTTTGAGGGAGCTCTGACTCAGGCTCTCTGGGTGCTCTCTAGAAATACGACCCCCATGCTGTCTGCCACATGTAGCTTCCCACCCCTCTGCGGAATATATGCCCTCTATTTATAGAGCAGGCCAGGCCTGTAACCCTGGGCCCTGCACAAACGCTCATTTCAACAGCCAACCCTAGCAATCCAGTGGGCGCTCTCTGTACACACACTGGAGTGAGAGAGTGTGCGTTTGAGATGAAGAGGGAGACCAAATCCAAGAGGCAACAGGAGACGGCCGCAGCAAGGCAAAGAGCAAGAGGCAGAGCCAACAGCCTGAATGATTTTTAAGGGCGCTTAAGGGCCTACAGTGAAGAAATGACAAGGATTGAGTCAGGGAGCGATGGATCTTGACTGACAGGATACCAAATTAGCCCACCTGTTCAGCAAAACGAGGGCTCTTGAAGGAAGTTCATTCTCGGGATAGGACTTGTGGAGGACCTCACTTCACTTTGAGCCGTCAATCAGCTGATCGAAGACAGAGAGCAAGAGAAAAACAAGATTGTTGAGGACATACACGACTGCTCAAAGTAAGCTCACGATGAAATTGCTTGTTTCTCAAGAAAAATATAAAAAGGGCTAATAGCAGTTTCATGTTATTTTGACAAAGTAGCCTCTTTAATACATTGACTACAGACACGTCCAGTCAAGTAGAGGCATTACTTTAAAAACAACATTTAAAAAAATCTCCAATCAAGAAGATATATTTCAAGATCTAAAAAGCCGTGGCACCGAACGAGTGTTTATATGTAACTCGCCCTTAAACGCACCACTGTAATTACAAAGCAGGCTTAGGGGAAAAAATTACAGAGGTTTGAAGTTAAGGGCTTTCTATAAAAGGAAACCAAGGAAAGGGTGAGGTTTGCGGTGAGAGAAGGACATCAGGACTGAGAACAGGACGTCAAGAAGCTCCCTGAAAAATACAGACAACATAAAACATGGATCCCCATGGAGAACACTACCTCAACAAAGAAGCTGTACTGTCACCTTTGGGTGCAGCTCGGATATGCCAGATGCTCCTTGGTTGCACCATAATGGCCCTTGTGTCCCACAGCGCCGGCTACAGCGCTACATATGGAACATTCTGCATGTTTGTGTGGTGCTTCTGCTTTGCCGTCACACTGGTTGTGTTCACCTTGGACATCACGCGGCTGCACAAGTGCATGCCCTTATCCTGGGACAACTTCACCGTGGCCTTTGCCATGCTGGCAACGCTCATGTACATCACTGCCTCTGTGGTGTACCCTGTTTACTTCCTCCAAACAGAGTGCCCCGATGAGGATTGCGAAGTCCAAATGTACCGTATCGCTGTGACCGTCTGCTCCAGCGTTTGCTGCTTCCCTTACGGCGCAGAGGTGTTCCTGACTCGAGCCAAGCCGGGGGCTGTGGTGGGGTATATGGCCACAGTGTCCGGCCTACTCAAGGTGGTCCAGGGTTTTGTGGCCTGCATTATTTTTGGGGCCCTGGCAAACGACAGTGAGTACAACATCTACATTGCCACGCAGTATTGTGTGGTTGTGTACAGCCTGTGCTTCTCTGTCACTGTGATAGTGGTCGTACTGACAGTTTCAGGGAGGACATCTGCCCTTCGGTTCCCCTTTGACCGCTTTGTGGTTGTCTACACCTTCTTTGCTGTGATCCTCTACCTCAGCACTGCATTGATCTGGCCAATCTTCAGCTTTGACAAAAAGTATGGAACCGCGACTCGTCCCGAGGACTGTCCACGTGGAGAGTGTCCCTGGGACAGCAAGTTGGTGGTCACAGTATTCACCAATGTCAACTTGGTCCTTTATTTTGTCGATCTTGTCTACTCCCAGAGGATTCGATTTGTCAACCGCTCTGTTGCCTAAAAATAAACACCTGAAGCCACAATCAACATGCCCTTTACAGACCAGCCTCAATGAAGTACTTGCCATGGAAACATATAGGATGTGTAACTTTTTTTATTATCAGTATTGTTTGATTGAATACATTTTGTAGGCAGCAGGTGTACGGTGTAAATCCAATTAGGAGGGGAATGCTTTTCTAGCTTGCATTAAAATGCTATAAACACTAAATTTGGTCGAAAATATTATATCTCATTGAGATGCACTGAAGCTTTTGGTTGATGCTCTTTCACAGACATTTTGCTGCTTCCAATATATAACAACAATGAACATATAAGGCTTTTTTCCTTTTATACTGAATATCGAAAATATCTGAGTCATGAAATTTTGAAGGTGAAATTTTACAGGAATGATGGTATTAAATGAGTTATTTTGATAAGCACAATCTTCTTTTGGTATGTTTTTGACATGTTCCATGTTAAATAAAAATATTTTAAAAAATAATGTTTTGTCATTTTTTTATATAACTGTATTCCTTGCTATGTATGAGTTTGAATTTCTATGTAAAACTTTACTCATGAACTTTAGGGAGTGGGATCAGCACTTATTGCACAGGAAATCAAAAATATAATCTGTGTAACTAACAGTGGTAAACTTTGAAACAAAAGTCTTTTTGCTTTCCAACAGCTGGAGGAGAGTGTGCCTTCAGTAAAATGAAGCTAATGAAAGACTACCTGTGGTCCACCATTTCGCAGGGCAGGCTAACAATTTAGACATTTGAGAGGGAGCTTGTTCAAAGACTCTATTTCGGTGACATTATTAATGACTCTGCAATCAAGAACACACTTTGATTTTGTAGAGTGTAGTCCTGATAGTGAATTGTTAATTTGATGACTTTAAAGAAGAGAAAAGGCTGAAATATGGACTGCTAAACTAAAGCGAGAATTAGATTCGGAGGGCATTATATTACCCAGCAGATGATTGCAGTCTTTATGAATAGTCAGCTGTTTGTGATCAGTAAAATTTGTGTTCAATTTAATTGAAATTGGTTGTGAAGTTCTTGTAATGTTTTTATATACTTCAGTTTTTGTCATTAAGAGTAATTTTCACATTTCTGTTGAGTGGCTATTTGATTTGAATTACCGGTAATGGGGATGACGTGAAGGATTTTTCGCCGTGTGTTGGGGGGGGAGGACTCATAGATAATTGATTAATAATGATGATGAAATATTGCATCACTGAATACAATTAGGTATCACGTTTTTGATGTTATTTTCATGATGTCCCTTTATTTTGGCTTAATTTAAATTATCATTAAATTATAAGGCATTTTTTCCACAATGCATAAAACAAAATAATAGTGTGCCTTATAATTTATTGAGAAGGAAATGGGGATGCAATGTTTCACATTGATAGAGAAATCAATAAAACAGTTTTTAATTTTGATTTATGAATGTAATACTTGGTTAAAATAATAATAAGGACATTTCTGAAATCGAACTCATGATTTCAGAAATGAGAACCAAAAAGGTATTTTCCCATTTCAGAGAAAAATCAGGGTAAATAAGGTCTACAATATATTTGGTCAGTTTACTCCAAAGTAACTTTGTATGCGGCTCTGATTAACTTTCCAGGGCAAAATATATTTCCTGATGCAAATAATAATAATAATAATAATAATAATAATAATAATAATAATAATATAATAATAAAAAAGCAACTTCCTGGTGCAACAGGATTTCCGGGTTTCAGGAACCCGCCCTAAACCTATTACGTATTTCACTTTGATTGCTCGGTTTAGAGAAACGCTTTTTGCGCTGCGTATAAACGCGCAAGCACATTGGCTTCCTCGCTTGTCAATCAAATGACCCTCGGCAGACACCGTAGGCAACCGGGACACGTTGACGGCGTTGCGGGCGGTTCTCGAGTTAGGAGGTAAAACATGTTCTCTGCGTTTATATCTTCTTGTGCAGCTGCGGCAAAACGCTCAGAAACGTTGTTTGCTTCGGGTTTTCTGTAACTTTAGAACCTCTGTCAGGGTTTAACACACTTAACATGTTTAGTTTAGTTTACTGTAAGACGTCAACAGATCAAGGTAAACTAGTGAGTGCTGATGTTCAGAGGAAGTGTTGCAATCTGGGGATCACGAATCCGTATTTTATAGATTAAAATCTATATTTAGAGTCACTGTGTGCTATTGGCACAGCTGCCAGTATGTATCTGAGATTAACGCACATGCGAATGACAAAAATATGTTTTTCTGAGAGACCGATCTGGATCCGCCTTTATTGGAAAATTATATTGTTTGTAACGAATACACTGCTGATGCTATGTCAGCAGTGTATTCCCCTAATATTAAATTTATTTTATTTTATTTTCCACGAGACAGATGCCAGTAAAGCAGCAGCATCCTGTCAGCATCATAGTGATGATGCCCTGGGTGCAGTAACATAACAGATAGACACAGCCTATCTGGGGGGCATCCCTGGAGTAATGAAGCCACGGGGCACGTGTGTGTGTGTGTGTGTGTGTGTGTGTGTGTGTGTAGCTACGCTTTTTATTGCCTGTCTTTGATTATGGATAAACTGTTGTGTGATTTTCTACTATGGACACACAGGTAGAATGAGTGTCGGTTTCATCGGAGCAGGCCAACTGGCCCATGCCCTCGTGAGAGGCTTCACAGCTGCCGGTGAGTTTGGAATATCTTATCGTGGAGGCAAGATTTGTGTTTGACTTTTGATGTTGATGCATGTTAACTGCAATCAGGCTCAGCTTCTAATTTCCCTGTTCAAGGTGTGAT
This sequence comes from Brachionichthys hirsutus, assembly GCF_040956055.1. Taxonomy (NCBI): domain Eukaryota; kingdom Metazoa; phylum Chordata; class Actinopteri; order Lophiiformes; family Brachionichthyidae; genus Brachionichthys; species Brachionichthys hirsutus. The sequence goes on from NC_090912.1 coordinate 7,582,003, forward strand.
TGCCACTCAGAGAATTACAGCCAGTTCCCCAGACACAGATCTTCCGACTGTACACGGACTGCGGGTGGGTAAATGATCAGGAATATCCATACTTATTATCTTCAACGATTTTTTTTGTTTGTTGCTATACAAGGTTTATCATATTGCTTTGCTTGTGTGTATTGCGTTCCCGTGTATCCATCTGGATACAGAAGCACTAAAATGTGTCATTTTCACAGAAATTGGGAGTCAATCTCACCACCAGCAACAAAGAGACGGTGACCAGAAGCGATGTCCTCTTCCTGGCGGTGAAACCACACATCATTCCCTTCGTACTGGATGAGATTGGACCGGATATTGAAGACCGTCACCTCATTGTGTCCTGTGCTGCTGGTGTCACCATCAGCTCTATAGAGAAGGCGAGTCGGTGTCATTCATTCATTCATTCATTCATTTTCTTGAAGACAAGACTGTCATTGTCTCGTCTACAGCCGCTTATCTGAAATACGGGTCACGGACGTTGCTTGCAGCCTAGCCCAGATCACTATGTGTGAGAGAGTACACCCTGGACGAGTCGCCAGTTCATCGCAGGACCGCACATAGACAAAACCACGCTTGCGCCTATTGGCAATTTTGGTAGCTGGAGAAACCTATGCAGACACAGGGAGGACCCCGGACAGCGCTATCGACTGCGCCACCGCGCTTCCAGTCATTGTCATAGCTGTGTTTATATTAATGGGGCTATTTTAGGACATTGAACACAACAAATATTTCTTTGCCCCTCGTATTGACATTATTTCAGGCAGAGAGCTTGACGCAACCACAAATGATTTGGATATGGTGTGCAGCAGGTGGATGAATTAATTGCTTGTCTATTAATCTACAGGAACCGACATGACCCCTTTAATTTTATGCATTTAGAGATAATCTGAAACGAGTTGTAGTACCTGGTATTTATTAATAATCATGTTTTTTCTCATTAGTCGGCCGTAGAAGGCGGCAGCGCGGCTTTGCTTCTACGTATACTTGCGCTGTGAACTCTATACCCTCAGGCAAAGCAGTCACATGTTGAAGCAGGACACTGGTTCGCTGCTTCAGGCAAACTTTTCTTTCCTGTCATTTCTGGACAGTTGATTCAGTACGTTGCTTTTGCTTGCAGAAGCTCCAGCAGTATCGCACTACCCCAAAGGTGATGCGTTGCATGACCAACACTCCTGTGGTGGTGCGTGAAGGGGCCACCGTCTACGCCACCGGCACCCATGCAGAAGTAGAGGATGGAAAGCTTTTGGAGCAGCTTATGTCCAGTGTCGGGTTCTGCACTGAGGTGGAAGAGGACTTAATCGATGCTGTCACTGGCCTCAGTGGGAGTGGCCCAGCTTATGTGAGTCTTTGTTATGATGCCGAGTGTGTTTAGGAGTTTTTACCTTTTTTATTGTAGCAAAGGTTGTGAATTCCAATTGTACTTGTGACCTTGCAGGCGTTTACAGCTGTAGATGCCCTTGCTGATGGTGGGGTGAAAATGGGCCTGCCCAGGAGACTGGCTGTACGCCTTGGAGCCCAAGCCCTGCTGGTATTACCTTTTTATCTACGTACAGCACTTAGAGGTGCCTTTTTATTTTACCTGCACATTTACCAGCTTCAGTCTGTCTTGGTTAGTTTAAGACAAACTAAATATACATTTTCATTAGCAAAGAAACTACTTGGCTCTGATAGTACTGTTTTTTGCCTAATGTTGATTTTGCCTTGTGTTTCCATAAAAGGGGGCTGCTCGCATGCTGTTGGACTCGGACATCCACCCCGGGCAGCTCAAAGACAACGTCTGCTCACCAGGGGGCGCTACAATCCATGCCCTTCATGTAATGGAGAGCGGTGGCTTCCGCAGCCTCCTCATTAACGCTGTAGAAGCATCCTGTGTTCGGACTAGGTGAGTTTATGAGACAACCAATCATATATCCTTCACGCAAAATACGCTAGTTTATTGTCAAAATAGGTCCTTAGAAGTTTATAATCCAAACAGTAGATGGCGCTGTATTCAAACAGAACGGGGGCCGATGGTTTATACTTCAATGGTTACTAATTACCGACTATTATGATTGTACTGTATTATAAATTGCAATACTGTGCTACATATAATTGTGGTTTGCTTTTAAAAGGGAACTTCAGTTTTTGGCAGACCAAGAGAAGATCTCCCCTGCTGCCATCAAGAAAACCACCCTGGACCAAGTGTTGCAGCAGCCAGGAGTGACTCCCGAAGCTGTTGGCGTTAAGCCTCATGCAATCAGCATGTTCATCAACAGTAAACCAAGGCGCAAGAAGTGATCAATGTTTAGGATGTGTTATTGGACAGCACGTTTCACTGTTACCTGCATCACCAGTCTAGATGAGATTATATGCTGTAACCGAGAGCGCGCTCAGGATACGAACCTCCACCGAGGTGGCTCAGTTTCCCCATCGCGTTATTGCATCTTAAAGTAATAAGGTCACGAACATTTGACCCTCATTGCATGACTTATTGACCATCAGAGCCTACCGCTAGAATATTAATCACATTATTATTTGCAGTTTCATAAATATTCAATAAACGCGTTCGCAAGCTTCAATGAGAGCGAATCAAAGTACTTTTGAAAGATGTCAAATTTGACGCCTAAATGCATCAGGGCAGTTTAGGATAAAGTTATAATAATTATATTACAATGATTAGAATTTGTTACCTCACAGCATCAACTTTTCCACAAAGCCTCGTTTGAACAGCGATATACTTTTTCACGTGCCTGGAAACATCTGCCGATGCTTAAATGGTTCTTTAAATGACATTTGCTGGCTAGAGATGTCACACCTGAGCACAAGATCCTCTTTCACAATGTTCAAAACAGTGAAGATGAATTGACACCCATACTTAAACCCACATCAAAAAGTAGTTGCCTCTTCCTTGGGCCAATCTGTAGTGCAGACCGCCGTTCGATCAATCCCACTAACAGTCAAAATCATGCCAACAAACAAAAGCTTTACCTCAGTAACCAAATAAATGAATGAGTGTCCATAAGCTTTGTTGGCGGGCGTAACAACTGCTGTTCAAACATAAAATAAGCTTTATGTAAAAAGCTAAATCATTGTTTGTAATAAAATATCTTAAGTATATTGATATTTTGTATTTGTAGTTGATTGCATCCCCATTTCCTGTGTTTCCTGTCACTTCTCCTTATGTTGAACTTTTCTTTTTTTTTCTGGGGGGGGGGGGGGGGGGGATAGATGCTGCAAAGAACGGCATCTGTGACAGAAATGTCAACATAACGGGGATTAAATGTAAAAAAGCCAGAAAGTGGGAGAAGATGTGCCACAATTATACTCCCAGTCTCCCCATCCCCAGTCAAGAACTGCAGGATTATTCCAAAAACTTACTGCACACAAAGAAAAACACAAAAGAACAATGGACTGAGAATCCCCTTGAACTTTTTTTTTGGTGCATGTGCGCATTTGATTTGTTAAACCTGTATTATACCGGTAATGTGAAAGCTTTCATCTTATTCTGTCATGTTTTTTTGTTTCCAAAATGAAGTTTCATTGCATTATGAAACCAAATTATAGCGTGATAGCTTTTAACGTTATAACAAGGAAAAACAATGATTTTTAAAATTAAAATGTCTTGCCGTAGTGTGAAAAATACGATTTTATAATGAATAGAATTGCAGCATCATAATGCCCTGGATGATATTTCTGCTATTGGCATAATAGCTGCTGCAAGAAAGAGCTCTTAGCTGATATACATTATAATAATTACCGGTAGATTATCTGTGATTGATAGATTGATATATGTCTGAGTTTAACGTAGCTTGCAATGTTATTTTTCTATCAAGGGCAAAAAAAATAAAAAATCAGATCACTGTTGGCAGTGAGTTGTTTATGTCTGCGCCATGGTATTATCGTTCAATTATTATTTCCAACTTTAACAACAACAACAACAAATGTTTTTGTGTGCAAAATAAATGTAAGGATGCTTAAAACAAACCTTGCTGTGAAAACGCTTTTAATATTAGACAAACAGCACTTGTTTCCAATATTATCTGCAGTATTAGCAGATTTAGGGTTTAAATATTTGCGAGCAAAGAAAAACCCTTCATGAATGAAGCCACGTGACAAATCACGATGACGTCAGTCTCCGATACGAGAGAACCAAATCAACAAGAAGGGAATTTCTCAGCGCGGTCGCACTTCTGACAGCGAAGCCGACATTCCAGCGTCTCCGACGTTTACGCGTTACTTTGGCGGTGAAACAAGAGTAGATTAACACCGACAACTTCAGACAAGGTGGGTCCGGAAAGCAAACGGAGTTATGTTGCGCTGACTGCGCATGCATTCGGAGCGTTACCGCGTTACCGCGTTACCGCGTTCAGCCGTTCGGCGTGGCCGCTGTTGGCGCAGCGCTTCTCGCTGCTTTGTCAACTCCATGCGCTTCTTGCTGCTCAAACCTGCTGCTTCATCACCTCGTTGCGAGGAGGACGAGGAGGACGAGGAGGAGGAGGAGGAGGAAGAGCAGCGAGCCGAGCCGACGCGGCTTCCAGAGAGAGCAGGTTGGCTTTTCAATCTTGTGTCTGATGATGGAACGGAGGCGACATGTGGATCATGTCGCTGCTTTTATTTGTGTGTGTCTCATTTGTCGGTTACTGAAATGGTGTTTCTCCTGAAGTGACAATTCATTTAACCGCTGGTTGAATTGTAACAATGGCAGAGAGAGAGAGAGAGAGAGAGAGAGAGACACGCCGTCCTCTCGCCTTTCGACAACAACAGGACCGGCGGGCTGAGTCTTATTGATCGCGCTGAATCATCACAATTGTGCATTTTAATTTAGACGTTCTCGGAATATGGCACCGCCGGGACAAAGGTCTCCTCTGCTCGGGTGGATGAGGGGCGATGGTGTTCATCACCTCGCCGCCTCGCAAGTAGAATCGATGAATCGAAATGGTGCTGATCTATCGCGGATGAATCAACCCGCCTGGTCGACGTTCGGCTGAGAACGCGCGTTTTGTCGGCGCGCTGTCACGGCGCGCATCAACAAACAGGCTGCGGGCGCGTTTAGACTAAAGTGCTTCAGTGTCAGATCCATTAAAAAAAAAAAAAAAAATGCATGGTTAGCAATAAATGATGACCCTGCTTGTTTCTAATGGAGCCTGTTTAAATTGGGTCATGTGTAATTATGGTATACGGTGCAGGAAGTTTATAATAGCTCCTATGCAGGTAGTCATTGTTATTTAATTGCATGATAAACACCAAAAGAGTTGACATTCTTTAATGCTGCGTGCAGCACTTTGTTTCTTTTAGATTTCATCTTACATGATGAAATGTGCTGCCTGTTAGAGTGCAGGGCTTATTATGGAGGGCAGGGAATGAATTATCCATGGAGAAATCTCTCAGCAATTTTAAAAGTCACCTTGGAAACTGTTGCGCATCTATAGGCAGGGCTAAACGGCTAGAAGTTGCTCAGATATTTAACTTATTTCATCATCTCTGTTCATGCAAGGGGGGGGGGGGGGGGGGGCATTGAAGTGTGTTTAGCAGACAGGCCGGCTCTGCTTTGCAATAAAGTGTAATGCCCATCTCTGCAGGTATAACCAGAACAGACGGGGGGCCCGTATTCAGAGAGCCTGATGAGGCAGGGAGGTGGAGGTGTTGGAGGATATGTGATGATCAGCCCCCCCCCCCCCCCCCCACACACACACACACCTCAGCATGACCAACACAGGGTGCCTTGGGGAGTAGTCATGTCTATTCAGGACATTTAATAGCCTCGAGAAAGGAACACAAACATGGGATTTGTCCACAAAAGTGCTGTTTAAGCTGCACAGGGAAATAAGAATGCCTGGAAGGAAAGGAGAAAAAAAAAGATCAATATAGTTTTTTTTTACCCCCCCTCTCCGATTTGCAGTCGGGAGGGGAATGCTGGTGATGAAACCTCTTGCAAGTGTGGTGCGGATTATGATTGCTTAGCGTTGCGATATGCCCGCTCCACTTCTCAAAGTGTTACTTTCATCTATTCTAGACGGAGTAGCAGAGCGGTGTTTGATGAATTTCTGCTTGGAACGTGAGTTAGACTCGGCACGTTCATTGCCGCTCTTTGTGTGTTCATAATTTCGATTAGCCAATATCAGAGAGAACACGGCCAGCATTAACATGGGGCCGCCGCCACGCACTACCAGCTGTTTTTTTCATGTAACCTACTTTTATGTCGGCCGATTAATGTTTGAGGCGCGTCAGTGTTGGACTGTTGCTAAAAACAAGGGATTTACCGAAGTTTGTATCACAATGAAACCAGTGAATGACAGGAAAGACACCTACAGTGTCCGTGCATATCGGACAGTGTGGCGTGGTGACCTCCTGGTTCCTGTGCAGGATTTTTAAGAGGTTCAAGATAGACATCATAATAAGATAAGCAGGGTTCTGTGTAACTCGCATTAGAAAGCAGCTCGGGCACAGATTTCAGGTCTATACGTGTAGTAAATACTTAAAATGTACAAAAGAGAAAAATAAAGAAAAACTCCCTGATAATCTCTATTAATGTGCAAAACATTTAGTTATTTATTTCTAGTTGTTTACTATATCTGTATGTATTTGTTCATTTATTAGTGTAATTTTGACTGTTAGATAATTTAACAGGTTTTTTTTTCTATCTCTACATTCTTTGATTTGTGTTTGATATGTAATAAGCCATGACTCTAATCTTTAGTTATATATATATATAATGTGCACATTGCAAATGGTCAGTTGAAGGAATGTTGAGTTATTATTGGTTGGTGCTGTTATTGTTTTTTTTAAGTGTTTGGCTTCCATCGAACGTCATTGTGTAGACAGACGGCATCACTCACTGGAGCTGAGCACTGGCAGTGCTATTAATAGAAATTAGCATCTTTGTTTCAGGTGATAACTGACTTCACTTGAATCCGAACACCTGACAAAGAAAGTAAGACAAAAAAAAAACAGAGTTTGTCTGATAGCTTTATCACGGGGTTCATGCCAATCGAAGAGGGGGGGGGGAATTATTCCGGTACGGTGTTGCATTCAGTGGCGTTAAATGAGTTGAACGACTGTAATTTTTAGTCTTTTGTTTTTGCATATGCAATAGATGTTAGGCCAAATGCAGTATGCATTTAGAAATGTATGCAACCAGCGTAGTAATCCTCCTGGATATGTGGCTGATGTGTGGGTTGCCTGCAACCCTTACTTCCTCTGCCAGTGCAAAGGCCAAAGTATCAAGAGCTATTCTCTTCCTGTTTAATCAAGTCCTCCAGGCAGAAGCTGTGGAAGGCCAACGGAGTGAAGCCTCTCATCCTGTCTTTCTGCGTGTACTAAGGGAGCAGCTGTAAGCGTGAAGCGCTCAGAAATATATTCTGTACGTATAGGAAATATTTTGTGAGAGCAAAATAGTCTAGCTGGAGTCCCTGTTAAATAAGCTTCATATTATCAGTGACTTCAGAAAATGCAGAATCCCTCGAGGGCAGTGATTCATGCTTTCACTTAAAACCACATGAGCTGGATGCAGATTCCAGACATGAAATGAATGGTATAGCCTACAACGTTTCCACTGCCAGCATTTATTTTGGTACGTCTTGTGGTGTCTAGTTCTATGTTATGGTAAATCATCAGTGTGTAAATCCATGTATGTATCAAAGAAATATGTTTTATTAAATGTGGAACACTGCATGCGCACCAGGAAACTAAACTACAGAATATCTGCAGATATTTTGGCTTTCTCTGCTTTCCTTTACGGGTTGTTTGCCCCACGCCTTCAAGTATGATAAATGTCTCGGGGATTAAAAAAAATAACAAAAAATATTTTCACTATCATAAAGAAGAGAATCACGACATGTTTGATTAGCTCACACCATCCAGAGAGACGAGTCTAATTTAAAATGTCAATCCGTCTCTTCCCTCTCGCCTGGTCAGGAATATTTACTCTCCTGAAGTCAATTAGCTCTCAATTTACAGGACAGTTTTTCTATATGTTAATGCCGATGAGAATAAACACTAAAATTATAATGTCATGTTAATGTTTTGCTGGCCATTCATCATTTGGAGTTTCACCCACAGGCTGTGAAATGTCATCTAAATGAAGGCATCACAATATTTGTTTTACGGGAATATCCGGGGAGACGGTTGTTACTTTTGATTTATTATTATTTTACATGAAATGGAGCTCTTTATCCATCATTGGTTAGACTGCAGTATGTAAAAATCACGAAGAGAGTGGCCCAGGTTTAGGTGCTAATCGGTAAAGTGGCAGACCAATCACGTCTCTTCAGTCTTCAGCAGATCGGTATTTATGGTCTTTGATATATCTTGTTTTCAGGGCACTGATTTAATCCAGTGTGTGCCAGTTAAATATTCTTTATTCTTATTATATTAGGGCAAAGGCACAGACTGCTGGAAAAAAACCCAAAAACCTTTTAACCTTCAATTATAGGCAGGCAGAAGATTTTGGCTAAGTCCCTTTTCTGCATTTCGCCGCACCTCCAGTGGTCAGAAGTATTGACTTAGTATTTCCCCTCTACTACAAGCGTATCACATTTCCCTCTGAGAGCTGCTGAATGATTTTCCCTCTCCCTCCTTTTTGTCACTCTTATTTCACGCTCTGAATACTTAGTAGTTAATAGCCCCCCCCCCCCACTCTTCCCGTTGTACTTTCCTCTCCCACCGACACACCACAGTCTCTTCTCCGTGTCCAAGTTCTACGTCAGTCTTCCGGTAACTCTTCCAGAGCTATTAGAGGAGTCAGATTTATTTATTTTTATTATTATTTTTGCTGTTAAATGTTGCCGAACACATGCAAGCGTGCTTGATGCTCCTAATTGGCTTCACTCAGCTGAAGGGAGGGAAGATTAGATCTGAATATCGAGGCTATTTTTTCTGGTCTGGCATGCTGAACTGAGAATTGGCTGTTTCTGGTGGCGATGCTGGCCAACCTCAGACGCGTCTCCACCCGACGACAAATGAGCACAAAGTGTAAATGAACGAGGCAAAAGCACGAGAGCATCTCTTTAGATTTTTCAATATCTTTGGGGTCGCAATTGTACTTTTTCCCTCCTGAAAACCGTCTGTGACGACGGAGCGAGAGGCTCATAAATAATTGATCGGGGAGTCTGTAAAGATGATCACAGTGACTTGACATTCAGCTCTCTTCTTTTATGTTCTATTAATTATCTAATCGTTTTCAGAAACAATGGATTGAGAATAATGCCGGCCGGCGCCCGAGGTCCATTTTGGCCGCAGCTCCCGTGTCTTCATCAGTCGTCTGGTCATGGCAGGACATCTCAAATCTATGAGCAAAATTAGCCACACTTTCTGTCTCTCTTTCGGCGAGCGATGCATTAATGTTCACAGAACTGGGGTAGCCGTTGTCGGATGCTGCCTGTGCTTTCCTGAAAAGAGTCTTTCATCAGCATGCTCCTCCAATGTTTCGTTTTATTCGCTTCGTTAGCACGCTGCCAGCGCCGAGTGCCTGGATGCCTCTTCCCAAGAATTGGCCACGACAGGTTGAATTTCTATGCGCTTGTGTGGTTTTGGTAATCCGTCTCGCTGTGTGGTAGATGTGCGTGTGATTATTTAGGTGATGTCGTGTTGGTGCCCTGTTTAGTCCTCCCCAGCCATGTTTAGTATTCAGAGAGCAGGTCCTGTTGTAATCTGGATTCTGAGGCAGGTTGCTGGGTTGTTGTTTGCTCTCATGGCCTTGATAATCTTGTTACACTGCTGTCAAGTGGAGCTGGCTCTCCCTGCAGTCCTGAACCACCATGCATGCCACCTCCAGTACCAGAAATCTACCCCCCCCCCCCCCCCCCCCCACACACACACACACACACGCACGCACCAGCCCACCGCCATTTTGAGGCAGCCTTTGATGGAAGAGCATTGGATGTATCCTTGAAGAATCACCTCCTGAGCATCTTTATTCAGCCCCCCCCCCCACCCCACCTTAGGCAGCAAACGACAGTGATAAATATTCATCAGCAGACGCAAAGCATGGATGCTATAGCCCCCCCCCCCCCCCTCAACAAACGGTGTCCATCCTTGGCAGCCCCTCTCTAGAGATCCTGTGCAGGGGAGGGGGGGGGGGGGGGAGCATGAAAGCATGACATGGGCTCAAGGCCCGACCCATCATTTCACATCAGCATTTCTGCCACCAGTGCGTTCCCTTCCAGTCTCAGCCGAAGCCAACGCCAGCTTCGCCGGCTGCCCTCTGTGGACGGAGATGAACAAAGACGTCTTTTGATTGGTGGCTCGCTCGCTCGCGTCCTCTTAGTTCATCTTCACAACTTCCTAATTGGCAGCTTGGTTTTGGTCCTTGCTGAGATCAGTATATATATATGTTCTTCTCAAGCTGCTCCAAATGTGTCGAGCCTGCATTTTTCACAAGGCTTTTTTTTTTCTCTCTCTCTCTCTCTCTCTTCTTATGTCACCCTCTTTTTACCTCTCTTTCTCCGGCGGTCTCTCTCTCTCTCAGCATCCCCTCCTTCCATTTCTCTGGGTGACCACACTCAGCGATTTCTGTTTTCCTGTGGGTGTGATGTCTCTCCTCCACAAGCAATCAGCTCTGATTTGTCAGCGTTCTTCCAGGCGATTCATATAAATTCAGCAAGCGCCTACAAAAGACGTCCATGTCCCCGTTGCTTGCTCTCCCATACCCCTACAAGCCCGTGTGCTCCGAGCGGAAAGCGTTTCACCTCCTGCTCCTTTCGCTCGGCGCGAACAAAGGCCTGTCATTAATAGTCGGCGATAAACGCGTTTGCACGGGGATACGTCTGTGTCTCTGTCGTCCTCGTGTGCAACAGTTCTGGGGGTAAACCTCGCAAATATAGAGGTAGTCTTTCGAAAGTCTTTGCAGCGATCCCCCAGTCAGTTCCTTTTTGAGTGTGTTTATCTATTTCTTTTCCCTCCCAGTGTTCTTTGCTCGGGCGAGCCTCTTTGTCTCAGAGGTATGACATGCCTGGTAGCGGAGGGGAGCAGCTGTGCATCGGACCCTGTCAGTGTTTGAGCTGCCATTCCCCGTCATCGCTAGCCGTCTGTCGGCAGCAGCCTGTGCTGCAGGGGTTGCAGCCCGGGTCTAATCCGTACACAGTGTCATATGGCGAGCTTCCAGCCATGCCTGCTATTTTACCCTGCACAGCTGTGTGACCATTTAAATACGCCTCTATCAATCTGGACGATGTTCCATCACTCTGCATTTTCAAGATTCCAACTCTTTATTGAACAATATTGGGTCTAGGCTGCTGGAAAATTATCAGCTTGTATTAAAATTTGGAAGAAACAGTCTTTTTCTTTTTTTTTTATGCTCTCATCCCAGTCGCTATTAGTGGAGTAGTTTCCTGTCTATTTGTCCATTATCTGTGCATCATCAGGCAGACCATTATCCCATTATGTTTTGCATCTGTGGTCCAAATGCTTACTGGAAATGAGTCACCACAAAAAAGTAGGTGTTACTATCAGTCAGCTATTCATAGCCGGCGCAATAGGAATGAAAGTATCACATTTAAAATGTCTTCCACAGAAAGGAAATGGCCTTTTTTTTTTAACGTAGCATCTGCACCACGTTTTACGAGGAGCTCCCCGAGGAGCCCCCGAAGACTTTTTGAAGTAAAAGCATCTAGAATGCGCGTCACAACTCTGATGGTGTCGCATTCAGGTCATTTTTAACAAGTGTCTGTCTCTCCCTGTTTGGCTCAGGTGATCGGGCCACCTCGTAGCACCCTTTCGTTGCCATGGAAATATCCTGGCCAGCTTTGTGCACTTCACAACTATGTCTCATCCCCCCCCCCCCCCTTCCCTTCCCTCTCTGAGCATCTCTGCACACATCAGACGTGATTACCAGCTTAGTGGGCGTGTAAGCTGTAAACACATACACACATTTGACTGTAGTTCTTTTTTTTTGTGATTTTTTGTGTTTTCAGTTCTGATGCTTAAAACTTGTAAGAGCCCACATGCATTTTTTTTTTTATGTGCTCAGCACAAAGGCCGCTGGGCAGTGTAAATCAGCTTACAGAGGCAATGTGCTGGCTGGGCTCACCGTGGTGGGTGCCTATGTCGCTGACACAGCATTTAGCATGTGCACCCAGAGTCACTGTGTGTGTGTGTGTGTGTGTGTGTCCAATGCTTATCCTGAGACGGAGCTCACTTGGCGAAAGGCACCGAGCCCTCTGCCTGTCCTGACACCAGTAGATCAGGTTTCCTTCCTTCACAGCGTCTCTGGATGACATGACACCGACTACCGCCCCGTTCCTCCGAGTTAGGAGCTGAAGTTCTGCCGTAGTTACAGAATATCCCTCTTCCAGTGATTTATTGGATTATATCTGCACACCAGCCAAATCTAGAGAGGCGTGACCGTCTAGACTGGGAGCGCTGAGGGAGCAGACAAAGGCCTGTCCTCTATCCCTCCTGTGAATGTGATTTAGCAGAGGTTGTACGTACAGCAGAAAGACTTTCAAGCTTTTTCTAGTCCGTCCACGTCCTCTGCCGCTTCTGCTCTAAGAGGCTCCAATTAATGAAAGTGACTTGATGATGTTTTCCAAGAAAATCATTTTGAATTGCAACCAGCCAACTAAATGTCATCCTCCTTGTGACTCGCCGAGCCACAGTTTGAATGCAATGTAGGATTTCAAGGGAGGGGCCGGATGTTGGAGAGGAGATGCATCCATCCCATCACAGTGACGGGTGCAGGGAATAGTCCAGGTGCACGACATGGCATCAATTATAAGGAAGTGCTTAGTCCTTGACCCACTTTGCGCCTCCATGTATGCCGTCGCGTCTTTGCCAGAAGATGGCACAGAAGAACCCATTCTCTAAGCCTGTGTCTGGTTGCGTTGTTCTAAATACTGACATCACATTTTCAATCCACAGAGAAGCCCAGCAGCGCAGCTGGCATGACGACCACAAACAAGGGAAACAAGGCCTTGAAGGTAATTGGCAAGTACGACTCAAACAATGATTATTACTATTCTTTTTTTTTTTTTTTTTTTATCCTATTGATCAGCAATAACTGATCCCCATTCTCAGGTGAAGCGGGAGCCGGGAGAAAATGGCACCAGCCTGACGGATGACGAGCTGGTGACGATGACGGTTCGGGAGCTGAACCAGCATCTCCGAGGCCTGACGAAGGAGGAGATCCTCCAGCTGAAGCAGCGGCGGCGCACCCTGAAGAACCGCGGCTACGCCGCCAGCTGCCGCGTGAAGCGCGTCACCCAGAAAGAGGAGCTGGAGAAGCAGAAGGCTCTGCTGCAACAGGAAGTGGACAAGCTCGCCACAGAGAATGCCAGCATGAAGGTAGAGCTGGACGCCCTCCGTTCAAAGTACGAGGCTCTACAGAGCTTCGCCAGGACTGTGGCCCGCAGCCCCGTCACCTCAGCCAGAGGACCTATGGCCTCCGTCATTGGGCCCCTCATCCCCGGTAAAGTAGGGGCCACCAGCGTCATCACCATCGTCAAATCTAAAACGGCGGCCAGGTCGTAGTAGCTGAACAGAGCGAGAGGAAGATTCCCCAAGACTAAATAGCAGTCAGTGCATTGTAACACGGCGCCGGAATGGCTGTGCAAGTTCTCCGTTTTTAAACTTCTTCACTAACACAAGCATGAAGTTGGACTCTGCAGTCTGCACCTGTCTAAAGATCCGTCGTGCTTTACGGCGACGCAGCCGCGGGTCCGTCTTCATGTGTTGTGACGTCTCGGCCATCTTTTAAACGGCAGATTGTGGTTGCAAATGTTCAAAAAGTACCGAGTTGACATCAAATTCCGGCTGTTGGTAAATTATTGTGAGAAGGTTCAGCATGCGATGGGCGTATTTCAAACTAAGCATTTGTCGTCTCCCAACCCGTAAATCAACAAAATTCCTTTTCCGTTCCAGCATAAGCTGAAATAGGAGCCAGCATAGAGTATTTCTCCCCCCATGCGTCCCTTTGCTTGTTATTATGCACTGACTTAAATCGAAATGAACAGTCACAAACTTGTGGATGCTACAGATGTCTTCGGAAACAAGCTTTGTAAACCCGAAACTAGTAAATTGGTCGAATTTGGGATTTTGTCGATCCAACTGTCAGGAACATAAGCACGAAATAATGCTCCAAAATCTAGCGTTGATTTCTGTTTATGGGCCTGTGGCAGGCTTTAATCAACTTGTCGTTATCAATATGACTGGTAGATGCAATAATTTATGTATGCACTGAAAATACAAAGACATCTCGCATATTTGTGGTTAAATGGAGATGTTTAAAAACGTTCCGCAGTTCTTAGTGATGTTGTTGGAGAGAGGAGTGCCATTCCAGTATGTCAAGATTCTTCTACAAGATCCGAAAACCTGAATGTTATGACAGTAATAGCCTCGTGTGTTGTTTTTTTTGTTGTTTGTTTGTTTGGGGGGAGTAAAATCCACAAACATTTCGAAACCTAATTTTTGCTCGTGCAAATGATGTGTTCGAGTTGTTTTGTTCAAATTATATATATATATTGCATTTTGTTTTGTAATTAGTTGTTGACAGGACAGTCAGATATTTCCAAATGAAAATCTTTAAACAAGCTTTACTGTTTTAAATTGTTAAGGTGTAGAAATATTTGTCTAATGTTGAGTTCTTTGGTTTTTGTTACTCGCTAGATGACCTTCCATTGTTTCTAGAAATACAGATACAGAAAACGTAAAGAAAAAAAAAAAATCCTGTGATCTCTTTTTTGCAAATGTACCAAAAGTGGCTTACTTATTAAAGTCTGATAGCTTTTTTTTCTAGTGACTAGGCGCGTACTGTGGGGTAGCGCGTGATGTGATGTGTAAGTGGCAGTGTCGTTCACTGTATAGATGTCAATGCTGTGCTATTTAAAACAAATCTGTAGAGCTAAACTAGGTGGCGTAAACAAGGTCGGTTGTCTTTGTGCGTATCGGCATCTGTGATATCCTCCACTTCCTTGGTGTTAGTCGCGAATCATGTTCTCATTCGGAGTTTACGACATCTTGAGCCATGTTGAAATAGGATTGGGTGAAATGACATCGGTGGAGTTTAACCCTGAATACTTTACCCGGCACGGTACAGTGGTCCTGTCTTTGTGGAATATCATGTCCTCTGAGTACGTCCTCTGTGTGAGCGGCTTGATTGAAAGGAGGAGGAAGATTTCATCATCAAATTCTTTCCACAAAGCAGGAAATGAGATTTGAAAATATATATATATATAATTTCATAATATTTGCTTTTTGACACGACTAAATTACTTATAATGATGCTAATTTTATAATTTTCTTTTAGATTGTGTTTTTTTTTCTCAACGTTATAATGAAAATAGTGTTTTTGTAGAACTTAAAAAGCATCCTACAGACGGTGTAAATTTACCCACCGAACTTCGGGAATTTTTCGATTAAAAGCGGGAGGGTTTGTATGCACTTAAGCTCTCGCTTGTTTTGCTCAGGACAAAACAGGTCACTCTAAAAATGAACAAACTGTTCTAGATAAGAAGAATAGCGACAGCGATGGCAGCTCGGTTCACTCCCCCACCCCACCCCCCTTCTTTATAATAAGCATGTCATAAAGGGCTTCAATCCACAAAGAGACGCGGCACGAACACACAGAATTACAATCAACAGCCGCTGCCAGCAGCGCTCCCTCTGTGCCAAGTGCCGCATCACT
Organism: Brachionichthys hirsutus; assembly: GCF_040956055.1. Classification (NCBI taxonomy): domain Eukaryota; kingdom Metazoa; phylum Chordata; class Actinopteri; order Lophiiformes; family Brachionichthyidae; genus Brachionichthys; species Brachionichthys hirsutus. The sequence continues at coordinate 7,597,619 of NC_090912.1, forward strand.
CTCCAGATTTTACAGTGAAGGAGTTTTTACCCCTCAAGGTGAAAGCCGTCGTGTTATGACATTAACGGAATGCACTTCATACCAGATCTCACCCGGCTGCCGGTCGGAATGTCCGCATGATGTCGGCAAAGCATCTCGCCGCCGCCGCTCTCAGAGCTCCACCCCAGAGATGTGGGTGCTGGTTGCCCATTCTCACTTTGTCAACGCGCTTATAGCTATCTACATTGACTGGTAAACTGTGGGGAATATATATATATATATATATATATATATTTGACTCTTGACATAGCCCAGTATTGATGTTTGCGTCCTTATTGCTGTGGCGGTCTTCGTGGAGTGATTCGTTTTTTGGGGTTTTTTTCGTGTCAAGTGTCTTTAAAGGTGTTCGAGTGGCACCTTCGACCAATCTTTCAGATGACCGCTCACACACACACACACACACACATACAGGTGTATAATATGTAGCTACTGTAGGTATTAATGACCATTGTGAAAAAGTGACCCTTAATATGCAACTCAGTGGAAAGGTGTGAGAGAGTAGACGTAAGAGTAATCAATATTGTCAAGGTGACTATGGTCTGTTATTTAGTAAGTCTTGCTCTTTTGTATTATTTTATTGTAAAAGGTGCTTCTATTTTTGCCTTCGTGTATTATTATTTTTTAACCCCTGAATGGGGCGGCCCAATCGGCTCTTGTTTCTAGTGGCTGACATGTGAAAACTTTAATAGTGTGCAGCGGGAACAGCGGACAGGAAACATGGCATGGCTGCAGTCGAGCCCGACTCACGTCTTACTCTGGTCCTAAAGTCACTGAACGACCAGATCTAGACATTGGAGTTAGACCTCTGACTGAAACCTTTAGCTGTTCCATGAAACTTTGTGCACTGAGTGAAATGGATCCGACAATAGATTCTGTCACAAGGGCCATTTGCAATATTTTATTGTTTTTCTTTGGTGTGTGTGTGTTTTGTACGTTCGAGGTTCCTCTGCTGCTACACCTGGCATTAATTCTCATTGTTTGCTGTAGCACCATCCACGTTTCTGTGTCGGCTGTATTTGAAATTGATCTTAACACTGTAATTTGTTCTGCAGATTTTTGATTCTGTATGGCTTTATTTATTTCTTGTTTGTTTGTTGTTGTTGTTGTTTTTATGAGCAACATGTTGGAGAGGATCAATCACAGCACTTCTGTGATGGTTGAATTTAATGGCTTTCTTCATGGTCTTATGCTTTGTGAACAGTTGACTGTGCAGGTTTTTTTTTTTTTTTTTTCAAAGTTGTGTGTTTCAAAGGTATAAAAATCAGACTTAAAGCAAGTAATACGAAGTGGATAATCTGTTTTTGTTATTTTTCCTGTATGGGTTGTTCTAAAATACTGCAGTACTTTGTATGAAAACAGACAATAGTTAATTGTAACTATTTATAAATTAAATTATTGTACTTTTTGCAATCTGTAGATAAGTACCGGTACTATGTATTCATATATACAGTAACAACTGTGGATTTAAATGTGATTCTCTGAGGTGTCTAAGTTATTGATGTATATATTGTATGTTTGTTGATACAGCTTACTTTATTTTCTATAAGACCAATAAAAATCTTTTGGAAAAGGATTTTTAAGTGCTGCTGTTCTATCTTTGGTGACTTTTTAAACACTGCTAAGAAAAATGGGGATTGGTCATATTCTCTGGTGTCATTGACCTACTTTGGTACTTGGTAAAAAAAATAAAATAAAATGGGTGGGGACAGCTTTTTTGACATCCAGAGTGGGTTTGAGAAGACTGTGATCATTTAGATGGCATGATTTCCTTTTCTATGATCCAAAAAAAGCTGTTGGATGACCCACTTTGGTGAACCTCGGTGGACATATTTTTGGCCTGACACAAGTAAAACATTAGAGTCATGAAGGATGTCTAGGTGTGCTTGTCCTAGATTAGGAGGAGCGGTGAGTTAGTCATCTGTGCTCCCCGTGGGGCTTCTAACCCCCTCCTCTGTCTCAGCGCACCTCATCAAGCATCGCCGCCCGCAGCAGCATTTTCAACCCTAGCATATTCCAACCCCCCCCCCCCCCCCCCCGAGAGAACACACAGAGGGCTAAAGATGGGCTGCATCTTACCCCCCCGCATGCCTCCAGACTGTTGCAGTGTGGTTTTTGTTCTCTTAAATGAAGAGGGGGGGGCACAGGTCTGTGTGACCTGTGCCTTAGAACAGGCTCCTCTCCCTCCTCGGCTGCCTTGCCCCAGACAAGGTGGATGGGCTGGTGGGCAATCTAGGACAGCATTCGTCATCTTCACCCGTTTTTCTGCAGCAGGTGCCTCTGCCCCATTTCTTTGACCACAGCCCCCCCGCTGTGCAATTAATGTCTCCACGTCCTCATCAGCGAGGCTGTTCATTCAGCACGTCTTGCGATGCAAAAAGCTTGGCATGGAGCGCCACCCTCAAATGTCACAGCAGAGGACACTGTGCTTGTTTAGAAGACACACTGCGCCAGATGAGACTAGGCATTCACATCGGCGCTTATTTGAATGACTTAAGTGATGTTGCAGCCGGACATAAACCCTCATCCTCATTCAAATTCTATATATTTTTTTTCCAGGGAGCAGTGCTATTGTGGGAATAAGGAGAAGCCAATGTGCATTTCTGCTTAATGGAATAGTAGAGACAAGGCTGCAGATATCAACACATGAAATATTTCTGCTCATGAGTCTTACCTTGCTCCAGCTTAACATTTTGAGGAGGTGTCCCTCTGCTGGTCCTTGTGCGTAAAGGCCAGGGCATTTATTCCACTTACCCAGCGGTGGAACAAAACATTCCTAATGTAATTACTTAAGCGTCAAAAGTCACAAGTGCACTCAAAATCTTTCCGACAGAGACAAAAAATGTCTACATATACAGTTTTTTTTCAAAAGAAAAAGGTCTAATTTTTCCAGTTACTGATTACTTCATCACTATAATGTTTCCACCGGTATAGAGTTAATAGAATCACTTTATTGATGGGCATCTTATAGTATTCCATGATCATTTATTAAAGCTTGATAAATATTTTATGTTAAAGGTCAACCAGTTATATGAGTAGTTCTGTGTTTTACGAGTATAAAGTGTCATCAACCTGGAATACTGAAGTCAAATACCTCAACGTTTTACTTTGGTAGTAAACTTACATTGGTATCCTTTCATCCCAAGAGTACAATCTAATGCAGAGTTCGGATTTTTATTAGCAAGTTGAGTGAAGTTTTAATTCATCTTCTCAGGGGTAAGTTTAATGGTTGAATAAACTATTTAACAAGTAGACCTAAACATATGTTTTTAAACACAGTTTTGGCCAGCGCTTCTGTAAGTGTTTTACATTCTTTAGATATTTAACCTCGGCCTTTTTTTTTAATTTTGATTCATTTTTTTCATCATTACATAAACACAACATTATTTATCAAATATTCTGTAAAAAACAACAACACTTCTTTATGTTATTTTAATCACGGCAGTTATTTGAAAGGGATAACTTCCATAAAAGATGACGATAATATGTAAACAGGAATTTCACCATTTGATTCGTTTCATTATTTAAGATAAGATCACGTGCCAGTGGATCAAAGCCGCTATTATGTAACTACATGTCGGCTGAGCGCCGGCCCTTCATCGGATGATCCAGCAGTGCGTCAAGCTGACCGCAGGAAATAAACAGCGTCCGGTTTGACTTTATCAAAAATAAAATCCTTGACCACAAATAGCGATAGTCTGGCTTTATTTATATCGCGCTCGCTTTCTTTGTCGCGTACTTGATTTCTGTGGATGAATTGACGCAAAGGTCTTCGTGCGTCGTGCGTCGTGCGTCGCCTGCCCGGCAGAGAGGAGGCGTTGGCGCACCGCGCCAGGACAACATAGAAACCGGCGGCTGTCCTGCGGCTGGAAGCGTCAACACGAAACCGGGACGCCCCCGATATCTGTCTCATTCGGAGGAAGACTCTCTGTTTCCTTGACAGGTCACCTCACCGGCGTTCAAAATGATGAAGAACGGACATCCCCATCCCCAGGTGAGCCCGGCTGCCGGGGAAGAGGCAGGGACGACCCCCGACCCTGCTGCCCGCAGCCCCGAGAAGAGACGGCGAGGAGGAGTCCGAGTGTGGTGCGACGGCTGGTGAGTCCTCCTCATTGATTCACCGCGCCGATGCAGATCCCACTACGTTGTGGGTGATCGATCACACCTATAGCATGAATGAATGTCACCTCCGGTATCAGAGGACGGGCCCGCTGCAGGCTGCAGACCTGCTGTCTTAATTCACAACTAAACTTTTAATTGAACATGTTTTCGTCTCCGTTACACCTTTAGAGTTTTAACCAACGTTACTTGGGGATTTGTCTGATTCCATAACCTTTACCTGATGTGACACAGTATATACTGTATATATATATATATATATATATGTTATTTTATTTTTTAATAAGACAACAGTGTTAAGTGATGCACGCCAGCCAGTGGTTTGCAGTTGCATCACAACAGTAAGCTTGGGTTGGTGACTCAACATCCCCACAGGTGTGAGTGCTTGTTGTGTGAGCCCTGTGATGAGCCGATGGCCCCCCAGGCCTCACCCTGCCCCTTGCCAAATGTCAACATGGGGTTAGGCCTCTGCAAGGAGTAAGAGCTTATAAAAAAAAATGGAGGGATGTGTACTGAGCTTAGTTTATTTTACCATCTTTTCATTCATTTATTCAATAATTCATTCATTCATTCATTAATTTTCTTGCTCCAACATCCGGGTGATGGGATCTACTGAAACCTATCCCAGCAGTCTAAGGGCAGGAGGCGGGGTACACCCTGGACAGGCCGCCAGTTCACCGCAGGGCGTCTTCTCGTCTTTTTACCTTTCCTCTTATCTGATCTGATCAAAGTTAAGCAAAGGTTATCCAAGTACGTATCATTCCCTCTTAGCTTTACATAGCTTAACATATCAAATTTAAATTTTCCTTTCATGCCATGAGCAAAACGTTTTTTTCAGTTGTTGACAAAGATGATTCAAATTTAAAATGAGCCAAAATTATGGCTGAATTCAGCAGTACTTATTAAGTATATATGCTTTTCAAAGAATCATTCCACGAAATATATATTATATTACACTTTTATGAAATAATAATACTACTTACACTTTCAAAGTACATCTGATGTACTTTACATTGTACTATTTCTAAGAATAATGGCAATAAGAAGCACATGCACACACCACACATGCATACATGCTTATTTGAGGAGGGGGAGGAAGGGCAAAGCCGGATCACCGCGTTCAAACTCCATGCTATAGCTGCAGCACAAATGTTTTAAAGTTCTGTGCTGAAAAGCCAGGAATATTTTTGGCGCTCTGATAGTGGGTCTGTCTCTGTGTTTTGATGGAATGTGGCAGGATATTTGGGATGCCGGAATATTTAGTGGTGGGGTGAGCAAAGGGAACCAATGTCGACAGAGTTAATGCAGAGCTAATTACCTGCAGTAACCTTTCCAGCAGACTCTTTGCCATGACTACTGGATGCTTGTTCATCCGGTTCCCGTCACATGACTGCCCCCTTGTTGACATGTAGCCATGTCGGCAGCACGAGATGAAAATCCTAAGGAAAGAACACAGTTACATTCTAACTCGTGAAACATTTCTTATTGGTCATCCTGGAAAGTATCAAAGATCAGCCGTCAGAGACGCGTCACCACGCGGGGGTTCAAGGTCCACTTCCACTCTGTATCCCTGCTTGACTATGTGTATGCTATTTGAAACCTCAGTGAGGCGTGCTCCTATGCAGACTATTGGTATCCTGAGCATTAAACAAGTATTCAATACAAAACATATTCCTAGTCAAAAAGTATCGCACAGAATTCAATGGAAGCCTCACCAGAATATCAAGATTTCTACTTTTGACATTGTGTTCTGTAGTCTTCTCTAGAAAAGAAGAGACTGAAGGTGAGCAGGATTTAAACAGAGTATATCCAATCCACTTTATTTATAAAGAACATTTCGCAAGTTGCGAAGACTCAACAAAGTGCTGTACAACCCCAAAAATAAAAACAAACACCAGTACATACAATTCTACACTGTAAAAATAGACAAGCAACACAACAATAGACAGTAAAACAGGGTTAAAAACCACAGAAAACTCTCAACTAGAGCTAAAAGCCAGGAGCGAAGTGGAGGAGATGAAGATGCTGAGGTTCTCCTTGGGAGTGACCAGGTTGGATCGGATTAGAAATGAGACAACAAGAGGGACAGTGAAGGTTAGACGTTTTGGAGACAAGGACAGAGAGGACAGACTTTGATGGTTTGGACATGTCCAGAGGAGAGACAGGGTGAAGAGGAGCAAGTTGATTTGCTGTGGCGACCCCGGATGGGAGAAGCCGAAAGTACAGTCGTAGTATTTTGCACAGAATAAGTTGCGTTCTGTCACTGTGTGCACAAATGTCTGTTGAGTTTTGCGCTTGAGAAGCCCGGTGCTGTTTGGGTGTCCGCTAACCGGCTACAGAATTAATATTTCATCAACCCGTGACGATGCTATCATGATCTGCTCCTGCTAAAAAATACAACAGGAATACGGTGACACGTGTTCAGTCATCTAGCTCGTAGCAAAGCATGCAGCCCCCCCTGGACTGATGTAACTCTGGGTCCTCTGGGGTGGGGGTCCCCCTCTATTCAGTCACATTCAAAGATTTGTTGACAAAAATGTTTGTGACTGGATGATAAAAAGGAGCCCAACGGCCTAGTAACAGTTGCAAGCGCAGTGGAGCCTGCTTTCTAGTCCAGGTTGTGGATAATGATGTTACACCTGGGAACAGATGCCGTCTTTCATTGGTGGAAAAACAACATGGGATTCTCTTACTGGGGCTGCGTACATGCTGTGGTTCTGGCAGCTTCCTTATTGATTACTGCTATTCATAGTAGAACTACCATCTTACACCCGACTCATGAGAGTGCTGACGCGCAAAATACCGTTCCAAGGAGGGCGATGTTTTGCCCGTTTTAATGTGTGGTAGCCATTGTTAATGTTAGCCATCTTTTGTCATTTCTCCAGGTTAATTGCGGTCACTGAATTGCTGACGCTTACAGTCACTACTTCCCTAAATGAATAAGAGCAGCTACTCCTATTAGACTCAATGTCAGTGAGGCCTGCAGTCGCTTCCGTCTGTCGGAACGCCTTCCTCGCTTTTGGTGAATATTAGGCATCGATATCATGTTTCAAAGTAGGACAGAAAGGCAAAGGATGAGGTTGATGCCATTGGCTGGTTGCCGTGATAGTGATAGAAGGCCAACGCCCATCTGTCCTCTGTTACTATGCTAGATTACCCTATTACAATCTCTGTGCTAATCTAATTATCTCCAGATGGCCACATAGCCAGGGCTGAGTAAAACGGAAAGAAACACGCCGTGATGTCGACTTTTTTTTTTAATGTTGAGACTTAGAGGAGATCTCATAAAACAATGGGTGAGACAGGTGGGCCATGACATCAGGAACACAGGAGGTGCTGATGGATTGCGTTGCGTTTCATGTTTGAACCCATTCACTTAGAAAACATGAGTATTTGATTCATTTCACAGTTATTTAATTAACTTTCTTGTTAATTGCATGTTGTTGCGAACGCATCTTGATGACGCGTTCATGAATAGAGGAGACATTTAAGGATTTAATGTACACAGTTGAGAAAAGTCTGAGTTTCAAATTTTACACAATTCACACAATCCCTTATCCTTGTCCATCAGCTTTAAAAAAGTTGTTTTAAAAAATTCATAGAATTTTTTGTGCTTCACAGAAGTTGTCTAAATATTTCTGGTGGTTCTTCTCATTTTGTCTTCCCAGCTATGATATGGTCCACTATGGCCACTCCAACCAGTTGAGACAGGCCAAGGCTTTGGGCGATTACCTCATTGTGGGCGTGCACACAGACAGTAAGGACCGTTAACAGAACTGTCATGGTTCCCACATCTACTGTTCTTCCCTTACAGGTGAAATAGCAATAACAGCATCATTTGTATACATCAAACGATATTGGAAACCGCACAAAGGAAATATATCTAAAGTTGTAACTCATCGTCTTTAAAGTATGTGCTTATTCTGAATTTCGCTACAGCAACATTTCTAAAAAAAAAAGTTTGTATGAGATAAAAAGAACATTTTATGACATTCAAAAGCACCTGGTTGGATAGTTCAGGCGAAGACATTCATTGGCAACAGGTGACAGTATATGAGTAACCATTAAAGGGACATCCTGGAGACGCTCGGGCGTCCACAAGCAAATATGGGGAAGTGCTTCAATCTGCCTGTGCAGATAGTTCTAAACAGGAATAAACAGTTTAGGAACATTTCTTTAAAAACAGTTGTAGAGGAGCAGTGTCTTTCCCAGTATAGAGACCATTATATCATAGAATAGAATTGGAAGCAACAAGGATGAAAATCAACACTGGATGATCCCTGATCCCGGATAGCACCACGTTAAAAAACGGTTACGATTCTTTCCTTTGAAACCACACAACACACACACACCCCAACACAATTTGCCACTGAATATACAACTATAAACTTTATATCAGCAACATGCAGAAATGTCACTGACTTCTCTGGACCAGAGCTCTCTCTGGGGATGGACTGACACAAAGTAGCAAACTGCCATCTGGTACAACGAGTCCACATTTCAAAGCGTTCTTGGAAATTATTGCTTTTACCAGGCATGGCTCCGTCTGGGCCTGCGGGGCCTGGGTCCGTGTCAACCTCTGTTAATTTGCCTTGTCAGTTCATAACAAGCCAGGAACCAGCTCTGCCTTATACAGCCTGGAGGGGTTTTTATTTGATTGTGATGCTTCCCAGTGTTAGTTGTTCCACGCAATAACCAGCGTGCAAATAATCATCCTGACATGACTCATCTTACCTTCCCTTGAAACACTTTTGTAGCATTCTGACATTTATTGTCAACAGGAATAGTGTGGAACACATGTGTCAAACTCAAGGCCCGGGGGCCAAATGTGGCCCTCCAAGTCATTTGTTTTTGTAAAATGCTGCATCTGTCACACATGTTCTTAACAGCCCACATTTGTTGGTTGTTCTGCAGTTCTGCCCCTCTCAACTGTGACAAAAGAGTTTTGAACAAAGTTAATGCCATAACTTGTGTTGGATGATATTTTTCTTTCTTTATTATTTAATATTATTTACTTGAATAAGTTTGATTATTGCTCGATGGAGTAGTGTGGTTTTCTTAACCTGATCAATTGAATGGATTTATGTTATAATAACAGCAATAATCTATCCATATATTTTTACAACTATACAATTGAATATGCAATGTTTGTAACTTAAGTAGTGAACTGATCAAACGGAAAAATTCAGCAACATGGCAATAACAATAGCAGCACTCTGCAGTCAGGAGATTAATAATCTGCTGGCGGTGACTATTGAAAGTTATTTGAACTTTTGTTTTTTCCAGCTTGTGCTGACATGTTGACCCCGGCTACATATGGCACTCAGGATCAGCACCGGACAGCTCCATAGGCTACATATGGAGCTGTCCAGTGCTGATCCTGAAAGTGCCGTCTTTTCCGCGGCATTGACTCGGGGAATGTTCTTTATCTTGCCCACTACGGTTGTTTTTTTTGGTTTGCTCATGTCCATGACAAGACAAGGTGGTGGCTTTTTGGTTTTGTTTTGATTTTGTATCGATTATCTTTGTTCCTGCGTGGTGATTGCATTTGAATGGAACTTTTCCACATTATTAGATGTGTTAGTTTATTCCCATCACAAACTTTGCTTCATACTTGTGATTTTTTTCTCATTTACAGTATGGCTTTATCTCTAACAATTTTTAAGTTACAACCTTTAAAAAAGTGATATCAAAACTGAATATTTTATTGTAATTACTGTGGAGGCTAAAGAGTTAAATAAAATAAATAAATAGTTATTTAACAGCAGTAGTTACATTTATTTTACATGAAATGACATTTGACATTTTTTACTGTGTCACGGTTTACATTTGGCCTTTGGAGGACAAACATAATGCTAATGTGGCCCTTGGAGAAAATTAGTTTGAGACCCCTGCTGTAGAATATCAACTTCCTCTTCCTGCACCGTGGCTCCAAAATATCTAAATGTCGCTGGCTGCATGTCAAGAGTGTCACGCTCAGGGCGATTCCTGTCTTCATTTTGTGATCTCAGTTGACGGTTGTGCGAGTGTGCCGACAGTACTGCTAGAGCGAATGTGACTTGCTTTCAAGGTGAGATTGCAAAGCACAAGGGCCCACCGGTCTTCACTCAGGAGGAGAGATACAAGATGGTGCGGGCCATAAAATGGGTGGACGAAGTTGTGGAAGGAGCGCCTTATGTCACCACCCTCGGGACCCTCGACAAGTACAACTGTGACTTCTGCGTGCACGGAGGTGCAGTAAATCATTACTTCATATATTTTTTTTGCACACACTAGTAGCGTAGAGTCTTAAGTGGTGTTGATCATGTGCAAATATATTATAGAATTTGGATTTGTTATTAGCTGATGACAGCTGTGTGTCGTGTGTCGCTGTTTCAGATGACATAACGCTAACAGTCGACGGGAAAGACACATACGAGGAGGTGAAGAGGTCGGGCCGGTACAGGTGAGTAACCGTGCAGTAGACATTAACAGTGTTGTGGGTGGCTGTGCCCCATTTTTTGAGTTGCTGTCATATGCGTTGGGTAATTGCAGGGAGTGCCTGAGAACGCAGGGAGTGTCAACCACAGACCTGGTCGGCAGGATGCTGTTGATGACCAAAGCACACCACAGCAACATTGTGAGCGCAGCCTCGTCCTCTGTGCACGCCCTGCCCGACACAGCGCAAGCCCTGATTTGATCCTCTCTTCCCTTTCCAGGACAGTTCAGACTATCAGCACCACACAGACAACTTTGGAAAGGTAGACACCGCACATATTTCAAGAGGATTTAAAGCTTCATTTGTCATCTCGTCAACACGAACCCCTCGGCATGCTGCCACACAGCTGCCATGCAGGCCAGTGCAGGTCGTCCCATTATTGACCAAAAGGCTTCACTGTGTGATCGACATTATAATCAGGGCTCGCTCACGAAGAGTGATTGTTCCTTACAACGCAATGAATTTCAAAATAGTGGGACAGCAAAATGTGTAAATGTTAATTGGGCAGAGGTTAAGAGACATTTCCAAGTTCATGGTTGACCATAAATGGAGTTACTATTTGGGCCACTAGATGGTGATGATGCAGCGTTGTAGTCCCGCCACCGACAGCTACGCTGAAGTTCATCTGACTCCTCTGACACTTCCCACTCATTGTGCCTGTTTCTCCATTATGCGGCTCACAGGGCCAAAAAGGGCACAGTCCCTGGACGGGGGTGTCTCAGTTCCTTCAAACTTCACAGAAGATCATCCAGTTTGCCTCAGGACAGGAACCTCAGCCGGGAGACACCATCATCTACGTGGCAGGATCTTTTGACCTCTTCCGTATCCTTTTACAACCATTAAAACAATAGCAGTCACTTTTTTAAGATTGTATACGCAGTTCAGTAAACTGAGCGGCTGCTGCCTCTGTCACGAGTGCTATCGTCTGCTCTTCTTTACTTGTCTATCAGACATCGGCCATGTGGACTTCCTGGAAGCAGTGCACAAACTAGCAGACAAGCCATACATTATAGTGGGATTGCACTTTGATCAGGTGCGTCTCCTTTGTGCTATTTTGCACAGACAATCACTGCCTCCTTGAGTTCATTGTATTTCTTACAACAGAATTTGTTGCTTCTTGTCATATTTTTCAGGAGGTGAATCGATACAAAGGTAAAAACTACCCCATCATGAATGTCCACGAGAGGACTCTCAGCGTCCTGGCTTGTCCAGTGGGTTCTTCCCTTGATCTTTCCTCATCAATGCAGTATTTTGGCAGTTAAACTTATGCATTTGCAGCACGGTTTGTGGGATTCATGATTTCCTATGTTTCCTTTTCCACAGTATGTTTCAGAAGTAGTGATTGGCGCACCGTTTGTGGTAACAAAATATTTGCTTGACCACTTCAAGGTAAGTAGTTGCCTCTTACGATTGTCCCTGCAGTTAAAAATGAACGGAGCAACACAATTTTGAATCCACAGGTGGATCTTGTATGTCATGGAAAGACAGAAATATGTCCTGACAAAGATGGCTCGGACCCTTATGCTGTAAGAGTTTTAACATTCTCCACATCCATCAAAGGTTGTTTCACTGAGAATCGATGAGGCCTATTCATTTGGACGTGTTTTGTTCATGTCCAGGAGCCGAGCAGGAAAGGAATCCTGCGAACCATTGACAGCGGGAACAGCCTCACCACAGATGCCATTGTGCAGAGGATAATCAAAAACCGGTAAAAACGGCATCAAAGTGTTAACTTTAGCGCTGTCGCCAAACAGCAAACAAGGTTCCAGGTTTGATTCCTTTCTTTGTGGAGTTTGTATGTTCTTCCTGTGTCTGCGTGGGTTTTCTCCGGTTTCCTCCCACCTCCAGAAGATATGCACTTGAGGTGAATTGATCACGCCAAATTGTCCGGAGGTGTGAGTGTGTGTTTGACTGGTTGTCTTGTGTAGGCCTATGATGCACAGGCGACACGTCCGGGGTGTACCGCGCCTCCCGCCCATAGTCAGCTGGGATAGGCTCCAGCAACACCCGTGACCCCACAAGGCAGCTAAAATTACTGTCAACAAAACGAGTCAGGTCGCCTCGCCTACAAGAAAATGGATGGATGTTATATTTGTATTTATTTGGTACTTGATACTTTTCTTTGTCTGAGATTAGGTTGCTATTTGAAGCCAGGAACCAGAAGAAAGAGGCCAAAGAGATTGCCGTGATGCAGGTCATGAAACGACGAGAGGAGGAAAAGAATGGCCCAAAAACAAGCCCCATCAACCACGTGTCATCTTAACCCTGACAAGCTCAGTTAATCTTAATTCATGTACCGTAGAAAGAAAGAAAGAAAGAAAGAAAGAAAGAGACAGAAAGAAAAGGAAAACAACCTTTTTATACATGTTATTATAACCTCCACACACAAGCCTGTCTAATTACAGCAATCTCTCTGACTGTCTGTTTACAGCCAGGATGGCTTAGTCTGCTGTGGTATCATCAGGTATACTGTGTGTGTGTGTGTGTGTGTGAATGATTTGTTATGATGATCAAAAATAATGGACAAATAAGTGTTTGTGTGCATATTATATATATAGTACTGTATATGTACACTGTACATATGTGTATATAAAACTTATTTGTCCAATATTTTGTCTCTGTTATTATTCTGCTATAATGGAGATTATCAGGATCGTCATCCATCTGAGCATTTGTTCAGGCATTGAAATTTGTTATTTCTGTGAGGTGTTTTCTGTTTTCTGCCTGCAGTAGGCATAGCCTGACAACTGAATTACCTTTGTATAAAGTGTATGAATGTTTTATGAAGTGATTTCAGTCTCTGGGGTTAAAATCACTTGGGAATTTTGGAATATAATCAACCTTCATCTACTTTGGGCTCTCTGGATGAGCGAAGGTGCCGATGGACAGATGTACATATCAGACTGGGATGCTATCAGATTGCACTGATTGCTCAGAAATCATCTGAACTGTTCTGTTCCATTGGTAGAGCAGGTTTTTAACTAAATGCACACAGATGACCAGTTCAGTGCATTTTTTGCATTTTTTTGGGGGGGAACCAGTAGTTAGAATTATTGTAATATAGCGAACAGTACAGAGGACTGCTTTTAATGTCAAGTTTTCTTAGTGTAAAAGGAGAAATATAATTGATGCTAATTGTTGAGGGTTTGCGCACCAAGTGGACCTCTTAACCATGCAACAGACCACTTGCTGTCATTGAGCCCTTAACAATTTAACCTCTGTATGAAATGGGATTAAATATATATTTTTTGTAGATGTATATTTTACTCACTCTCTATTGATTCATGTCTGTCGGTTTCATATTACTTAAAAAGCATCTAAATGGCATTTACTTGATTTGGGCTATACTATATATTATACTATACTATATTGACCTCTCCCATTTGACAAATACTGTAGCAACTGATTGGACTACAGTATTCTAATGCTGATAATAAAACATTTTAATCTCAAATGCTATTTGTCATTGTCTTTTCATTGAAAAATCAAAACATTCTGGGTGTTGGAGGACTGATTCCTTTATGAATTGGGGCACATGAACCAAATTATTCATGTTTTGGACACAGACATTACCTTCACAAAAACGTTAATTGAATTTAGCAACATGTGAATGAGTTATGCAGGCTTTTAAATGACAGGCCAGTACAGTAAGAGTACAGTACTTTTTTGAACTACCGATTAGAACCCACCCAAAGAAAATTACATTAAAATAATTAAGATCATTAAAAGGTATTATTCATAGACCAAGTAATAGCCTACTTTTTCAGCCATATGTGGTGCTCTAAGGGAAATTTAGTGAAGTCATGAAATACAGAATTTTTGACAACAAGAAGTCATGCGTAAAAGTACCAAAGCCACAATACATCAGTACTGTATTAATATATGGCTGGGCTATACGCATTTTTATGTGCACAAATTACTTACAGAAAGTTATAATAGATGTCAAATAAACTGGACAAGCAAATTGCAGAAAAAGTTCAAAATTAGCCTCGAAATGTAATTTATTATAAGCATTCACCACATGTATCGCATTTTAGCCGTTGTAGAGCACAACGTTCAGTAAATGTATGCAATATTCACCTCCTGGATAAAGGTTTACGCATACTAAGGTAATTTTTGCGCATATATTTACATGACGTCACCGCGCGCGTCCTTCTGACAAACTGATTGGAAGCGGCGCACGTGTCCCGAATTAAACAATTAAACGCGTCCTCGGTGTTTTTTTCTAACGCTGTTGGCTCTTTAGACCAAACTCCGCCGACGTGCAGGTTCAAAGGAAGAGCGATGGATTGTTGTTTTAAAATGCTGCCAGCCCCGCTGCAGGTAAAGTCCGGGACCCTCACAAGCGCCTTTTTTTTCTGGGGTGTTCTGTTTTCGATTACAACATATGTGTATGAAACGTTTTGGTCTTGAATAGTTGGTGTTCAGGGTCAATCCAAACATTCCATTGACTTGTTCCTCAAATTGCTTTTCAATCCACTTTGTAAAAATAAAATTAAGCCAATTAACCTATAGACCAGGGGGGGGGGGGCATGTCACAGACCTCACCACCGTATTGTCAGGATATATAATTAAAAAAACAACTTTTTATGGCCTACAATAAG
The DNA here is from genome assembly GCF_040956055.1 of Brachionichthys hirsutus. Classification (NCBI taxonomy): domain Eukaryota; kingdom Metazoa; phylum Chordata; class Actinopteri; order Lophiiformes; family Brachionichthyidae; genus Brachionichthys; species Brachionichthys hirsutus. The sequence goes on from NC_090912.1 coordinate 7,612,856, forward strand.
TTAGTATATATTTTAGGGAAATGTTCTAGCTGTTAATGCGGAAGAAGAATGCCCTGCAAATGCTGCTTGGCTTATTTGTCTTGCGTTTCTCCTCAGGTCTGCATGGGGATGTGTCTTCACCGAGATGTCACTGAAGAGAGTAAAAAAGCAAAACTCCAGAGCTTTAAAATAGAGCAGGAGCTTTGTGAACATGCCAAGGCTGAGGGAAATGTGAAGAAAATGCTGATGCTTGGTGGGTCAAACTACAGAAATGTCCAGTTTATGTTATCTGAAGTATATTCTGGGGCGATTTCTCTTGAATTGTGGTCAGGAGCTGCAGAGAGTGGAAAGACCACGCTGATCAAACAGATTAAGATGATCTACAGTCACGGCTTCTCCAAACAGGAACTTCTCAGTTTTAAGGTATGAGATGCTGTAAATGAAATGAGAGTTTCTGTTTTACAGCTATGAGCCCATTTGGATGTCATTCCTTCCACAGCCGGCTGCACTGGATAACCTGCTGACCTCCATGAAGTTTGTTCTCCGAGGAATGGGAATACTAAGAATAAACCTCGCCAACAAGAAGAATAAGGTGATGAGATGCGATAGCTGGAAAATACTGATTTGCTATTCATCAACTACAGTAGAAAATTCTCCTAGAAGACATGTATAAGCGATTTTTTATTTTCAGCAGTGCGCGTTGCTGGTACTTTCATACTGCTCTGCATTGTTCTGTCTGAAGAAATAAATGGATCATCAGTCTATTGCACATTACAAACCATTGGAAAAGTATAGAATTCTGCTGCTGGTTTCTCTCATTTATAGATACACGCTCGCTCCATCCTGTCCTGTACTCGGTGTATTGGAGATGATCAGGAGCTGCTTCCTTTCGTGGCTCATGCCTTCTGCGCCCTCTGGTCTGACCAAGGGGTGCGAACAGCTGCCGCCAGAGGCTTTGAATTTGACCTGAATGACTCTGCGCTTTAGTGAGTAGACCAACATGAAATTATTTTTGCGCCAAGATGCACTCAAATTGATATCCATATGGGTTGTTTCTGTGTTTTTTGGGAAATGGTTGGCTTAATTGGGACTAATCTGTTGGCATCTGCCTAAAGCTAAAGCCTAATGGTAGTGGACATTTGAAGAAAATAAAAACCCACGTACTTTCATTTTTAAAACCAAGTTTTTTGTTGTTGAATAAACATTGAATAAATGGAGTGAGTCCTCATCTCTGAGGTATAAGTTAGTAGACGATTGACTTTAATAAGTTCTCTCTTTCTATTCCTGCAGTTTTTTCGAGAACATGAGCCGAATCATCGCTCCCAAATACTGTCCCAATGAGGCCGATGTCCTGAGGGTGAGAGTGAGGACCTGTGGAATCGTTGAAACACAGTTTCAAGTAAATGAGATGATCTTTCGGTAAGATGTGATCATTTTCCAGATATTGTAATAGGACACAGGTGCATATTAAAAAATTAGAACAGCATGGAAAAGTACATTTTTCACATTTAATTAATTGAATCTTCTTCATTATTATTTTAATATTTATTACACATAAATGGAAGTATTTCATTTTTTTTTTTGGTTTAAGTTTGCAACTCATCAGTAAAATCTGGTATCTCAAAATATGTTTCAAATAATTGTACCACTGTGGGTGGCTAAAGTGGGAAGGGTGTCGTCTAGTAAATGTCTTTTTAAAAAAACCCTTGCATCAGTTGGTGTTTCCTGGGTAACGCTCTCCTGATGCATCAGGCGTGCTTCAGTCTGATTGTACGCTCGCACATCAGACTCCTGGATGTTCTTGATCACGTGTCCACTGGATCTCCACTGAAACATTTGGCAAATAGGAGGGTATTGAATTAATAAGCATTCAATAATATAATTTAGACTGCTGCGAATGGAAGTTATACACGCTTTAACATGCTTGTTGCCTTTGAAAGCTGCTTGTTGAGTCTCTGGAGACGTGGCCTCACCAACTCTTTTGAAGAATGTCCAATCAGTGATGACCTCTTGTTCTGAGCTGAGCCTGAGCATCACTCAAACATGAAATATTGATGGCTCCACTCCTCCTGATTATTCCAGGAATAATAACACTAACATTGATGTGCAGGGGGTCGTCGACTTATGACCTATGCGACTCGTGACTGGTTTTTGTTGGTTTGTTTACGAGGTGTTTTTATGATATACCAGAAAGCGGGCGAGAAAATCGAGCGTACGACCGTTTCTGCCGACTCTCACATGTCTACCGAAAGGAAATGGTCTTTTTCTCGTCCAGTATTTTTCGGATCATGACGCAGCATAATGTACTTGGGGTAATTTAACATGGGCTGACCCCCTGTATTGAAATGAAACACTGAAGCTGCACTTTACTCTGCTTGTGTACTCTGAAAGCAAACATTCCTAATGCTCCCTGCTTCCCATCCCTGTACTACGGTGGCATTTGGGGTCTGGGACGCGATAAATAGAATTCATGCAGACCAGAACTTAATAAATATTGCATTTCCTGTGACTTTGAGGTTAGAATCCCACCACTGTGTATCACTTCATGAAATTTTAAAGCGCTGGAGATTTTTACAGCGTTGTCGATATTATGCAGTCCAAAACAAAGTTATCAAATTATGTAATATTTAAATGGTATGCCAGAAAAATGCAGTTTACTGTAGGAACGGTTCTTAAAGCCATTTTTTAAACTTCTGGCACGTGACATCGTGTTGGTTGGTCAGTATGTCAGCAGGGTTAATGGAAATGTCATCTGAAAATATTTGTTGAATTAAAACATGATTGATGCAACAGTTGTACATTTTGGCAAGCATTTTTGTCAGTGATGTAGCCTTTGACTTTGTTTGGCGCCTTGGCTCAAGTCTACATCACTGGGTGTCAATTGTTGTTCTGTGAGCTGTTCTCCATTATAAATGTGCAACATTAACGTCTGTGTAAATAATCAAAGTGCCTTTTAAGCAACCCATATTGGTTTAAGATTTTATATGTTCTTTAAATCCTATATAGCAATATTCTGATTAGTATAACTGCGACCTGTCTCCCTTCTGCTGAATCCTTACTTTAAACTTGAGTTTTATCCTTTTTATAGGTGTGGTGTTGTTCCTCCAGTAACCCTGGAGCCTTCTTGCCGTCATGATTTTGTTCTCTGCAGCGCAGAAGCTACCGGTGTCAAACACCACAGTTACGGCTTATTGTTCCCTAGCTTGTTAAAACTGACACATGACAGGAGGATAAATGCTTCATTGCCTCTGAGTAGCGCAATCAAGCACACCAAGAGACGGTCTGGTCCAAATGGGAACTCATTACCTGTGTCGCAAAGACCCCTCCGTATAACTTGGTGTTGGACAATAAAAAAGGGGTTTCATTGTGTTCTTTTATTATAAAGCTGTGTTGTCTACAAACAAGACGTCTGGTCTATATGCTTAAACAAAAAGGCCTTGTTACACTTTATGGTTAGTTATTTTTTTAGTCTTGTTAATTTTCTACCTGATTTACTGTGTCAAAACTTAAGGAGAAGCTCCTTCTCTGAACAGTTTTAAGCAGCTGATTGATGAATTGAAGTCTGAACAGATTTTGCTTGGCTGACAGGCTGTTTGACGTCGGAGGCCAGCGGAGTGAGAGGAGGAAGTGGCTCGGCTGCTTCGACTGCGTTCAGGCTGTGCTGTTTGTGGCGGCCCTCGGCAGCTATGACGTGGTCCCGATGGAGGCGCCTTCAGTGGTATGTGAAACTGTCTAATTTGGTTTCTTGGCTGAATTTCAATACATTTTTGACAAGTACATCTAAAAGCCATTTGTTTCATATTCAATTACAGAATCGACTGCAGGAAAGCCTTAAACTTTTTACATCCATCTGCACCAACAAAATCTTCATGGCAGCCACGCTGGTAAGTTCATTCGCTCCTTTTTTTTAGAAACGACATTTCCACTAGTAGCGCTTTGGAGACTTGTTTCTCTGCACCCTTCTTGCCTGCTTGAAATTCAGGCTGTCTGCTTTTGTCTTGTGTAAGAGTGGCTGGAGCACTTTTTATGATCAGTCAGGACACAAATGATGATAATTACATCCGAGAAACGTAATTGGCTCAGTCTGAGTTATAGATTATTACCTTTCTAGCAGGGTCTCATCTTTCAGTTTTCATTTATTTTGTATTTCATTTTATAGACAGAAGAGTTGGATTCCTTAAAGCCAGACTAGTTTCTGAACTTAAATTAGTGATGTTAATGCATTGATGGCAAGACCCTGAGGAGTAAGCCCACTAATGGAGGCCATAATCAGTTTCATAAAGGTTGATGGGAGCATTACATGACTGCACCACAAGGTATTTCATGTACTTTTTAGAAATATTCATTTTCTGCAGAGCCCTAACCCTAACCCAAATTGCACCAGGAAGCCATAAGCAGACTTTCTGTTTTTAGATGCTCCATTACTGACTCAACCTCGACACTCTGACTCGCCGTCTGTCTTCCACAGATTCTGCTCATGAACAAAACCGACCTTTTCCGGGACAAGATCCTACACTCTGGAAGACACTTGAGATTTTACCTTCCTACCTATAAAGGCACGTTGGTGAACAATGATTTGCAGTAGATTTCAGAGTAATTTCATCTTGATTAATAATTGCATCTGCTTAAATGTTAGTGCTCTTGAGAAAGTGAGTGCTCTTGAAACTCCAGAGTAGACGGCTCTCTGCTTGGAGGTTTTTGAAATTCCCCAGACATTGCTTTTTCCATGCAGTCCCACAGGGAAATCAGAATTCCTTCCGGCTAGACTCTAGAGACTCAGTTTTCACAGTCTGTTTGTGTTTGTCTCATTCTGCTTACCGGTACATATTTCAGACTCGTTTTAGAGCATCTGAGAACTCTGTCGTGTATGTGGTTCTAGTCTGACAAGGAACAGACGTACATATTCTCAAAGGAATCCTGTGTCTTGTTCTAAGCATTTTTCATCAGTGAATCAGAATGGAATTCCTTCATCTCCATGCAGGAGCTGATGCTGACGTGGACGCTGCAGCCCGCCACATTGCGGCCGTGTTTTCAGCATGTAACCGACTTGACAGGCTTGTGTATCACCACTTCACCACCGCCACAGACACCGCTAACACACAGGTGGTGCTCGATATGGTCATAGATCGGATTACTCAGAAGAACCTAGCAGCAGTCCAGCTCCTGTGAAATACTCCGGAAGTGTGTGGAGTCGTCGGGACTGGAATATTTATTACTGCTTTTAACCGTCTTATTTGAGAAGCTGACCGGATTGATTTAAGGTTATTTAAGTTGGAATTTTCTGTTTTAAATATTTTCAATGTTTTAATAAAATATTAACTAGCACGCCTAGTTATTTTACTTTGTATAATAGTTTTCATGTTGGATTACAGCAAAGGTCAACATCTTATAAATTTAATTATATTTTGTCTTTATTCCAACAGCTGAGGGGAAAACATCTAGACTCCAACGTTGCCCTTTGTAGGTTATTTTGATTAATATTAAAATTATAGAACTGAATTATTTGTACAAACACAGCAAGAACTTTCCTCATCTCAGGTGTAGATTTAAGAAAAGAGTGCCTCACACATTTTCATTGCGTTTAGTAGTTTGGTGGGCTGCAATAAATCATTTATTGATGAAAGCTCAGCTCAGACTTGTACATTAATCGAGCATCGATCTTAAGGACAAGCGATCATAAAATGAAACTGGTGAAAAGATGAATGAGAAATATCATATTCCTCCTCGTTAAACTCTGCTTCATACAGTTTTTGAAAGTGACCCCTTCATCCTGGCTGTCTGCTGAGTCGCTCAGTCTCCTGCACAGTGCGACGGATCCAAAGTGAGCAAGACCTCTGCTTTACACTTGAATGAACTCTTGAGTTCCTGGAAGAGCTCGCAGCTCTGCAGGTTCGGTGTGATGTCTTTAAAACAGACAGGCTGTGTGGAGAGAAGGAGACAAATGATGCGGTTACATCAGAACATGTTCAAACACCCATCTCTGCAGAGAAGTGCGCTAATGAGACCCGTAAAGACCATCGCGCATCGTTAATCTGGTGCGTCAGGACGTGAAATGGAATAGAAAAGGATTCGAGGGTTATGTATTCTACTTCATAAGTATTCTGGATTACATATTGAACGTTAACCAGCTAGCCTCGAATAAAGAGAGTAAACATTTAACTCTTGTTTGGGACATGAAAAGCCTCCAGCCTATCTTTTTTTTTTGTTTGACATGTTCACTCTCATTTTTATGAAACCCCTTCGAATGATATACAACCAGCAGGTTACGCGTAACGTGGATGAAACGCTTGTGCGCCGTGCGTAATGCCCCATCCAACTCACAATTACCTAAAAATGACCACTGACCATTGTTTTAAAGATGAAACTCTGCGGAGTTGATTCTGAGATCACGTTGTTCGCGGACTCTTCGCTCTCTGACGGGTCCTGTTCGGCCTCCCTGACGTACGGCGACCTCCGGATACCGGACAGCAGCCCGGACGCCCTGCCCACCGAGTAGTAGTTCGGACCGGCTATCTGCTTGTACCACGCCGCCGTCGGACTGCAAGTGACCAGGGCGACGACCACGAGTTTAAAGAGCATCTCCATGTCGAGCACAGAGGCTGGGTCTCCGTCCTCACTTATAGAGACCCGTCATCATCCTCGCTATTTCGTCAGTGGACGAGGAGAGAAATCCACGCCTCCGGTCTAGTTCTTGAATATTCGGTTCGATACATTGACTGTAAATTGATGGCTTTTTTACATTATGGTTGTGTAGTCAGGTTAGTGACAAAATTAAATAAATAGAAGTATCAGTGAACTTTAAAATATTTGTAAAGCTTGGGATAAAAAAAAAAATTAATTACACAAGACGAGGATAATAAAAAAAAAACATTGATGGTTGATGCGCATATGCAGTAAAATATATCTGGATCCACGTGATCTAAATGTTTTGCTGTTATAAATACAGAAAATACAAATTATATGGCTGAATGGATTAAAGGCGAGTTGGGATTTGGTGTCTTATCTTAATCCTCTTCAAGCAGTTCTTTAAAGATGAGATTTATAATTATGACAAAGTATGGAAAAAAGTTAACATACCTTACCAATAAAATGTATGACTGCATGCCCAAACACTCCCTAATGACGAATGTGAAATCTTGGCATTAAAGCATATCCTGAATTAGAAAAAAGACACTGTCCAGGGAATGAATGTTTTACGGATTTTAATGCTGTTGTAATGATTCTGCTGACTGAGCATTCAGAAACTTCACCAGTGTGGATTGTGCTATTCTGTTCTAAATGTAGTGTTCTAAGAAAGGTCTGTCGACAACCAACATGAATGTCAGGCAGTCGAACATTACCCAGCATTCACCTTGAAATAGTCTGATCAGAGATGTATTATTTTTACATGACATTTTGTTTTCATGACTACAAAGCAAAAACACAAGTGTGTGTAGAAGTGAACACTGTTTTTCTCACAAGTCTTTATTCTTGTAGTACAGGGTCCCCTATTAGGGAGGTGGTCATATAGAAGCTTATTTCTGCCCTCTGCTGACAATTTGATGGCAAAGCATCGTGATCATCTTTTCAATCAACTTTTTACATGCATGTTACTCATGACAGATTTTAATCTGAATGTTCAGCCTTTTTAATTGTTTTATTGTCTTGAAGGTGTTTTTATTTTATTTTTTATTTTACAGATATTGACTCTTGTCTGACATTATTTAATTGAAAGGAGTATTTACATCGATAAGATGAAATTATTGTCAAACTTTTTCGAAAGAAAAGGTCTATTAAATGTTGGAGTGTTGATGTGTTTTATTTGTGTGGCACCATAAAGAAACTTATATTGACTGTTATTACAACTCAGAAAAGTGATCAAAAATCGAAGTAAAATGGATAGTTCGACCTTGTCTTTTTCACAAACTTGAACTAAACTATTGTCCCTTTGGAGGAGGGGCACTCATTTGCATGTAACACTATCCCAGATCCTGAGTGCGTTGCGACGCTGCGACGATAGAGGTGTTTATTTCTCACTCGATCCTCCTGACGATTTATTTTGTTACGAAGACGTTTTAAGGTACGTTAAATACGCTAACTACATATTTTCCATGTTTGTTGTTTGTTGCCATGTCTGAATGAGCAAGACGGAGAGGTGTTGATTGCCATTTTTTATTTTGTGATATTTTCTTCACAACATTTGGATAAAAACGCGCAATCAGATTTAGAGAAGTGAGTCATTGTATCGATTGTGTAAATGAATCCTCACAATTTATCATCAATTGTTAAAAAAATTTCATCTTAAACTCCAATTATCGGTTATACCTGAGTTATCCAGCGGAAAAATGAAAAATGGTGAATCCGGTGAATCCTTCTCTACAAGTCTCCACGGGAGTTTCCTCTTCCTGGTGGATTTCCTCAGCATTCTCTTTCCAGTATTTACACAATTATTTACATTAAAATCTATAACAATTCTGCATTTGCATGTAGGGATGAATATTTTTCGCATATACTGTTTATTGTGTGTGCGTCGCGCATGTGTGTGTACTGCAGCTCTATTGTTAGTAAGAAATATTCAATGCAGCGTCTTACTTATGTGCTGCACTTAAACTCCCGCCCACTAGAGGGCAGCGCACCACCGCAGAGCCTTGCAACACTCCTGAGTAAGAATAACATCTCGTGAGACTTGTCCCTGGGTGGCTTCTTCGTATTACAATCTCGCGGGAGTTTAGAGTACAGCAGAATTCAACATGGCGGAAAGGGAATTGCGAGATGCTTCAAAACGCATTTCTAAATCGGAAACCTGGGTACACTTTGGTTTTTATAGCAAAGACGGAGGCAAGGATTATGATAAAGAGTCACGCTACATGTAAACACTGCAATGCGAACATAAAATACTGCAGAAACACCACAAACTGCAATCTGTTTGTTAAATACTGTTGCTTCCTGTTCTGACAATGCAGATATGTACATTTGAAAAATCGTTTTCCACTGTTGCTGAACTATGTCATGTAAAGTAGACTTTGTATAATAAAAACATTCTTATGCGTTAAAAGCACTAAAAATAAGGATTTCTAGGCCATTGGTTTAGCTTCGATCAGGTGACCAGGAAGTGTCAACCAGACGGCTTTGTTACGTCCAATTCATCTAAAATAACTAATTTTCCCAGCGATTGTGAGACGTTTTCTTTACTGTCTTGTGTTTACATTTATTCACGTGACCCAGATCGCCTCCGGGCTGTGACTCGGTTCTTTAGACCGTCAGTGAGAAGTGCAGGGCGGCGGATGACACCCCTGCCTCGGACCCTATTCAGGTTATCGCTTCTCGGCCTTTTGGCTAAGATCAAGTGTAGTATCTGTTCTTATCAGTTTAATATCTGATACGTCCCCTACCCGGGGACCATATATTAAATTGATTTTTGGAACAGGGAGATGGAATAGGGGCTTGCTCCGTCCACTCCACGCATCGACCTGGTATTGCAGTACCTCCAGGAACGGTGCACCCCCCTAAAGATGTACAAAAATAAAATATCGTGCAGGACGAGTTGAGTTATATGAGCTTCACTTTCGATTTCTTGATAGCGACGTTTTGCGGTTCATTATAAAAGTCTAATGTGTACCGCGTCGATAACGGTGGCCTTGAGGCTCTGGGCTGAAGTGAAAACGGGAAGAGACCAGGAAAACACGTTCACAAGCAAATGTGATTGGCTAAGCCGTGCTCTCAAAGATCCGATCATTATAAAGAGGAATCACTCTCGTCTTGAAAAACGTTATCTCATAATCTGTCCTGTAAATCTGCAAACTCGTGTAATTATTTTCTATTTTATACTCTGCTCGTTAGATCACAACGAACACGAGTTATATTGTTGTTATATTGTTTACACGATGTGTAAATTATATATATATATAAAAAATATTTATGAATAACCTTTTTCGGTCTAACGCCGAGTGAGCCCTCCTCTTTTTTTCCTCCTCTTCGTCATTGGCTGTGTCGCGCCGGCATGACTCCCAACCCAAGGAAACAGTTTGTTCCGGGCTTCCGTTTTCTTGCGCAGCCGCTGATATTTCGTGGTCACGAAGGCTCAGGTTGTAAAATTGAAACTGAAAGTATCCGGTTACAAGAAGATTTTTTTTCTCGACTGAATTAAACGCGTTTGTCCATTTGCAGGGAAGTCTGATGATGAGGTGTCCAGGTTGCAGCCACCGTGTTTCGGAGAGGACAGCCAAGTTCTGCAGTCAGTGTGGCCTGAAGCTGTCTGTCCAACCTGCAAACACACAAGGTTGGTGGAATATTTTAGACATTTATTTGAATATTTCAACTCATTCGACGTGAGAAATGTCTGTTGTCCACAGCTAGCTGTGTGTCAGAGTCACTTAAACTGATCAGCTGTCATGTTCCAGGTTTACGAGTTGGAATTGGTTCTAAAGAAGAAAAAGCAGCTGCGAGAGCCAAGAAATTCTTTCTCGTCAATTGCAAATGTTGGCGTGGGGTTACTTCCGTGTGTGGAACTACCCAGTTTGCGTTTTGTTTATTTGTTTTACTGATTATTTAGTAGCTCCAAAGTGGGTCAAGAAAAGGAACAATTCCTTAAAAATAATGAAAAGTATGATCATTTTTTTCCAAAAACCCTTCAAATTCAAATAAATCCTAAATTATAGTCCTGCGTTCTTATCTTCTTTTGCTTACCTCGTCACATATTATCTCTGCTTCATTTATTGTTAGACATTAGACACTGGGAATAAAACGAGTACTCGCTTTACACGTATAAAGCTATGAAGAGCGCAGGGCAGAAATACAGCTTCAAGCCATGTGATAAAACGTCACACGTTCTGTTGTCAGCAGATAAATGTAAGAACAAAAAACCGGCCGAGATATCTGCAGGGGCAACATCGCTGGCCTCTCCATATTATGATTCAATAATTTGAAAATTGCTTTCACTATATACTTTGGCAATTTAGTTTGAATTATTATTTGTTCTTAATTGTCACAGTGGGGGGTTTTGTACATGGAATTAAATTTTCATAAATGTGTATCTTTAATCCAGATACAAATGATCAGCCCAAACCCATGGTGTCTGACTCTGAGAGTACTCCTGAGAAATCAGAGGCGTCGAGTAAATCTGCCAAACAACTGGGTGATATCGGCATCAGAAACCAAAAGAAAAAGGTGAGTGTAACGGTCGCTGTGCTGCCTGACATTGTAAACCTCTTGAAGGCTCAATTCTCAAGCAAACATTTCAGTTTGGGTGACTTTAAAACATTTCATTTGTGACTGCATGCTAGTTGTGCTAGTGCTAGTAATAGTGGTGCACTATTTTTGTCATGTACAATTTTTTTTTGAGTTGTGTTTGTGAAAAATCAGCAGCTACCAAGATGAAATTGATACACACACACATGTGCAACGCAGTACAAAATACCTTCATTATATTTTAATTTCCCACATTGCCCAAAGTGAGGAGGATATAGCAATGGATTTCATTATTATAGTATACCTGCCAATAATACAAAGAATAATCTCCCTCTGTTTGGATTAAACAAATACAGAATAATCATATTAGCAGTCAAACCATGTGGACCTCTGATCCTTTATATTCTGGTCTTCATAGAAAAAGAAGAGGAAGAAAAACAAAAAGAAGAAAGATGGCAGCTCATCAGACAAAGAACAGAGTCAGTCTGATCTGTCATATGCTTCCTTGGGTAACACCCAGAACCAGAAGAAAAAGCCAGAGAGAGAGTGCTCCGACAGTGAACCCTCAGACAATGCAATGGAGGAATCACTGGACTCACCCCAAGACCCGCTGTCCCCTCTAGACAGCCAGCCCAGTTCCTCAACAGCTAAAGCTTCTGGTGTACCGTGTGAAGACACGCACGTCTTTCAGAGTGGAAAGGCTGCTGCTACCTCAGAGGAGAGAGGCGCCAAGGAAGCGCCAGGTAGCGCTGATGAGGGTGAAAACGCATCAAAATCAATTCAGGATCAGGCACTTCAGAATGAACTGACTGACAGCAGGAGCAAAACCTCTCAGGCAGGGTCACATGAGGGGGCAATGGTCCCAAATCCTGAGGACCAAAAGACTGATAGGAACAACTCGAATAACAAGATTGACGCGGCCGCCACAAAACAGCCTGCACAAGACCAGAATGACAACACTGAGGAAAATTTGAAATGGAATGAACAACACAAGCGGAGGAGAAATAATCAGCAGAATCAGAAAAACAAGCCCCGCCTTGCAACTGAGCAATGGATGGAGCGTTCCTCTGAAACGTCAGCAAAGGTAACGGTGACTACAATCCAATGACATGTAACTTTAATCACAGAACAACTTGTTGTTGTTGTTTTTTATGGAAAAAAACTTATTTCACAAGTTCAAATGTAATGGTGCTCGGACAGGCTGACAGCACGGGCGGCGGTGTGCAACCAGAGGGGGCAGCAGAGTCACCGGAGGTTCAAGAACAAAAGCCAAAGAAAGACGAAGCGACGACTGCCGTGAAGCGAGCTGCTAAAACGGAGCCAAATGTGAACAGAGCAGAAAAAACCAAACAGAAGGGAAAGAATCAGCAGGGCAGGAAGCAGAATCCGTCTCCTTCGACTGAACCTGAGACGGTTGTTGGGCCCCAAACACCACCAAAGGTAATGCTTTATGACAGGCGTGAAATATAGGCGTGTGTTGTTTCCTTTGAGGAAGTAGGGATTTAACGTCGCACATTTTAATGGCTTTTCTGTAGTCTGATGGCGCAGGCACCAGCGAGGACCAAAGCGGGACAGTGGAGGCCGTGGAGCGACCGACGTGTGGGAATGAGGAGGACTCCACAGCAGCACAAACCTCCGACCCTGAGAACGGTGGTGAATCCAGCCCCCCAGCTGCCCTGCCTGCTAAGAGGTGATGAAGCCTGCTCGGATGCTGGTTTAGGGCTTTGTTCACACGTTGGCGTGCGTATACTAGTACCGTAAATATATTAAAGTTTCTATGTCTCTGTTTGTTTTTGGCGCTTTAGGCTGGCGAGGAACAAGACTATCGCAGCATCTGATCGACTCACCATTTACTTCCATGCAGTTCTGTCAAAGGATTTCAAATTTGATTCCAAAGATGATCAGATCTTCATCAGAGCCGGTTCCCCCATTGGGAATTGGGACGAAAATATAGTTGAGCTATTCCCTGAAAGGTATTTTTAATTATTACCTCCGCCGAGGAGGTTATGTTTTCTCCGGCATTGGTTTGTTTGTTCGTCTGTCTGTCTTAACGTTTAGTAAGATGACTATAAAAGTTCTGGACAGATCTGGAGGACATTTTCAGGACATGTTGGGAATGGTACCAGAAACAGATGATTACATTTTGCTGATTTGCTTTTCTAGTTATTTTCTTATCTTTATCTTTTTATTTCTTATATGTTCAGATGGTGTTTCAAATAATCAACAAAATGATTTCTACCAACATAATCCTGCAAAATCTAGTTAAGATTTAGCAAGAAGAGGCAGTTTTAACTAGGGATGATCCGATCACGTGCTTGAAAGAAAGAAAGAAAGCTTTTTATTTATGTCCTTGTTACACTGCAAGCACACAACAAACAACGGATTTACACCCTAGTCCAGCGGGCCCCTTGAAGCAACCGCACACGTGCAGGGGCGTGTGCCTTGCTCAAGGGCACCATGGCAGTGCTCTGGAGGTAGACTGGCCCCTCTCCAGCCACCAGTCCACACTCCACATTTTGTCTGGGCTGGGACTCGGACCGCTTCCCAGCCCGAGACCCAACCCTCTGAGCCACTGAATCGATTGGAATCGGACATTTCCTCCCGATCAGGACTCAGATATATATGGAATTATTGATAGTTACTTGATAAAACCTGATCGGGACATCCCTAGTTTTAACTGTGCAATTTTTTAGATGTGAGGAAAAAAAGTTAAACACAAAATAATTGGCGTTAAATTACGAGCGATCCAGCGAGCCTGTCAGGAGACAAATAAAGATCCATGAACTCGCTGTGGGATCCACAATTCATGGTTACGATGCTCCCACTTTCTCATTGTCTTCCGTTTTATCCAGGCTTGTGGAAGAACACGGCTTTCTGGTGGAGGGCAGCCTGCCAGTAATGAGAAGCGAAGCCGAGTCTGTGCCGATAGCGTACAAATATCTCGTGTATCACAGCAAAAAATGCAAATACGAATACGAGTTCATATACAAAATGGATTCACAACAGACTGTCAACAGATGCTTGTTGGTGAAACCTGGCCTCCTCAACGACAGCGGTAATGTAAACTTGACTTGGCCCCTCTGCATAAGGCCTGCATGCTCATGTCATAGTGTTATAATAAGCGTCTTTATTTCTGTTTTGTAAAGGGGACTGGCATCAATATGACGACATCATCTGTGCTGAGCCATCCAAGAGCATGCTCAAACGCTTAAAGGACACGATCAAAGGAGCTCTGCCGTTTTGGCCAGAGCAAAGAAACAATCTGATTCAAGGCAGAGAGATTGCAGGCAATTTAATGCTGGAGACCATATTTGATCTTCTCAGGAGCTGGAATGACGTGAATTTAAGCCATTTTCAGATCCAATTAAGTCAGTTCTGTCAGGTTTATGGCGATCCTTGTGTTTACGAAGAAAGGCAAAAGAAATGGTTCTCCTTAGACTACGGCGTAGATGATGTAAGTTTACATCAGTCGATCAAAAATCTAGATGTAACCAGATACGTAAAACCTCCTTACCATTGGTGTGTTTCTTCTTAGGTTAGGAGGATGCTAAAAGAATTCATGCTGACAAAGGTGATTCCTCAGTTGCTGAAGGATGGAGAAGGGCAAATGCTCTACATTCAGGATCCGTTGAAAGCTGCTGTGATCATGCTTCATGTTTGGAGACGGCAGCAGTTCCGGCTGGACAATGGCGAGCTCTTCCGGCTCTGCACCGTACTCTGTTTACCCAAAATGGACAAGGATAACTTCTTCCAATACTGGGCTCAGTTCTCTCAGGATGTTGGCGGTCTCAAAAAGTAGGTATCTAATCTTTGTCGCAATTCTGTAAGTAGCGTATTTGTAATTTAGTAAACAAATGTTCATACGATTTATTTTGTAGTCTGCCAGAAAAGCTGGTGTATTTGATGAATGCGGTGAAAAAAGCGGGAATGCCACACTGGATCCTGCTTCTGCCGTTACTCCACCTCCTCAAAGGCACCTCAAAGCCCTTTGCTGCACCCACGTTTGGAAACTTGAAGTATGGATTGTCCTGGTCAGGTTTGCAAGGCATCGAAATGGATGGCATGAATAGTCAAGAAATGAGGTAAGAATCCTCTTTGACGTGGGATAAAATATCAGCTTACATGAACGTCTTGCTCATGAGCAGTATTTGGATAAAGATCGACAGCTTTGAATTCCTCCTTTTTGTTTTCAGGGCTTTGGTGAATTTGATGAAAAGCCACAGTTATTTGATGGAGGTGGATCCACATTTGGTGCGAGCCTACTTGTATGTCATGTGTTTTGATGAGCTGTTGCCGTGCATCATCAGCGTTCACACTGAGCTGTTGGACACACTTCACATTTTCACCAACAAGTGTCCTCAAGATATTACCGCCAGTAACTTTCAGGTGAAGTGGAACTAAGAATAGTGTAAAACCTTTTTTTTTAAGACTTGTTGTATATTTCATTTTAGTGATTGATTCTCTCGGATTTCTGTTTTCCAGACGGTGACTGACATTCTTTCGCATGTCCAACAGCATCTTCTGGAAGTAAAATACAGGTATTAAGGTCTAAATGTAACAGATGTCATTATAAGCACCAAATTTGATTGTTTTGTGTTTAAACTGCAACTACATTGTCAAGTAACATTTTTAATCTTTGTATATAACCAGTTTGCTGAGCAGATGACTTTGCAGGGTGAAATGCATTATATTGTCAAAAGTATTTGCTCCCCTGCTGCCTTCAGAAACCCGTGAACTCCAGCGGCGTCCCATTCTTAAACCAGAGGATTTAATGATATCGGTCCAGCCGTTGCAGCTAAAACAGCTTCACCTCTCCTAGGGAGGCTTTCCACAAGGTTTAGGGTCTGTTGGGATTTTGGCCATTTCTTTCACAAGGGCGTTTGTGAGGTCAGAAACTGATGTAGGACGAGAAGGCCTGGCTCTCCCGTCTCCACTATTAATCCATCCTGGAGAGCATGTCTCCACTTGAGCTAATCTGAAGACGACATGAAGTTTGGAGCTCTGTAGCTACTGGCTGCAGAAAGTTGGTGACCTCCGTGCACCGTGCGCCTCAGCCGCCGCTGACCAGGCTTGTGTTTTAGGTTGGGCTCCCACTTTTCTGCTGTTGTTCCACTCTGTCATAGTCCTGCTAATTGTTCACTGAGGAATATTAAGTAGCATGGAAACTACACGGCTGGACTTATTGCACACTCCTGAGAGCGACTCGTTCTAGTAGGCGTGCCTGATTGTGTACGCCTGTGATCGTGGAAGTGATTGGAACACCTGAATTCAATGATTTGGAAAGCAGAGCAAATACATTTGGCAATATAGTGTACCGGTACTTATCAAATGTGACACCTTCTTTCTTTCTTCTGCTTGTCTTCTGTTCAGTCCTTTTATAGAGGGTTATAGGAAAGCGTGCCTTGAAGCAGCAGTGAAACTGTTGGAGAAGATCTGCAAAGGAGTCAAACCGGAATCGTACACCCAGAACTACCCGGACATTCCCGTAGCTTGTATGAATCTGGTGGCATCAGTGGCAGACTTTGTTCATCCCGATGAGCAACAGGTATGAGAGATGATTCCGATGAGGCAAGCTTTTGACGTTTAGACCTCAGCAACACTGTGAAAAACCCTCTGGTATTAAATCTTGTTTAGGACACTCAAAAAGGGGGGAGGTACCAGCAATACACAAAGGAGTTGATCATTCAGGCGATGGCCATCATGAGAGACTGGATCAGCTGTTCTTTCAGGAAGCCTTTGCTCAACAGCGGTCTGACATCCCTGTACAAAGTTGAGGCCACAGTGGAGATTCAAGTGAGCCTTTATATTTACAACAAAACATTTGTCATATAATATTTTGATTGCTCAAAAACAGTACCTTGCAGACAAATATGGTCAATACCTCTTTGGCGGTTGTGCTTCACAGATGTGGAACAACGTAATCTCCATCCGTTTTAAAGATGAAGATTGCACAAATGAGTGGAGAGTGATGTTGACAATGGATTTTGAGGGCAAGTACAAGAAGGTATGAGATGACCTTTATTTTGTAAATTAGTTTGTTGGATAAAACTGTCATTCCTGTTTCTTTACAAATTGACAGTTTGACCAAAGTGAAACATTATTTGATGCTGAGATGTTTGTCTGTTTTCAGGAGTCTGCTCTTGAACAAATTGAATTCTATTGCACAAATATGGAGAAACTTCCTGAAACACATTCACTTGTTGCTGCTAGTGTTGAGAAGTGTGCTCTTGAGGCTGTTACGTCTTTGTGCCATGTAAGAAAACGTCTTGTTCACTTTAAAAATGTACGGTAGCTTCAGTAATGGAAACGCTTATAGGACCCCTGGCCATATTTAAGAACAATAACTGTTTTTGTAGAATAAAGATTTAAAAGGCTTAATTTTTTTACATTTATTTCTTTACTGCTTATTTCCTGCTTGTCTCCAAAATATACATGATAAGGCTGATTTCTTTGTATCCTCTTATCCAGAGCAAGTCCGAGGGGCAGCTCTTTGCAAGGTTCAAGATAAACGGGAAATTTGGGAAACTCATCTCAACCATTATTCAGAAATCGTGGCCAAGGGACCATCGAGGACGTTATCAGGAAGATAAAGAAACGGTTCTTCAGCATGTCCTCTCCTGGTCTGCCTCCAAAAACGTTTTCCAACTACATGGTATCTACTCTGCCCCCTCCAAAAAACACACACATTTTAAACATAAACACACCTGGTATTTAAAGTGATATAATGTAATTGGAGATGTGCATTTATTCCGGAGGGCATCACTGTATATACTCAAACCCCACTAAGTTCTTTCACTTACGACAGAATCGTGTTTTTACAAATGCTGCTGAAGCCGTGTTGTTGTCCCCTCTGCTATCAGTTGTTTACCCCTCCTGTTGTAGGGAAGCCATCAGATTTACACAGCCGATGCATATTGGGTTTTTTTAAAATCCTATTTAAATACAAGCTTATGGTCCCAATTTTGACCGACTTTTTTCTTGGTCAGTTTCCACCCTGGGTGATCTTGCTACCTGCTCCAGCTGAACTATTGTAGAGGCAGCCCTTAGAATTAAACAGGTGATACATATTGGGCATCTTCAGAAACCTGAAAACTGCCGCAGTTTTGACCTACTTTTCTTAAAGTTAAACGTTGCAAATTTCCCAGTATGTGCTCCTCTCCGTCCCTGCGCTCAAACCTTTTGTTTATACTCCAGGTCACCTACTTTCTGATTAGGAAGTAGGTTCCTGACTCAAAAAGGTGTCAAAGGGCAGTACAGGCGGCCATATATCAGTTGAGCAATGCATTATTTGTAGAACCACACTTTGGCTTTTCAGTAAAGGAATGGAAAAGTACAAGACCTTAACGATAAAGAAAACCACAGGGGAACAGGTGTTACCGGTACATTTCAAAGGTCAAAAGAGCACTGCAGACGGTTGTGTGAGATAAGCAAAACCACACTTTCAATTCTACGATAAGGAATGGAAGGAATCAGGACGTTAACAGAAAACAGGACGTCGCTGGTTTAAACAGACTACCTAAGCTAAAGGGTGCACGAGGTGTAGAGTTTTTAATGGGGTTGTTTAATACAATCCTAGAGGGAAAGAAGATGGAATGAAATGGAGGAGAAGTGTGCTGGTGCCCAATTTCAAGAAGAAGGGAGACGCACAGAGTTGTGGAAACTATAGGAGATAAAACTATTGAGTCATACAATGAAGTTATGGATAAATGTGGTTGAGGCATTTGTGAGCAGCATGTCGCGTGAGGCTAGCAATGGCCTGTGAAGTGGAGAAAGTTAATTTGCTGTTGCGACACCTGACAAAAAAAGGATCCTTATTGGATTATTTTAGATTTTTAAATTGCGATTGTTTCAAGATATGTTTCATTATTACATACTTATTTTATAGTTATTATGCGTGCATAATTAAAAAATCTTTGCAAGAGTGAAAATACTGAATAAGAATATAAGAAAGTACTGGTCTATAATATAATAATAATATGGTTAATTAAGAAATGTTGCTTCATGTTGAACATTCCTTAAAATAAGACTAAAATTCAGTGACGCCCGTTCTTGCACAGACCTGATGATAGTCGACTACCAGACTTCAATTTACATCTTGCCAAGAGAAAAAATGTTAGTAATGGAAAGCACTATATATTCTGCCATTGAAGGTGAGGAAATGCTGATTGAGAAGCTCACTGAAGAGGCCAGTGACCGAATCGCCATCGCCATATCGGTATTCACAGCCATCAAAAATCAACTGGTCCAGGGAGATATTAAGATCAGCCTGCTCAAAATCGTTTTGGAGAGGAGAGATGCCTTCTTAGATCTGCTGAAGATAGGTAAGAAGATCGACCCATCAGTGCTTGTTTGTATGACGGAATGAACTGGTTTTAGGGATATTTGTGTGCTAATATTAACAGATTGCCTGTCTGAGAATGAGCAGTACAAGGATAATACCAAAATGAGAAGGCTGTTGCAGTGCAGACGAGATGAAATGGCATCAGTGTACCATGAGAAGGAGCTGGTGGATATCTTCTTGACGATGAGCCACACGCTTGGGGAAGCTTTGACGGGTAAGATGCTCACGCCAAGAGAACGATTAGGTTTCGTTTAATTGTGCAGCTGCAGGAATGTTAACTTGTTTGTTTAATCTCTTGTGTAGCTTTTGTTCTGCCCGTTGAAGAGAAGCAGCAAGTCAACATTGAAGCCATGCCCCTGAGCTCTTTCATGGAAGTTCAGCAATTGGAGATAATGCCCTCCGACATGACTGGCATCGTCACGTACTTCAGCCTGGAAGAAAGAATCCGAGAAATGGCTGTGGTCCTGTACACTTTCAGAGACAGTCATATATTCAAAGTGATTTGGAAGGAACAAGTCAAACTCTACGCTGCTGAAGAAATGGAAGATGTCCTTTGTGAAGAAGAAGAACCTGACACGACCACACCAGAACTCGTATTTGGTGGCGTCTTTGAGCCGTGCTATGCGTGTTACAGAGACATGTACACTTGTCTGAAAAATGGCAGTATAACACTTGAGGAGGTAAACCTATATTTTGGTGACTACAAGGGGAAGTACGAAGAGCTCGCGCAGGACCTGCAAATCATGTGCAGGGTCGATAAATCAACTGATCAACAGTGGATCCACAGCAGGGTTCAACAGATCGAGCAGTATCACGAGCTTCACCTGGCGGTGGCGTCGGCTCAGATCATCATGATGGTTAAAGAGACTCTTTGTCTTCATGGGGACTTCAGGGTTATGGAGAGGCTCACAGAAGTTGTAAGTACAAACGTTGTGAATCAAGTATATTACGATTTATACGATAATCCCTCAGGATTAACGCCTCCCGCTGTGAATGTCACGCATGGAGCAACTGTATGGAGAAGTATTCAGAGTACGAAGTGCGTCTCAGGGATGACCATGTCACAATAACTTTTGGCCTGCTGCAGGACCTTTATGTGGTGCACGTACACATACACAGACTTATGTCCATGTCTCAAAGGTTAACCTGTTTTGCACCTTCAGAACCATGAAGACTTTCAGAAAGAGCACCTTAACCGGATCGACATTGACATGATGCAGGCAAAGAAAATTCTGGTTGACATCACTGAACCCCGCAGACGGTGCTTGGAGGAGCTGGGGCTCAGAAGGCACTTTGTAAAATGGGTAAAAGATGCACTTGAAGGTGTGAACGCAGCTGTTATCTAGTCTAGTCACATAGTCCCAACACTTATTGTCATACTCATTAAGGTCAACTGCTAATGTAAACATTTTCTCTACAGATATCAATGAATTGAAAGTGTTTGTCGACCTCGCTTCGATCTCTGCGGGCGAGAATGACATGGACGTTGATCGCGTCGCCTGCTTCCACGATTCAGTCCTTGGATACTCTGCAATGTTGTTTGAGCTTAAACCACACGCTGGTTTTCAGGAATTAAAAGAGGTGCTCAAAAAGCTCTGGAGAGCTTTGGAGAATGACAGCAATTTACCCAAAAAACTAGTAAGAAGATGCCTTGCTGATAATTTTATAGAATATCCTTCCTGGCAGTATTTTTAGTCAAACAAAAGAAGAGAAATTGTATTTAATTATAATTGCATGCAACCTTAACTCTGGTAGTTGGGAGTTTACCAATGAGGGAATCATGAATTATACTGAAAATGAATCATATAGATATTAAATGAACTACAAACACTGGCTGCTATTGACACACAGCCAGAGTACATGGGTTAACCTTAACCTGGAAGTGGTGCAGTTAATAAGGTTATGTTCTTTTCTAGCGAGACAGCGCGCGCCATTTGGAATGGCTGAAGACTGTGAAGGACAGCCATGGGTCAGTGGAGCTGTCGTCGCTCTCTTTAGCATCATCCATCAACAACAGGGGGATATACCTGATCAGTGCACAAAGTGCCAACAAGGTAAAGACCCAAAAGATGATGAATGGCAACAAAGATGTTTGGGAGTTAAAAATGGATGTGAAGAGATATTTTCATTCAATCCAGTTGAGTCTCGAGTCGGTCCTGAAGCTGCAGATTCCAGAGGAGCATGATGATGGGCAGCACATGCGTGGTTATTCTCTCGAGGACCTGCGGGACCTGCAGAACAAACTCATGCTCATGTCAGGGAAAGGGGATCAAGGCCAAAATGAAGTTGACCGCTTTGGAGAGGTATGTTGAAATATTTATTTCATGCACATGCTTAGTTATTTGGTTTGGCGTAGAAGCTGAAACTTCTACGATGGCTATTTGTTATTAACAATGCTCTCAATATGGAATCATGTCAATCACTAATTAATCACAAGTTTCTTGCAATATATATTTGCATTTCATTTACGCGTTTCTATTTTTTTTTTAGATCTTCGACAGTGTTCAGAGATTAGCTAAGGCATTCATTGCACTTCACACTGCTGGGAATCCCTTGTTCAGGGACTGGGAAGCACAAATTAACTGCTGCTGTGAAGAATCCAGCATTTTCATGGACTTCAACCTGGGCAGTGTTTGCAGTAACGTCTACATTGAGGGCAGCATAGAGGAGCTCCTTCCCGAATTCTGTAGGAAAATGGAAAAATGCCTCGGTTATTGGGTGGATTTTGTGGACAAACAGAGATCTCAGCATTACTACCTGAATTACTACACTGCTGAACAGATCGTCTACCTGTGCAGCAAACTGACACAGAAAAATGTGATCAGTGTGGAGGAACAAGCTCTCATGATGTTGTCCTTTGTCAAGCCAAATTGCACAGCCTCCAATTTGAGGGAGGTCAGACATGCGCTCCAGTATGAAATCCTCACCAAGCCAGAGGAGCGAAATGAGGACATTGACTTCCAGACTTTCATTGTGGTGCCAACAAGTGAGCTGGCCGATCCAGAAGTCACCAGTGCATTGGATGCCCTGCCGAGTCACGTGGAGTCAAATGTTTTGCAAAAGTTTGATCTGATCTGGAATTCTTATATGAAAGACATGAGACATTTCCTTCCTAACATTCTCGACATAAAAAGTCTAGGACGAATGTTGGAAATGCTGGCCAATGATGACAAAGTTAACCAAGGACATGGCATAAACAGGCAACTTCCTCGAGGCCTGTTCAGTGGAAATCCAAACCTCATCGTTTGCCCACACAACAATGTCTTGAAATCTTGCATCTCCATCTACATGAATAGAGAAGACGAGACACTTCCTACCTATGATGAAGTCCTCCTGTGCAACTCCTCAACGCCATATGAACAGGTGGAACTATTCCTCAGGCGCTGTCTGAGCACGGGCTGCCAAGGGCAGAAGATATACTCTCTGCTGTATGGAGATCTGCTCACTTACGATGTGAGCTCGAAAGTTGAGAACTTTTTTCAGCGAATGAAACTGCAGAGCAGGAAAGACTACATGCTGGTTATCATCTGCAGCTCGGAAAGAGAACATGCGTACCTTCCCTCAGCCTTCAGCCAGTACAGATTGCACATTGTTCCACAGAAATCATTGAATGAGATCCAGCGGTACCTCCACAAACACTACGTTGTCCCGGACGATCGATGCAGTGCTGCAGCTGTATTCAAAGACCGATTGCGTGTTGGTATTATCTCATCCGAAAGGGCTGGTGTTGGTGTGTATATCTATATATTTTAAATACTACTTTATTTCAAACTTCTTATATGACTGATGCTTGTGGAAGTATTTGTACTAATGATGCTCTTTTTTTATTCAAAACTGCAGGTAAATCTCTTTACATCAAGAGACTGTATGAGAAGCTGAAGCACTTAACTGGAAAGTCCTCAATGAAATGCATTCGCTTGGTTGACGCAAATGTCGATGAGGATGCCATCCTTCAATCGCTGTTTAACACCCGAAACAGGAAAGAAGCCATGATTTTTCATTTTGACGTCACCTCATCGGTAATAATGAGTCTGAATTTAATGCTAAATATGTTTTATTTAGTAATAAAAGTAATATTGAAGTAATATTAATATACGGTATTTTAAATGTCTAAGAGAACCACTCAAGAGATATACTCTACTGTATTAGTTATACTTGCTAAACATGTTCAAACCATAATGGGTAAAAGTGACTATTTCTAATCTTCTTTAAATTGATGATAAAAATCATCTGTGGAGGGCCACGACCCCCATATTTGGAACCCCGGTCTCATAACCAGACTTCAGTGTTGTTAAAACGTATTAAGTGGGCCAACTTAAAAATGTTTAGTGGTTTTTGCATTTGTAAATAGGCGGTTCAAATGGAGGCGGCCGCTTGACCAGGTTTGACTGCTATAGATTATTTTTCTTGCCCTCTTGTGTATAACATCAATTTACTATGATTCATGTCATTGCAAAGGTGCAGAAAGGCTTCCAAGAGTTTCTCTTTAAGTTATTGATTTTGCGCTATTTGATGACCTCTGAGGGGAAAATGTGGAAATGCAGTGACAACGAACTATATCTCATAGAGATGTTGGAGCCAACTGTCAAGTCAAACAAAATTTCGTCATGGCAGGTATGATTTGGCACTATTATTTGCTGTCATTATAAACTACTAATCCCTATGTTGTCTTTTTAATCACTATTGTCTTCACAGGATCGCCATGGAATTCGGAACACATTCACAAGTGTGTTTCCGAACATTTTCTGCCGACCACCCAGGGAGGTGTTGCTAGAGATGAGAAAGAAGGATGCAGCAAGCTCAGATGACCCACTGATGGATGATATAAAATTCAGGAGTTCAGCCTTTCAGCGCCCATACCAGTATCTCTCAAGGTTTCATAACCAAATTGCTCTTGATAAGTTTGCATATCAGGGCGTGGAAGGATCCCACGTGGAATGTCTCTGCATGCTTCTCATGTACTGTGGAGTCTTGGATCCATCCTGGGCAGAACTGAGAAATTTCGTATGGTTCCTTAACCTTCAGCTACAAGACTGTGAGACATCTGTGTTTTGTAACGTTACTTTCACTGGAGACACGCTAATTGGGTTCAGAACCTTTGTGGTAGACTTCATGATTCTGATGGCAAAGGACTTTGCTTCTCAGTCGCTCAGCATCTCTGACCAGAGTCCCTTCAGGCTAAGCAGCAATGCTCAGACTGCTGTCCAAGATAAAGAGTTGGCCCCTTTTCTGATGAGAAAGAGATGGGAAACAGAACCCCACCCATACATCTTCTTTAATGACGACCACGTGTCTATGACCTTTATTGGTTTCCATCTTCGGCCCAATCAATTGAACTATGTCGACGCGATTGACCCTGCCTCTGGAAAGGTGATACGAGCGAATGTTATGACGAAGCAATTGTATGAAGGCCTGAAGCTACAGAGAGTCCCTTTCAACATTGACTTTGATCGCCTTCCAAGAGCGGAGAAAATCGATCGAATCTGCAGGGTTCTTGGTATCCAGCGGCCTCTTGACCCCGATGAAACTTATGAACTTACAACTGACAACATTCTCAAGATACTGGCCATCCACATGCGATTCAGGTGTGGCATCCCAGTCATCATCATGGGAGAGACGGGGTGTGGGAAGACGAGGCTCATTAAATTCCTTTGTGAATTGCGGAGAAGTGGCGCCGCCACAGAGAACATGAAACTGGTCAAGGTGCATGGAGGAACAACTTCCGAAATGATTTCAACCAAAGTCAAAGAAGCAGAAGACATTGCTTTTAGCAACAAACAAGACTATGGATTTGACTCTGTTCTCTTCTTTGATGAGGCCAACACCACTGAGGCCATCAGCAGTATTAAGGAGGTCCTCTGCGACAAGACGGTGAAGGGGCAACGCTTGATGCCAAACAGTGGGTTGCAGATTATTGCCGCATGTAACCCTTATCGAAAGCACACGGATGAGATGATTAAAAGGTTAGAATCTGCTGGCCTTGGGTACAGAGTTCGAGCTGAAGAAACGGATGAAAAACTTGGGTCTATCCCTCTTCGCCAATTAGTCTACAGAGTTCAAGCATTGCCACCAAGCATGATCCCTCTGGTGTGGGATTTTGGACAGTTAAATGATCACACGGAAAAAATATACATCCAGCAGATTGTTCAAAGAGTGGCAGAAAAAAAATCGGTCAATAAACATTACGTCCGTTGCATCACTGATGTTCTCTCAGCGTCCCAGAAGTATATGAGGAAAAGAAATGATGAATGTAGCTTTGTGAGCCTGAGAGATGTAGAACGTTGCATGCAGTGCTTTGTTTGGTTCCACGACAACCACGCCGAGTTGTTTAAAGAGCTTGATGAATTTGAGCGGAAACAGAAGGCCAAGAACAACGAAAGGCAGCAGAAACCTGATGTCAGAGACCATGTGCTCTGGTCCCTGATCATAGCCGTAGGTGTGTGCTACCATGCTTGCCTTGAAGAGAAGGATAAATACAGAAGGAAAATCTGCAAGTGTCTGCCGCCTTCCTACAACCCAGCAAAGTTATTGCAGGAAATCACAGTCATGCAGGATTTACTTCTGACTGGCGTGCCAGTGGGGGATACTATTGCCAGAAACGGTGCCCTCAAAGAGAATGTCTTCATGATGGTTCTCTGCATTGAGCTAAGAATCCCTCTCTTCTTAGTTGGAAAACCCGGAAGTTCGAAATCTCTGTCTAAAACCCTCGTGGCAGATGCAATGCAAGGCCAAGCTGCTCACTCTGACCTCTACAGAATGCTTAAACAGGTCCATTTGGTGTCCTTCCAGTGTAGCCCTCACTCGACACCTGAAGGCATCATCAATACCTTCAAGCAATGTGGCCGCTTCCAAGAAGGAAAAAATCTCGATGAGTACATTTCAGTCGTGGTTCTCGATGAGATTGGACTTGCTGAGGACTCTCCGAAGATGCCGCTGAAAACTCTTCATCCTCTGCTGGAGGAGGGATGCATTGATGACGAGCCACTGCCACACAAAAAAGTTGGATTCATTGGAATCTCCAATTGGGCTTTAGACCCAGCGAAAATGAACAGAGGCATCTTTGTCTCCCGAGGTGACCCAGATGAGACGGAACTCATTGAGAGTGCTAAAGGCATTTGCAGATCTGATGCGATGGTTTTAGAGAAAATCGGAGATTTCTTTAAACCATTTGCAAGAGCCTACTTGCACATCTGCCATAAACAAGGCAAAGGATTTTTTGGCCTACGAGACTACTACAGCTTAATTAAAATGATTTTTGCAGTCTCCAAGGTTAATCAACAGAAACCCACTGCAGAGGAAACCGTGAAAGCTGTGTTGAGAAATTTCAGTGGAAAAGATGATGTTGACGCCGTTACTGTTTTTACCAAAAGACTGCAGATTGTACCAAACTTGGAGAACATCAATGCAATCGAGTTTGTGAGAGAAAACATCCGGGCCGTTGGGCAGGAGGAGGAGTGTCGGTACCTGCTGGTGCTAACAAAGAACTATGCAGCCCTACAGATCTTGCAGCAAACCTTCTTTACCGAAAGTGGGCAGCCAGAGATAATCTTCGGATCAAGCTTTCCAAAAGACCAAGAGTATACGCAAATCTGCCGCAACATCAACAGAGTCAAGATCTGCATGGAGACGGGTCAGACCGTTGTGCTTCTGAACTTGCAGAACCTTTATGAAAGTCTCTATGATGCCCTAAACCAGTATTATGTCTGCTTGGGAGGACAGAAATATGTGGACCTTGGATTGGGAACCCACCGTGTGAAATGCAGAGTGCACAAAGATTTTCGGCTCATTGTCATTGAGGAAAGAGCGGTGGTCTACAAACAGTTCCCGATACCGCTGATCAACAGGCTGGAGAAACACTACCTTGACATCCACACAGTCCTTAAAACTGAACAGAAGAGAATGGTGGATGCATTGGAGAGATGGGTGACACTTTTTGTCTCTGTCAACAGTCCGAATACAGTCGTATCTCAGACCTACAAGTACCAGCCTCCAGACGTCTTTGTCGGTTACCACTCGGACACCTGCGCGTCTGTGATACTTCAAGTGATAGAGAAGCAAAAGAACAATTTGGAGAAGAGAGATTCTGAGATGAGGATCCTGGATGAGGCCAAACTCACACTGCTCAAATGTGCCACACCGGACTCAGTGGTGCGATTGGAGTGCACGGGTCTTCCCAAGGTTGAGACCAAATTTCTCTCCGAGATCTACTTTAAAGAGCAAAATAGTAGCTGTCTAGATGACTTCATTTGTGCTCACACACGGCAAGAAGAGCAATGCTGCTCCTCCTTCACAGAGGTATCCTTAAAGTTTTCAGAAACACTCCTTGGCAAAAACAGTCAAAATGTATTTCTATTTTTTTATTGACGTTAATCCTTTATTTTAACAAATAGAAGGGAAATGCACAATGTTAATATGGTGTGCATTATCTGTGTCAGTTCAGTCAATAAAATTGAGTAATTGCACAAAATATGACAGGTTACCAAAATATTTTTTGTCTAGGAGTGAAATACCAAGTTGAGAAATTGCATGCATTGTGTGTGTCGGGCATTAATAGGTATAATGTTCAACCATAGGTGACAACATTTTCCAGACTTCTAACAGCCTCGGACTTGGAACCCCTTGAGCAAATGTTTTCTAGCGTCGAGCTCCTCTCGCTGCAGCAATTCGACACAGAGCATTCTTTCCTGAAAAAGATCAGGTTGGTTGATACTATGCATTGGGTAACATATAGATTTACACTTGGTAATAGTTAAGAGAAACATTTAAATATGCATTGGGACATTTATAGGTATATACTGTCCTTGAATGGGCTTCTAAGATCTCAGATATGATCTTTGTAAAACAATCACATCTCTGTTTTGATGTAGGAACTTTCTCACAGCTGGACATGGGAACACAAGATCCTGCATCAAGATCCTCCTCATTCAGTGTGATTTCAATGAATCCTCTCATTGTGCTAATCTCATTGCATCTGCAAAGTAAGTGCAACATTTGCTCTCTGTTGTCTGTGCACCACTATACATTTTTTTTCCCGTGTTGACACTTCCTATATGCTTTCAGGTATTCATCCATAAATGAAATCAACAAGATAACTCAACAAAGTACGGGCAGCAAGGTGTTTGTCTACTTTATTACGAGGCTGCCTCGAATGGAAGGAGGGACTTCTTATATTGGCTTTCATGGAGGTCGGGCTACTGCTGAATTACATGTAATTATATTTTATCTTGCTCAAAGAAATAAGAATAATCTGAGACATTTTAATATTTATTTATAGGCCCCTGGAGATCAGCTCACATCGACGACCTTAGAAGGTCAAAAGTCATCGTTTCAGACATCAAAGCCCTGCAAAACATGACGATCAGTCAGATATTTGAAGCAAACATGAGTCAGCCTAAAGGTAACTGATTGATGAACAATTGTGAATTACAGCTTTGTTTCTTTTGTGGTATTAAGTTGCATATTATTTTTCTGCAGCCATGGAAGTGGACATCGCTCAGAATGAGGAGGATGTAGAGTTAGCCGTGAGTACAGACAGGAATAAAAAATAAAATAAAATCATACTTATACTTCTGACATTGGGGGAAAGTGTTTACTTGCGTCCCTCCAGGAGCTGCTGGTAGGCAACAATGGCATTTCATTTTACTCTGGGCTGTTTGTGAGACTGGACTTTTTAACTGTTGACCCCTGTTGCAGGACTCTGATGAGATTATTGACACTACAGCGCTGTTGCGGAGCTGTGTGCAAAGTGCAGTGGCCATGCTGAGAGACCAGGGGGAAAGTGGATTCCGCAGTACTCGGAGAGTTGAGATCCTGCTGACACTCCTTAGTGACTATGACAAAATAAAAGGTAATGGCTATATTTCAGTACTTTTTGTTTTCTTCGAGTTGCAGCGGTTATCTTATTATCTCTTTCTTGTCAGGGGAATTTCTTCAAACATTGAAAAAGCATATTCACTCACTGCTGGCAACTCAGGATCACAACACTTTCTCATCCATCAAAAGCAACTGGGTCATTAAGGAAGCCTCAAACTTCGATGCCTTGCAAGAAGGAGGCACCTTCAGGTGAGTGCTCGGATCCAGTGGCTTTCTAGGTTTGCGTAGGAATTTCTATTTTCTTTGGAACAGCACCATCAACATTTTGGGGTTCATGACAGGGGGACATTATGGAAGCATGTTCAGGCTGTGGTCATCCCCCTCTTGGCCCAACTGGTTTCAGTCATCGACTGTGACCAAAACTTGGACATTCTGCTTGATATAAACTCTGGAGAATCTGTCAAGAAGCTATGGTTGGATATCTTTGGCAACGATAAGCTGCTGGAAATCCCACACCTACAAGTAAACCACAGGTAAGTCGTGGTAATAGTATTCCAAATTCCTATAGCAATATTTACCGTAATGTTTACTCTTTTTTTTTTTGGGGGGTCTGTTTTTTTTTTTTAAAAGCTCTCAGAGAACAACAATCCTTGTTCAAAACTCCATTGCCAAAGACAGAAACATGAGCTGCAGCATGCCTTTCGGTTGGAGAATCAAGAACTACCTGGAAGAACTCTGGGTTCATGCGCTTCAAAATGAAGGTAATGGGTTGCTGTTGGGCTCCACAATTCATTGTCACTCCTACAGTGCTGCCATTACGTTTCGCTTTAACAGTAAATGCGTCTGTCTGTCAGGCCACTCACATTCTGAGTTTGTGGAGTTCTTTTGGAAGACACCGCTTGGGCGATATATTGCAAAAGCAGACCCAGAGATGCAGACGGAGTTTTATCACCGCTACCTTCAGGATTTCATCAGTATGACAATGAATGTGACTTGTCCTGAAGATCTACAGGTTGTTTTTCATCAGATGTTGCTACATTTCAGAAAACGTCTGTATGCGGCGTTTGCATTTATATGTAATAATACATAATTGATACCTTACCCTTTTGTAGCTCCTGTGCAGTGCCTTGAATTGTTGTGTCAGTGAGCTGCGCTTGCAGCTATGTGCCACGGATGATGCGGTGCCATCCATTCCATGGGTCCACACCGCTTATCATGAATTCAAGAATCGTCTGCAGAACCTTTCCAGAATGATCTGCATCGAGCCCCTGGTGACCCAGCATCTCTTAAGGAATCAGCATTCCTGGGATAGGCCTGATCTGGTGTGCCTCTTTATTCTACGTGATTTCTTTTTCTTTTTTCATTCAAGGTTTTTTTTAATGTTGCATTTATGATGTTGAAATGAAAGATTAAATGGGTTTTGTCATTTTTAATGTTAATTCCGTTACCCCTTTTCTAGCCAGTTCTGTGTAGTGATCACGTTCCCTTTTTCCAAGGTACTTGATGTGTATGCCGCTTTGGCATGTGTGGAATACCTGGAGCCCCAGGTTCTGGACACAGACGCCCAAAGACAGGCCTGGCTCAGACGGGTCAAAACACTCCAGGTTCCAATTGAGTTGATCTGCTCTGAGGAAAGTTTGAAACGCTATGGCGAGGGTTGCAGGTCCATGGTCTGTAGAGTCCAGTAAGTTAGATATCAGTGAAAATGGTTTTCATGAAGGTATACTTTAGTTTATTTGAGTTGGATTGCTATTTATTTATTTTTCTTCTCAGGCCTGGATGGAATCGAATATTTTCTCTGTCGCTATTTGTGGAACACATGTTGTTGGGCATTGAGGAAGTAGAGAAGAAGTTTGCGCCTTTAGTTTTGGAGCACACAAGATGTCTGGGCAAGGTCAGATAAGGTTCTTTTTACTTTAATTTTACAATGATTAAATTGTCTTAAAATGACAAATCATAACAGTAAGTCCTCAATTCATTGTAAAATGTGCATCATCCACTCTCGTCAAGATACTGGAGAAAAACTCTGACTTCAAAACTCATCGGGCATTTGAGGACGTTATTTCACTGCTTAAATCCTGCAAAGACGGAGCCATTGAATGCATCTTCAGGTCGGTGTTCAGGTTTCTTACCATCGACTTTCTAACAGAATCTGTGCCTACATCAGTTTATTTTCCTGTCGATAATGTGTTATCTAGATTTGGTCTCCCACTGTGCCCAGTGTGTATGGGAGACCCCCAAGATCCCCTCTGCCTACCATGTGAACACATCTACTGCGTGGCCTGTATCAAACAGTGGCTCTGCCCTGGTCAGATGTACTGTCCGCTCTGCATGATGATGGTTAACGACGAATTCCCCATGATTCCTTCAGATGCCATAAGGTTGATAACTTTAGAACTACAGAAAAATATGTTAATTTATTTGTTGCTCATGAAAGGCACAAAGATATGGTTCCTTCTGCCCTCATGGGCTATCTGCAATTGTAATGCTGTGTGAATCCAGCTTGTAATTAATAACTTATTTGGTCTTTTGTGCAGGTTTCTAATCGGCCAACACGCCTGGTTCAGGAGGCAGTCGAATGCTTTCTTCATTGACCTGGTTTCCACTTTGTGCTTCAAGGACAACTCTCCCCCCTGTTCAGAAATCATTGTCCATTTGCTGTCCTTCCTCATGGTGGAGGCCAGGACTGTTCCCATTTGCAGAAGTAGGACAGTCTTTTAAACACTTAAACATTAATACAGATGTGGTTTTGTATATCTCTAAACTGTCCTTTTGTTTTTTGTTTTTTTTTAGCAGGCGATCGAAAAATGTTGACAAAGGTACTCTCCCCTTTCGATGACTCTGTGGATAAAAATCCAGTGGTTCGGTCAGTCGTGCTCAAACTCCTGCTCAAGTATAGGTGAGGCCTTATTGCATAATGTGCCGACTTGTGTATGCTTTTAACATTTTGTAGCACAAGTGTTTGACTAAACTGTACTGTTTCTGAAGCTTTGACAAAGTTAAAGATTACCTGCAGCAGCATCTGGTGGCAGTCGAACAGAGTGAAGTCTTGGAGCAGACGGACAAAACCGAACTCTCCTTGTTGTACATTAACTGCATGGAGGTGCACGCACACATTCTAATATTTGCTGTAGAATTGAATAACAAAGCCTTCATTTTAGACAGAAGTATTTCTTTTAGAATTCCAAAACACAAATGAGGTATATATTCACCTTCCAAATTTCCTTTGCTCAAGGATTCTATGTTCGAGAGGTTCCAGTTCAGGTCCATTGCCGACCAGCAAGTGTGTTTACGGGATGAAAGTGCTTTCCTGATTGACTACCTGCAGTTACAGTCTGCTGAAATGCCCACTGTGGAGTTGTTGCAGCAAGTGGCCAGAGTGCGCATGGACCTGGATGTTGCTGCTAACCTCATTGTGGAAACACTGAGAGTCTCAGGTGTGCAAGTTTAATGACATACTGTTACAGCTCTGATGCGTTGTACGTACCAACCACTGTCCAGCAGCCGAAAGATGGCTTCCGATCAGTCTTAAATCATTTGTGGTTGAAGTAGTAATTCCACAATCTCTCTAAAATGTTATTCTCTTTTCCATTTCTAATCATGCCAGAGGCTCCGAAGAGTGCTCATTGTGGAACTACAGCCTTCCTGACAAGTGTGATCAACCTGTGTGAGCAGAGTGAAAATGACTGGTATCGTGTCTACTTGATCCGTAAGATATGCGTCCAACACGGAGTGGAGTTTATCCTAAAACTTCTCAAAGTCGACGCAATGCAGTGGCTCTTCCCGAAAGAAGTTCTGCAAAAGGTTTGTTTATTTCCACTGTCCTCTGTCAAATTGAACGTTTTCATTCTAAAGTACTGTGCTTCTATCGACGATACACCCAGAGCGAAGAAGCAACTCCAACAGACCAGTATCTGGTCTGTGGGGAACACTACAAGACCATCAGGAACGCGATTGCAAGGGGAGTTGTCGATGGCCGAGTCGGGAGTCTGGACTCGACTTGTGAGGTAATTTGATCATTTTATTTGTTTCAGTCACATTTTATCACTAAATATGAAGACATCATCTAAAGTGTGGGGGTGGGGGGCATTCGGTGTATTACGACGACCTGCTGACCCTGATAAACACACACAATACTGTTATGCTGCTTTCACAGTTGTGTTCTTTTTTCTTTTACAAGCTGTCTTGTTGCTGTGCTTTTGTCGTCATAGAGCTGTGGATGTTCACCACAGCAGACATCAGTGTATCTCCTATTGGCGCTGTACAGAGAGGTCACCATTCTCTACAGAGATTCCAATGTTGGCTTCCATCCAAACCCTGAGGTATGCCTTCCTTTAAGAACTCATTTCTCCAAGGGCCACTTTAGCATTATGTTTGCCCTTCAAAGGCCAAATGTAAACAGTAACGCAGTAAAAAATGTAAATAAATGTAATGTAATTTAATGTAAAATAAATGTAACTACTCCTTAACATGATGTTAAATAAGTACCGTATTAATTTTTTTATTTAACGCTTTAGCCGCCACAGTAATTACAATAAAATACTCCGTTTTGATATCACTTTCAGGATCAGCACTGGAGAGCTCCATATATAGCCTATGGAGCTGTCCAGTGCTGATCCTGAGTCCCATTTGGCGCCGGGATCAACATGTCAGCACAAGCTTTTTCTTAAACTTTAAATGTGTTTTGTCTTATTGTGAATCTTCTGAAAATTGAGTTGCTGCCTCATGTTAGATTGTCAAAAGCAGCTAAATGTCAGACATAACTGGAAATATCTGGGTCCTGCAATGACCCACCTCTTGTCAGATTTTAGAGAGTCCTCCTCAAGTGAGTCGTTGTAGTTCTCGTTAAACAAAAGGGTCTTATTCTTTAATAACGGACAATGTCAGAGACTCTCTTTGGTAAAAATACACACTAAGTTGATTTAAATTTGATGCCCAGAGTTACCGCAAAGAATTGCATCGCAGCCGTGCTGCAGCTGCTGGCTGAGAGGATTTACGGGACCACTTCCATAGCTTTAGTGAAGGACGAATCATTTGTACACCAAAATATTTACATTTGTGGCCAATGTCTTCTATTTACTTATTTTCCTTGAGGACTTATTCAAGTGCCGTTATATAATGTGTCATATTTTAA
Organism: Brachionichthys hirsutus; assembly: GCF_040956055.1. NCBI lineage: Eukaryota > Metazoa > Chordata > Actinopteri > Lophiiformes > Brachionichthyidae > Brachionichthys > Brachionichthys hirsutus. The sequence goes on from NC_090912.1 coordinate 7,647,289, forward strand.
GTTGGTTTCGGGTCACATTTGGCTTGCAGTTTACGTAAATGAAATCTGCCAAATAAAAACGTGTGCAGTTCTTTGCTGGACACTTTTCTGCAAGTAAAGAAATAAACTGAATATATTAATGTATCTTTGTACGTACTGATCTGCAGCAAGTGGAAGCGCTCCTCGCCTACATCCGGACTTCCAAATTTCTTGCCAGCCCAGAGCTGAAGGCCTTAGCCCAAGGTCTTGTCACCAACCAACTCGGACCGTTGGCCATTCATTCTGGAACGTCTGGCGCAAAGAGTGTATTGGTGGGCTTGAGTATTCATGTGGCTGCAGTCTTGCTCTGTGGAGACCAGGGGATCTTAGCTCCCCTGCAGCAACTGGCAGCGGCACCAGCCAACATGAAGGTAAACCGATATAATGTAATGAAAGCCTCTTCATCTTTGTTATACACTGAAAAGTCTTCCTCTCTTGCTACAGGCAGCCTTCTTGCCTACTATGGCAGATGACATGCTAGTCATTGCTCAACAGGCTCTTGGACCATTGCAGTGGTACCGTGAGTCAAAGACTATCTTGGTGGAAGATTTTGTTCGAGATTCTGTTCTCTAATAATGCTTTGGTTTATCTTTACAATAGATTGTTCGAATGGTCATCCCTGCACCATTGGAGAGGTATGGTTGTAATGACTGCATTTTCTTTTTTTGAATATTCTTTTTATGCCACTAAACCTTTCTTCCCGTCTCTTTTTGTAGTGCGGGCAGCCCGTGGTAAAAAGTCACTGTATGGATTGTGGAGTTGAGATTGGAGGAATTGATCACCAGCCTGTGCAGGGATTTCAAGCTGTTCCATTTCAGTAAGTGTTTACAAGGCGGGTGGGGGTGGGGGGGTGGTGGTGATGTTGAAGAAAGTTAATTAGAGTTTGTTTTATTTTAGTTTCTACCGAAAGTATTGATTTCCTTCCGACAGGGGTGATCGTACTCAGGCGGGCCACATCCTTGGTGACCCCAGTCGCAGAGACAATCCAGACATGTTGGACACGAAGAGTATTTCACCTGTTCCCTTCACCGTTATCCGTATGCTCACTCACATGGCCATGCTGCTCGGTACAGTCAACCACCAGCAGGTAGTCGCAACAGAAAAATGTATTTTTACCCAGCAGTACATGTGTGGTAGGGTGGAGACTTCTATCTTACCATTGAATTTCATCTGGATCAGATCCAGGATGATGTTAGGAAACAAATATTACATTTTAACATTAAAACCCTGTTTACGAATTCAAAAATCTGTTATAAATACACATCAACTCTCGTTAACTTTTACTTTTCATGGTTGGTGTATAAAGATACAAAGAACATTGTATAAACTTTTGATGATGATCCAGATCACCACGTTGATGCTGTAAAACTAATTCAGAGGGGAATGAGCTGCTTGGCGGAGGTCTGCTCTCTCTGAGTGCTTTTCTAATGTTATAATTTTGTAACCAGTTATTCTTGGTTAATGATCTACTTTTTGTGTTTCTAGTCTGTCTCTGCCATCATCAAGCCTCCAGTTGCTGACCCAGGTGCATTTCTATTTGCTCACCTGCAAAAGGACTTGAAACACCTTATCAGGTTTCTTGGTAAGGGGACAGACGACACGGTTAGTGTGGTTCACCTCCTCATCAACAGCCTCTTGGAACGCCACAAGCAAAAAACATGTAAGGAACCAGTTGCACCAAACTTGTTGTAAATTATTATGTTGTCAGTTTGGTGAAATAATGAATGCTCTAGACTAGAGCATTCATTATTTCACCATTATGTTCTAGAGCTTTCTTGACATTGTGACTGCAATTTATCTGGATGAGACCGAAATTAAGAAAGGCCAATAGTGCCCTCTGGTGGTAGAAATTGTGTGCTGCTGTTTTTGCAAAGCAAGTGAAATTTAGCAGAAATTTAAACTCATAAAATGTAGGATTTGGCCTGAATTACCGTCACATTGTTATATCTAGCTTTCCAAATGGGCCAGGATGATATTAGCAGTTTCATCAGTTTTAGTTTGGAAGTTCCACAGTTACATCACAAAGATTTAAACTATGTGCAACCTTGATCATATTGTGGCTCCCTGAAACTTCACCTCTTTATCATAACTGTTTTTTCCTTACAGGGCCTGTTGCTTATGACAACCTGCTCTATACCAAAGAAGCTAGAAATGGATGGGAGATGGAATTTAGCAACGGCGTCATCACACCTCAGCTAAAGGTAGAAGCATTTTTGAATAGCTTTTTGAAAAGCACGTAATAATTTCAGACTTATTTCAACATGTTTGGAAGAGATATGTACAAAACAGGTAATTTTCTTCTGTCATCTTCTCCCCCCTCAGCACTTGGACAGACAACTCAAGGAAGTGAACGCAGTAATCCGGAATGACTCCCGCATCTCTGCCAATCCAATCATGAAGCTCTTGTTTGGCGACCCCAGTCACTTTTTGGACTCACTTCCACCAGATTCTCTGATCCATTGTTCTGCAGTGTGGAGTTGCAGGGAGAAGGTTTCTCTGCTTAGCCTCACCCACATTGTAGAACAGAATGATGGCAAAGATGCCCTGCCTGTCCTCTGGAGGTTTCTGCACAAGGTAAGAAAATGCCCTAATGATTAAAGATATCGGGTTTGATTGATTCATCTGTGCTGAGCAGTTGGCTCCAATAGTGGCTGACTCCAGCACAGCATCCAACAATTGCCTTCTGAAGTAACTTGTAGCGGAAATCATCTTCTAAAGTTCTTTTTAGTAGATTCGATCAGTTCTAGATCTTTTTATAAATATCTATCCCTTCATTATCATTACCGCCAACGCAACAAAACAGGATAAAGTGCGATAAAGCCATAAAATTGGAGTTCTGCATCCAGTCTGGGCCCTCGCTGCAGTGTCTCTGTAGAAGTTGGTGAGTCTAAGCAGGTAGCAGAGGTGTTTTGTGTTGTGTAGCCAATGCTGAGAGTTCAGATGAGGTTGTCCAAGATGTGGTGCTAAACTTTGCACTCACAGCTTGGAGACTCGCACGATGAATGTAACTTACCACTATACACTGGCAAAGTAATCTAGAATGTTTATTCATAGGAAACACTCCATTGTTTGTTAGAAACAAATAGTAAAATATAGGATCCTGCCTATATGGTCACCAATCCAAGATAATAGAGGCCTGTATAATAAAAAAAAACAACAACTAAAAATCAGTTTGACATTTTATAAACTGTTAAATTTTGAGGTTGCACTGCAGCATTGTTTTGGTACAATTCTTAGGCATAATTTTTGTTTCCAGATTATGGAAATAATTATAACCACTTAAATAACTCCCTGTGCAGCTGAATTTATATTGACAAGAAAATGCCATTCGTGTTTTCTAAATTGTAAAAGCTCTGCCTTCATTATGTCATAATAAATATTGGAACAATTGAATAATCTCTTCCAGAACAGTCAAAACATTTAATTTGTGATCATCCAAACAACGGTGCTGTTTAACTCATTTCCTAGGAATCGGAGATCCGACTGGTGAAGCACCTTCCTAACATCCTTATACTTCAGAGCGATCTGGTTAAGAAGTTTCAGAATGTCTCTGACCTGACTTACGGCACTATTGATGAATTCCTCCACAGTCAGAAAACAGGTACTGAGGCCGATTGCCTTCACCCATGGTGCGCCTCACTTTTCAACTTGTATGACTCACTTACACAGGAGATGCAATGTTCCACGCATTTCCTAATTACCTCTTTTCTTGGAAATGTCACAGTAAAATAGCTGGCACTGTACAGTTTAAAAGCCTGCTTGCCAAAGCATGAGTTGTTTTAACCTGGAAGGAGACAATGATTGAGTACTCTTTTAAAGAACCAAATGTCTTCCACACGTGAGAGTGCACTTTGGATTCAGTTTTCATTTTCCCTCCTGTGTACAGTCATGCTGAAAGTCTGGTATGAGAAATACGTCAAAATCTTCTTGGCAACTTGGAATCAGCTCAGAGTGTCTTTGGCAACTCACGGTAAAGAACGCTCGCTGTGCGTACGAACGCACGTTGTGTTCAGAGTGTGGATCTGACTTCAAGTTGAAACATTGTATTGCTCAGGTGAGATTAAGATCCCGCCTGAGTTCTGCCAGAATGACCTGGACGTCAACAGTGAGTTCAAGGTGCTCTTACCGCAGCGACACGGGCCGGGCCTGTGTGCTACAGCGCTCGTCAGCTACCTCATTGCCCTGCACAACGACATGGTCTACTGTGTGGACAAGCACACCGGAGAGGAGACCAGGTGGGGGCGCTCAGGACACATTTCTGCATCAGCTTCTTCCCCTTTTTGCATGCCAATGTAGATTTGTGTGTTTCAAGGAGATATTATATAAAGCAAAAAAAAAAAAAAGCAACAACTAGAATGTGGCGAAAAGGACAAGTGGCAAGTTTGCATATATACTCCATAACTCTATGCCTCAGTCTTCTGTTTGTCCTCCCCTCAGCTACAAAGTGAGCCCTGCAGAGCTGACCGACCTGCACGTGATCCGATACGAGCTGGGGAGGGACCTGATGCCCCTGGTTCTGTCCAACACCCAGTACAGCGTCGAGAGGGGCCAGGAGACTCTTTACGAGTACGACTTGCCGAAGATCCAGCAGCAGATCGTTTCCCGCTTCTTACTGGGCAAACCTCTCATCACTGTCGATGTGAGATCAGAGACACAACGCATGAAAGCTCTTTCCCCAAAAGGACTTCTTTATTAATGTGTGTCATTTTGGTTTTCAGCGCATAGATCAAGGTCGTTTCAAACAAACAAATCTCTGTACAGCTGTGCATGGAGGGTAGAACAACAACATAGAACAGCCTATTTTAACACGTTAAAATCTGTTTTCTGTTCTCTTGTCTCTTCCACAGGGCATTCCAACACTCGTGAACAGACATGACCGCAACTATGAGATTATCCTGAAGGATGTAAAAGCAAAAGTACATCAAGTAAGTTGTGATATATATTTATATATATATATATGCAGTAAATAAATCTTCCAACAGGAGGCTCTCCAGACGCTCACCCTGTTTGCTGTGGCTGGGGAGCTGCACTCCTACAGTGAGGTGTGTGAGGCCTTGTCCACGCTGGAAGTGGCACTCGGCTTCCTCGCCATGACGGGGGGAGACCCTCACATGCAGCTGTCTTCCTACCTGGAGGAGGTGCTGCAGATGCAAAACCAGGTGGCTCCTCATATCCTCAAGGTCAGCATATCTGAAACGCCAGTTATTGTATCCTGTTGCACATTTTCTCATTTCCACATGATAAACGAACAAATATTGCATCATTGTATACAAAAAGTATTAAAAATAACAAGTGGCCAACTGTGTCCTTGAAAGGAACGATTTGATATCTGACTTAAATTGACTTCAGCGTTGGGTTTAGCATACAGGGGTTTAATTGGTGTTTTTTATCTATGTGTGTGTGTTTTTCCTGCAGACCCTGAACATGTGCTATCTGAAGCATTGTGCAGCTCTTTGGCAGCTGCTGGCCTCACTCAAATCAGAGAATATGCTGCGACTCAAGAGGGTAAAGCATTGCGCAGTGCTTCTATTATACAGATGTGGAAATAACACAATTTATAGTCATGGCAGCAAGGTTGCAGGTGACTTAATAAATAGTGTCCTGTGTATTATTTGACCTATTGCATGTGTTCCCTTTGTTCTTCAGGATCCATTTGTGGGAGTCTCGGAGAAGTACAAGCAGGCCCTGGATGAGGACGAGCACAGACTCCTGACTGCCTTCTTTTCTAAGAACAGCGCTGACGGTTTCCTCCTGGAGATGCATGAGTTCCTGGTGCTGGTCCTTAAAAGGCCCAGCGCACCTGATACCTACAGGCCTGACTGGGGGTAAAACTAGTTTGGTCTTTCGGTCTACAAGAAATGCCCATATGTAAATCTTGCTCTAAATAAGGCTTGATGTTACTTCTGTGCCTTTTCTGAACTGAAGACATGTAAAAAACGATTTTCCATGAAGGCTAAATCTTTCAGAATGTTGTTTGGATCATTGGATGACTTTGCTCGTAGTGGAAACAAATTGGATGCTGTTCTATTTCTCACTTTGAGTCACTTCGGTGGAATTTGGCACATGACATGCAAACACCCTGCAAATACTCCGTGAGGTCCTGTCTTAGCCTTCAGACTTCCAGCAAGCGGCCGGCGCGTAGCAGCTTTCATGAAACGGAAGCTTTTATCTTGGTGTCAAGGAGTCGTTGACCATTATTGTTTTATGTGGTATTACTGTAATACTGCAGTTAAAACCAAATGAATACAAATGTACTCCGTGACAATAGGCATGGAGAGTTCAGTGTCATAAGATCACAAACGTTAATGACAAGAAAACGGTGGAAATAATTAAATTGCTGTATTCTTGAGTGCAAATGAACAACCCTCTGCACCTGAAGCTCTTTATGCAATAAGGACGCAGCCTTGGCCCCGTTGATGTTGGTGCTTCTATGTGTTAAATCCATACCTCATACCTCATATTACATGTGGTGCATCAACTTTTGTGTTCTGTGTCTTGAAAGCCTGAAGGACACGCTGGTGTCATACATGGAACGCAAAGACGTGGACATCCCGCCTGAGGTGGACCAGCTCTTCCCAGCGGAGATCCTCCTGTCCCACTATGTCGAGGTCTGGAAGTTTATCGTAGCCTTCAAACAGGAGCATCAGAGACTCTGAGGACTGGATGGATCTAATCATTCCTGCCTTCTTCGGTTGATATCTTTGATCCTACGGATGTTTACAATCATTTTGAAGCGCCGGTGTTCTAATCAATATGTCTGTTATTTGTCTGAAAGCTGCGCTCAAACACATATGTATGAAGAGGGGTAGCACCTTAATCCCTTTACTGACAGGCCGATGCAGAAAATGAGGCGAGTCGACCTGCAGGAAATGTGAACTTGGAAGCCGCTTTTCTTTACTTTTTTTCCCAGTTGTTCGATGCATCAAAACGCACTGAGCTTCTGTCCATTTCCAAGGCTTCTTTCTTGTGCTTCTAAAAATCAACTCAGGTGAAAAATGTCATTCAATTCCAGACGTGAAAGCCCGCTGACCAAGCTCTGTTTCTGTGAAAGTGTCATTTAAAGTTTTGTATATGTATACTTTTTTGTGCTCATAATACATATTTGCCTTTTCCTTCACTTCTTAAATTTAATACCAGTGAAGTGTACATTTCACCTGTGTGTGTCCTAGTTGTGTATTATGAGACAAGAGGTCATTCAGACGGCCGCCGTCTCATGCTGGTGTGTTAATTGTTCGATGCCGCCGCCGCTTTCTTGATCACCTTATTATCACTTGTATTTACACGTGTGTTGCACCAATAAATGTTCCATTTGCCATTGAAGACTAACTATTTTACTGTTTGCAAAAAATTTACTAATCAATGGCTGAATGTATCGATAATTTATTTAGAATTTACTTAGGCTATGTTTTGATAAACACTTGTGTTGCCATAACTACAGTTGGGATGAAGGAAACAACATTGTGGGTGCTCAAGTTATCCAAATGTCCTTTCAGAAATGTCTGTTGGTTGAATAGTCTCTAGAGGCATGGCTGGACCACTGGGGTGATTTTTCCAGCGAAATTGGGGCGTAAATAACTGAAGTTTCTACATGTAGATTCTCAGCTCTGTGGGTTAAAAAGTAAATTGAACCTTCTATACATCAACGCCAAACGCAAGCCGAGGCTGGCCATGACGGAATGCTCAAGAAATGGCAAGCAAGCCTGAGGTTCTGACTTTTTGACCCTCTGTTGGTGGGAACTCAATGTGTTCCTGATCAGTCTGATGAAAATGATAAAGACAAGACTGCTGCTGGATCGCTCCTAGATTCAATTTCCGCCACACTAAAGCAGTGTTTAAGCACAACGACAAATGGAAGCATGCGTCTGTGAGTAAACTCTGATTCAAGACTCCCAGAGGGCGGTAGGCAACAAACGGGAGGCTGCATGCTAGAAAGTGGAAGGGCCTCCAGATTCCATCCAAATACTCATTAGATCTTTTAATCTCACGTATGAATCATGAATTGGCCAAAGCCCGGTTGACAGACCCAAAAAACCAGAATGAGAGCCAGTGGATTCCTGCAGGCTTAGATGAGCTATTAGGGCCAAGTCCTGGCTGGTCATTAGCAAACCCGAATGCGGCGGTGCTGGACATGGGGATGCCAACACACCCACATTTGGGTCATGGGGTGCAATTTGCACAACTCTGCCCTGCAGGACAAGCCTCACTGAGCAAGTCCAACCACTTTCACTTCCACTTCTGTGGGCTTGAAAGCCACTATATTGCAAAAGGAAGGACACAAAGAAACCAAATAATTTTTCCCTCTCTGCGCTTCTGGTCTTTGTGTCTGTGTCTGATAGTTTGTCCTTTGGTCCGAAGTTTGAGGTTATGATTAACAAGGCTGGATTATTCAGGCCAAAATACAGTGTGTGGTTTGACTGAACGTTCAATATAAGTTAAAGTTAAATACTGCAATACAGAATCAAACTGTATTTTCTTTTTTTTGTCTGACATCCATTTAAACCTCTAATGCAACAATCCAAATGTTGAGCATTTAAGGTTCATTTGGTATCCAAATTAGTTGATCGTTACATTACATTACCACAAATGGTTTCATGACAAATTAAATTAGAAATGGAAAAATACTTGCAAACCAGTATTAAATCACAAATAGCTGAAATTTGACCCTTCTTATTAAAAATGATCCGGTCAATCAAAATGAACGTTTCCTGGTGGTCCAGCGGTTGCATTGTTGCTCCAGTGTGTCCGATACCCCTTGATGCATGTAATCCCAAACGCTTTCTCCACACATGTTGCACATATTTAAAATGCAGCCGTGTTAAATCCAGGTCAGTCAGCAATCTTAATCAGTTTTCTCCTGTATGCTTGTCTTCAATTAACCCTCCCCCCCCCCCGGCTATATATTACTCCTCAAAGATGCCCTATGAACTCTGCAATCCTGTTACAATAATATCAAGTTCAGCCTTGAATCATCACCGGGCCGAGATCTGTGGAAGAGCTTCAAATTTAACCCTTTGCAAAACAGCCCTCAGATATGCATCGCGTTTACACCTTGGGGATCCAATATCATTCAGGGGCGCCGTCGCCAGTCAGGCGCTCTCAGCCGAAAGGGAGCTAAGATTTTAATGATTGTGGTATGAAATCAGTTCCCTGAAATACCCATGGGGCCCCAGAAATCACACCGACGGGCTACTGTATTCGCCATAGGGCATTACAAACACTTTACTGGTGGTCTGGGAAAATGTTTTCTTTAAAAATCAGCCCTGCTTCTGTTATTGCATTATTATCGAATTAGTGTGTTTTAATTACTGCGTCATCCCAAATGCATGCACCAGGTCACAGTGGGGTGAGAGCAGAAACCGCGTCCAAACTCTCGGGTCGCCAAAGCTCGCTTTGCAATGCTGAGATGAGGGAGTGAGAAACAAACCTCAGCGAGCACATCTGTGAATTCTATTAGCTAATTGTATGCACTTCTCTTTGCACTCAACACTTGGGTTGTCCTCCAAGCAGAAGGAAGAAATTAAGAGCACTGCTGCCATGTTTTTTTATTAAATACGTGAAGAGAAAATACAATTACTGGTTAAGTGGGAACATACCACATGGGATTATGAGAGGCAAAGTATTTCAGGACTTCAGTGAGTTAATTCTTTGACATGCACATGAACATGATTCTGGTAACACCACTGTAGCTCTGCAAGCAAATGTGTAGCTAAAGACAGCTGAGGATGTGAAAGTACGTGGGCTCGGGTTGCTCATTTTGAACTTTAGGTTTGTGTTCAAATTCAGAAGAACAAAAAAATGCAGTGAACGTGATGGGAAATGTAGTTTTTGCTCGAGTCGCCTGTTTGTGGGGAACCTACTGCCAGTCTGGGAAAGATAAATTCGCTGGATTCGTCGCACCAATTGAATTTCAATCCTAAAATCTATGATAAAGGCAGACAGCTCAGCCTTAACCAGGTTGTGGTAAAATGAGCATATTTGAGGGGGGGGCAACAAAAGATTTTGTTTTCGTATCTGGATCGCTCCGAAAATTAAATGGGATCTAAGTTAGATCAAGGCCCATCTTATATTTTTATGATCAAGATCCATCCAGCAGTTTTTCTGAAATCCTGCTAACAAACAGACAAACAAACAAACGCCGTCAAAAGCATAACCTCCTTTGACTGAAGAGGACTTTGCAGACCTGTCAGGTTCCCACGGATGTTGCCTCTCCACTCCGATCATGCCGCTTGTCCATAAAAGCCACGAGCCAAGCCGCGTTTCTGTCCCCCCCCCCCCCCCAGTAGCGGATGCCTGCCATCTTCACGAAGATTTTACAGATTTAATACATAAATACCACTAAATTGATATTATATAAGATTTTTTATTTTATTTTGCAGGATAGAGTTTTTATTTCTGAAGGGATTTTGGATTAAGTCGCACAAATCCAACCACAGAGTATCAATTTACACCAAAGCTGAGAAACAACTGGAGCTCCTCCAACAGAAAACTATTTTTTGAAAGAGAAAAGAGTTGCTGTCTGGCTCACAGCAAAGAGTGTTATATAATGCAATTAAAAATCATTCTCTAGTCTCTGTGCCCCCCCCCCCCCCCCCCCATCATATTCGCTTTCTCTTCTACTCTCCTATTGCCTTCAATTCATTCTCTTCTCCCTGATGTTCTTTGTGATCTGAGGCCGTTTGGCTGTGAATAGATAATGACTGAGCAAGAGCTTTTGTTTACCGTGGATACCAAAGGATTAGAGGGATTACAAATGGTGCCGCTCCCGTAAAAATCCGTCCAGGCTGTACGGAGGTGCTGACAGTTACGCTGTAAAAGATTACAGAACCTGTATTATGGAAGCTTTTTCCTGCACATGGTGATGAGAGACTTGAAGAAAGGCCGACTGTTACAGCGTTAAGCTCCAGAGGAACGAGGCGGTTCCTGTATTTGCTTCTTGCTTGTTCTGAGCTGTGGGCCACACTATGCAGCCTTGGCTGTGGAAGTGACATCACGTTCCACCTTGACCTCTTACCCTGCATATTCCCTAACGCTCGTGGTATCCCATGAAGAATTATGGATCTTCTGCTTCCAACTTTAAGCTCTCCTGTGGTCAGAAATCAAGTAGGTGTTCAGTTTCACAGTTCTTTGGCCCCAGCACAAATACACGACAGCCTCTCCGATTGCGCTTGATAATATTTATCCTCAATTATAATTCCACAGATATGGCTTCTCGAGTGGAGTACAGTGGCAGCAGGCAAAGCGGAGTGGCCTTGAGCCCTCAGCCAGGACTTGCTGAACTGGGTTCCTGCTTGAACCCCAGACAAATCATGTTCTCAGCAGTGGAGCAAAATAAACAATGGAGCCATTAAGGGCTCCAACGCAATAGAGAAACACTCGGCTGTATATTTGTCCATGTGATGAGAGCATGCATCGCCATGGTGAAATGTGAGACCGGTGATAATACACTGCGTCACATGTGAGGGCCTCTTGTTAGGTGCGACCTCGACAGAGTTAACTCCCAACACTAGGTAAAGTCAAAGATAAGAGTATTTATGGCTTTAGTTGAGCAACGCACCCCGGAACACGAAGCCGTAAAACGGTCAAACGTAACGATGATAAATGCCCCTGTGTGGAGAGACTCTCCTCAGTCGCACTCTAAATAGGATGACAGACAAAAAACAGATGAATGATCATTTGCATAATGGAAAGAGCACTTTGTTGGTTTGGTAAATAATTTACTGGCCACAAGAATAAAGTTATTACTAAACGTGGATTAGAAACTCCTGAGGGAACAGATGGTAGAAGAAGAAAACAATTCTATTACACTCTGACAGGGAGGGTGTATGATTGGCAATTTAATTTAAAATAGAACATCAATCAAATGGGTGACCCTAAAACAGCTTTACTGAAATCAGCTAGCCTTTTGTTCAGGTTCAGAAAATACTCTGATGTAGAAACTCACACACTCTGAACAGTTTACACTTTCAAAAAAAGATGACTCTGACATGACTGCAGGCCAAACAGAAGACTGTCGTGTTACGCAGTCATGAATTAAAGCACATCCTATTTCAAACATGTGGCAACAATGTTGGAATAACTCAGCAAATTCTGCATTCACCCCCCGACCCCCACAGCTTGAATATATTTTGTAAAAACAGAGGCTTAAAACTGATCATTGTCGGGCTGAAACACTTCTGAGGAGACCGACTAACAGCAGCTGATAATCAGTAATTAAGTTATAGGGAATAGTAACTACTGAGCTGTCGTGTATTCCACCGCGTTCCGACGATATTCAGTTAAGAATTCAGTCAACAACAAAAGTTAAAATCTAACTTTCACAAAATATGCCATGGTGGCAGGGTTTTGGACAAAACCTACCGTCCAACCAACCAACCAGGTGACCGAGCCAAGGAGAGATCCCGCCCCAAAGCATTTCGGCCAGAGGCTAAACTGCAAAGACCTAATAGAGTAAACTGCAAGGGAAACGTCTAAAACGAGCTAAACAGCAGGCCACCCACTCTGGATGGTCAGACAAATCATTTAGAGATAATGAGCAAAATAAGCCCTTTAGTGGAAAGCAGCCCAGGCCACGGAGTCATGTGACCCACTGTCAATATAAAAACTCAATTACAGCCAGTATAAGGTTCAGCATTTAAAACTAATAATAATAATAATTCATCAAGTAAGAATGAGCACTGACTGTACACCATTAAACTCAACGACCCACAGATCCATATTAGCGAGCCTCTCTTTATTACATCAGGCTGACCTGTAATTGCTGAGACTCCCAACATTGCGTGCATTATGGGTAAAAATCCAAACTCGGAACATAAGGAGCAATATTTTACTTGGCCAATCAAGCGCGAACATGAATCTCATTACCTTTGGAATTCATTGCCTCACATTGTGGCAACCCGTACATCTTGAGATCATCCGTCTCCTTTCTGATTGGCCACAATTCACTGTAAACGCTGGAGGATCAGCCTGCGATTTGTCGATTGTCTTGACTATTGGAAGTGGCATCAGAGGATTGAGGCTTTTCTAGCAGGGGAAGTAGATGGAAATAATGAGGGGAAGCAATCGCTGCCAACCTTTGCTCTTTTTTTTTTAACCTGCACACGCATCTAGGATCTGTAATATTGTTATTGCTGGCAGGGTCTATTTTGGGCAAGTCAGCGCTTCCCCGTGATGCCCAAGAACGACATGCATGTAATTTCCTGCCAGGGTTAGTCAACTGGTTATTACTGCTGCTCAATGGCGGCTCGCTCATGTTCTGTCTCTGATTTCCACAATGTAACATGTATATTTTCCTTTTGTCAACAGCAGCAATATTTCCAGGCAAATCAAGATCGCGGTCCGAGAAGGGTTGGGTTCTCAGAAAAGTTGAGTTCATAGTGAAAGGTATGAAATGTCTGAATCAGGCCATTTATAAATATGCTCCACAAGGGCTTTGAGCAATAGCCTGTTTACTCTACCTTGTAATGTCTTATAGGATGGATTTCCAAACTGTATACATAAAGCTTGCACAAACAATACAAAGTAATTACAATGCATCTTGAATTACATGATGTTTAGCTGCTGATAACAGGAAGGTCACAGTAGTTAAATGTTATTAATGAGCGCACTGACCCAAATGCATGCCGTTTAAACCACACGGCATTGAAAGAGAGCGAAGCTTGGACTTTCTTTTCTGACGGTGATTTTAGATTTCAACAGTTTGCTGGTGTCAAAGTCGCCATGTTTTGTAATTTACCATTAAATGCGGTTAATGTGAACACCAGGATTAACTTTCCTTGAGATAAATTCACAATGACAGAGTGATTGATTGTTTGATCAGCAAACTAGGGTTTATTTGTTCCGGGAAAGATTTTAGTGATGTGTAAAACAAATTATGTCATATTTCCAGTTTGAAACTGCAACACAAAACTTTCCACAAAATGGCAAAGAAACTGTAACAGGTCAAAAGTAAAAAACAAAACAAAACCCCCATCATCTCATACATCCCCAGAATGATGTGTCTTTCAACATTGACTTATTTCACTGTTTACTGGCGATTAACTTATTGTTAATTAGTTCCACATTGGCTATTCCAAGAAGCCCCCCCCCCCCCCCCCCGCCCCATCACCGACTCCACACCCTGATGAAAACAGCATAACGTCTAACAGTAAAAGGAGTTCTTGTGGCCGAGTTGTCAAGGCGATGGATTAGAAATCCATTGGGCTTTCAAATCCTGCCGGCAACGTTTCTCTATTACTGTGTCACAGCAAGAAGGTTATGGGTTCAAAATCCGCAGCATTCCCGACATGGAATTTCTGTGTGCTCTCTCCGTCCTCAGAGACAAATAAAGCTTCTCATCTACCAGTGTATAAAATATACAATATGCATATTCAAACCTGTGCTTATATAGATACACTTATTTTCACCTCACAGCAAGAAGGTCATGGGTTCAAATCCAACTTGGGGCCTTTCTGTGAGGAGTTTGCAGGTTCTCCCCGTGTCTGCCTGGGTTTTCTCCGGGTTCTCCGGCTCCCTCCCACCATTAAAAGCATGCACCTTAGTTACAATAAATTGTCCATAGGTGTGAGTGTGTGTCTATGTGTGGCCCTGCGATAAACTGGCGACTTGTCCAGGGTGTACCCCACATCTCGCCCGTAGACTGCAGGGATAGGCTCCAGTAGATCCCATGACCCGGATTTCAGAATAAGTGGTTAAGCAAATTAAATGCTACACATGAATATTTGTATCTATGACCATGCTTATACGTAAAAAAAATGAAAATGAAATCATGTATTTTGCTGAGTTCTACGCAATAGCTGCCTCGTTCACTGTGTTTCTTGTGATAAAATATTCTGAAGTTGTTCTCCCATTCATACTGAACTATAAGGCCTAGGACAAAAAGCATGGAGCCTTTGAGAAGCTCACCCTCACAGGGCCCCCCACAGCTGAGCATCAGTATTCCTGAGCCATCAGATTGTTGGCCCGGCTGATAGCACAGCCGGCGCTGTGGGCTGTTTGCCAGGAGAACGCTAATAGCTGAATTAATGCCCGCAAGCAGCTGGGTCCATCAACCCATAGACAAGATTGCATGAAGGGTATGTGTGTTTGAACTTTCCAAATGGAGACGGAACAATCGGTGCCTCTCTCTCTGTGCCGTAACCGAAATACGGCCTGCTGTGAAAGGAGACATTGAGAGACGCATTTGGAGGACAGCCCTGAGATGTCCGATTACACCCTGTTCTAAAGGGGAGGGCGGCTCAGGCCGACCTCTTCACCTTGTGTGTTTTAGGCCCAGATGAGCCTCTGCGTCGGATAACGGCAATGAGCTCATTAGCAGAGGAGATGCAGTACGGGGGGGGTTCAAACGAAACAGAAAACATGAATTCTGCTGCTTCTGCAGGTTACGCTCTTTAATTTTTTTTTAATTGGGTGCAATCGCGAGAGCAACTTTAAATTGCGCGTTTCGCAGATTGAGCTAGAAAAACACTCCTGATTAGACACACAAGTGAGTTATCTAAACGCAGACGGAAGCAGTGGTCAACCCCCCCGACCCCCCCGACATGTAACAAGCGCTTATCAGTTGTTCCGGCGCTCTATGAAAACTTGCGGATATGTAGCGGAGGAGCACCAGTGGAGGAGGATGTCCAGGCGATAGCCTGGGATGGCCTCCCCGCCTACGGAGATGTCACTTACAGTAGTGTGTCCTTACTGCGAGATAACCAGGGGTCACCTCAGGTCAATGGAGACAATGCGCTTTTTAAGAGCTTGTTTAACCAACTGAGGAACTCATAATGGGAGTTAAATGCTGATTGATTATTGGGATTTATTTGATGTGCTGTTGTTGTTGTTTTTTGAGGCCTCAAGGAATATATATAACATATGTTGCTGTCGTTCTGAGTATACTCTGATCATAATCATTTATGTATAATTTATGGTCGATAGTGTTTTGTGTGCTACGTTAATAAGGGGAGGACATGAGTTTTTTCAACTGAAGGATATTCACATACATTATTCTTGCAAATGCAAATCTGTCACAGATATTATGCGGACAATTTCAAGATCTGGTAATTGACATTATGGGAGGGAGAAGATAAAATCAAATAAGTCTCTCGTTACTTTTTGAACGTGGGGAGGGGTCTATCTGCTCTACATCTCAGCACAATGTCAGCCTTCCTTCTAACTTGGACTCATTCACCTGCTGGTCTTTGTAGCAGCCAATCAGGGATCAGAGTGTATGCCAGAGAGGAGTTTAACATGCTGTCACCTTCCCCACAGAGCCAAAGCAGTTTAATCACCTGGAACACAGAAAACAGAGGGATGGGGGGATGGGGGGGGGGGGGGGGCGCACGCCGTCATTCACTTTGGTGTATTACAGAATTTGCGGCCCGAGGCTCTGACAACAGATATTCTGTTGAGCTTTTTTCTACCATGTAAATCCTTCAGTTCAAAAAGAATGCTGAGATCTTAATAATTCAACAGAAGGTTCTCCGAGTTCAGATAGGAGGAGGAGATATCCAGGATTTATACCCCTTTATGCCCATACGTCTCCGCTCTGGACTTCTCATGCGCGTCATTTGTAACAGCGGACAGTTTATCGCCCCGTTTTCTCACCATTCCTCCAGAAACATTAAATAAACCCTGCAGCTCTGCGAAGTGTCTGAAACTCGTGTGAAAACAAACCCAGGGTAGGACTTTTATTTATGTTACTTTTAGTCACGTTTGTTGACTTCCTCCTTCGCTCTTAGACTCCGAGGAGCCAAATGAAACGTCAAAGTTAGCTTGAACAAAAAAGAAGGCCACCTTTGGTATATTTGTAAGCAACAAAAGATTCACCGATGGTTTGGTCATTCTTAAGTGTACAGGCCTGGAGTCTAATTGTATTTCTGCTTTTGCAAAATACATTAAACTAAACTGAGTAACTAATGCTCAGTAATATTTTAACTGATGGAATAAATCCATTTTAGAGTTTATTTTAATGCTTACATGAAGCTATATGGACTTTCTGAGTCTACTACTGTCACATACACCAGTTCATACACCTGAAGCTACACCCGAGCAGTACACACACACACACACACACACACACACACAGTTATTCCCACCCGGTAGCTCATATTCCAGTAAGTGAACTTCTATTAACAAACAAACAAAGATATTCTCCTGTTTTTTTTTTGGACCCTTTGTCCAGGAACCTGCAGAGATGTGGACGGGCTGTTGATGCTAACGCCGTAGCAGCCGAGCCTTCCGATGTGCTGCTGATGGACTGTTTGCTTAGACAGTTCTCCTGCGATTGAGAGGCGATGATGGCCAGAGGGAAGTTGTCAGTCAGAGCTGGCCGGTGCTGCCGGTGCTAACAGGTGTGAACGTGTCACCATCCCCATGTCTGTACTGGAGCTGCATGGAAATGCACATGTTCAACAGCTGCAGGCAGAGTGTGTGTGTGTGTGTGTATAAATGTATCCTCATGGTGGGATTATTCTCAGAGGAAGGAAGCCCTGCACCCCCTCCCTCTATTTTTTTGTGAGCCTGTCATCGCCGCAGCTTCTCGGGGTCTCAGCGCTCCAATAGAATGAATCGGTGTGTTGGCTATATTCTGCTCCTCAGTGTTCGGGTTATGGAGTCCAGAGAGCAACAGGAAGTCAGAACACTGATCCTAAACTGTCCCGTCACCCTGCAGTGCACGTCCACTAGGAAAGTCACAGTCAGAGTCTGCGCCGGTGGCTGCATGCATCTGGCTCCTGGGAAAACCAAATTGAGTTCCTCTGTGTGAGCAACGAGGCGCTCCTCGTTTTCAGATCAGTTGTCCATCAAGGTGATATTTTTAACGGGGTGAACACAAGCTGGTTGTAAAAAGAAATTAAGAAAAATTGGAAAAGCAGATTCAGTACTAAATTCGTTCAATCATCTAATTGCATACATTTTTTTCTTTTTTTACAAATAATTATACAGTACTTTCCATACAATGATCATGCATCATACAGCAGACAGGAGGTATTCTTAGGTCGCTGGACGTAGCAGCTGTTTGTCCAGAGACATTGACCTTCCTCATCATCAAGTGTCAGGGAATGATGATATTCCTGCTGTGACAGTAGTAGCAGTATCTAATCTTTGCCCAAGGAAACTCCTCCGAGAGGCTTGGCAGGAATCACACAATCACTATTTTCTCAAGTTGTCCATCCACGACGTTAATGCTGGGATTCCCCTTCCATTCTACAAATTGTATATTTGATTTTCTCCAGTACTGCAAAATTATATACATTAGCATTTGTCACATCTAAGAAAGCTAAGGTAGAATACAAAACTGTATCGTTTGGGTTATTTTGATGGTCTATAACATTTATCCCATAATTGTTTTGTTTCTTTTGTCACTAGAACGTATGAAGAAAAGTTAACCCGTGATGATAAAACAACAGGCCCGATAGCAGGTGGTTTTATAAGGCTGTTTAAGTACAACAAACCTCACATATGACTTTATCCTTGTAATTTCAATACTTTTACGCATGATTTACATCTTTTTTGTTTTGAGTCGAGAAGCACATAAAAGGAATTCCAACAGCTGCACATCAATATTCTCATAAACAGTCAGCACACATGCAGGTTTGTGCTTACTGAGCTTGCGTTGGACCTTTTATTAGCATCCATATTGGATGCCCAGAAATAGCAGTAAATGATAATAAAACTCAAATGTGCTTCTTTCTTGCCACTAGGCTATTAAGGTGTGATTTTTAACAATGACTAAAACGTGAGCTTTACAGCCTTGTTGGAACTTAAAAAACCCAAAAGGTCATTTTTTTATTCTCCTGTAGTACCTTTGCTCATCTATTGATGGCAATCTGGCTCCATTCATACAGGTACAGCCAAGCTGCTTGACAAGTTTTTAAATGGGCTTCTGTCCCAGCATGTTAAGTCCCGGAAAAGGAGAATTACAATAAGTTATTAAGATATATTGACACCAGATGTGCCCTGCCCCTGTTCTCGACATGGCGCAGAGAGGTGCAAGCGAGACTCGCTGACCAGCCAGCATGGTTCACCAGCAGTCAATTAACACATGCACAAATGAGTACATACACGTGGTGCATAAATGCATAGCTGTAGACTCGAGCTTGCAGGCTTCATTAATAACAGCACAGCAGTCACCACAATAACTGGAACAATGCAGAATATATCATACAGATGGTCCTCACTTAACGACGTACTCGTCTAGGGACGACTGATTAACGTTAACAAGCTTTCTGAAATGTAAAAGTATGTATTTAACGACAAAAATAAATCATAGGTACGGTGAGCGGAATGCATGGGCTGCACAATTCTGAGTGAGTATGTGCATATCTAGACTATAAATGGCCTATATGTATGCAAATATATAGAAAATTAGACCACACAAAACCTTAAACAACAAAATCGTTTAGCGATGGGTTTTCTGAACGTAGCTCCGGCGTTATGCGAGGACACCGACACCCCCAACATGCACGCACACACACACACACCCACACACCCCATTGTAAACTATGGCTGTTTCTATAACTGACGGGGTTGTGGGTCCAAAGGTTACCAGCAGATGATGTCACCAACGGGCAGAGTATGGTCGCCTCAACAGAAACAAGATGAAAACAAATTTGCCTGCCATGACATGCAGTTAAAGATTTCCCCAGGCTACTCAACTTTATGTATTTGTATTTGTAGTTGTGTCATTTTGTACACTGGTTACTGCGTTCATCTGTCACACGACAGGATGTCTTTGATTGTCGTCAAATCCGGCTTGCGAGCCGGAGATAGATAACCCCTCCCCTCAATCTCTTCTCCAAACTGTCTGGCCTTTAAGGTTGAAAGCCTTTAATGTCCCAGAACTGTAACTCTGCTGCAGTTATGAACTGTCAGGATGCTGGAAACACACAAATGAACGGTGCATATCTGACTTTGATCAACCGACTAAACATCTGACAACACACTGCAGCGTAGACTGTGTGTGCAGCTGTCCACATTTATGTAACGGAAGGCAGACCATTACTTTGTTTCTAAAAAAAAAAACAATAATATATAAAAAACCTCTGAACAAGCATTTAATTAACAACTTCAAAAGGTTGAAGACACAAATGCAAAGTTTACCATTGTGTTTTGTTTTATTTTGTGTTTTTATAATAAAGTATAATACTTTGAGTAGCTGATATTGTGTGTAAAAGCAAAAGATGATTGACTTTATTTCTCAAAGCATTACAGCATAATTTGATTATTGAATGTCATCTCCTGAATCCCTGAAGAAGTGACACAATTTGAAAAGTAGAACAACTTTTATTGCTGCACAGAATCTGCTCCCGTGCGTGAACGCAGCATTCAGGACACTCAGCGGGGCATCGTTTTATTGCTCGTAATATGGGCTAAAATCATTTGTTCAACGGTCGTTGAACCCTCCCTTTGCTTCTCGCGGGCAGGAGGGGGCTGAGGACTTGGCTCGGGTTGAAACGCCAACGTGGGCCAAGGTGCCATTAGTTGCTGTGGAGCAGCTGGAAGTGATTCCGAAAACATGGCGAGAAGGAGGCCGTTTAAAACCACATAGTTTCAACTGGTTTTTCACACTGTTCTCGTTAATTTACAGCTAATAGCTTCGCGCAGCCTCGGTGGGACTTTGTTTGTGTTCAACAAGGATGACTGAAGTAAAGATGTGCAAACTGTGGCTCGATACACGGCGCAACAGCGTGGCTACTGTGTCCGAGGCGCTAATGGGCTTACCGAGGGTATATGATCCCGCACGGAGAGCGGAGGGAGGCCATCTGCTTCCTGTCTTTGACCTAGAGCGAGTTTGTTTTGGGTGTCCAGAAGCGCTGCCTTGATTTTGTTGATGCAGTGGAAAGCAAGTTTTCTTTAAGAAAACCACGCAGCTGGCAAAGACGTAGTTTTGCCACTAATCACGTTGAAGCTCATTACAAGTCGAGTAGCGTGTTTTTTTGGTGACGCATGATCAATGACAGTTTGTCTAAAAGGATTCTTCAGTTTAATCTCAGTCTTGTGCTTGCGGTGGAAAGCACCGCAACGGGCTCTCGTTTCTATTCTCTTATGCTCCGTTTGTCTCCCGTACAGTACAGCAGATAGGCAGGCCTGTTTGAGGAGCCCACCTGAGTAAACTTCCTGTGCTATCTGCCCTAATTATGGGATTATCCTTTTGGAATTCTTATGATCGCAGCAGCACACTGAGAGACAGATGCAGACGGGGGGAACAGACACATTTGCACGCACACTATTTCTGTTAGTTCTGCTTGGAATGTACAACAAGTTGTAGCAGAAAGTAGGTATTATATGTATTATATGTAATAATAACTTTTACCTGCAGGTACAGAGGTGTTCCAAATTAGAAGGCATTTCTTTACGTTATTTTTATTTATTTGTTTGTTATTCAGACGAGCAGAATGTCTGAACAATCCACAGCATGTAATGGAAAATACATTTGGACTCGTACTATGTCCAACCTCTGAATGCACCCCAGTCTGCTGGTCAGGACTAAGTGACCATTATTCAGTGTTAAATTCACCAGACCTAATAGGCTATGAGTTAGATGGGATTTATCAGATTTACAATGTTATTATCCAATCTAAAGAAAGAATATATTCCTCTCAGAATTGCCCGGCACACAGGCCCTCACTGTCGATTTAAACCAGGGTGGTGCAACGTCAGCCTAATCAGCGTGTTGTTTCCATCTCTTTGAAAATAAATGGTCCTAATAGCACATAAACGTTCCCTGTTTTGTTAATTGCCGAATCGGCCATTTCATCCACAGATCAGATAGTTTCGTTCACTATCTCTGCGATGCCTATCTTGTACGATTGCAGTCTATTTGCCCAGTTATAGTGTTTAAACACTCTGGGTTGTACTTTTTAAACATTGTTCTCGCAAATTTAAGGGCTTAAATCTTGCCAGCGACTATGTCACCGGCTGTAATCATCAGATCTTTGACTCCAGATAATTTAGTGACTTCAACGAAGGCCTTCAGGCCATTAAACGCATTATGTAATGATTTTAAAACATGCAAAATTGAAGTGAGTTGTTTTGGCATTAGTTTTATGGGCTGCTCATACAACAAATAATTATATTTAATTATTTGCTAAACACACAGTTTTATGGTTCATTTCTTCCAGTGCTCGTTCCACCGTGAACACTTAATCTCCTCTGAGGTTTTTTCTTTCTTTCTATGCAATCAAACGGGTGCGATGCTTGAGCTTCTGTAAGCGAGGAATTTAAAACTCCTACAATGAGAAAAGATCCACCCCATAAAGCATTCCTCTCTCACGTCACATCGGACCTTCATCCAGCACCAGACTGACTGACTGTTGACCTGTTCATTGTCCTGAAGGAGACTTATTTTTTGCTGCTGCCAAGACTGGCCCTTAGAGGCCCCTGTTATAACCAGATGTATACATATCAGCCGTGCTGATTTACATTTATCGACCATGGCAGCCCTACTGTATAAAATCCCACTGCATCAGTAAAAGAAAACAGACTTCTTCTTTCAATGTGTGAATGTTTTGTAGGCGTCGGTCCCTTTATTGTGTCACTATCGGCACGTAAGGAACGTAAAACATATATGACCTTGTAAAACAGATGTCATTTTAAGAGAGGAAAATTAATTACCCGTAGATGTTTTATTTGATTAATATATTTCCAGTCTTTAAATACATATAACATGTACAAATACATACCTTACATGCAGTAATATGCAATAAATTGTGGGCAGTTTTGATAACTGGACTTAGTTATAAAAACGGTTTCCTACTTTAGCAACTTCTCAAATGAGCACTTTAGCACACATTCCTAATAATATAATGGCATTCATAAGCCAACACATCTGCTCCTCAGGAGCGAACCAGCACGACCTTTGCAAAGCGCCACACATTTGCTTGGGCTGCCACACATATACCCACACACCAACCAGCCATTTGGGAATTTAGCGGGGGATGAATCTGCAGACCTTGCTGCCCGTGGTGACTGCAGCTCAGCCTCCTGAGTCACAGCCAGCCAGGTGGGAAAAACATTCCAAGTTGTTGTACCCAAATTAAGTTTGTGTTTCGTCTTATCAAGAGAAACAGATATTTTGTGCTCACCTCGGAGTCAAGGACGATCACCAGATTCCTTCGGACAATATCTCGTCTGTGATATGAATGTACCTGCTGACAATTTTCCAGATTAAATGTAATTTTTCAGTATCTTGTTTGATTCTGTGTTTTGAAATGATGCTGACTCGCATAAATCGGTCTCAGATTTAACATTTGATCCGATTCATGAGGCTGGCCTATACGTTTGCTATTTAGGATAAATGCACGTTTCCCTGAATCTCTGTTATGGAGGTGGTGAGTGCAAAAATAGCACGATCCATAAAGTACCGAAGCACATTTATGGGAAATTTGCCAGCACAAAATATTCCAGAAATTTACTTTAATTCTCCAACGCTGCATCTAACCCACCCATGGAGTCTGATGACCGAAGGTGGAGGTCTGTAGACGGTGGCAGAGAGGTGTGTATGTTTGTATGTGGGGTGGGGGGGGCAAGTGTAAGATATGTTTGTCATACTGGCAGTTTCCTGGCCATGACTTGTGTCTCCACATCCAGAGGATGATGGGATATTTACAGAGTCTGTGGTGAAGGTGGAATGCGACTATAAGGTGGGCAGCCATCCCACACGTATGTGCTGGAACATCTGTATTTTTAACATGTGATGTGTTTTGGGGGAGCGCATGCACATCCAAATATTTTCCCAGTTAATTTTCTGTCCACAGCCTTTTCCAAATTGTGTGTCGGATTTATTCTGTCACGGATAAAAGGCTCCTTTCAGTGAAGCGCAGGTCAGTCTTGACCGATCCGACTGACCACAAACACCAAAGACTTCTTGCTAGAACCTTTCTGATGCTTGTGAT
Source organism: Brachionichthys hirsutus (assembly GCF_040956055.1). Lineage (NCBI taxonomy): Eukaryota > Metazoa > Chordata > Actinopteri > Lophiiformes > Brachionichthyidae > Brachionichthys > Brachionichthys hirsutus. Next base: position 7,671,183 of record NC_090912.1, read on the forward strand.
AACAGTTTGCCAAATCTAGGTTTGCCAGTTTGGTTGCAATCAAGCAAACAGGAAACTGACATCGTTCACTCTATGCTCTATTAATGCTAATTGGTGAACAAATACCCAACATTTAAATGTCATTTATCTCAAAATAAACGTTTTTCAACAACTTGAAATATCTTATTAAACGATCTATAGATTTAAAGAATGATAATTACAAAGACATGCTTCGTGGGTGTTTCACTTCAATCTCCTCTGCAGGCGGCTGCTGCTGGCCTGGCAGCACGCACTCAGGGATGTTGTTGCTCCACTTTCATAGTCTGATACGGTACAAGATATGAGACATAGTAAGAGGTTCTTGGCAGAGACCGTCCAGTGTATGAAACGTATGAACTGTTGAAAGTTGCACTTTAACGTTACCAGTAAAAATATCAGTTAGAGGTCAGAAAGAGTTTGTCTTAAAATGTGTACAACAATTTAAGATACAGTATTACATTTTCTCTAATGAACATTCATTCATTCATTCTCAATAAATTATTTTGGTCTTTATCCAATGTCCTTGCAGGACGCTGATATTTAGGACAAGTAACGCCTCCTCAATTGATGACTGATTCTCTGATTTACACGACAGATCAATATTTCAGGCAACAGTAAAACAAGTTGGGATGTTTTAAATTAGCTGACGTGATGATTTTCTTGGAAAATGTAATATGGTTTCAAGATAAATATCAGGAATGACCAGTTTACAATGCCAAAATGTTCTTTCTTTGTACAAATAAGATATTCTGACTGTTTGGGCATTTCTTAACAGTTGTGACAGAAGTAATCGGTGAAATTAGCAAACTTTACTCAATGCCTTCTTTCAACCTTGAAATCTACAATTTCAAGGTGTTTTTGAGCAAGAAGAAACAAACAATATATTGTGTTTCCTCCCGAGTAAAATATTTTACAAGTGGTTTAGAAGTCAGTAAATTAGATGCTGTTGGGCCAACCTGGAAATCTGTCTTTATATTCAATAGGAAAAGAGGTGTTTAGAACGTTGGTGCTGGGGAAAATGATCCCATGTGCCGTTAAGTTTAACACAGAGATGCTCGTTGCACTGCTGCTTTAATGCGAGGGCACGCATGTCACCAGCTGTCCGGGATTATTAGCCGGGACGCTGAGTAGTGAATGCAGCAATTGACGCCCAGAAGGCTGGTGTTGTCAATGTTACGAGGTGGGTGACACGAGGCAGACCACGACTATAACAGGTGTAAACAAAGGTCGGAAGGGAGCAGGTCTCTGGAAAAGGCCCATTATCGAACATGCAGAGTGGGAAAGGAAATTCAATTTCCCCGCTGGCCCCGTTAAACTGATCACATCTCAGCTACTTGCACAGTAGCCCGAAATGATTAAACTACCGCAAGTTCGAGGTTAAATCTGCAACAGTACAAATTGCTATCCCTCCTCACTCAATAGCTTCTGTTGAATATTGGTTGAGAACTAAACCCGTGCTCCAGGAGTCTATAACACAGAGCTGGTCTTCACATGCAGGGCTCCTTTATCCATTATGTAAGCTGTGGTCCTGCCCTGCACGTCTAGACAGAGGCAAAGGAAGAAATATCTGCCAGCATGAACCGTACTGTAAAAGGAGCCATTCTGAAGGGAGGTTAATTACTTTTTCCTTCCTGATAACCTCTTATTAATTTTGACATTTTACCCTCCCTTGCTAAATATTAAAACTGCTCATGTTGAGTAAATACCTCCTGGAAAAGAAAACAATTGTGGGGTAAATTTGGCCCATAAAGATTTTTGTCATCATGCCACATCAACAGTGGGCATATAAATTTACTAAGCTTACTTGTTTGGTTTTATGGCAAATAAAGGTACAAGATGTTAATATTTTAGCCAATAGAAACTTAAAAAAAAAAAAAATCCTTTTGCTCCAACTTGGAGAACAAAATAACAAAATTCCTTAATAATAAAGGAAACATGTTAAATCCTCCAACTCTGGTCACATCTTATTGATAGCCCACTAAGTAAATTTGAAATAAAATAGCACAAATCATACTTGATACACTGAATTAAGCCTGAACTAATATGATCTGAATGCACCAGTGTTTTGTCCATCGCTGTTACAACTGGCCCGGTCCAACTAGACAGATCAACTTTCAGTCATTAGAGCATTTAGATGACTGACAGACTGAGAAGACCTTGTCCTGCTGCCTTCCGCCATCTCCCAGGCTACTGAACATCCTGTCACCAGGCCTCATAGTGTAAAACCGCCGGCTCTGCCGGCAACATGACTGGCAGTGGAGAAAAAATAAACAGCACTGGATTATGATAATTGGTTGGTCAGCCCGACTGCCGCGCAAAAGACATGCTCAATTAATCAACTGTTCTGTTGAACCCTTTTATAGCCAACACAACAATAACTTCTTAACACATGGCAATCATTTTCTTTAATTAAAAACTGAAATAAATACTGCCTTATTACAACAAAATCACTGGTCGTTACACACAATCCAGCTATCGCCCGACGCCTGGAGATTTTTCAAGCCGATCCAGGGGTAATCAAGCCAATTGCAGAGTGTCTTTTTATGACCTTGTGCCTGTTATAGTCATGGCAACTCTCATGGCTGCGCTTTAAAAATGTACCGACACGTATAAGAAACAGTATGCTCAAAAAACAAGTTGTTATTTAACATTAAAAGTGGCTTATTACTGCAGTATTTACTATAAATAATCAGTTTTCTACTCATACCAAAGTGATGACACGGTTCTACTTAAAGGCATCTTGAATTGCTCTCATCTGACCAACTATTTTTCTTTAGCATACCTGAATAGAAAGTGTCAAGTTTAACTGAGAATTGGTTGGGCATTATTAAAAACAAAAAAATCTGACTCAACTTTAGCACGAGTGAACACAGTGAATACAACCGTAATGAAAAAAATCAAAAAGGATAAAGCAGAAAATAAAGGAAGGAGAATGTAAGTTCTTAAAAATGAAAGCATAAGTGAAGCCAGCATTGGATCAAATATGTTGTCAGTAGCTTTTTATGTCTTATAAATACAATATTTGGTAAAATAATTTGGATTTTGTTGAGATTTTTTGTTTAGATTTCGCAGCACATCAGCAACAACGATCTGCATAAAAGCTGCACACTGGTTAAAGAGCTTAATGCTTACCTAGCGGCCGGTGTCAAGATATCATCAATATCTGCAATAGGGATTGTTGATTGTTGGTCTGTAATGAAAATTGACATATTTCTGGTTTGCAGGAAAATCTTAAAATCTGTTTTCTGATTTTTCTACCAAGCATTTCTAATTTTGACCAAAATGCCAGTCATGATGGTTCCAGTAGGTTTTCCTTGTATTTTGCTAATGAAGCCAATGTTAACATGTTAAATCAGCAAGCATTGTGGTGAATGGTGAAAACATCGCTGCCGATGACTGTGGAGGATCCCTCCGCCTGACACATCCTCACCCTGATTTAATTCCTTTCGCTCCTCTCTCAATCGACCTCCCCTCCTCTTGTGGTCCAATAAAAAAAAGGAAAAAGCAGCTGCTTCGAAACCACATTCACCCAGACAGACTGTAGAGCCTGTTTAAAAAGACCTTTCTATTTCTCTTCTGAGTGACCTGGGCTGCTGGCGCTGGGCTAGGTAAGAGCAGACTTTGGGAGGAGACAGACCGTAATCTCAGCCTTAATCCATTTTAATCAACAATAACACACTACCTCCAGTCCCAGGGTGAAGCTACAGAGTATTTTCTGAGCCGAGGCAACACTGATATATGGCTTTGATTTATTTGGGTTTTATTTGGCTCAAATTGTTTGAGTTACAGATCCCACAGCTCAGTCCTCCTCCCCCCCCCCTCCAATAATTAATCGGTAGAGCTTCGAGCTGTGCTTAATTGCAAAAGAATGATGATGTCATAGGAGCATTTCATTAATGATCTTATGAGCTGTCATTTGGCCACATCCGTTTGTATAAATAAACTGTTTTGAACGAATTTCATGGACCAGTATTAAGGAATAAATGGCCGTCTACAAACTTAAGCTCAGAAAAACCAAGTTTTATAAGGCAGTATCAGGACAATCATGGAGGCGGGGAACGATAGAAGGGTGGCGCCTGAAAGGGGAGGAGCATGAATCAGCTGACTGGTGAGCTGTGCTAATTCATTACATTAATCTGATTCAACTGTCCAAATCTGTATTTGAATATTTTTGTGCACATTTTATATCATTTGAAAGAAAAAGTTATATAGATATATAAGTATAAAAAAAAAAAGACTGCAGCGCTGCTTGGACAGTTTTTTTTTTAGCGAGAGCTGCCAAGATATTCCTGCCTTCTATTGAATATAATGGCTCTACATGGCACTCGTAATGCTCCCAGCGGCAAAACAAAAGAAAACAAAGACATTGGCAGGAGGCTGTGACTTTTCCTGGAAGGGAGGCAAGATAACTTAGGCCACTAAGCTATATTATGTTCGAGCTAAACCGACATAAATGTTTTTATATCCTGCCTCGTCATGAGCACGAGCCTCATTTCCATAGTGCACAGTAATACGATGTGGCTCAGCTGGAAGAAAATGCAGACATTTAACTGCTCACTCGGTCTGGAGGGTATTTTGAGTATAAATGGGAAATATTCAACGATATTTTTTAGCACCACATGCAATTTGTGTTTCCCACACTTTATTATTTTAAAACTTTCTCTCAAAACATGTCAGAATTCCAATAACAGAGGCATTCAATGAACTGTGGAAAGCAAAGCATCCTGAGAGGGTGGTTGCACTCTCTTGCAAAAAAAACAAACAAAAAAACTACAAGATGACCTTTATTTGATCTATGCCTATAAATTGAATACATTTAAAATGTGAATTCTGCAAGTCCTGATCCTAGTTACTGTGACACCTCAGTGTATTTTTAGACCAGACACAGCATGACTCCTTCAATGGTACACAGACTGAATTACACTTGCTGAAGTTGTATCCATCCCCATTATGCTGTAATTAAAGGTCCCATCCAACCTGACAAGTGCCTTCTTTGTTCAGTAAGTCTCTTTAAGTGACAGGATGTGTTATACATCATTTGGTTGATTGGATGTGATAGGTTCTGCACACTACCAGTATTTTGCCTCGTACATTCAGGTCCAGTTTTTTGGCAACACGCTCCGTCTGCATCCTCGATCTCTCAGCTAACTCTGAATTGGCGCTTTTGTCCGTCCGTGCAGATCTAAATCTTCAAGGCCGACGCTGTGCTCTTGTGCGCTGTCACGATGGGAATGGGGACTGGGGACTGGGGCTGCCGGCAGATCTGCTGTTTGCTTTGGCTAGAAATCAAAGGACAAGTGGAGGCGGGGATGCGTGGGGTAGCGGGGAGGTGATGTGGCTTGACGTGGGATGGTGGAGGTGATACAGTGTCTGAGGTACACCGTAGCTTTGTGCCCCTAAACAGGAAGCCACATTCAGTGGTCATCCCTGAGGGGAGGGATCAGATTTTCCCGACCACCTCTGCCTTGTCATCAACTTACCATGCTCTTCCTGATCCTGACAAGATCTGCATGCGTCAGGACCAGCAACAAGCAACCCACCCCCTGCTAATCTGGCCGTATCCCTGTCCTTGAATTTGTTTACTTTGGTGCACATGACTGAGCTCCTTGGAAACAGATACAACATGCTGTTATGAATGTGACAATATAAAAGCCTCCTCTAAAAACAAAAAAACAAAAAAAGAGAAAGAGAAAGCAATGAAACTGCTGTTCACAGCCCTTCGACTCAGCAGATCGCGTTTCATGACTGCGGCGCAATTCTGTTGCGAGTGACAGCTAAGCTTTTGTTATCGCAGAGACGGCTGACCCCCCGTCGAAGCTGCAGAAAGCAAACAGGCTACGACATACCCGGAAACCACACTGTTGCTCTTATATTCTTCATAGGATTACCAGATTATTCACTTATGTGTCCATTTATGAGGTGCAGAGTTTGATTTTGTATCAAGTGTAAGCCACATCCTACAAATAAAGATATCCTATTTTGTGATTTTTTTGCAAGCACAAAATTCCTATTCGATGGACAAGGCCATTTATCACTGTCAGAGCCACGAATCGCTTAAAGCCGCTCCGCCGTAAGAAATCCCTGTTTTGACAGGCTTTCTAGAGGCAGGCACAGTCGAGGCTGGAAAAGGCGCTGTAGGGGGTTTTCTGGCATGCACCGCTTTGACGTCCCCAGGCCCCTCTCGCATTCAGGTATAAAAGCCCTTGAGCAGCACGGCCAGGCTAACCTTGCAGCGCCACGTTGTCTGCTGCAGCCCTGCCTGCCGCTGAAATAGACACAACCTCACACCAAGACATGGCTTCACAGCGAGCAGAAATCGGAATATTCAAAAGATCCACAACTCATTCATCACTTCCCCATAATGAATCAAACCCGAGTTGGCTTTCTTGCAGTAGATGTGCTCATAGGTTTGGGTTATGAAAATTGAGGCGTGAATTGCAGTGCATTGGGCAAAATTAAACACACTTGCAAGAATTAAGTATTTATATTCTAAATGTACATGCACAGTGGCGTAGTGGGTATTGCTTTCACCTCACAGCCAGAAGGCACTGGGTTTGAATCCTACCAGTGCAGAGTTTGTATGTTCTCCCCGTTTCTGCGTGGGGTGTTCTCCGGGTTCCTCCCACCTCCAAAACCATGCAATTTAGGTGAATTGATTACTCTAAATTGTCTGTAGTGTGTGAGTGTGTATACGCGAGTGGTTGTTTGTCTCTGTGTGGCCCCGCGATGTGCCGGCGAAGCATCCGAGGTGGAACCCGCCTCTCACCCGTAGCAAGCTGGGATAGGCTCCGGCAACTCGCTGTGACCCACAAAGCGGAAAAGCGGAAGGAAATGGACGACATGATGTGTCTCTGTTTTGATGCATGCATTCTGCTGGTGAAGGTCACACACTCATCTCTTCAAAAAGTTGCAGTTAATCAAGATTGTTGAGATGATATTGACTGTTTTTTGTCTTCAGGAGATTTCAGCTGTTCTTTTTTTCACATGTTGTAAAGCCGTTGCATCAAGGTTTCCTCCGGGGAGCAGGTAACGCCCTTCTGGGCCCCCTCCATCCCAGATGATCAACAGATGAGTCCACATGCCATTCACCTTTGTTTCCTGTTCAGCAGCACAGCGGATATCAAAACCACACATGTTCCTTTCGTGTTCTCGATTCCCTGTCTGGGAATAACCCCCTGAGGGTCAAACCTTGGCTTCTTCTTCTTCTTCCTGCTATTTGCGGGTCAAAGGCGATGGCCTGCCGGTGAGGCTTTTCCAAACTACGGCTCTCTCCTAGATTCACACAGAAGCCTCCAGTTAGAAGAGGGCAGCAGCAACGTCCGTCCATCCGAAGGCAATGAGCCTAGAACAATGTCCGTTGCCAGGAAAAAAAGAATTGATGTGAAAGAAAAAGAGGCAATAGATAGAGCACATGCTGTTTCATTGATAACCACTTAAATAGATTGTTTGACAGATGAAGTCAATAACTCAAAAAAAATGGAATGATGGAATATTATGAATAAAGAGAATTTGAATGGGTCTCAGAGCTTTTTTCTTGGGCCTCATTAGTGTCATGACGGATTTCCCCTCCGATATTGAGGTCAGGTCTCCTTGAGGGACCCCTGTACCATGGAAGCGGATCTGTCAAGTAGAGTGATGATGATGGGAACCCTTTGACACGTGTACTTCTACAGTGAGAGGATATGCATAATGCATGCGGCTTTAACCAAACATCCAGCACCCGACTCCACGCGGGTTGTTATCTGGTGTGTGACTCGGGCTCTCTTCCTGTGTTGGACGGTGGATCAAATTCTTGGGAGGCCCTGCTTCCTCCAGCGTACACATGTAAATACTCACTGGGCACAGGCTGCAAAGCATGCATGTCCGCGCAAACACTGCAGGAAAACGCACACACGTGCAATCACACTCCTCCCAGCTGATTGTCACCAGCAGCAGATGTTGTGTTGCAACAACATCTGAGTTGAAGTTAAGAAAGAGATTATCTGCACATGCAGGATAAGTAGGTTTCTGCATCAGCTTAAAGGACACAGTGCGCTAATAACGAGTACATGATAAATTAGTTTCTTCTTAAAGATGCCTTTCTGAGTAGAGGATGTATTTACAGCGCACACTTGAACACTTTGAAGATGATAACAACAGAAACTGATGGAGCAGGAAGACGTTTCTCCGCTCTGGTTGCTACACAGCCGTGCCTGGCCTCTCCCCTGGGCCCCGGTGGAGGATGTGTAGGCTAACCTCGAAGACATCTGGCATGATAGAGCAAGTCTACACGGGCTAGTCAGGTTTGCAGATACAACACACACACACACACACCGTTGTTGTTATCTACCATAAACTTCAGGAGCAGCCGGCATTTAAAGGTTTTCTTACTAAAGCGGCTGTGTTGGAATTGATCGATTCGATCTTCGGTCCCGTGCGACGTGCCAGATATATATGAGGAGGCGGTTTAGGTAACTGCTTCTTGTCTTTTTTTGTGTTTTCGCCACTTCATTTTCTGCTTCATGCAATGGCAGACAGCAGTTCAAACACTGGGAGAAATATTTTCAAAGGTTATCACCACCTCAAACTTGATCATTACAACTGAAGAACTCTGTAGTTGATGTGTTGATTACGTCGGTTTGGGGGCTTATAGCCGTTTAAACTCGGTGCTCTGTCCTCAAGTCTTGTAAAAGGCCGGTTTAGCCCCACGGCCGTTCTGATTAAGAGGGACCACAGGAGCGCTCTGATCTTCAGCTGAAAGGGAATCTTTCCCAGGGTGCCATCCAGGCCCCATTTGACTGGGTTTTACACTCTAAGTGCGTTATACGACTGCTTTGTGGCTTCAGTGAACTGTGAGTCCCCCCTGAAAACGAACCTCTGGCTTCAAGGAGCCGTGTTTTTAGTTCCGTCAGACCAGAGTCAGACTCAGCGCTGTGACCGAGCCCACTGATGTAAACATTTTTATGCTTCTCTAGAGGTAACCCACATGGATCTGAATAAGCTACAACTGTTCTGAAGACTCTAATACTCTTATTCTTTGTTAGAGCCATTACATCTGCAAAATCTATTCTGCACATAATTAAATTGGCCTTTAAAAAAAACATTACAGATATTATAAGCTTACTTATAATAAATCACATTGGCCATAGCATGTACTAAACACAATAGTTTGGAGGTGTCACGGCCTAAGGCAGGTAAGAACCCAATTGCGAGGCGGTCGAGTGGGAATACAAAAACAGCTTTTATTGTCGGTTAAGACGGTCAGGCAGCTAGATCCGAGGGAGCAGGGGAAGAGGCAGAGTCCGGGAAGCAGGCAGGGTCGGTACACGGGAGGTCAGTTTTAAGTGCTGGAGCGTAGTAACATCACTGACAATCTGGCAGGGGTGTAGTGTGTGAGCAGAGTATATGTAGTGTCCGGGCTGATTGCTGATGTGATGCAGGTAATGACGGGAACACAGGTGACAGGAATGAACTGATTGCAGGAGCACCGGGAGGTGAAAACAGGGAGAGTTAGTGGGGGAATGACACCGGCCCGCCTCAAGGTGTGACAGGTAATACTGCATATCATACATACTGTAGCAATCCCAGTGCTGGATTTAGTCAGATAGTAACGGATTTACAAAGTCAGAATACAAAAATCAGCCTCAATAAAATAGCAAAAAAACATGTGTTTAAATTATAGTTACACTGTAATTGATTATTTAATTATGTTTTCATCTTTAATATGTTTAAAACTATACTTATTTTTGCTAAAAATGATAGGATTTATATTAAAAGTACGTTACTTGTCTTGATTTGCTAATGGATACTTTGTTGATTCCTGCTTTGATTTGAGATTTTATCAGTTTTAACTAAACTGAAAATTAATTTTTATTTTTTTTTCAATACAAGCTAATACAATAAAAGAAAAAAAAAACATGCAAAAAAGGAACCTCAGTGCTACACCGGTAGCATGTGTCTGTCCAATATTTGTAAGGGTTGTCTGAGTTGACGGTTTTAATTTTCATAAATATCAAAGTATTCATATAAAACTGCATTTAATGTAATCCATTGGATTGCTTTATAGCTTGTAATTACACTCAGCGACAGACTACATTTAAAGAAACCCGACCTGGCGCTGTGTGTAGCACAGTAAGTGCGACAGGCTGTAAGTGACGTGCTCGCACTGGCACAGCTTTCCCTCTCATTTACAGTTGGCCGTGTGACAGTGTGCAGAACACAGATCCAGGCCTGCAGCTGCTTATTTACTAAAGAGCAATCACAGCCAACAGACAGGAGCGAGAGGAGTGGGCAGGACGGGGGTCTCCCGGGGCCTGACTGGGAGTGTGGGGGGGCAACACAGTGTCTGACAAAAGCATAAACATATGGGACCCCACCGAACCCTCAGGGCTGCATCACTGCCGGACGCAGACTCACCTTCACTGTCTCTCTCACACACACACACACACACACACTACTGTTTCAAAAGCTTCATCGGTTTCTTTTAGAATCACAAATTTTTGGGCAACAGTAAGCAGAAAACTGCTTATGTTCTGAATTTGTAGCTATGTTCTAATTAAATATAGCAGTATTGACCTTGATGAAACATGATCGACTGAAAAGAACCCTGGCTGATAGCATCAAACTCGGTTTAATCGTACACAGGCAGAACAACGATACAAAAGTACACTGGAGAGCAAATATCTATTGTACCTCAGAAATTCTCTGATCACTTTGGTTGGAAAACTACTGACTAAATTAAACTAAACTAAATCCACTGGAATCGAATGGATGCAACAGTCTGAGAAGGTTTCCCGAAACCTGCCACAGGATCATTGAGGATCTTGATCATTGCTGCAAACTGTTCCTGTGAGTTTCATTGATGCAGCCTTCGCTGAGGTTTGTGGGTGGACAGCCAGAGGCCTGCAACTTCTCTATTTAGAGCATTTGGTGTTTCCAGAGAGGAGATCTGCACAAGCTCAGACAGCATTTCAGCACTGTGGAGTCGGTCTGTGTTGCTGCTTCGACTAGCAGCTACCCTCCTTCTTTCCCTATCGCTTCCAGAGAAAGGAACAGAGATGGCTCGGCTGGACTCACATCAGAGGAAAAGGGGAAAGAGAAAAGCGGAAGAACTTTGACGGGTCTCAAGTTATACTCCCGAGGGATCTCTTCAAAGACATGCATGCAAAGATAAGTGGAACTCAGTTGAGTTAATGGAATTCTGTACATCCAAGTGTCTCAAGCCATTCACTTTCATCTGCTTTTGACCGATGTTTGACCACAGTGCTATCCTCTGGGTCTTTCAGTCTTGAGTCTTTGCCCACTTCGGATACAACAGATGTTGGTGTCCAATGGTCCCTCTGTATACTGTATACTGTACTTTCTGCTTGTCCCTTGAGGGGTTGCCACAGCAAACCAACCTTCTCCACTTCACCCTGTCCTTTGCATCATCCTCCCCAACCCCAACACCAGCGACTCTCATGTCCTCCCTCACTACGTCCATGTATCTTCTCCTAGGTCGACCTCTAGTCCTGTTCCCTGGCAGTTCCATCCTCAACATGCTCCCTACGCAAACGGATATGACCACCCACAAACTATCTGTCGACCCGTACATACAGTATGTCCATTGTCCTATGTCTACATCGATAGAACTGTGGTAGGGGACACTGATGTTTCAAATGTTTCCATGAAAGCAAATATGGAGATTTACCCAATAATGGCTGCAAAATGATTCACTCGCTGAACAAATACAGCTAGATGTGAGGATGGACTTTGTACACTTTTATTACTTCACTTTTTTCCTCTTTGTTGTTTGTATACACATTTGCCATGTCCTGCTTGAATTGTAGGTACACTGCCAACCATTTCCATTTCACCCACATCTGTCCAGGAACACGTCCATATGCATAAGGAACGAATGTAGTAAATGTGGAGAAGGCTCCACCTGGCTCTGTATCCGTTTCTCATGCCTGAAGACGATGCTTTTTCAGTTAAGCACAACACTATAGGGTTGAATAAAATTCTATTATTCTACTACAGTATTCAATAGTCCAGTTTGTATAATAAACTGTATGCACGCCTTGATTTGTGATCACACTATGTCGCGTGTCAGGCGTCTTAATTTGGATGTCTAAAAAGACAACACACGCCGATTGCCGTGCACACCACTGTGAATAAGATCCTAGTAAAATAAATTCAGCATTTCCTCCTTCCATGAGCCAGCACACACTCTGTGGAGGAGAATCCCACTTGTCACTCCCATCATGCGTTTTGGCGATTGTATTACTCCCTGCCTACTCTGGTGGCCTAGTCACGCTTTCACAATGGCTGAGGGCTGACTGACTCCAAGACATACAAACGCATGTGTTGGAATGTGTCTCATGTTGTGGTGGGTTTTTCTAAAGCAAGCTAAAAGGCTAAGAGGTGTCACGTTATTAAATTACACACACCTTAAAACGCCTGCCTTGCACACCAGGGCCACCTCTCGTTTCTCATCCGATTCTGGATGCTTACCTCTGCAGCAAAAATATGAATATGAGCTTTTGTTTGCATAACTTTAATGAGCCCTTAATTAATATTGTCATCTCAAGAACAGGCCTCAAATCAGGCTGGCAAATTAAGGAGACACTGTGAGTGGAATGCGGATCCATTTCAAGACAAACTGACGTGAAGGACAGCATACGCAGAGGAAGAAATGCAGCCATTATGAAAACAGAATGAAATAGAGCCCAGCCTCACGCATGATACCGCTAACATGACAAGACAACATCTGTTTTCATTGGGCCTCCAGGTTGAGCCTCCAGACCAAATGATGTTTTTTTAAATAGAAACTAATATTTCCTCCTCAGTGGTGTTCAAGATGGACGGAAGTTCAGAAATCAAAACCATGACTTGTTGAAATTTAGGGTTACCTCGGTGATGGCCTTGTCTTTGTCATTATAGAATTTACTGACAACCGAAACCACGGCCCAGTGCGGGAAATCAGTACAGTATTTGCTTGTTGGAGGAACGACTCTCCACCTTTTGCTCCTTTGCAATTATCCCATCCCAAATTGAAAGGGTAGGAAACATGCATAGTATGCTGAAGCAGCAACAGGAAAGAAAGTCAGTGCAATCTCCAGTAAACATGAAACATGTAACCAACTCCTGTGCTTTATTTTGGTTTGATGAAATTTCTCTCCCACACACACACAGACACACACACGTGTAGTCTCCAGGGCTGAGTGAACACCACATGAAGGCAGGCTTTGTGCTCTGTAGCTGTGCTACCGTAGCTCACTAACACTGCAGGCCTGGCCTGCAACTAGCAGAGTGTCACCACGGAGGTGTCGGCCCAAACGTGCTGGCGACCCTGACATCAGCCTCAATTTTACCACCATGTTGGTATTTTCATGCATGCCTGTATGTGCGTGATTCTTTTTGTGTGGACTGTTTTGGGAATAGATTTTGTGTGTGTGTGTGTGTGTGCCTGCTCCTGTGTTCTATACCATTTCACACCATATTTCTCAGGAGATATCCATAGTGAATAATATTACTCAACTAAATACTGTTTTTTTTTTTAAACTATAGTTTATTTATCAAGAAATTTACAAAAAATAATAATATTTCCTTTCTTGGCATTTTCACAGAAAATAATAAACCCGGATCGGCACCTGGACTGGGATCCGGCTGAAAATGCTGCAAAAAAATCTATGAATACGTTTTTTAGATATGTCAAACACAAAACAAACACAAAACACGTAAACAAACACAAAACACCAAACTCCGCTGGCAGGCGAGGACACGACGATCGCCCCCCCAATACTTTTACTGTAATACAGTACTTCATAAGGTGAAATTGAACATAGCCATGTACTGTCAGCAGATAGCTACAATTACCTACCTTAATTGTTTTAGTGCTTGTACCACTTCGCTATGTAGACAGTCGGCTGGTGGGAACTACTTTTTCCAGAAGTCACATGACATGTTTCCAGTCTATTGGCAATGCCAAACCAAATGGCCAACCTGCACACAGTCTACACAGTACATGCAGCTGGTCTGCCTCCAAATTATTCTGGGAATGGATCCACCAGAGAATGCGAGTGTGTGGGTGTCTGTCTGTGTTTGGTGCAGCCATGTGCACGGACACGTGCGTGTGCGCGCGTTGTAAAGAGTATGCATGGCCCGCGCCAGCTACCAGTGCCCACATCCACCTATCCAGCGAGCTGTAGTTGCAGTATGCGTCTCCTCTGGGCCAAACCAAATAGCTGCTAACCCTCCTATTCTCCCACAGCTTCAGTGCCAGACCAGGACACAGCAGACAGGCACGCTCCACCTCTTAGAAAAACCAGAGGCCAGATCCCACAGCACACCTTACACAGTGCACAACAGTGCACCACACTGTAGTGGAAGCCTCCTAGGACAACTTTGGTTATTTCGTGAAAGGTTTATTACGAGAGAAAAAAAAAAGGTTTGTTTTTGTTTCTTTTCTTTTCACCGCATGAAATTCAAATGAGAATATAGCCCATGTAAGAAAAATTAATAAAAAAGCCAATGTACCCCTGAACCATTCTGCCGTTCTGTATTGCTGATGCTGAGAGTGGGAATGACAACTTTTGACAATTGCAGTTGCTATTGGCTCAAAAACTATAATTTATGAAGGGTCCACGACTGCAGGGTTTGATGACCCTTGCGTGACCAAACAACATGTCAGCACAGCATGCGAGAAGGATTTGGAATTCAATCTCTTGCCCGCCTACCATGCAGTAATCACTGTTTCTTTTAGTCATTTTTGTTTTCCTGCCTTTCATTCAGAATGTAAATATATATATATATATATATATATATATATTTACATTCTGAACGCGCTCCAGTGCTTCAAGTATCAAATGAAACCAGGAGTGTGCTGCTGCAGAAGCAGCTCGAGAGTCTGAAGGCTATTTCTCCAGTAGCGGGGTTGAACCGGACACGGCTCCGGCCCCTCCGAGGAGAGCACCAAACACCTGACCTTCCCACAACACTCACCATGGTTTCAGATTGTAAGGATTTATGAGAGAAGGTGAGAGGCTCTGGCGTCGGTTCTGCCTGCTCCGTGACCGAACCTCAGGGGTCCTGCTCTCCCCAGAGTGTTGACAGCGTTACTGCATACTTGGACCCTTGAAGGATTGGGTGTGTTTTTCTCCCAATTGTTCTGACCCCTGTAAACCATGGCCTGGCTACCAATAGTCTTTTCCGCTTGCATATAGCTCACCCTTAAATGGATCTCTCAGGTATTGGGGCCTCTCAACGTGTGCCTCTATAGGAGCCCCAGGATTGGGTTCATTAACTCTGCATTGATTGTTCAAGCTTTGAAAATGTCCAGCAACAGCGGGGATATTATAACTCCATGAAAAGGCACAGGGAGTCCCCAAGGACTAATTATGGCACAGGCAAGTAGGGTTTAAACGTGTGCTTTATATATATATATTAGCCACATTTCCCCATTTTCACTTGTGAAAAGTCTTGCTTGAGTAATAATTTCTATTAGTCTACATATTATCATGACAAGGTGGCTACTTTGCATTAACAGAAATATTTCCTTCTGGAACTTATTAAAGGTTTCCTTGCTTCGGAATCTTACAACAGCAGTGCAACAAAGTGTTTAACATGTAGTGGGTTTTGCAGTTGCTTCCTTATCAATGCAACAGGCAAACTCACAATCCCCCCCCCATATATCAGCAGCAGATCCTGATGTTTGCCGGTTTCATTCTGGCAGCACTTCTTTGTTTAATTCTGTCAGGCCTGCCCATGCTACCGCCTGCGGAAACTGGCCCAGGTGTGATTGATGAGGGCCCTAACATGCTGGGCCATCTCAGGTAAGCTGGCCCTCAGAAGTGCCGTGCTTCAAGGAGCTGTGCGATAACATTTGAGCTGTCATCCTTGCCACCATCCCACTTGATGCCTCATTCATCACGAGTGCAGGATTCTGCCCGCTTCACTGCTCAAATATGATTTGACCCTCCTCCTTCCTTTGGAGGTTATAAAGGAAACATGGGAATGGCTGTCCCGACATGACTCAACTTTCAGGACAGCCTTTATGTCTTTGTATAATGTTATTCAGTGTTTTATAAAGCCATCTGAAGTTTGAGATATTTCTTTATTCTCTTTTGGAAAAGCTCCTCCAGGTCTTCCGACTTGACATCGAGAGTTGCATCACATAATTGTGCGACTCTCCAGCAGCCCCTCTACTCCCCAAGAGTTTTTTTTTGCGACAGAAAGCAGCATGTGACTGAATTTCTAACTGAGCACACCTCTGTTCCCAGTTGCTCATGGAGAGGCAGGAATTCACCATGGCCAAGTGATTGTTTTTGATACAGCTTAGAAAGTTTGCCCAAGGTATTCCCATGCAGCAATTATTGTGTGAATAGACTTATACACATAGTTGGGCCGCTGCTCCAGGAGAAAGCCGCAAGTAACATCACATACAATATCGCCTTTTAATTCAGGAGTTGACCTTTTACCCACCATAAAGTCTATCTATCCATCTGTCTATGCAGTCGTCGTCTGTCTGTGTCTATCTATCTATGTATCGAATTATCTTATATCCTATTTTCACACATTTGACAGAATCTGGTTCTTGATTCCAGTATTTGCACTCTACCCTTTCTCCATTATGGTACTATATGGTTCTGCATAAACAATGACATGGCTGTTGCTTGTTGAAAGGTGTGTTGATTTTGGTGAGGCATTTGGTTGCCACAGCCCTTTGTAAGCACAGGATGCATGTTTCATATTCCTTCCCTTAATTAGGCCGGACTGGAAAAACTGACCACAATCCTTGTTTTTTTGGTGCAGGCCTGTGGAAAGGTGTGTGGTGGGGCCTGAGAAATTAATGCTTGCATGGCAGCTCGCTACAGTACCTGCAAGATTTATAACCAAGTATGCTGGACACACCACAGTGGTTAGACTTTTAAAAAGCTTGCACATCTGACAGTTGGTCACTAAAGCCAGTTACCACCGATAAACAAACCTTTTCTTTAACTGTTAGGAAGGGCTTGAAAATGAACCAAGATATTTTGTGGCGACTGCCCTCCCTAGGTTTGAATAAGGCAGTTTATGTTTCACTACCATTTACATTTTACCAGAACTGTGCCTAAATTTGTCCTGCATTTAACAGAAAATTTATTCAGAGCTAATGTCCAGGGAGTGTGTGGTTGCATATTGCACACTGGTTTCCATTAGTTTAGTCAACAGAACAGGCACAGTGCATCGGTGGTACTGTCACTTACAACCTAACATGCATGTCTCACATCTTTGCTCACAACTAATCTCATTCCATTTTGGCAATTTGGAAACAGGAGAACCCGGAGAAGATGATGATGATGATGAATATATTTATTAGATAGAATGTTAGAGTACAAGTACAGTCACACAGTAGCATGTATTACAGTATAAATAAAGTCAAACATCCTATCTAAGAGGAGCATTTCAAAAAAGCCCTTGCGGTCTTGTTTCCGTTGAAAGTCCTTCGTACATAAATCATCGACATTTAACAATACAAATTTAACCCACGCGGACACGAGGAGAACATACAAACTCGGCACAGATAGGATTCGAACACGGTACCTTCTTTGCTGTGAGGCGACAGTGCTAATCATGAAGTGAACTTTTACTTTATTTTGCATAGCACACATAGAGAAGGCAAAGGATTAAGGTGAATTTTTGTTTTTAAATTCTAAAGAGAAAATAGATACTGCATGGTTGTTATTTCATTCTGTTTTACTGTTGCATGAACAAAGACATATGTACTGGGTTTCCTTACGCAGAGACAGCACACAAGAGTATTTGCCAGGTATGCCGACCGCATTCAAATGTTTATTTTAAAAGTGATGTTTGAATCTTGTTTTATTTCTATATACTTGTGGATTTTTGCCCAGCAGGTCAGTTTCTTTGAAACATGTGTGAATTAAGAGCCTGGATTCAATTCACGTACCGTAGGAGGCTGAACTGTGACAACGGCAGTGAGAGGGAAGTTGGGATAAGACGATCTGTGTTGTTGCATCCAAGTAAAATAAGCAAAACGTTGATATATTTTAAGCTTGAACATTCACAGGCCAAATTAAATCAAGGGTGTTCCATCTTTTTTTTTTTTTTTTAAGATTTTCTACAAGTGTTGGAAAATTTTAATTCATTTAATTCGTTTCATGTCCTATCAAACACTTTCAGGGTTCCTCCAACTGAAATATGAAATTCATTTCTATCTGCTGCTCAACTATTGTGCCTAAATGAAATATTTCACTACAAGACTGAGAATTTGAAATCAAACTGCTACTGCTGGTCAGTTGTGGAAAAATTATTTAGAATTTGATACCATAATTTCGACTTTTCTATTTTAATTATTGTAATCCCTCAGAGAAAGTCTGCAGGGATGGATATTTTATTTTTGTTACAAACTTTCATTCTTATTTAAATGTATTAATTAATTGTTCATAACATGTCGGTCTCTTTTCATTTCATGACATATTTTATAATGAGAATTAATTTGTTTTCTGATGTACATAAGTCAAGTTTTTCTTAGCTGCAAAGAGGGCGAACATTCACCACTGAAATCAATCAGTCAATCAGATGAGGAGAAGCCAGTGAGTTATAAAAGTAGTCTTGTTTCTGGACTCTATGGGAGGAACAAATTGCAATTCCTCCTTAAGTAAATACTGCATATGCAGTGGGTATTAGGCTCCATCACAATCCCTGGTTATTTGGTAGGCGGTTGCTAATGGAAGCAGGGTCTTGAAAGAACGTCACAAGCACAAGACTGAACAAAGAGGCCCTTTCTGTGGGCCAGAAGGTGCTGAAAGGCAGGGGTAGGGTGGCAGGCATGTATGGAGCACCACTATCATGCAGGGCGTCATATACCAGGGCTCACAGACAAAGGTGAAGCATGTTATTCCCTCTGGCGCCCAAGACCTCTGCTGTGGGGTGAAATCATTTAGTTCATACTGTTTGTACAGTTGGAGATGTTGATGTGAAGTAAGAAAACTAAAAATGAAGGACAGCAGTCCCTCTTGATGACACTTTACACAGTGATCATATGCATCCAGTATCCTTAAGCATTGACAGTCAAACTCAAGAGGCTGGAAGAAGTGTAAGAAAAGAATTCAAAGGGATTGGAAGTAGAAATGGCAGGGCTTTGTATCTAATTGATTCTCTGTGCCACAGTGTTGTTGCATCATAAAACATCATGATTCAGACCACATGTGACCAAATATGCTCCCGTGAATAGGAAGAGGTGAACGTCTGAGACGGTTAGCCTGGAACATAAAGCACAACCCCTGAAACACTAATGTTTTTATGTATGTTTCTCTCGTTTAAGGACTGAGAATAAAAAATGAAGCGTCACCCTCCGAAGCTGATTCATACCAACTCAGGTTATAGGTAGCTGCGGGACTAACACACGGAACCTTGTATCTGCAAAACATTAAGTCGCAAATGGTTATATTTTACTATATGTCACATGAGGAAAATAAATTAAAAAATCTAATATCCCTTTTTTACACACACCCTCATGTTTTATCTCTCTCAGCTGCCCTTATCATGTTTCTTTTGTGGGCTTTCTGTTATACAAATACGTGACAGGAATTAACTCAGGCTTCGAATGAAGATATGAAGAAGCAAGACCCTTTATTATTATTAGAGGTTTACTGAACGATTCGTTTTAAGTCATCCAACATTAACATAATAAAACAATGAATTAATTTTATGTCAAGAGAAATAGAAAGATTAAACTAGCTTTGTCTTACTCCATTACAATTTGACATGTTTCATGGACCTTGAGTTTAACATGACCTTTCCACAGTCCTGACTAACCCCAGGTACGGGTACACAATCTACACTTTCATGAGAACGAGTTAAACAATATCTTATATTTCTGTATCTAATCTACTTTCATAGCAGTTGTACTTTCCGTGTGTCAATGGGACGCAGAGCGATGGGTGGCCATACTGGCGCAGCTGGAAACTGGGAGGGCTTGAGTGGGCTAACCCAAGGAAACCCTCAGGGTCGACGCAACGGGACCTGTGGAGCTGCCGCCGCATACAGACGGCCTTTTACCTCCTAGTGTGTGCACAAAGAGGAACTTATTCCAGTCACCCACCCTCTCCCTTTCACCCCTTCATCCCTCCCCTGCCCTTTATAATGAGATGGAGTCAGGTCCTGCCACTGCATAATAAAAACCTGCCTCTGCTGCCAAACAATCACAGCAGGCTGGGAAGGAGACATCATTTAATAGCAGTCTAAGGCCATTTACACACGTAGCCGGGTAAAAAAAAAAAAAAAAAGAATATGCTTGCACCTCTGCATAGAAAGAAAATTGTAGTTCCTCAAACCCTATCCAATCAGAATGCTCCATCTCTCATCGTCTCTTCATGCAAAACATGAAACATGGCGCTGGGCTCGTTCATGTGGACAACAAGGAGGCAGAATTGCTCCTAAATGTTGTTTTGGGATATAAAGTCAACAAGTAAGCGAAAAGCGCCTGGACAGTTGTCAACGGCAACACAGTATTGAAGGCATCCATGCTGTTTCTGAATGTAAACGCAGGCCGCACATCACATCAGAGCAGTTTCGTTGCAGGCAGTAACGTTTGGAAAACTCAAACTCCGGTTTACAGGCGTCCAGACGCTGACGCATAACCGGAGTTTTCAAAAAGCTTCACTTTGTAGTGACAGAAATATCCGGTTTCGTGTGGATGATAGGCCAAACCGTAGAAAAATACCTTCGTTTTTGGAGATACCCGGCGACGCGTAAGAAAAGGTGGGTGACCTGATAGTACTGAAAGGAATGTGAAGCACAAAGGGAGTCACTTTCTTCCACTTCTTATGTGGCGGTTGAGCAGCTGCGCTCCCCATACACATGTTTGCTATTAAATACAACGCTACACATATCAGGAATATTCATCCAAGTAGTATTACATGTGCATTGTTGTTAAATAACAATACATCCATATTTAACGTAGGATCCTGGCCTCTGGCTACAGCTCTCACCTCACACGTGCAAGTCTGAAGTCTGAGATCTCTCTCAGTGTGTCTGAGCTCCACGTGCACTCGATCTGTCGCCACTGGAGAGCCCTGTAAAATGTTACATTTCCTTTGGTGGTGCCTTTACAACACAGAAGCATGGAGGCCACACACACAGCTCCCAGAGATCCTGAGATGAGAGTAAATAAACCGGGGGAGCCATCCCCGACACCATGTGTGGCTGCATACAGTGTCGACTGGTGCATAAACAAAGTCGGGTCAAGCATGATTAACACCTCAAATTTTCTCGAGATGATGGCTGCGCCGTGAAATCATAATTCCTTGGACCTAAATATTAAAACCGTCAATGTATTTAATATTCACAAAAATTCAGATTGATTAATAGTCTCCATGTTTTTAGGTGGTTGTCTTGATATCATCATCATGTATTGTTATGAAATTAATAAAATCTAACTATATAATAATATCCGGCTGGACTGCAGCATCAGCGTTACAGCTCTGCTGTCTGTGATGAAACGAGGAGCAGAACCGGCTGCTGGTTGAATAAAAACATGCTGTTGTTGATTACATCATCCGTTAAACTGCTTCCTGTTGTTTCCTCTAGCAGCCCAACAGGGAGCATTTGAAAGTACTTGGGAGTTGCAGCACAACTAATGCACCAATTTTCTTTTTTTAACAGATAATATGTTTTATTGAAATTCTGAATTAATAAAGTATTGGTCATTGGTCTGATTGAAAAGAAGACTGAAACACAGAGCGAGGAGAGAACTTGCATGCGATGACTGAGCGGCTTGAACAGCAGAATAGAGCCTCAGTTCCTCATCGGACTGCTGCAGTTCCCCAAAAAATATGCTGCTTGGTTGACCAAGTTGGTTCTGCTCAAGGTGAATTTTTCCTGCGCTCATGTTGGGAAAGGCTGAGTCGGATTCCCATTTTGAAAAATGAGAGTACAATAGCATTGTCTTATTCGTCAAAGAAGGCAGAGTTAAAAATGTTGGCTTTCATTATCTTTAACATTCACCTAGAACTAAGATGGCTAAGACGGGATTCATGATCACTGATGTTTTTTTTCATTTTCCATAAATCATCTTCAGAATCCTCCCACATTCCATCCTCATGTCCAAATATTGCCACTGTTGGCCCTCGGGTGATCTCCTGGTGGGTTGTCACATTACCTTATAAACATAGCATGAGTTGGAGCCAGGGTTCCCTGTATTTTTGTTGCTATGGAAACTTTACAGCATCATCATTCCCACATCAATCATACTGACTTTTGACTTACTGACTGGTTTTGTGAAACTGAAAATGCTTCCCTCCTTGTCAACAGCTGTGCTATTTCAATTAAATATGTCAGAATAGTAAAGGAATGACATAATAATGTAATAAAAAAATATTTTTATCTGCTGTTGATGCAGAAATCGGCCGATGCATTAGCTACAGAGCTCTATTGGGCCACGGCGATGACAGGACCGTAGAAGTCTACAAAACTTACAATCATGCCATAGGTAAATTTCTGGGTGAAATAGCATGAAAAAAAGAAACAAAAAACAGACTCCCAACTGTCTGTTTCTGATAAATCACTGACATGGATATTTTTGGGACACCGCATGCTTTTTTTTGTGTCGTCTGCATTCTACATGCTACATTTTGTCGAAATCAGTACCAATATATATATATATATATTTGGTAAACTGTCCTTCCTGTTATGTTACTGTCAAAATTAGCTACAGCGTTTTGTCACTTGGAAGTCAAATTATGCGGTTTTAGAGCAAACAGCTGAGGCTGTTGCTTGTTTTGGGAGAGTCATCTGGAGAAATCTGTCAGACTTCTCTTTGCTTCTTCAACACCTTGTTAATTAGTCTAATAAATTACCGAGGAATAGCTTGAGGAGGGTCTGCAAGGCCGCATGGAGCCACAAGCTGTTTATCTGATGTATTTACAGCTTGGCTAATGTTAGTACTACAAGTGTTTCCAATATCTTTGGCTCTGGTACAAGGCGCAAAATAAGCATGAAGGATTCTTAGATTCATCCAGCAAATAAGTGCATTGGAGAATCTAGTTGGAGGGAAGATTCTGGCTGTAAATCTGTGTTGGAAGGTGAAAGCAATTTAAAAGGCCTGTAGATCTGATCTCAGTCAGATGTTTAGATGGTGGCAATCAAGACAGATTGTTTATCAAAGAAAGACCTTTAAACATGCACCCAAAATCAGCCCCTCTGCAGGCTCTCTGTTCATGTCACCAGGTGCCGAGGAGCATTCACCTTACAGTATTCCAGAGCAGAGCGACTCGTCATCACGGGGATTGAGAGTGACACTGCTGGCATTTCAGTAGCTACACTTTCTGAGGCCAAATTGCCTAATCTATATTTTTAAACAGGATTTGCTTCCAAATTGCTCCATCAGCTACGGTCCTTCGGTTTCTTGTTGTCCATTGCCGCGTATATAGACTTTAAATAAACACCGTTTTGATAAGCTAGGTGCCAAATGGTGACCTTTGACCTATAGCAGTTCTGATCGGGGTCTTGTGTCATGAGGTTCACCAGGTGACTCAAGCGCAGCCTTATATTAGAGACGTTTCCTGAAGAAGGGTTATGAACACTGCAAGCAGATGAGGGAGTATTGATAGTCAAACTGACCTTGTCCAGAGAGGGTTGACTAAGAGAGGAGGTGGAAGAAGGCTATAGATTTTTCCATCGGAGGATCCATCCAATCATTATGCAACTCGTAATCAAACTAGAAAAGCACTCTGAGAGCGCAAACCTCCGCCAAGCAGCTCATTCCACTGGTGATTGGATTTACACTATCCACATGGTTGTTCTTGGTACCTTCATACACCAACCATGAACAGATTTTTGAATTCATAAATGGAGTTTTCAATGTAAAAATGTTCTATTTTTTCGTGACCTCATTCTGTATCTGATCTAGAAGACATTTTTCATGATAGCTCATATCGGACCCCTTTATGACTGTGATTTTTGGTGAGTGAATTGAATGCTGATTTTACAAGATATTATATTTAAAAAAAGCTTCCATTGTAAGATAATGGTAAAATATTTTCTCATTTTCTCTCCAGAAAAGGACAAAATATCCATCCAGCAGTTATTCCTGCGAACAAACAGTTGTACAAAGAGATAAACAAACACAGTAAAAAACAACTCCTTGGCATAGTAGTTAGCGCTGCTATCGCATCCCATCAGTGCAGAGCTTGTATGATCTGCCCGTGACCGCATAGGTTTTCTTTGGGTTCTCCGGTTACCTTCCACCTCCAGAAAATTTAGGAACATTGACTACTTCAAAATTGTCCGTAGCATATGAGTGGAAAAGCGGCTGTAGCTGACAAGATTAAAAATGGATGGATGTTTGTTCCTAGTCAGCACAGATTGGTTCTCTTGTGTGCATGAATAAAATATTTTATATAGATTAACTAATATAATTTCAACAAAATGCAATGAAATATATTAGGCTTCTGATTTTTAGTCATTGATCATTTTAGCACAATTTCACTTTCATGTTATTCTTCAAAATGTTTAATCCAAACAGTGTGTATGCGCTCGAGACACTCAAGAGTGAAAGTAAATTCAATAAAATAGCTTATACTAAAACAATATTTTTTACGAGAGAATAAGGGTACTTGGCATACTATAGCAGTCACGGCCATCGGTGCAGTCAGCCAGTTGCTGTCTGAGGCCTCTTTGTAGGCTGCTGAACATTCATAAACCACAAATTATCATTGCAGCAGGTCTCCTGCACGATAACCAGGCCCGCGCCTGCCTCTTGAACGCTTGGGATTTATGGCATGAATCCAAATAAACATCTCTGAATGTCGTGGCGTTGCTGGTGAGCGTGCTTCACGGGGAAAGATCTCACACCCTCATGATACAGCCTGCTGCCAAGAAATATAACCACACACTTTCTTAGATACATTTTAAAATATTCATTAATATATGAAAACAAGGTGTTCCATATCTGTCCTTTGTTTCTTGTTTCAAACTTTCCTTTCCTTTTTGCTACTTCCCAATCTGACCATGTATTTTGCTGAATTCAGCAAATTTCTTCATGGTAAATGAGGAGTGCTGTAAGGTAAACTGTGTTGAAAAATGTTTACTTTTATCTCTGCATAATTTCTGGTCTGTACAGTAGTCACACTTATGCAGGTAGAGTGCTGCACGGAATATTTTCCAGTGGTTCTTCATCATTTATAGCCACCTACCAGGGTGGGATTGCTAATCTTAATATGCCCTTGCCCACTGAGGAATTAGGGGCATTTCTCCTTTGACTGGTGGTTTTGAACCTTTTTACAGACTATTAATAACAGGATGTCAGAGGCCACCTTGTATATTAATTACTGTTCATATATTTAGGCACTAAGTCCAATAAGATACAGGTCAGAAATTCAACAATGTAACAGAATACAAATCAGATATCAATAAAAAAAAAAAAGCAATAAATGAAAAAAGCGAGAGCCATGTATCTATTTCATGTTGCTGTGAAAAGACTAAGACAGTCACTATCATTTCAATGTAAAGACTAAGTATACTGTGTATATTTCTATGTACTGTATGCAAATTTGTCTTATTTTTCCTAAGCATCATAAACTTAAAATGGCTAAACTATAATAAAAACGTACACATTATGTGATGTAGAAACTGTTTTCTATATCTACATTTGCTCTTTAGGGTTACCGGTAGTCTTTTTTTACAGCACAGTTTTACTAGCATCCTGCACAAGCCAATGCAAGATTTTGCCATGCAAGTTGATGACTTTTGCAATTTGTCACTCGGCACACTCTGATTTACGACTTTTCCCATGCAACAAAATGTATCCTTGGTGTTTCTTTATTACATTTTAAACCCATTACTGTAAGAGGGAGAAATTACTTACTGCATAATACACACTTGTAAAGGACCTGCTAGTTGAGCAAATATGGCGTGTTTTATACTAATAAAGTAGCTGGGTTATGGGTAAATGTTTATATTAATTTACAGCGTGGCTTGAGAAGCAAAAAGTTTTCCATCTACAACCAAAATAATGACTGAGTAATCACCTTGTACTTTAACGTAGTTTTATAATGTGGATTTCACATGCGTTTACTAATGTTATCATTATTATTACTATTAATACTGCTATTGCCATGTGGGTGTATCTAAAAAATATTAATGCTAATTTTCATTCAGATTTGGTCATGTTAGGTTTTAAAGGTGGCTCAAGCTAAAAGGACGTCCGTTTGATATGAAATGCACCTTTTAATTTCAGTCATTACCTAAATTAGCACTGAGGGACTTAGAGCGTGATGGACAACCTGCTTGCCGGGAAATTGACCGTCTGGTGTATATTTGCCTTGTGGGCAATTTGCAGAAAGACATCCTTTGTAAAGGCCACCATCACTGCTCTCCAAGGGCACTCTGGGTGATGACACGTCCTGTCTATCAACTTCAGCTTGGCTGTCAGCAGTGAACGTGTCGTTCCTGCCAGCCGGTTCGCTCCGACCGCTTGCTCAAATTGTACAGTATCAGCAGGAGACAAGGAAGCACAAAGCAGACAAAGATGTCTTTTAGATGGTATTGACACACACGCGGTTTAATTTGGATTTAAGTTAAGTGCTGAAGGATCATCACCACGAGGGATGCAAACCAAATAAATGTTGCCTGTTGGTGCACGTAGATCCTCCTTGAGGATGTTTAGGACCCTGATTATTTATGTGCGCATGTTACCAGGTTGATGTAATGAATTTGTGTCAGTTAACAACAAAGTGGAAAATATTCTGGAGGGCACAAGGCACAATATTGTCATTGTTTTATTTATTCTTAGGATGCCGATTAACAACAGTGGGAGGGACTACTGATGGAAACGGGCTTTTCTGCTAACTTGAGTGCATTTACATTTGCTAAAATATTGATTAATGTACATTGTCTATTTTGTGAAAAAATAAAGAATTTTTACAAAATTAAAATAATTAATGTAAGTCACAATGAGATCGCTTTTAAGCTGATTAGAAAGACTCTTTCTGTGAATCATTTTTTAAAATAAATCTCCTTTTTCCAAGGAAAAC
The DNA here is from genome assembly GCF_040956055.1 of Brachionichthys hirsutus. Taxonomy (NCBI): domain Eukaryota; kingdom Metazoa; phylum Chordata; class Actinopteri; order Lophiiformes; family Brachionichthyidae; genus Brachionichthys; species Brachionichthys hirsutus. The sequence continues at coordinate 7,698,197 of NC_090912.1, forward strand.
TAGTGACGTGTGTCCTTAAATCAGACAGGCACCCTAGAAGTGGAGACCCGGAGAGCGCTGATAGGAGAATGAGGCGTTCATTTGTCAGCAGGATTGATGAGAGTCGAGGGAGCGTCAGTATTGATTCTGATGTCAGCTCTGATGGCCAGAGAGAGTCCCATCACTGCGGTCGGTCTGGGAGTTGTTAGAAACGTTCATTAATCATAGCACAATTCATTTTCACATGGTGGTGCTGATATTAGTTCAGTGGCAGTAAGAATGTGGGAATCTCAACGATTAGAGGTGTTTTCATAGCACACGTTAAAGTGAGGTTGTCCCACTTTAAAAAATGTTTTGCAGTTTTTCCTCAACATGATAGGAACTGTAAGAAAAATGGCTTTTTCTAATATTATACAGTAGTTAAAGACTTTATTTTAGTGAGTTAAATTTGACAGTTACACCTAAGAAGTGACAAATAGAAAATTAAAAGCAAATTACATCAATTACTAACTTATAAACAATATTTCAATAATTTACAAGATGTCAAAAGATACGTTTCCGCAGATAAGGCTCACAGCTGCAGGAACAGTTGCACTAAAAAAGCAGAGGCGAGAGGAGAATAAAAGGCCAGGATCTGATGCTGAGCAATGCCAGACGGTGAGACATCACGAAACCATAGCAACCTCCCAGAACCAGTACACATCACAAAGGCCAGTAAAGACTCTCATTGGTTACACATGATCCACACCCACTGGTTGAAAAAAGCTGACACCCTTCCATGATCCCATTCTCAGAGGCAAAGAGAAATATAATCTGACTGATAATCAGGTTTGCCCTACCAGTTATTAGATACCCATCCGGACTAGTAAACTGGCTCCTCATAATACACAGAGGTTTTCATCCATATTCTGGCACCTCGGCACCCGAGACAGCAACATGAAGTGCAAGGCAAGCATGATCCACGAAGAAATGAGTGCAAAAAGAGAGCTGTGGAAAGGTAGAGGAAGAAAAGTGTAGAAAAAGAAAGACCTTATTGTTTGTCTTCACCAGTTGGCGATAAGGCCAAAGGTTGCCGTGGAAGTCAACTGGAGCCAGAGTCTAATTTAGGAAAACCACAAAGTCAACATGAACGTATGCTAGGACTGGGGCAGAATGAAGAAGAAAAAAGAAAAGTTGTGATTATGCAGGCCATAATCAGAAGTGAAAATATATAAACTAAAAGGCCCTTGAATACAGTGACACATCACCATTAATTTCCATCACTTCAGGTAAACTATCATTCTGGGGCACAGGCGGAGGCACGATGACACATTTACAGTATTTGATGTGGGACTGTCAATACTGAAGAAACCATATCCTTTATTTATCCAAGGCAAGGCTGAGCACTGCAATGGTTACGTGCTTCTTTTAAATCCTCTACATCTAGTGCAGTGTGACATAAAACTAATATCCTCACAGTCGGACCAATGTCAAAGAATGACTTGTGCGATATTCAAAATTAACTATATTTAAAGGATATATATATATATATTTGCAACAGTTCATGATTTTTTTTGCTTCTTTAATCTAATACAGGAAATCTAATATACCAAAGACACAACATGAACGTGTGTTGACTACAAGAGGTTTCAAATACAGTATATCGTTATTTTTATAACCTTTGCCAGTTTAAACATACATTGAACATACGTTGATAATAATCTTTTCAAAAAATATCTGCAGTTATTAAATGCATCATAATCTGTGTGCAGTATATTTGAATGCAGGCACCACTGTGTAAGTCTGTTGCTCTTGTCGATCTGTCATAAGGATGCAACGTCCTGACTGACATTACTGTAATCAAGCTGCTATGGTTAAATCATGCTGAAACAGCAGTTAGACGCCAATCAATGCAGACCAAAGTGGGTTCCTTAGTTGCATCACATGTCACACATCTATTTATACAGGAGGTCTAACAGAAGTCTAAAGTATTAACCCATCTCTCTATAAAATAACAAGCGTTATAACTCTTAACACAATAGCCTTCTTATGTTAGTTTAATCAAGGATCCATTTTTGTCATACAAGAAGATGTATGGGGGGGGGGGGATAAATGACAATGAATTTACATTGAGTGTTCAGAATGTAAAGGTTAAATAGCAGCAACAACATCAGCTACATCTACAGGTTTGTGTTGGATTAAAATGTCACAGTTTGATACACTATACTCAGTTTCTGACCCTCTAGTCACACAAGTCATTTCAGGTCTTCATCAGAACTTAAATGAGAAAACCTACACTTATGAACCCGCTAATGGATGTCATGTGAGCAGATGAAACATGACAGTTCATTATAGGTTGCTAGAATCGATAACAAGAGTTTATTTTTTGGTTTTGCTTCTTACATCACTCATTACAAATGCGCTTTTTATATGGCACGTTTCAGCGACGGCCTGGTGTGGTACCTGTCCAAGAACAACTCGTCTGAGGTCGCAGCAGAGCCGGGGTCTGACACGGTGATTATAGGTGGTGCTCTTGGTGAGGAAAGCTGCGGTTTTGTGCGGAATATCTGACAAATCCATTGTGAGCTTCATCTTCACCGAGCTCGCGCTTGATGGAATTAGATTTGCCGCAGAGAGGAAGCTTTGCAGCTCTCGCTGGGACCCGTGTCTCAGCCGTGTGCGCAGGCCTGCGTGGTTGTCAAAGTTTGCTCACTTGTTTGAACAGAAGCTAGTAGTTTGTGTAGGGAGGAATTTATGTAGGAATGGCTTGTATTGCACAAGGATTTACACGACTCAAAGGATGAGCGTTGAGGTGATCGCCACTCAAGTTGTCACCTATATTTCTTCCCTGCTACGGGAGGAAATAAACCATAATCCACCCTCAAATGGAGCCATTGTGTACAGCAGCACTTACCTCATGTGTGCAGAGACCCTCGATCCGAGTCGCCTGAGACGCAGGGAGCAACCGAGGGTTTAAAAAACAATATCGTTCCATCAGAAAAGCATAACGTCATTCCTGTTACAGCCCAATCAGCTTGATACACATAGAACTTCTACAGGTATCACAAGCTACCAGATGCATATGCTTGACAATATATCATCTCTTCCTTGTGTGTGTTTGTGTGCGCGTGTACTTTCGGTGACTTACATGGAGCATGCTGCGGGGAACAGAGCAGACACGATGCGTGTACAGATAGTCGTGGCACATTGTAAACTCTGTCACTCACTCAATAAATCCTGCCTGAGGGAAAACACAATGTAAGATTTATGGCTCTTTAATGATTGTGAGCTGAGGTGAAGGTGTAGCGGAGCGGCTTCGGCCGGGACGTGTTACAAGGGTTCAGTGAGAGTCGGGCGGGGTGGGGGGGTAATCCATCGGGACAACCCTCAGGTTGGAGGGTGCCGGCCTGCATGGGGGTAAACACAAAGCCCTAGTCACAAGGGGTTAATTGTGGGTGTTTAAAGAGCATATGTCGTTAAAGAGCCAGTGGATGGAAAGACTTCTATTTATACGTGGTGGAGGTAATGAGGTGAAATTATTCTGTCCGACAGAGATGGGATGTGACCGCAGCGGCCTGATGGAGACTCTCTCCGACTCTGGAGAATGTTTTCAGTCCAAATACGGGTGCCGAAACGAAAGCTCTCTAATTAATTCCCATTTACATACGACGGGCTGCGGTCTCCACTGCAGTCTGCGACACAGGCAACCTGTCACAGCAGCAGCAGCCCACTGATGGAGCAATTAATGATCCCCCCCCCCCCCCCACTGCAACAGTTTAAATGAAATTACATAATAGGCCTCAGACGGCTTTCAGCCACTGTAGTGTTTTCATTGCTAAAGTTTACGCGATAACAGGAATAAACACAAACACACAGGGTGAGGAATAACACTGTGACATGAAGACATCCACAAGCTTTAGGATGTTTTCATTTCAATCCAATTCAGACATTTTATTGAAGAAGGTGCCGCGATAAAGCCGTCAAAAAGCTAATTCAGTGTGAAAGGAATCCCGAGAGCGATTAAACAAGTATCCGTCGCTCCAGTAGAGGGAGCAAGTCCGTTGGGGTCAGAGACAAGTGGACGCAATAAGCATTATTACTCTAGCTGATGCCACTTATCACGTACAGAACTTGCAGTCCTCAAAGGACCACTCATCCGGTAACAGGTTAAGTGAGTGATGATAAATCCATCAAATATAAAGTATGGTATGTTTAGATTTTCTACAGTGTAATAAAATACGTCATTAATTTGCTTCTCCGAACAGTTTTCAGAATTTGGAGGTGCGACTAGTTTTACTAAAATAGTTTTCCTATAGATTCATTTTAAATCTCGTTCCCCCTCCCTCCATGCACCCACTTCTCGGGAATATCCCACCCCCTTGTCTGACTCGTGGCTCACGCCGCATCGAGACTTGATGGACATTCGACGGCAAACATCCCGAGGATGTTCATAGGGAAGCTTTTGTGGCCGCCGGGAGCTAATCATTGGAAGGGTGCACGTAACTGAAGAAAAAGAAAACAGCCGAGTGCACAACCTGCCAAAATCACCATGCAGTTTCTGGAGCCCTTTTAAAGGTTGAGGGACTCCGGAGCTCTTTCCCCATCTCAATAGTTTTCTTAAATTAATGCTTAACATCTTTTAGATTCCCCCTGAAGCTGCATTTTTTCCTTCTTCTTCTTCTTTGAATGAAAATCACAGAGAAAGAGCAGAACAATCGTGAGAAGTGATTTTTGAAGGCTGTGGATTTTAGAATGCGGTAACTATCATCCGTACTGCGTTTTCCCACTGGTGCTGGGCGCGTGGACTGAAACAGTGCTTGTCCATTCAACTGAGGGCTCTGTTTTTAACCTTCCCTGTCTCCCTGCCTGCCTGCCTTGCCTGCTGGTAGAGGAGGCAGGCCAGAGCTCTATGGCATGACGGTCGGTGGCACCCAACCTGCATTTCCATCGGCGCCTGCTGTCCTCGCCAAGGCTGGAAAAGGTGCGACGGCTGATATATGCACCCTCACACAGAAGGCCATCAAAAATAACTAAGAGGCCACCTCAGTATGATCTACTCAGCGAGTGCAGACATGTGGATTAAAGCGCTCGGGCTAGCAGCGTCGGTCCACCCTGGCTTTGGCGGGAATGTGAACCGTGAGCCGCTGGTGACGGCTGCTAATACGAGCTTTGACAATAAATACTGCTCATCAACACTTGCGACATGCTTGCAGTTAGCTCACACGGTGTTGATAGTAAAATGTCAGGAGCCGGGTACATATTTCATTATGTGTGCTTTTGATTTACGTACAAGAATGGCGTGCCTCAGGCAAACCCACACAAACACAGCGATTCACTGCCTTTGTGTAAATATTCTTTTTGGCTCTTGTCTTTTTTGGTTATGTGTAAATATGGCTTTTCCAGAGTACGGGCGAGCTGGTCATATTGGGCCCGCCTGAGCCTCCTTTGCTTCACTCGTCCATTTCAGCTCAGCAGATGCAAACCAGCTTGCTGTCTTGACTTCACCAACGTAAGTTATTGAATTTAAACCACTAACTAATCTCCTCTTTAGGTACGCCAGATGTTATGCACCTGTTCAAACTTGCACTCAAGTGTTTAAAAAATACACAAATTATAAGTTTATGAGCTGCTATATATTCATTAAAGACATATTCAGTTCTAACAGCAGAGTGTTTCAATCCAGTTTCATTGTAATACAATCTGAGCCTTTACTGTCAATTTTGAGATTATAAACCCACCTACATCAGTCACTTTTATTTTGGTGTGTGATAAGATGCTTATTATAAGAAACCTGATATAACATAGATACATTTAAACACATTTAATGACTGTGCATGGGTTCATAGTCTGCGTTACATCCTGACAACTTATTCCACAACAACGTAAACAGTATATTTCTTTGCCTTTGAAATATTAATAAATTACCTTAGTTTGGGTTGAGAATTGTGGCAACTTCCTCAATATAAAAATAGAAGGAACGTAAAAACATATGGATGCAAAGTAGAAGAAAATCAGTTTTTTTCTTTTCCTATGGTAAAGCAAAGCCGAAAGCTACACCTACTCATCGCTCATAAATGAGAACGATGTCATCCACACTTACGGAGACGACTTCTTAATTTCATGATTTGCCAGGATGTTTTTTATTGGAGCATCCTGATGTCACCACCTCTTAAAAATGATGACAACAAGTTATTTCTTTAGGCGTAAATACGTACATCAATGACCTTTACATAATAAAAGGATACTTCAACAACACCATTCCCAACAGGAGTGGTAGTGCTTTACTTCTCTAAGCCTTCAGCTGAATGGGAATTGCAGGTCTGTCCCGGTTAGACAGCTGCTGAAGAGATCATTGTCTGCCTTTGGCCTTTGCATGATGGCACCAACTGAGAGGCCCGAGCGCCATGGGAGATCTCCACCAGATCTTTTCCATAAATATGAGTAATGTGGCCCTTTTTTTCTTTTAACGTTTGGTGAAATCCCTCACCATAAATAAATATGGGATATATGCATGTGCTGTGATTGATAAGGTTTCTTCAAAAGGGTTTCATTGCTTACAGACATTTGTTCAGTGCCGTTTAGTAGGGAAGATAAATATATTAATGAGAATAGAATTTAAACCCTTGACTGGCAACAGCTCCCTTATTACTAAGATACAGGCGTGGATGTGTTAAAGAGATAATAACACATTCTGATCTGTGTATGAGCCATTTCTCTGGAACACAGGTGGCTTCTTACGTAGAGGTGGAACTCTGCAGCAGGAAAGGATTTCAACTGGTCAAACTCTTCAAGTCATCACCGATTTAAAATTTCTATTCAAATTATTCATTCATTTATTGGAATCTCTTATGCTGTGTAGCGTTGCGGGGTGACTATCCCAGCTGACTTTGGACATGAGACGGAGTTCACCCTGGACAATTTGCCTGCTTTCCACAGAGCTACACATTGAAAGACACACAATGGTCAGTGAAACGAACCAATTCACCTCTACTGCATGCGTTCTTTTCTTCATAGGAACTTGGAGAACCCAGAGGGAACCCACTCAGACACAGGGAGAACACACAAGCTCCACGCAGTCCCAGGTTCTCGGATTTGAACCCTCTTCAAGACAAATCATAAATTACAAGATTCCAAAAAATATATAATCTGAATGCTTAACTGCCAACCCTTCCAAACTCTGGAACTTGAAGTTTCATTTTTATTATTATTAGTAATATATAATATAATAATATCCCTGTATCATGGTCCATTTCTTTTAATACGGTACTGGTCTGGTTTAGACACCATAAAACCCACACTGAGCAGACTGCAGTGTCAGCGGACAACCTTGTTCGAAATCAAAAAGAGCTCAGTGAAACTCTGCCAGTGTCATGAAGCAAAAGAGATGTAGGTAAAAGCTTTTTAGCATTGTATTGGTGGATGTGAAGGGAACAAGCATAAAAGCAATAAAAAATATACAGTGAAAGGTTCAGCCAGATAATCAGAGTTTACCAATTCACATCCTACAATGACTCATTTCTCCTCAATCAACCATGTTATTGGTGTCGATCAATAAAAGAGAGGAAAGAACCATTAACAATACTGAACTGAAAGCAAAATACAGCTTTTTTTTTTAAAAACTGGGCTTTAGGATGGATTTTCTTAAATCAGATTGTGGTTGGACAACATTCAGTGCAATAAAGTGGGAAAAAGTATTACAGTATTCCACAGGAATATAAAAACGTCCAAATCTTTTACGGAACTATAGGGGTCATACGGAACTAGAGGGGTCAAAGATGAAGACGTCCAGTGTGTGAGGTGGTTTATCATGACTTGGCATGCAATACATTTTACTCTGAGTTGATTTTGTATAATTGTTCTTTGAAGTTTAAATGTAAAACTCACAAGAGGTTCAACTGTGCTTTAAAAAAAAAAGAAAACCCCAACATAAAACACCCAGTTTCCATTTTCTGATTGCGGATTCTGCCTCAGAGTTTCTGAATGCAGCTTTGACCAACATCATGACCAGAACAGGACGTCATCCTCTGCTGCACATTAAACATATCAAAGATCTTTGACTCAGAAGTTTGAGCTGCTAATTCTCATCCAGGAAATGATGAAAGTGAAGAAAAGTCTTACTGCATTTACCACAGCATGACGTCCCCTCCTTGTTGAATATTAAATCACTGCTTATATTCCTTGCAGCTGGATAAACCTCAAACAGCAGCTCAGACAGAAGTCACAAACATGTGCTGAACAAAAATATGGATTGTGCATTTTGTTATATCTGAATACAGTGTGTGCATGAATGCAGATTAATATTATTGTATAGCCACATTTGGAGTAACGCTGCATGTCACATACAGAGGTTTTTTTTACTCTGATGAAGTGGCCTTTTACAGTAGAGGCCAACTTTTAAGAATCACATGCAATGAAGAAAACCTAATAGTCCTGCGACTGTTTAAAGTTTTAGGATCTGCAAATGGATTGTATCAACAGTGATATAAATCAGATCCGGATTGAATTTGAACAGCAACATCCTCCTCCTCTCACGAAACTCCACATGAGCACAATGTCCACTTGGACAAAATAATGCACCGTACTAATTCATGATAGCAAACATTTTGCTTGTATTTAACTTTCATTCATCGACTCTAAATCTGATATAGGGTGCAAGCAAAACATTAAACGTTAGCAGTCCTATTCAACCTGTCAGCTCAAACTCAAGTGCACAATGCATATCGTGGAAACAAACAATATGTGAGAGAGTCAGCAGCCACGGAAAGTGTCACAGTGATGTCTTCATCAATACATTTTCATGTCTCTGTCTTGTTTTCTTTGCCAACAGTTTGTGTCTCAGGTGTTCGAAGCAGATTAGCTCACAAAACCCCTTTATGTTAGAAAACACACTTTTCTGCGTGGATTACCTCAATTCAATCATCGTTAGAGATCACACTCTAAAACCGTATTTGACTGAGCTCGCAGGTTAAATTCTTGCAGCTCTGATGCAGCTTCTAGTCCCATTTCATGCCTCATGTGTTGTTAAAATAAAATGTGCAGGTCAAAGGCTTTCTTTTTTTTGGGGGGGGGGGGTAATTGATAGGTGCTTGTTTTGGTTCAGCAGTCGCCTGTCACTCTTGCCACTATGCATTTAGGAATATAGCAAGCGCTGGAGCTGTCTGAATGTGAGGAGATGATGGAAACAAGTGTGTCATGAGCAGAAAGAGTGACACATACGCCATGCTTGTCAGGATGACTAATAGCCCGGGGCAACAGGTCTCGCTGTAGGGTGTTAACAATCAGCCGGGCCTCAGATTGTCGGCTGACAGCCAGCCACATGACCTGGTGGATAGTCGGTCACCTCCATTTATATGAGCAAGACCTGTGTCTTAAAAGATACCATTGTTCTTAAACGTGCTGCGAAGGCATCATGCTACATACGGGCGACTGTTGGAAGACAATCATACTAAACAAAAGACGCTGAACACGTCAGACCACATGGATCACTCCGTCTTCCTGCTTTGCCTGAAAATCGTTATTTGACAATTCATCTCCGAAAGTATTCCATCAACTCAGACTGAGTGACATTTACACTCCCACTCACCCATATATAGTGTCCAAAAGGGGAGCTGCCCGCTCGACGCATTGTGCACAACGTCACTGACTTGCAGACAGCCACTGGTCGGACGGCTTTTGTCAGACGCCTTGGTGAAATCCAAGAACCTCGTCTGTTGTCTGAACAGAGTGAACTTGTGCTGATGAACTGTGTCAAAATAGAGAGACATTTATAGATGTTTATTTCTAGGACTTGAGGCGTGTCACAAACTATTTGGAATAAACCACGGAAAACAGATTGGATTTCTATCTCTGTATTCAACTTTGGTCGGTGACATTTCTGACTTGTTTTTATGTATTGTTTATATGACAAAACACGAAAGCACTCTAGGAGATTGATGTTCGCCAAGATCAAGCAGTACATGCTGCCACTACACAGTACTTTTGATTTTATATACATCAATTCATGGGCACCCAGGCCCCTATTTGACAGTGAGAGATTAACTTATTTGTGAACCCAGATATATATATTATTAAACGCCGATAAACATCGGAACACTTTGAAAACCAGCATTTAAAAATTCATCATAAATAGTTCGCTGTTGAAGAATATATAACTGTTGCACAGATATCTATGTCTGAAACTAATAAGGATAGGTCTCGCTTTAAGTGTTGTCCAGAGTGATTACCGTTGTGACGTCATCCACACAACATTAATACAGCCTGGCTTCACGCCCTCACTGGGACTGACTACAGGTTTCCATCTTGCCAAAGCTGGTTGACGTCTCTCCCAATTAAGCCCGTTCATTTGCACATCAGTGCAACGCTGCAGCCCGGGTTTGTTAAAACAGTGTTAATGGCCAATTACTCATGAGCAGAAGTGGCAGATTTTATGCTGCTCTGGAAGACATGCGTTTTCCAAATACATTTATTTTCCAGGTGTGCTAAGCTGCTTTTATATGGTGCGGGCAGGCAGCCTTGTTCACCTTGTAAACAGTTATGTAGAATGTGTCAGGACAATAAAAGTCAGACCACCAGAAATTTGTTGTGAGATTTAATTGACTGGTATTCATACCATAAGAAAACCCTGTTTTGTCAGTTGGGTTACGCAGGATGTTCAGCAAGCAAATGCAAAGTTGCAACATATCCTACCATAACATATGACATGTTTCAGTATTCAGTTCATCTTGTTTTGTTTTTTTGTGTGACTTTTAAGTAATTATTTATGAGAAATCTAGTTTTCTCATCTGAATGCAAATAATGTTTTATATTATCTTCTATTCAAGAAATGGGGTTTCATACATGTGTTACAGCCTGCATTTTTAATTTGCACTTAAATATGTGAGTGGAAATTGAAAGAATTTAAATGAGCCCATTCTTCTTATTCTTAGTTTTATTAAATAATCTTTCTCTCTTCTTAATCGTTTTTTTCTGAAGTACTTGCATGTTCATAATGGAACAGAATGAAACAACTTCATTTCCCTTGGTGGTCTTAAACATCTTTTTTTTGCTCTCTTCTTCTGCAGAATAATTCTGTTGAGTTATCATTCATTTTGGATGCCAGCTTGGCTGAAATATTATGTTAATCACACAAAATGAACAAGGAAACATTGACGCCAAGACCTAAGCAACAACAATTTTTAAAATTGTGTGGCATAAAATTCTATGAAGAGACTGAGGAATAAAATCAGATGTGACTTGATTAATGAATGAATATTTTAATTACTCTAGATGGAAGACTATACATGTTCAGTACTATATAGCAGATAATGACAATTGCGACAGAACAAATTGGAAGATGCTCTAATACTTAATCATAATTTATAATTAGCTCATAAATCTGCAGATAACTGGAGAAACAGCCACTTTCGTTATTAGTTTCTGCTTGAATAATACAAAAACAGTAACGATCCATTAAGTAATAATTACTTAATCATCGGTTACCCTTTCTGTGCACCCTAAAGCAACGTGATACTTTAAACTCAGTGCAAGTAATCCCCAATTACATCTCGATTAGCTGACCCAATTGCATTTTTTGTGTCACCGTCTTATTTACATCATTAATCTTTCTAATCACCCAAGTATGTTTTCACTTGAGGAATCTATTGGCCAGAGTCTGCAGCTGTGTATATGAACATACGCACATTTCATATGGTCTAAATTGTGTCTATCAATATGTACAGTAGTGAGGTGACTAATGCTTGGTAAAAATCTGGCATAAACGCCTTGTTCTGTTCAAATCTAAATGATACGTGGATCATATTTCTCCCAGGGCAGTTGTTTTTGTGAGTCATGCAGCAATCTGAGGGCAATATTTTTTCCTCCAATCCAGAGATGTGACTGCCTGCAGGTCTTGGCAAAGTCAAGCACAGTCCGGGAAAAACTCAGCTGAGCACTTGTGATTAAGTGTCTTTATTTAAGCCCATGAACTTAAAGGAGCAATCAGAGCCAAGCCAACTCTCCAAACTTCCTCAAAATCATGCTGCTGGAAGCTGTGAGGAGTGTTACCAACCGACCATCATCATTTCTCCCCTGTCAGCTGGCGCTACGTGTTATATGTTGGGCATTAGAGTTGCCTGAGGTAGAAACAATTTAACAGTATACATGTGTTAAAAAATTTGTCACACACCCCTTTATACAAGAAGTAAATACATTTACCTTACAATCCACAGCAGTGGTCTCAAATATACACATACACACACACACAATTACATACTAATAGAATCTTCTTTCTCAGAAATGTACAAAAATAGACTTCACACTAAGGTGGGGGAGGGGGGGGGGGTGAGGATTGAGGAATGAAGACAATAAGAGAGCTGCAGTGTCTGAATGATAAAGCCTGTTTTGTTTTCTGTGGTTTTTATGAATGAATTTAATTTCCTGTTTACAGGCTGGTCCTGTCTCTACTTGTTAGACAAGTAAAGTCCCACATTCTTTGTGTCTTGCTCACTTCTGCTGCCTTTTTGAGCAGCTAGTGTCGAGGAAGTATTTTCTTTACCAGATAGACATATCTTAATCGGTGTTCAAAAATGATTTTATTTGCTGATGTGATCCACAGACATCAGCTGGGTGTGTGTGGGTGTGGGTGTGTGCAACCATGCTAAAAGTCTACTTTTAAAAACATTTAAAGGGTGGATGATGTCAGAACTCACTGGATTAAACCCAACAAAAATCTGAGGGTGATTCAGTGGCACCAACTTGTGAGACCCACCCTGGCTGGTCGCCTCTGATGCTGGCGCAAGACCTGACAAACACCAGGAGAGAACTGGATCTCTGCTTTTCACTTGGCTGTGTTGTTTTTGAATACGGGGCAGTTTGTGGGTGTGTGTGTGTGTGTGATTTTTTTCTTGCTGTCATGTTCCAGAATTCATGCACAGGCATAAATGAGCATAAATAGCACAATTATGATGTATATAACAGCAGGGAAAAAATGAAAGACACAACATCCACCAAGGAGGTTATGTTTTTGATGCCATTTGTTTGTTTGTTAGCAGGATAACGGAAAAACTACCAGATGAATCTTGCTGAAAAAGAAATCTGAAGATGGGTCTTGGTCTACTTTAGATCTTATTACATTTTGAGAGTGATCCGGATACCCGTCTGGATACGAAGACATCCTGATTTTCCCATTTACTTATAATGGAAGGGTTTTTCTTGTAAAATAGGCATTCAATTCAATCACCAAAAATCACAGTCATAAATAGTGATATGAACTATCATGCAAAATGTCTTCTGGATCTGATCCAGAATGAGGTCAGGGAAAAATATTAAATTGTAACATTGAACATTTACGCATTCAAAAATCAGTTAAAAATACACATCAACTCTGATTCACTTTTACTTTTCATGGTTGGTGTATAAAGATACCAAGAACAATCTAGAACCTTTTGATGATAATCCAGATCACTGTGTGGACAGTGTAAATCCAGTTACGAGGGGAATGAGTTGCTTGTGCATCTATTTAACAACTTATATTTCTTTGTATGATTTGTTCAAAACAGTGACACAGTGGTAAGCACTGTTGCCTCACAACAAGAAGGTCACAAGTTTGAATCCCACTTGCAGCCATTCTGTGAGGAGCTCGCATGTTCTCCCCGTGTCTGCGTGGGTTCTCTCCGGGTCCTCCGGCTTCCTCCCACCTCCAAAAACCTGAACATTAGGTGAATTGGTTACACTAAATTGTCCATAGGTGTTAGTGTGTGAATGATTGTCTGTCTGTGTAAACCTGCGATGAACTGGCGGCTTGTCCAGGATGTACCCCACCTCTCGCCCGACGACTGCTGGGATAGGCTCCAGCACGACCCGGTAACGGACAAAGCAGTTCGGATAATGAGTGAATAAATGAATAAATCCTAGTTCATCCTCTATAATAAAATATGAAGTCTGGTCGCCCCTAATGATTTATAAACAATACACCAATTTCAGTGATGCTTGTCTTGTCGAGTTTAAAACTGATTTTCAAATCCACGGATTTGAAACGCTTCTGTTCTTGCAGATAGAGAAGGCAGCCTGTAGGATGAGATGAGTTCTAATGTCCCTCATGGAAATATGAACTATGCATCAGCTGCAGATCCCCTATAAATACTAAATACCTTTTATTGATTTTGTCCCTCGGAGGGCAATTTGGTTTACAGCAGTTACACTTTCTAACTGTAGTCTGCTGCTGGTCACCGCGTGCGCCCGGGCGATGTGGGTGAAGTGTCTTGCCTAAGGACACAACGACAGTGTACACATGTGCCCGAGCTGGGAATCGAACCTCCTACCTCTCAATCATAGGACGACCCTCCCAACCACCTGCACCACCTCGCCCCTATAGTTACCTCTGCCGATTCAAAAGCCTGTTACAAATGCACAGCAACCCTGATTCACGTTAAGGTTGGTGTATAAAAATCCCAAGAACAATTTAGAACATTTTGATGATGATCCAGATCAACATGTGGATGGTGTCTCTAATGAGCTGCTTGGTGGAGGTCTGCTCTCAGCGCCACTTGTGATATGTCATACTTTACATGAGAGCATCGTCATTTATGGACATATTTTTGTTGATGACATCCTGGGCGCTCTGGGATCGCTGCTCCTGTTCTGGTGTATCCACATGTACATGTGTTCTGGTGGGTGTATTCTGTGTCTGTTTTCCGAGCGTGTGTCACAGCAGGTTTAGACGGCCAACACACACTAACCTGTTTAACTCACTCGGCGCCTGAGCCACTGACGGGGGCCCTTTACTGCCGCTGACTGGTCCAGCCCCTAAAACAAGCTCCCGGGCTGTGGCAGCGGCGAGGACCCAAACCAAGCCTCCATTCACCTCCTCAAACCAGCAGTTTATTTTCAGAGGCATTAGAGGAAACACTCGACAGGGCTTATCAGATCCAAACAGTCGCACGTCTTTGTTATTTTACACACAAGGCCTCCTCTCAACTCAGCCTCATTTTCAGTAATTGTTTTCTTTCTTGCTTGGTAGAATAACACGGAGGGCTACATTTAACACAAGTGGTAAGGGAATCCGTCAGTGTAAACAAGGCAGATACAATGCACACTGGGATTTTATCTAAGCTTGTTCTGTTATTCTATTTCTTTTAAGAGCCAGGCTGGAGCAAATATTGGAGAGTGTGTGTGAGTAAAACTAAAATTTGTTGAAATGAAATACAGGCTGTTTTCGACAGTCTTCACCGCCAGATGTAGTTTTACACAACTGCTGCTTCACTGAACATCACCCCCACTCAGGGCTCCTGCTGACTCTCTAATAAACAAGACAGAGATTTAGTGGTGAGAAAATGTGAAATTAGCAATTATTATTTCAGAATTAAAACCCTTGTGCAGTTTTCTCACTGCTTTGCTTAAGATGTGGTGCAAACATTCAGTGTGAGAAAGAATTGTTGTGACATTCTAGTCTTGTGTTCAACATGGTGGCAGTGTTGCACTGTCTTTGGGACTCTTTAGCCACTAAGGGACAGTTGCTGTGGATCAACAGGTTGATCTTCATCCACAGTGAGATTTTGATCCACAGATTGGGAGTTACAGTTGCTACACGTCATCTTAAAAAAGGAAGACCCCAGATGTTAACTATAATTGTACCTGCGTTTATTTTGCTACTTATCCAATCGGAGTGCTTTGGGATGAACTGTCCCTTAAAGGAGACATATAAAAAACCCACTTTCCCATGTTTCTACACTATTATGGTGGTTTTGGGTCCTTATCAACCGAAAAACAGCAAAATAAACCAGCCAGACAATCATGCATAGTTTGCGTAGTTCTGTATTCACCTACTGAAACGCATCTGGCAGAAATCTCGCCCCCTGTGATGTCACAGAGGGTGAACGTGCACAAGATGTGCATGCACATGCATGCACATTCATATCATGCACGCAGCTGCACGCAATGAACTTAGTTTCAGTTTAGTTTTCATAGGCTTTTCTGACAGAGCTGTTTGAGACAGAAAAGAGGGACGCTGTCCTGCAGCATCTGTTTGCTATTTTGACAAAAACCTTGACAAATATTTCATATCATTTCATATCATACTGCGATACCTTGTGGAAAAAGAGTATATTATGTGATCTTTAAAGATCGGTTGCAGATTGTGATGTGGAGGCACAGACAATACAGAACTGTTTGAGCTCAGCAAGAAGAAAAGAATTACGAGACATTCAATCATGTCATCTTATCAAAAGAGAAAGCCTCATCAGTGAGATTTCAGCAAAGCAGGAAATGTTCGCAGTCGCTCATGACAGACAACGCAGCCTCTGTTCAGACTCAAGGTCCCCGGACAAGCCGGCGTTACAGCCGAGTATCAAGGCAAGCATCGTCCAAATCCTCCCCCCGCCCCCCGGCCCGCCTCCTCGTGCTGGCATCAGGAGCTCTCAGAGAAGGGCCAAACCCCATTCTGCCAAGTGCGCCATAAAATAAACACACAGTAAATCCAGTGTGATTAACATTAATCATGATCACGTCACTACTAATGCACTGACTGAGAGCCATACAATGAAATCACGCTGACCAAGACGCTGGTCTTCTCATGCAGAAGGGGGCCGAGGCAGAGAGGGCGGACCCTGTGATAACAAATACAAATTCATTCAAGTGAAAAAAGAGCAGTGACTGCGCTTCAGACCACAAATGGCGTGACCCAAAAGGTAGGAACCTGCACAGGCGTGAGGGCATGGCGTTCGCTTTATGTGCATGACCCATGCATCTGGCTTGAGTGCTGCTTTGAAAATACGCAACCTTTGGGAAAGACGTTTATCTTAAAGGCTTTTTTCCCAATTGTGGCCATGCCAGACAGTTTGAATAAAAGGTCCCGAAAGGCTTGTAACTTATTGTCAAGGGTTGGATTTCAGCTAAAATTAGCCATCAGGCTTAATTTATTACTCTGATTGAGGACTGAAAATACCACTAACGGGCTCTCCATTAAATAAGCTGAGCTCTGAGTTGAAGATATAATGTTCCAATTTGATTCAACCCACATCTCTTCTGAGGCGAATGTGTAAAAGAGGTAGTAATGGTTGCTTTAGAGTTCTCCAAAGTATTGAACAGGCCCGAGAGGCCTGGAAAAACAGTGAAATCCCCTACCAATTTTATGGAGGTGGGAAAACAAGCATCTTTTCTTCAGTGACTTGACTTATTAAACCCACTGGAGACTGTGATTTATGAAAACAATACAGCAAACTCAAACTGATGCGTCGTAGCTCAGGCAGGTTGAGAACAAAGTGCACCTCAGGTTGCAAGCAGCAAACAAGACTCGGATTGCAATTAAAGATTGTCCTTCCCATTCAATTCATGAGGATAATAAGGACTAATTAAAATGTGTTGACACCTGCAATGAACTGGCGGCATGTCCAGGGTGTGCCCTGCCTCTTGTGCGTAGACTGCTGGGATATGCTCCAGCGCCACCCGCGATATACAGTGGTTAGGAAGATGAATGAATGAATAAAATGTGTTGATTTAATTAAGATATACTATTTCTAATTTCTGATTCTTTTAAGATGAAAGGGAAAAAAAAAGTTTTTAACACATCCCTCTGAAATCAATTTCATTATGCTCCTTTATTCAAAATTAAATCCTAGTTCATCCTCTATAATAAAATATGAAGTCTGGTTGCACATAATGACTAATAATACACCTATACACACCAACATATATCAAACAACAACTATAGACTTAATGCTGACATTGCAAAATTCAACAAAACATCTGATGAAGCAGTAGTTAAATTGTGCTGACATTTTCTTTCCCTTCTTCTTTTCATGGTGGTGTTATCACAGGTAACTGATTACTGTTTATAGCAACAATTTATACCTACTATGGTAAGGAAAGTGAAAATACCAACAATGCTAAAAAAACAGTACATATGGTAAGGAAATAACAAGCACCAATACGAAGTACAGATGTAACTTTAAGACCCTATGTCTGAATATTTTGGCTACATTATATATTGTAGTCACTCCTAACATGAATAACTAAGCTTATGAAGCCTGTTCGATGAGTTTAGAGCCATAAATCAATTGTTTATGTGCTAAACAGAGTTGAAAAGTTCTTCTCTACTTGCATAATTGACTCTGGTTTAGAGAAGATTCTGTGTTGTGCTGATCTGCCTTTGAATAAACAGGGGCGACAGTGTTTCTCCTGATGTTCTGCACATAAACCCACCACCAAGACAAATGTTCTTTTCATTGAAAAGTCATTTCCTCCTCACTGTTTAAACACAGGTGGTGATTCTGGTGAAAATATCTGCTGCTGCTACTTGGCCCCCCTCTCCCCCTGTATTTGCCCCAATCACATACGTTCACCCCTGGTTGTGCCACCCTCTTATGCCAAACAAGTAGCAGGTAGATAATAGGTAGCAATTTTGAATAGCTTCACTGCCAAACAGCTGCAGCACGTGAGAACAGGTGCTGCTCACGCGAACACCCTTTTCCCTCCCTTGAAGTCATGCCCTTTTCCCACGTGGGTTGTGTCCCACTACGGCCAGGCATCACTCTCCTCAATGCTTTCGACTCATGCAAATAAATAGCAAAGGAAGCACATTCATGTTTCTTGCATCAAACATGCTATAATATGACAGTAGCTTAATTTATGTGCTTTCCTTTTCTACAAGATTATCTGAGTACGTTTCGGCGCAGTTGGATTCCTCCATCTTGGCAGTCGGTGCCAGCACACGTCTCGTGACCCAGAGCCTGGCTATAATGGAAATGGAATTTAGAAGCCCACACCCAAAGTCATGCTAAAGTTAAACACTCTTCATCACTGTCATCCTCTACTCCAACTCACACTCATAACGTTTGAACGCACTCACTTACCCCATAATTAATTTATTATGGCCATTAAATTACAGATGCATTGATAAATGTTTTAAGTTAGAGTTTGGTGAGCACATGAACCAAAGTGTTTAAGTGTGATAGAATTTAACTTAATAATGTAGTACATTTCTGATACTATCAAAATATGTCTTAAATTTGAACTTGATTTTGAAAGTCATTTTGC
The DNA here is from genome assembly GCF_040956055.1 of Brachionichthys hirsutus. NCBI lineage: Eukaryota > Metazoa > Chordata > Actinopteri > Lophiiformes > Brachionichthyidae > Brachionichthys > Brachionichthys hirsutus. Next base: position 7,717,163 of record NC_090912.1, read on the forward strand.
TTTAGATAAAGTGTGGTGAATTAATTGTGATAGCCCATAATATGTTTTTTATCCTGAGCGGTCAGCAATAATGCTGGATTTGTGCCACAGAAATTAGCCGTACGATTCCTTTCTTATCCTTTGTCCAAAATGATGTACATATTTCTCAAAAATGTACTTTGATCATATAATATTTACTTATATAATCAAATGTGTATATACGTTAAAATATAAAAAAAGAGATCCATTTAGTTTTTGCATTACATTTTTTTTTATCTGCCTGACAATGCACTTTTGAATAAGTAGTTGAATAAACAAACAAACAAACAAGATAACATATATTTTCATGTTACGGACAAAAACAACAGTTGCATAATATCTTAAATAGCAATGAACCAGAATGCACAACACATTAATGGAGAAAGTGAGGCGCTGTAGGAAGCGTGCTGTTTGTACTACATGGCAAACTTTGCAGGCCTCCGTGGGTTACCGTTGTGTGTGTAATTGCCAGACTGTACAGTAGCCGACCACTTGGTGATAGATGCCAGCCGACAGTCGGTACCACAGCAGCTCGTCTCAACTTGAACATCGAGAGGCCAGAGCTTTATTTCTTTTTTATGCAGAAACTTCTAAAAAACCCACAGAGAAAGATCCACACGTACACTTTCCTTTCTTACATTACATCCACTTTTAACTTGACCCAACATCTCTGCCTGCAGTGTTTTAGCTCAAGGCACCAATCAGTCAATAAAAGCGAAGTCATCCTCATACACTCTCGGGTGCTGTTCACCTCTATTGTGCACTCCAAAGTGTAGACAGGAATAAAGATCCTGTGTCCCAAGACAGTGTCAATGAACACAAGGCTCACTGTTGGTTGACTTTCATTGAACCCCATTGGTCAGACAGGTTTTACTGGTATGGCTGCAGTAGCCTACTGTGCTAGAGTGCATGCCAAACTTGCATTGTGCCGTAAACAACCTTGTAAAACCCTGTAAATATTAGGAGAAGGAATTAAAGAGGAGTGGAATCGATGCCGTTTGTTTCCCAAGCGATCCTTCACACGGGTCAAGATGGGCCTCGTCTCAGCTTCTGGGCCATGTGTGTGTTTTCTAACCTGCTTTGAATAAACAAGCCCAACGACAGAAACCAGGCAGATGGCAGACGTCTATATTTATTTAAGATTTGATGTCACATAACAAAGAGCATTAGTTGCTTTGAAAATTCTGCAGATTATAATGCCTGCATATGAGCCAAGATGTCCCCGATGAGATGCTTTTAACAGTAATCACGGATGTCAAAAGTGATGTTCGTGATATTAGCCCAGCTGCTTGATAGAAGACAAGATAATTCAGACATTAATGTGCTCCCATCAAGGCAGCTATTTCAGACTATGAAAGGACCCCTGTATTATGTTTTATGTCAAAACAACATTTGCATGAGGGCACAGCCCAAACACAAAACCGCCCCACCCTTAATGAAGGCGTCTATCTCCATCATCTATTGACTTTGCGAGCAACTGAGATAAGTTTTAAAATATTGAAAGCACAAGAACACAGCAGTTACAGTGTAAACACAACCGTACAGGAATAGCTGGGAACACTTTGGAAGCGTTGATAAAATAACGTTTTCTCGATGCTTCCAAATATCTAGAGCCACATCAAATAAATCAGATAATTTGATAATTATGAAATAAATACAGCATTGCATCCAACTTCTTGTCGGTTAGACGACCTCAGTCATCTCTTTTGCGGGTCGCGGGTACACCCTGGACGCGCCACCAGCGCATCGAGGGGCCATATCAGCATTCATTTAAAAGTATTTACAGAAACGTATTGGGTTGTTTTTTCTGTCAATGCATTCACCTCCAGATTGCTGAATAGTTAGAATATGATGGAAAGATGCATGGAGCGGTTGACTTAAAGGCTGCATTATGTCATGTGACCAAATACCAGGCTTGCTGATGATTGAGAAATATTACTAAGAATAGAATAGAATAGAATAGAATAGCACTTTATTGTCATTACACACGGTGATGCAATGAAATTAAGCAGGCTCTGCACAATGCACCTATAACCATCATTAACACTGTTTAATGTTGAAATACGTACGATCTGAAATTCTTAAATGAAACTTGGAGAACGTAACTTTTACAAAATCAAATGTCCAAACAAAATGATCAGAAATCATTTTCTGATCATTTTAAATACCCCCCCCCTCCCCCCCCCCCCCATTTTATTAACATCCAGTTGGCATTACGGAAGATTTTTTATTTTATTTTTTTAATTTGACCTATTGAAATGAAACAAAATGCTATAATGACCTTGCAAAGATACAGCTGGAACTAATGCCTTGCATGCCAACCTGTTAGCCTGGTAGGACAATTTAGCTTCAGCTGATGCCTTATTTGGTGGCGTCTCTGATTCTGTATCACTTTAGATGAAAGCATCATCTGATTAAATTGAATGTATTGTCATGTAAATGATTCGGGGTCAAATTGTGATTGGGTCCCACTGATAGAACTCCAGGGAGCAAAAGCTCTACACTGTTGTTTTGGAGGATACGTGGAGAATAATATATAATGCCAGATAAATTCAAAAGTAATCATGTAATATTGGTAAGTTGTTTATCTTATACATATTAAGATTAGTATATAATCATACGGTCTAGCCAAAATCAGGATTCCTTTTGGCTTCAGCATTCAGTTTTATTTATTTAACATTTATTTAATCTGGAAACCTCATTAAGATTCCACACAATTTACAAACAATGTGACAACCTGTCGTAATTTCTCTCTTTTATGGCAGAAGACGCGTTACATACTGAGAGGAATAATAAAGTTTGTGTAAAGATATTTTGAATACTAATAAGCACAAGCCACTAATAAGAAACCACCATCCAGATTTGTGCTGAAAAGCATAATAGCGCAAAAATGACACTCATGTCAGAGGTGTTTTTAGTGCTGACATTAACTTTCCAAATCTGCTGAGGATGTATCTAGTGTGAAGAACTATATGCTAGGAATTTTTGTATTCTTAAATTTAACTTAAAGTGTTAAAGGTTTCCAGATCTTTTGGAGCGTCTGTGAGAGGATGTAGGAACAGGTGCATGATTTGTTTTCAACTGTGCTTACATATGCAAATATACCTTTTGCTTGACATGCCAAATGCTTTTTCTACGCTTTGTATGCTTTGTTCTCTCATGTACACAGAACAATGAAGATGCTTTGTTTGTATTTTAAATGCACAACTGTAATCACATATTAACATCTTTAAACAGTCACTTTTATTCCATCTGACTGAGCAAATATATTACCGTAATTAAAATTTGTGCTCATTTGCTTGCTACAGTTTCTTTAAGCAAACAGTCGATTCCTCTGCACCTGTGTATTTACAACTATTGATTGAGGTCTAATTTTCTCTTAACTGGAATTTTGATCTCATAAAAAGTTTCAGTTGTTCAGTCGTTTGTCCATCAACAGAGCAATTAGACAATTTTAATGGAACATTTGTGGAAGGATGTGGCATGAGCAAAAGGAGAACTTTTTACATTTTGCATCTGGCCAGGATCAAAGCCTGGATGCTTTTAAATTTTGGTAAATTCAGCTGATTCTGACACCTGCCTGTCCTTCACTGAGACAGTACAAAAGAGCACAACATAATTTTACAGTATCATACATGATATTTCTATTTAAACTACCGGTAAATAAAATATAATTGTACATAATAGTGAGACACAGGTGGACTATCCTTTCAGAAGGGTGGTTATTCGGACAGCCTGTCTGTAGACAGATCAGACCTTCCTGGAATGCGCCACATTGATCCGGGGATTATGACTCCATTGTCTTTTCCTGGGCTCATCTGCTTTTCTTTGATCCAAGGGCACCTGCGATCGTATTGCTATGTCTGTCATGATATTCAGATTGTATCACCTTGTGTTGATCCCAGGATTAAAACAAAATGCATAATAAAAAGAGTGTCTCTGCAGAACCTAGTCTATTTATTCTGGGGTTGGGTGTTTCATTGGCTTTTAGACACAATGTGAGGACTTTTTATTTACACGCTAATAAAAAAATAATAGTATACTCATCAAACTTAAATTCAATACAGTTTAGAGGCTTTTTAAGTATATTAAAATTACACAAAAAAGAGCAATAATTATGTTCTCTTTCCATACCACAGAACACTTATCTGGAATAACATGGAGCTTTCTGCAGGATAGATTCATGGAAGTATTGAAGAATGTGGAAGTTTCAAACTTGTGTATTCCCATTTATTGAACTAATTCCCAGTATCTAAATACTACAACTTTTACAATCAGCATTTTTATAAGAGTACAGCCGAATAATGTGTTTGTACTATGACAAAATTATGCAACCAAAGTTTCTTTTTTTTTTTTTTTACAAGGCACACTCCTTCACAGAAGGAATGCCAAGTGATTGACCTCAATACAAAGGACTGTGGGCAGAATAATGCACTGTAGCAACCCATCAGGCCTTCAATCCCCTTCACTGATTGGCTGATCTACTCTCCTATGAGACCATACAGCCATGACTGTTCTCTTTATGACCTCATTGTGTTGCTTTAGCGATGCAATGTTAGGCAAGTTGCTTACAAACTGTAATGGAATACATATTACTGGTTGCGTTCATGACCCTGTTTATCAAAAGAGAGGAACGTAGCACTGAAGTCAACACTTATGGATCGAGCTGGAATAACTCTGGCAGACAATCAAGAACTCCTTCATTATAAAGATTGGATGAAAAATGGCGATAACCTGATATCTGAACAAATTGTGGTTAATTATACACCTCTGTAAATATTTCATGACTTTTCTTCACTGGATAGAACTTTGTTAACTTTGCTGTATAGGATTTTGTGCAAGCAACACATAAAGACTTTATTCAATGTGAAATACTGATTATGATGTCGCCTAAATGACAAGAGCGATTAATTAAGGTCCCTCTTCTTGGTCCCTCATTCATTGCTTCATAGCATTCGTTCTAAGGAACTGCAAAGGCACTGGCAAACATCTCTTGCATTCCTGACAAAGGTGAGTCAGATAAAAGAAACACGAGGGCAGGTTTCTGTTCAGTCGCACTTGGGAGTCTCTTCTGCTCTCACTATTACCGGTATGTACACTGACAGGAAAACACACGAGGAGTGGATATGTAGTTTTATTTCAGGGCTTCAGCAGTTTATTGGGACATTTTGAGGGAGTCAGATTTTAGTTCCCAAATCAATTGTCAAAATAAAAATAACTTTTATTTAACAACAAACAAATCTGCTCGAAAAGGAAATGTACCGTTGTAAAATGAGAAAAATATAAATCTATCCATACATTTCACAGAAGCAAATTTTATTTTAAATTTTATTTAATGAGCATCGGTTTGAGCTCTGATGATGTTCCACAACACGTCAACACAAGGACTGAGCCTACTCAAAGATAGTAAATTGTTATTTACAAATTAGAAAAGAAAAAAAAAGGAAAACATGTCAATGTCATAATAATAAGAGAAACTAAAGTAGCAGTTCTTATTAGAATATTGTGATGTGCTACATGCTACGCTGGTTACATATTATACTAAATACCCTTCTCCACCGGCACACAGAAAACCTTGCTCAAACTCACCACGGCTCTTAAACAATAATTACTTGCCCTTTGGTGCTTCATGTGTTTTACATACCCTCTTTCAGATGGCAGTGCAATGGAGCATTCCTCCACAAATCCCACAAAGTTTATCTAAATGTGGTTTGTGAGGTCAAACATATCCGAGTGTCTGCCGAACATTAAAGAAGAAAAGAGTCTTCTCACTCGCGACATTTTGGCAAACTTATGCGTCATTAGTGATGAGCACTGAACACATTTATTTAGCATATTTTTCATGGTCACTGTAGGAAAAATAATCCCAGGTAATTCTAATCCCAAATTAAACTGGCGACATGCGTCAGGGTTATGTTTTTACACCGGATAAACAGAGCCAGAATTTGATCCAGACTTGCAGTCTCAGTCAGCGTTCAGTTACGAGCTGGGCAACAGTCCCATTTGGACTCATCTTTAAAGGGAAAATAAATCTTGCATGCATGTGAAACAGACAGTTTCCTATCACGATCAGGGTGTGTCAAATTTCCCCTCAAACTGCTCCTTGCATTTAGACAGAATAAATACAGTATTAGTCAAACACTATAATTAAACTTGTTTATGGCTGTCCCAGGGCCTTCACACACCGAACTGTCGTTCCCGTTGGAGGGCAATTACACAGCAGCGATGAATCATGTTTTAATCTAATCAGTAAAATGGATGACAGAAATAAATATATCTGAGACGTATTCAAACAGAGGTCATTCCTTGGTATCCATGTGCTATCTATTTATGAACCCCAGTCGATATAATACATACCATAGAATATATAACGAAAAATACATCATTATTGTATTTTACAGAATTACACAAAACCACAGACAGATGCACACAGCAACTTAACATATTCAATTTTCCTTTACCTGCTGTTTGTCCTCCAGACAGTAGCTGAGTGGGCGGGATAGCAACAGCATCAGACACACAAAACGTTAAACTGCTGTCTCAGGTAATACTCAGACGATGTGACCGTGAGTCAGGTTACATGTCTGACTTCCTGTAGTACATACAGGACATTTTACACCCAACCACCACACATGCTATGTCATGCCATGCTAATTTAATAATTTAATCTACTTTTTTAAATTCTTTAGGAAAATGCAACCTTTTTCAGTACCAGCAGATAAATACTTTGCAGAAAAAAAAGAAAGACAGAACCACCCATTATCAACCTGATGCCGACAAATTTTATTAATATTATTATGAAAAGAGTTAACAAATGACATCGGAGGGAGCATTGACAGCAACATCTTAGGTCTAGATTACCATACAAATGAAACGAAAAAGATGGGGAAAAAAGAAACTGACTAAAAGCACCAACGCAAGGAAGATTTAAGGGTTTTCTTAAAAATAGGAAGCGGATTCGTCAAATATGAAAACGGCAAAACTGCTCCCGATTGTGCAAATTGCTTTTCTTATGATGCTCATTTAACCCCCGTCAGACGCGAGTATGGTCGCAAACATATTTCAGGATTGGGGTCAAAGGTCAGATAAAGCATTCTGCTGCTTTGTGGTGTTCTTCCTTTCAGAGGGGGACTATCTCTCTGTCTGACTTTAGTACGCATCCATTTCCCATTCTGCCCCCCCCCCCCCCCCCCCCCCCAACACCCGGGGCACCCTCCCACTCATTTGACCTCTGACAACTGGGGCCCCTGTGCCACAGCCTATTGATTCCTTGGCATTGAACTTGAATCTCGGGGGCCACAGAGATTACAATCAAAGAGACATTGTCTCTCTCGAAGATAGATTGCAGACCAAACAATACTTATTCACTTTCCTTTATATTTCCGTTCATAGAATGAGCCACTTATCCTCAGCTGTCCTGGACTTTTTGACCATTCAGCTCATGTGGAATGCATGCACTTCCTGTGTATAGAAGATGCCCTTTTTACTCTGACTGATCACCGGATGATAACGATCTTCATACGACCCTTGGTGTAACCCGACCAGTGTTTGTGGCAGGAAGTCTGAGAGGTCTCCTGAATGTTCCGACACACGCTATATGATAACATACCTATATTTCACATTTACACTCATGTAGCAGATGAATTTAGAGGTAAATGAATATAAATTATATTTTATATTTTCATCTGTAGGACTACTCTGATTAAATTGCCACCAACTCACTAACTGCTTTTAATTACAATTTAATTTCACTGCCATCACGCCGAGCCGCAACTTGACAGGCAGAATGGCATTCACCGTTATTAAGGGGATCTGGCATGATTGCAAACATATTTTTTTCCAGCATAATTAGGCCTGCAGGAAAAAAAGAAAAGCCTTAATGATTCCAGGGGAATAACAGTATGGAAATATATGGTTAACTTCACCTGGAGCTCCGTTGAAGCAAATTAGACATCTATTCGCAGACGTCTGCTTGTGTAAACATGAGGCATCTGAGTTCCATTACAATGAAGAAATTAAATAAACAGTAGCCCGAAGAACACTGGAGGATGCATGCTTCATTAAGTGGCTAATTAAGATGGGGCACCTCTTTGGTTTGCCTACCGTAAATATACAAATAAATGAATATGCGCCCTGATTGGTGCGAGAGCAGACCTGGCAGATTACTCTGTAAACATTCTATACTCTGGCACCGCTTTGAGAGGGACAAAGAAAATAGCTGCATTTGAGTTATATCCTCAACATCTGACATTGAACCGAAACCATTCCATTCAGATCACATGGATATATCAGACTAAATGATTTGATTCAATAAGCTACAAGCTGCAAACATTTAGCACAGTGGAGGATCCGCTCTGTTATCCATCAAGCAAGTATCGTTTCCTCTCACACCTCCTCCCGTTTCGCTCTGTTGACCTTGCCTTTATATTCACAATAGAAAAGGAAACTTTTGCCGCTCCTGTTCAAGGAATGATAAGACGTTTGTGACATTCAAAAACAGAACGAGAGGAAACATTTGCTGACTTACACACTTGGAGGAAACTCTTGATAAAGACATTCATACATGTTGTTTAGTCATTTTCTCCAATGATGAGAACCCTGCCGGTTTCTGACCAAAACTTCCAATTGCGTTCACTGGGATGTAAAGTCTTGCTACTGGGAATCCAAAAAGCTTGCTGTGGTGGGAGGAATCATTTTCTTCTTTGCACCACCCGTGCATCCTCTGTCCTCTCTCTCTCACAGCTGATTCACCATGCAAGTTGCAGCCTTGACGGCCGATGATTTCTGCTGTTTCGGCAAGACGTCATTGACTACCGACTTCCTGTGAAAATGCTATCAAAACAGGCTGCGCTTCACCCCGAGGGGCTTTTGATTTGAGTCGGATTTAAATACTATGAGTGATGTCAGTTTTATGAGTCTCTTTCTACTTCTTTATCCCAAGAGTCAGCTTCACTGTCAGAGCAGCTGTTGACTACACTTCTTCCCAGCCCAGCCAGACAACGGTGTCTCCAAGTTTGAGGCGATACTCTGCTACACACACACATACTATTTCAAATCATTTTCTAGGTATCATGACGCACACACCCCTTTAACCTAATGAATGTTGTCATTGTGCATTTCTACCTTAAAGTATGGTTTGCTTTCGGCACAATAGCACAGTCTTGGATTAAAGAAAAGATCCGATTTTGCCTAAAAACACCTGGTTTTGTTGTCACAAACATCTCATTCAAAAATATCCCATTCGCTTGCAACATTGCATGCAATGTGAACATAATATGACACATGCAGAAATGTTGCATGCAAGATGCACGAAACCATCACATCGACATTTGCAGAACCCCTACACTACACCGCGTAGTGGTTCTGCATGCTGACCATGAAACAACTTTTGGAACTTGTGCCTTCCTAGCAGCTGAGTCTCATTCACAGGTATCAAACATTTATTTATCCAGAAAATAACCACAATATTTCAGTGCCAAAAACACCACGAGTCAATATCAAATAACCCTCCATGCCAAATTCTGGGAGGAGATATGACACTAACTGTTGCCGTGTCCAATGAGGAAGCATTGCGGTTCTCCCTGCAGCAATCTCCTTGCATCAGTGTCTGCACCACCGTCTCATCCTCAGCAAGCAATGATGCTGTCAGTCTAGTTAGAGTGTGTGTAAAACTATTGGTCATGCTGTAATACTACTCGATAAGATTTGCAGGGTGGCTGGAACTGGGAATGACCGTAACAAAGAAATAAATAAATGCAGCAATAAAACACGAAGCAGACAGGTCAGGGCCTTTTGAGAGAACCTGGAGGTTGATAGAAGGTTGTAAATCCCTGACGGCCAGCAGCAATTCTACCATAGTGCATCAGCGTCATTATACCCTCCCCCCCCATTCATTCATAATTTCTTTTTACAATTGTCTGTCTTTTTGTTTTTTTTAGATCCACTCAACTTTGGAATCAATTTCCTAAAAAGCTAAAGAACTTATCAACTCTTTGCACTTTTAGCAACCCTAGCTCAAGGTAATGTGTAGTAGATTTACGGTCGAATGAATTGTCAGACCGGTTTTATAGCCATTATCTCAAGGGTCTGTATATCATTTATTTGTTATTGTGTGTTTTTATATTGTATATTTTGTGTATTTGAATTTTGTCTTTTTATTTTCGGACCCCCCCAGGAAGACTACAGCAACCACCGAGGTGGGAGCTAATGAGGATCCTATTAAACAATTAAACAATCATGCACCAAACAAACAGCAAAAACATCCAGACAAAATAGCCCAATTCTCATGGTGGCATTAATCAAATCAAAATGTCATAATGACCTGTGATAGAAGAAAGATGAATAGTCTTATTTATGAGAACTGATTAAACATGATGAAAAAGGTCAACTCTGGCATATTGGATTTCATGTCGCTAACATGGATAGCAGTTTTTTCTCTCATGTTTCTCTTTATAGTGTGAAATAGTGGAGCAATGGTGATTCAACCTCTCACATGTCAACCTTTTGCACACTTCCCTGTCCAAATAGCCAATCAGGTTCCATTTAGGCAGGAGTGGCCTGGAACAGGAACTGACAGGCCTGGCAGATGTGTTGTGTGCCACATGTGAGCAATGGAAGTCCTCAACAGTCCAGGGTTGAAATCCACACGAAGGTTTTCACAGACACTGCTGATTACCCCACCGCTAGCGCAGACATGCAGGGCAAGGTTGTCAGGTCTAATTGTCTAATAGACCGAGAGAGAAGTCACTCTGATATCGAAAACAATTCTTACACCCATGATATTAATTTGCCACTCTTTCATTTCACAATTTAAATGAGGCCCGATAACAAAGATTAAATGCACAATAGCATACGCAGGCCCCTCAGTGCAGGGTAAAGGCATGGTTTCTTGGCAACAAAAGTTGTTATCTTGTTCGTCATTGTTTGTATTTATCTTGTGTAAACTTATGGCCGTTCTGCTGCCAGGTCACCTTTCAGCTCTGCTATTTCGGTGTCCTGCCTCCACGCTTGGATTAGTTTGCTTTAAACGAACTGGCTCTGGGCTTTGTGAAGCTATTCAGAGCAAAATCATTGTTGATAGCCCAATCAGACACTTCTAAACACGGGTTCTGCTGCCGCCTCCTTATTTGTTTAAATGTTTATGTATTTTTTACACTATTTAAGGTAATGTTTTCACACATAAAATGATTCTTAATATTTGTTATACTTAGAGACAATTTCGATTACATGGTCATATTAAGGCAAGGTTTTAAAATCAAACAACATTTTATCTACCCAGGTTGAAGTACGAGGGGCGGGGTACACCCTGGAGAAGCCGCCAGTTCATCCCATTGCCACACACAGACAGATAACCATTCACATTCACACACACTCACACTCACACTCTCACCTGTGGATAATTTAGTGTAACCAATTCACCTAATTTGCATGTTTTTGGCGGTGGGGGGAAGCCAGAGAACCCACGCACTCACCCAGGCCCAAAGTTGGATTTGATCCTGTGACCTTCTTGCCGTGAAGCAACAGCGCTTACCACTGCGCCACCGTGCCGCCTTTCTATAACTTGTCATCTAATATTTGTGAACCAAATTCAAAGCAAGAGCCTGAATGTGCTCTCGCATGAAAACAAATGTGAAAACAAAAACAACCAAAATGTCCAGAGACTCACTTGTGTTGATTTTGCGAACTTTGTTTCAATTGCTCAGTCACGTCACTGGAAATGTATATGTCCCGTCACGTTCTATGACAGATCGCCCTGACTCCATCCATCTAGAAGTTGGCATGTTTTGAAGTTGAGCACTCTTTCCATGGCGCCACACTACACTGCTTAACATTTAATTAATATCCCTCTATTTATACTCCATCTTTGATTCTCTCAAAAAGACAAAGTAAGCCAATGAACAAGTCAGATTATTATTATTGAATACCAATAAAAAAAAAACCTGCCAGGAAAGCTTGGCCAGCATTTGCTTTGTTCTGACTTCACACAATTACAATGGCATAATAAAAAAAACAACAACAATAATTTACATTCCATTCGATAACAACTCAAGAGATCTTTAAATGTTGCTTCAAATGTTTGGAAAAGCACACTGGGGTTTGTTGGGAAATGTTATCCCTTGCAAGGCTTTACTTTAGATGAGGATTCTAGGACCCAGCAAACCTTGATTTTACACTGAATTTTACCAGGATTTCAAAAGGCATGAGGCAAAAGGGGGCCTCAGCTCATATGATATTTGTCAGGAGATTTTATGGAATACTCTCAAGGGTGCAAACTGTTTATTAAAACCAAAACAGGACTGTTTTTGCTAACAATCCATCCATCATCCTTTTGCAATAAACTAAATTAGTCCCCCATCTACACATGCACTTGAAGACAGCAGTATGATACTATGCATACATCGTCGTCATGATCACATGCAGGGAAATGCTCCTCTTTTTAAATGATTTCAAACAAAGAAGCTGTGCTACAGAAAAACACCTCTTGAGAGTTGGCTAAAAGCTGAACAATTATTTAGCAAGGAGAGCAAGTAGCAGCTAATGAGCTGTGTTGAGCCTCTTAGCAAACAGAAACACGTTTAACTCCATCTGCTAAAGTTACAGGGTCAGCATTACTGTTAATGTCTGGCTCGGGCTCACATAAATTAAGAGCAAATAAACAAGGTGCTGATAGGTTGGTTTATCACTGTGCTGTGTGTCAAGAGTGTAAACACTGGAAAGCGTCTTAATACGATGAGCAGGAGAACTATAGTCTCATCAAGATGAGTCTTTTTCTTACTCAAGTATCCTGCATAGTTTTAAATCAAACCATCGGAGTCGGGACAGGTTGATGATGTCATTCATGGTCCATTTCCAGCAGCCGGCAGGGCTTTGATTGGAGCAGTAAATCTCCTCCCGTTTGCCTGTCGTCATAAGTGAAAGGGCAGCTCGATGGTCAGCGCTCCACATGTCGCTGAATGTTGTCTGGCCTTCAGAAGAGGCTTTCATTAACCAACACTTTATTTATATTTATTGGTACTAATAGAGGGAGTTACATCAAAATCATGATTTAAATATTTCCAAATGGAATTTGATGATTTTAAGGAAGTAAATCTTAATCTTAACTTAAATATTTAACTTAAAATGATATTAATCAAAATACCAGCCAGTCCATACTCTTACTTCTACTCCATACTCTTTCAGTGGTAACCTAAAGGATACAGTCCAGTATAGTCGATACATAATAATGGCGTATCAGGGAAGCAGTAGCAAGGCAGTTTATGCAATGAGTATTGACCTAGTTCCATTAACAGAGCCCTGCTGCTGTGGCAGAGCAGGTAGACAGAGTAACACATGTTGAGGAAGGAAGTGTGCATGGTGTGTTTGTAATGTTTATCTATCAGAATAGATCTGTTTGCAAAAATAAATGAAACATTATTTTGCTTTCGTAAGCAGGTGACATTCTACCAGGACATCAATGCTGGGAGACGGCTCTGACGTGCTCTCTTATCAGTACTTGTGCCTCCTAAAGAGCTCTCAGCTACGGCCTGAGAGTCTAAAGAACACAGAGCGGACAAAGTCCACGGTCAGAACTGCGCCATGATTCATGCAAGATTGCCAGGTCTTGCCTCATATGATTGCTGAGGCACCGTGGGACCCCCCCCCCCCCACGTCCAAACCTTGCACAGAATATAATATATGTCCAAGACTGCCTCATTACTCCAATGTACACATGGCGAGTAACATTGCATCCCAACACGCATGCAGCTGTTGTCCAGGCTATCCGTGTTCAGAGAGCCTATGGTCTAAAGTGCTCAGCCAGTAAACAAATCAGGGTTTATTAAATACACACTTGTCACTCTCCACTAGCCGTGCATGGGACAATTTATTTTGACAAACGTTGCCCCGCAAGACTTTAAGTGTCCCTCCCTGACGCCAGCAGATAAATATCCCTGGATTAGGAAATGGATTGAATTTAGCCAAGGTATGCTTTTAAACCATGGATTTCTCCATTATCCCTGTGGTCCATCGAAGGGCAATAAACACTCAAGGAGTGACACCTATAATTGCTTAATCTAATTGTACTGCTTAAGTGTAAAAGTCTGACTACTGTACATTTAGGCTAGTTAACGTAGCTAATTAGAATGTTACGCACTGTTGAATATTGTGCCTGCGCCACATATAAGAAGGAACGCCAACGTCAGAATATTCAGACTTTGGGACTGCACTCGCCGGGGTAACGTTGTTGCCTCACATCAAGAAGGCTGCAGGTTCAAATCCAACGTGGGACCTTTTCTTTGAGGAGTTTGCATGTTCTCCTTGTTTACGTGGGTTCTCTCCGGGTTCTCCGGGTTCTCCGACTTCCTGCCACCACCAGGTGGCTGTCATGCTGATTCTGCCCACACAAGGGAGGACACCGGCGTGTGTGTGTGTGTGTAAACGATTGCCTTTCTATGTGTGGCCCTGCAAAGAACTGCCGGGTTGTCCAGGGTGTGTACCCTTCCTCTCGCGCATAGACTGCTGGGATAGGCTCCAGCACGACCCTCGACCCGGTAGCGGAAAAAGCGGTCAAGAAAATGGATGGATGGATGTACTCATTTTGGTGAAAAGGTCAGACTTCACAAATTTACTATAAGTGAGGTCAGGAGGTCGGAAATAGTCTCTTCACCATAGTAGCTGTCAGTTGCTTCATTTTGTTAGGCCACACAGAGAAGGTCCCTTTTCATGCAGCCATCTGTCTAATCTTTGTCTTACAGCAGGAGCTGCAGTGGCACAGCGGAGCTGTTGTTGCTGCCAACCAAAGGACAGTGATTTGGCAGCAGAAAAAGCAGTAACCCTGTGTGTCTGGGGGGTTGGGGGGCAGTTAAGAAGTTAAGGTTGCCATTACTTGGTTCATTTTGTAGTGATACTGTACATTGCCAATGCTGACAGGAACAACAGAAGGCACAGACGAACTTGGGTTCTTATTTTTTCAGAAAGATGAGGCACTTATGTGTTGGACCAAGGGGAGCTACAGTAAGAGCTTCCAGACTAGCAGGAGACCACCACTGCTTGCCTCAGAATGCACACACACACACACACACACACACACGCACACACGTGCCGAGTCTGGTTTTGTGTCTCGCCATGCACCAGTGGAGTCATAGCCTCAGAGGCTGGACAACAACACAGTTAAAATGTAAGAAAGGTGATAATAGATGTGTATTTCATTCATTGTGTGCTCCTTTAGCAGTCTTACTATTTCTCTGCCCTTCTTCTGTGATTCAAGGAAGCAAACAGGACTTTTTCCACAATTGAAAGATCATAAAAATAACAGAAAGCAATAAATGAGCATTTGTACTGCCTTCACTTCCAGGAACGAATCATTGTGGTCAGTGTCACATGTAATCTAAGAAACAGCCCCCCCAGATCAGAACCAGATATATACAAAAGATCTTTACACAAAACAAAGACAAGAAAATGCGCATCACCGTTTTTCCATTTATTACTATTTACATTTAAACCAGGCCTGGCCTGTGCTTGTGTCAGTCATACGGCGAGACTGGGCTGTTTGCATTTCATGCAAGGCTGTGTGGCATCTCTTGTTGTGTATCTGCGTGTTCATACGAGTGCACGGATGCTTTTGTTAGCACCACTGACTCAACCTTCTAAGAGGAACTCAATAATTAATTAAGTATTCTTTTATGCGCTTCCCCCTCTTTGTTTCCTATTGGTTTTCTCACTTTACATTTTGTTTGCAATCAACTTTTAACATCTTTCTTTTTTCTTCTCTCTTGTGGGCCCAAGTTATTACCATAACAACAGGGTAAGGCACAAAAGCCCCATGGGCATGTGACAGAGTTGTTGGGTGAGGACACATGCACTAGGAGAGGAGAGAGAGAGAGAGAGACCTTTCTAATATCTGCAGCTGGGCCTTTGGTTTTGTTTGCTATGCAGCTGGGCTGGATGAGAGAGCGAGATTCCAACACACCCCCATCGGCATAAATCTTGCCATGCTTGAGGCTGCAAACACTACAACAATGCCACTGGGTCATTCTATGCCAAGTCGGCTGTACACGCTCAAATACAAGCACATGCACACAAATAAATTGTTGTGTGGGGTTGTTTGTTGCTACCAGGGCATTTTTTTTTGTCTTGTGGGATGCATATATGAATCGTTAATCATTTGTTCAGTCAGGGGCTAAATGGGATTCCACACAAAGCTGTCTATTCCTTTCACTCTCATTGGCATTGTCTATAAGGGACGACCAAAAAATTGCATTATGTGCAGGACTCAGCTCCAAGTTCATTTTCACAGAGGATTTCAACACCATCGCGGTTTATTTCTTGTCCTTGCAGTTGCCGTTGAGATAAGGTTGTTTGAGTGTCAAAAAAAAGAAACAGATTTTAGACACACTGCAAAACTGTGACAATCAGACAACTTCTAACACAGACTGCACTCTTATAGCAGTGGAATGGAGTCCGACTGAACCAGCTGTGACTGAAACAAAGCAGCGCTCAGCCACAGTGACAAACTTGTTCCCAAAACGTTTGTTGAGTTTCCAGCCGATCATTAATAACCCCATAAAGAGCCCCTTTATGTCTGACTGGACTGTGTCACTTTTTCGAGTCAACTTTGATGAGATGAATGCGGCGTGGTGAGTCTGAATGCTTTGCAGCTGGGTGCGAGCCGGGCGCTGGTGACAGCGGGTACCAGGGCACAAATCCCATGGCAGAAAGGGCATCTTTGTTTGCCCCAGGTGCTCTCTGGATGCACTGCCTCAGCATCCTGTGCAGTCTCATTCATTATGCATGAGTCGTACATTTAAAATCACGAGCTTCCTGTCAAAAGCCAGAAAGGGCAGGCTTGGCCAAATGCACTATCTGCGGCTTCAGAGGAAGAAAAGGAGCGTAACATTTTCAAGGCCGTGAAAAGACCTTACATGTAGGCCATTGTGCCCGAAAAAAAAAGACAACAAAAAACAACGACATTTTATAGCTTTCTGAGATGCAACAGGCACCTAAGATAGCAAGTTATTCTAGTTCCGTTTACTTACATCTAGACTGTTCCAGACCTTCTTAGCAGGTATTGTAAATGTGCAATGTCTGAGCGACTCTTAAGGCGAGTTGTGTTTTCAGTGGTAGCAGTTTGTCGTCAATGGCTGCCATAAGGAATGAGATCATTGTGCTTGCTCTCGTGGGACAACTGTAGTTCCATCTTTCCCCGCTCTACCTATCGACATATGATCTGACTCTATATGAATACAAATGAATTGAAAAGTGAATTGAACATCGAGGTGACTTTTCTCATGTCCCCCACACTCCTATGAAAGGACGTGGCTCATTAATTACTGGAGGATTACAATAATCTACGTTTGGAAGCATATCCTCCCCCCCCCCCCCCCCCCCCCCCTTGCCTTTGTGGCTCAGCACGAGATGAAACCAGTACAATTAAACCAGTTTGTTTCACTGCATGACTGGTCATTAGCATTATCTTCACCAGTGGCTTCAAGCTCTCAGACTGGCTCCCATCATTGCATCAGTTCCCTTGGTTACAGCTCAGTCTCCCAGAGTCTGGGGTCAGTGGGGGTCAAAGCCTAATGATGTGATCAGCCCTGCGAAAGTTACTCCTCTAAATATCTGAGCTATATTGAGGGCGATCTCGCTGGTTATATCTGCTTATACCTCAATTTGATAGCACCAACACAGCTGAGAGTGAAATCACTAATGTTGCCGACTTTCTTATGATGCATCTTAGGCACTGTTGCAGTTTAATGCCACTTAGCTTCACACCAGCAGGGTGCCACACCTCTGGTAAAAGAGATCAGAGCCATGTGTGACAGCAATGGCCTGGAGGAGCTTCCCACCAGTCGATATTCCAGGACATGAGCAATTGGCTCACGCGGGGGCACCACATGTGGGGGCATTAATCATTAAAGAGACACTTTTGCTGACTGTCTGCAGATAGAGTATAGACCTCATGCTTTTAGTTTGGCCTTAACAGGATTAGGGGAGTGTAATGCCTTTATCTGGACTTACAAGGAAGAAAGCAGCGAGCAGCTCAAGATGATACCCAAGCTGTGATTCTGGTGGGAAACATTCTCAAAAGAGTAAAAACATTAAAACTAGAATATTGGAGGACCCCCAGACAGGGGCGGCCATTGCTTTCAATGGATAAATTCTCCCTATTTTAGTATAAGTTGTATTCTTTTTTTTCGTATGGGGGCTGAGTTTGGATTCTTTCACCATCAAATCACGCACCTGAAATGTTTTAACCATCTATAGCTGTTGGAAGGAGAACAGCTGTCAACAAAGAATCAGCATGTCGTCTTCCACGAGGGGCTTTTCCTCCCCAAAATCAATCACCCGGGACCATTTCTGATGCCTATCTGTGATTAAAGTTTCTCTTGTGATTCTTACTATGATAAAGAATGTGAACATTAGATCCCTATGACCTTTGTCCAAATCTACTCCAGAACCGAACAGTTTCTTCTTTGGATCAGGCAGTTAATTACGGTTATGTTTTTAGAATTACTACGGTAAGTAAAACACTAAGCAGAAGCAGTTCTATTCTTTGTCGGGGGAAGATTTGATTTGCAGGACCATGACCTCAGTCCACTGCTCAGCGCGTCTTAACCAGATGCCCGTCTCCCCTCTTCTTAGTCCAAATCTGAGGCATAGAATATTGGCAGGTGATGAAATGAAGGATATACCACCCACTGTTAGTCACAGATTTAATCATGAGCTGTTCATACCGCAAGCAGCAGCTGAGCAATCCTGCTTATTTACACCATTAAAATGAACTAATGAAAGAAATGTTCATTTGAAATAACTTAACCAGGAATATAACAACCGTGTGTGTGCTTCCACACATACACACACACACACACACTCACCATGAAGTTGCAATGCCTTTCACAGTAGGGTGTGTCAATGTTTAATTGAGCTTCCATGTTTAAATTTCATCTGCTCACCTGACAAGCTGTCATATTAAATGTTATTGGTATACTATGTGTTCACCCATTAGAGAAATGGAAAAATTAATTTGGCAGCAAAGTAGATTCCACTGTGAGGTCAGAGTCTGGGGGCCAGGATCTGGATCACTAGCAGCCCGCTGTGGGTCTTTCTATCCAGTCCCACATTCTAAGACAGACAGCCCCAGGCTGCCGTAGGCAAGACATCCAATCATGAGACCCAAAAAGAAAGGCATCAGTCACACTCTAATGGATCCTGGATTACTTCGCCCTTGTCCCTCCACCCCACGGAGCCCAAGGCTGGGTGGTTGGCTCCGCTACAGTCTCCAAAAGCTACCTTGTGACCCCAACTCGCCTGTGGGCAGAATCAGCATGACAGCCACTAACCAGAAGGGCCAGACCCCGCTGTGTCATGGCACTTGCTGGCCTCAATTTTCTCAAATTAGTAACCAATTTTAACTCTTGTTCTTTGAGAGTGGAATGCACAGAGGGACCAGTTTTACCCACTACAGGAACAAAGTCACCCGACTCAGTCAGCTGATAATATTCTGTCAGCATGAGATTGGAAGGAAGTGTCGTAGGATGTTTTTTCACAGAAACCACAGACATCTTCTAAAATCCTCAATCATTTCATGCAAAAGAGGAATAATAATAATATTAATGAGGCGTTTGCAGTGTCTGTGGGTTTTTTTAGGTGTGAGTGTGTGTGTGTGTGTGTGAATGATTGTCTGTCTATGTATGGCCCTACAATTAACTGATGGCATGTCCAGGGTGTACCCCTCCTCTCGCCCATAGACTGCTGGGATAGGCTCCGACCCGGTAACGGACACAAAGATCAGAAGATGAAAGAGTGACTAATAGTAATAATAGTAATAATAATAATAATAGTAAGAGTCTAAAAAAATTTTTATTTAATAAATTATTGTGTGCAAATAAAAGGAGAATAAACATATTTATATTTATAACTATAGCATTAAGGACATATCTACATGTATTTGTACAACAGCTGTTAATAATCTTTATTATCCCCATTAAACAAATGAATAAATATATAAATCATTTTGATCGACTCATAGCAAACATAACTTTTACTCTCATTGGCCCACATTAAAATGTAATGTTTTTATGGGAATTAATTCTGACCCCAATTTTTTTTTATTTGGCATAAAATTGGCTTTGAAAAGCTGATAGATCGAGATTATTGCAATGACCAGCAAAATAACCACTGCAATGTCATCGGAGCTGCTCAATGAAGCAAGCACAATTAAGTTCTGTAAAGGCATCCTCTCAGACCAAGAGACTGCTATCTGATCATTGGTACCACTTAGTGGGGGACCTGCTGAGACCTCTGTTTATGCATTAACTGGGCAGCAATAATGAGCACTGGCCTCTCACAGTGCATGAGTCAAATCAAATTCCCTTGCCAATTAGAAGGAGATTTACACGAGGCCCCCGTAGCACGGAGGCTAATCTTCTTGGGCGATCTACGGTGCTGCTGCACTAAAGCAACCTCTTATATTCTCATGGCCCACTGGTGCTAGCCATCGTGGTGGGATTTGCTTCTGTTTTCATATGTTTCTGAAGGATTGGGAGGCTGGAGCCAGTCTGTGTGTTAGTGTCCTCCCTGTCGAACAAACCTGGCAAATGGCCCACTCAGGACATTTGACCCTATGGATTTTTTTTTTTTGCTCTGCTGTGAGCTAGCAGTTTTCCTTTAGCAAGGGCTAAAAGGCTCAAAAAGGGTGGAAAGCAAAATATTATGATAAATCTCCTGGACGCCAGGTTGCAAAAAAGGTTCCACAGGCGTTTGCATCAAACCCGGACTTTTGAGACCACAAAATCTGTTTTTGTTGCTATAAAACTGGCCTTTCCAAAGAAGCACATATAAGAATATTCCATTCGCTCAAGTCTTATAAATTTAAATGAGCTGGGAAATCAAGTTTACAACCCCAAAGAAAAACAACGCTAAATATATTAGGCATATGGATGCGAAGATCTATCCATATATTAATATTTAACGCGCGTTTGCAACAACACACCCACATCGAGTCAGTAAGTCATTCAGCAGGACAATTATTTTATCGATTACGATTAAACGGTTGTGTTTGGGCTCAGTGTTCTTTTAGATAGGATATCTGTGGCAGTGCTTATGCTGTGTGCATCCAAAATTAAGGTTGGACCAGATTCCACTGTGGATTCCAGCATGATGACATGCTGGGTTTGTTGAGGTTGTCTGCTTGCAGTAATTGCACACTAGTTGTCCATCACTCTGTGGGTCTGCCACTGGTGAAGGGAAGTGAGAACAGAGAGAGCATTAAAAAGAAAGGATCCATTTAATCATTGAGGTGAAAAGGTGACTTCTATGCATGGACTCTTCAACTTGAATAAAAGGCAAAGAAACAAGTTTAACTCTTAGATAATAAAATTTGCCAAAAACAGTTCTGACAGTAAAACTACTTGTAAGATTATTTCTTAAAGGACATACTTTATGTGTGTTTATGCTGGTATTTTTTTCTACATGTTCAGGATCACTGCTATTTCACTCGTTTAAAAGAAACGCATCATTAAGAGGCTGCTGTGTCATCAATCATAGCATTAATGAGGCTCCCTGGTTGCATAAATGTAGCAAAAAAAAAAAAAAATGTCCCGATGATATTTGGGGGTGTGAAGTTATATAAGGATGTTTATAACTTACAGCTTTATTCATTGCTGGGGCGTTCAGGGCTGGCTGTCGGGCCACTGGGGTGCAGCCTGACTTGCAAAAGCTATGAATACCATTAAAACATTCCCAGTCTTGTTAGGGAAATCCCACAATATGGACACATGTAGGTCCAGCATGCATTCTGAGAGCAAACAGAAATGTCTTATAAATACAGCACATATTTTAGAAACAAGCTGACATGTACTCTATCAGTCGTGTATATCATTTGATTTCCAGAGCAGTGTGTCATTTGCAGCATTAGTTCAAACTATAGCTGACAAATTTTCCCGGTGTCTTTTTGCCTTCATGGCTTTATCAGTGGCCAGGATTAAGCTTGTTTGCTTATGGGCAAGAATGCAATTAGGAGAGTCACACTCACTGATCAATGCTGGTATATCACCAGCAGTCACTCATGAGCAAACATGTTTTTCTTTTAAACAGATAGGAAAGGAATGTCAAATATGACCTGCACTTCAAATAGTCGACTGCACATGTTGGGCCGATGTTATGTAAGAGGAAAACATCCCCTATTTCCCATGTAGTGTGACTGAAAACATTCACGCTGGTCGCTGGTCTAATGTGTGTTCACAAAGCTGCGGGGTTAGGTTTGCCACCCCATCCATGCAGTTCTCATCAGTCAGGTGGAGAATGGATATGGGACCCCCTGCTGCTCTGTCAGGTGACCTCATCACGGCACCGCCAATTAGCCCTCGCTCTCGCAAACAAAGGTCGGCCAAGTGAAAATGCCAGTGCTGGTTCTCACAGTCACCCCGATAATATCTCTGCCCCCCCCCCCCTCTCTCCAGCCCCACACACATTGACATGGAGCAGTCACACAGATAGAGTTGCAAATGGACATTTCTATGAGTCAAAGCAGGGGAGGTGGGACACTGGACATCCCCCCCAGCGGACGCCTTGTTCTCTCATTAATTGATCGCTACTTGATCTTCGATGGTGATTCAGGGGTACTCTCTAGGGCAGACCACTAGTCTCTGTGATATGTGTGGGAACTGTGCGGAGGCCACGAAGGTGCACCTGCTAAATGGCCATTTCGGACTATTCCCCCAGCGTCCCGCCCATTGTTAGGGATTTATATTCTGTTTCCTTCTCAGATGACCACACTAGCGAAGTTAGGCTTCTCTCTTTACAGAAAAGGGGTGGCTTAAAAGTGAGACTTGCTAAGGTGGGGAGTATTGAAAAAGCAACACTGGAAGAATATGGATAATTATGGAGCACAGGAGATGATGTCAGAGGGTTTTCTTCGGATCTGGATTTCCACATAGAATTTCTTCAAGAATTGTACGAGAATAATCTGCAAATGACCGCTGCAAATTATATTCCAAAAACATCAACAATAACAAAAAGGATTGTAGTTATGAAACACTGGAAGGAGTTTATCAGAGGAAGGAGGATGATCACAAGCCAACAATTACACTTAATGACAGTCTGATGTCATCTGGCCTGCTGATTGACCCATGACCCCCATTTTAATGGGGGCTCTAATAAGGGGCATTACTCTGTCAGTGTGGGGTCTTCGTCGAGGGAGGAGAGCAACATGAAAGGTGCCCACTGAAGTGTGTGCTGCAGGTGGGATGGTGGTTTAAATAGACAATGGGAGACAGGTGCTGAAATCATGTCAAATACAAATAGCAGCACAGCAGCCAAAGTAGCATTTGCAGGTTTCCATGAGCACAATGTGATACATTCTAATGGCCTCCTCCTCCGAGGAAGCTAGGTTTTTGCCGCCGTTGTTTTTTTTGTCTGTTTCTTTGACTTTTAGCAAGATAAATCAAAATGCCATGGAAGAATCTTGATGAAATTTTGGTGATGATCCAGAAGAAATCCTGGATTCTGGATCACTATGAAATTTTCGGCAATATTGAAGTCAATGGAGCTTCAAAATGTGTTCCTCTATATCTCGGTTGATTATTGACAGATATTTATGGGTTCACTTTTAATTTTCATGGTTGGTGCATAAAGATACCAAGAACAATTTAGAGCCTTTTGATGATGATCCAGATCACCATGTGGATGGTGTAAATCCAATTAAGAGGGGAATGAGCTGCTTGGCGGAGGTCTGTGCTCTCTGTGTGCTTTTGTAGTTATACGTTTCACACATAGCATACAACAAAGCTATCAAAAACCATAATCAGATTCCGACTAAAATACCATTTCATTATTCTCAAGTCAATCTTTCTCCTTTTTCAGATCTCTCCCGGGGAATGTTAGATGCTTTATCCTTTCCACGGGAGTGTGTCATCACTGTGTCATTCTCGCATGTTCTCTCTAAGCTCTGGCTGCTACCTGCTTGCAAAACGCAGGGATCTGAAGAGAGAAGAGAGAAGCAGTGTTGGTGGAGTGGGAGCAAGCCGTAGAGAGGGAGGGGGGGGGGGGGATTTAAATAAAGTCAACTTTCCAGCCATCTGCCCAGTGTTTGGGATGGAGGTGGAAGGCTTTAAGGCCTCAATTTAAATGCTCTATGCAATACATCTCACCATATATTCTATTTTCAACTTGTAGGCTCATCTTTTAGTTAAAAAAAAAAAAAAAAACATCACTGATATTTATTTGCATTTACAAAGATATTGTACATATACATAGATCAAGCTATGGGACAAGTTATCAGGAGATAATTCTGCAGATTAGATCAATTGCAATGGCAACAAGGAGGTTTGGATATTTGCATCAACTCAGTGCACTCAAGATTGATGTATTGGTCGCAGCATACCCTGAAGTAAATGTAAGTGGAGCTAGAGACATGCATCACAGCTCAGGAAAAGTGGCACATGGCCTGTTTGAGAGGAAATCACATAATTTGAACTCTGAATAAGGTGACCAAAAGGACATATCCCTAAACCTGGCACTGTAAACTTAAGCACAATACAATGTGTCAGGCATTGATTGATCAGTTGAGGGGTGTTTTGTCAAAATTCAGTCGTCTTTGCAGACCCACCTCCAGGCACTTCCTATAATCAAAGGCCATGCCCACCCATGGCTAATTAGACATTAAGCAAACGTCAAGAGGGCCTGATTTAAAGCAGCCACCCCAGACCTGAGCAAAACAAAGGGAGTGGATGGAGAAATGGGAGAGAGATCCAGATCAATATTGAGCGGCACTTTTGTTTGCTAAAATGCCAAAGAGGTTGAAATAAATCAGATAGAGGAGGGAGAGAAGGGCCAAAGAAAG
This sequence comes from Brachionichthys hirsutus, assembly GCF_040956055.1. Taxonomy (NCBI): domain Eukaryota; kingdom Metazoa; phylum Chordata; class Actinopteri; order Lophiiformes; family Brachionichthyidae; genus Brachionichthys; species Brachionichthys hirsutus. Next base: position 7,741,998 of record NC_090912.1, read on the forward strand.
CGTTCTCACGACTCCCCGGGTACTCAGATCAGGCACACCTGGTCTAACAAAGCCCAGAAAGAAGGGAGGGATGAGCATGAACGTAGGCACACACACACACACACACACACAAAACCAATATCCACAAGTGTAAGCCAATATAAACAAGAAAGATTTATAACCTTTTTCTTTTTAGACCATCTGCAGACTCATCCTACAACAATTTAAAATTAAGAGACATTGAAAGCCCACTGGGGAAGATCCCTGATGATTTATATGTTTTGAGACTCTCTTGTGAGCACTGGGTGAGGAACAATAAAAAAAAATAAAGAAAAAAGTATTGCCATGCAGCCAAAGTTTATGTGCCAGTTGAGAAAATCCATCTCCCTAAGAACCGCATCTATAAGTTGAGAAACAAACCTTCCGTTTTTTTATTAGGACTAAAGAAAATGCAAGAATATTTTGGGTCATGGGACAGACAATGCATGTGAAATGTAACCTTCTATGATGGCGATGCCGTTTCATCATGAGAACAGCCGACAGGGCATCACCATCTCAATCATCAACGGGACACACCTTGTTCCTGCCCTCCGCCAGCCCCATTGCTTCCACCCATAACGCTGATCGTGACGATCTCATCACAAGCTGCTTGTGAGCAATCACTCTCCAGCATTACGGTGTTTCCTGTCTGATGAAAATACTTTACATCAACCCCCCACCCCATCCATCCCTCGCTCTGCAGCGTCTGTGGCGTGGCTCAACCCTGTAAATCATACTGTCACTTCTCACACTCGGCACCTCTGGAGCATAAGCACCCGAGCTGGTTTCAATTTGAGCCCTGAGCAAAGTTAATAAGTTTGAGATAAATTCAGCTTGCCTGGCTGGAGCTGATTTGGAATGGTGTACGCTTTCGCCCCCCCTGATTAGCCCTGGTCCTAAACTTCATTGGCAAAGCACAAAGAAAGAGTCTGTCTCACCCTGACCCCTAATGCAGTGTGACCCCATGCAGAGAAGCCTGTTATCATTGCTATTTAGAGAGTTCATGTTACAGGTTAGCCAGGTACTAAAAAAGATAATACCGACACAAGCTGACTGCTTGCCATTGGGGGGGGGGTCATTTAGCAATACAATTTTGGAGCATCCAGTTCAGTGACTCCTCAGTTGCGCAGTGGAAATCAATTCGGATCATGTAAAACAATACCAAGACAGAGAAGAACGCTGTCACGCAAAAATAAATCAACGAGCCGGGTAAGTCGGCTTTGCACCAGAGGTGAAATCATTCATAAGCAATTCAGAGTGGTTTGTCTCATGTAAGTGCCCCTGCCATTTAGTAAAATAAACTTTACATCGAGCTAATATTCATCCGCGGTAACCTTTGGCAACTGCTGTGATGTTTGGTAAGCCGTCATTAACCAGATGGAAGTGACTAGACCCCGTTCGGCTTCCCACCACATGATTGGAGACTGCCCCCCCAGTAACCCAATGCAGGGGCCAATTACAGATAATTTCAGACTTAAGCAATTTGGACAGATTTCTGGAAATTACTGTAGAGATCTTGTTGCTGTCACTGCACAGAAATGAGAGTGGAATATTTTGACAGGTTTTTACCACAAACCAGTGCTCAGATACACAAAAGCAGGGGCTACATGGTTCCTAATACCCAAGTGTTGATTGGGGCTAAATTCAGCGGGGTTAAGCAAGGTCTAGTTAGCTCGGCTCCAAATTGCCAAAGAGAAGGTGAAGCAAAACAACAGGCCTCCAACCCACCTGTCCAACAATTACCATTAGATAAACACGGTGGCCGGTCGGCTGCATGCACACGCATAAGATAAATTTACGTAGGTGGTCGGACTTCCCCAATTAGGCAATCTGAAAGCTGGAGACAGGCTGAAATTGTCCAGTTTGAGCTAAATGCATTAAGGCCTTCAATCAATGGCCACAATGTGCATGCTTTACCGAGTCCACTGCTACTGACTTGATTAATCATTGCTTTGTGTCGGTCGGCAAAGAAAAGAAGAAGCAAGGGTGTGAGCCAGAGCTTGAAAAATGGACAGCAAGATAAAGATGCCATTTCCTGCCTACTTTGCTCCTGTTAGTAATTTGTATGCCTTTTTCTACCATGCTATTGGATGCAGTTCAGGTACAGCCCTTTATAAGACAGAAATCATTCCCTCTGGAGGCAAGCCATTTCCCTCTGCCGTCTTTGACCTCTGATAATAAGTGGATGCACCCATGTTTGCAGCCCGTCTCTCTGTGTTTGCCCACGATGGTCAGACAGGAAGCTGGCCAGACTTCCTTCAGCATGAGCCAGTGCTAAATCCTTTCAGCTAGGTGTGAGGAAGACGTGGTGACATCACTGTTATGGGATAGTCTTCTGACGAAGGAGAGAAGGTGGAGACGTGCTGTGAATCTATTTCTGGGTTGGCTTATATACACACACCAGACTAACTGAGACACTGCTGGTGTATTTTTTTTTTTTACTTTGCATTGATAGGAATTAAATTCTGACTTATATGTTTCTATTGTCATCAAAATAAGATATGGGGTTTAGTGAATGTAGAAAATCTTGCCCAAACCCATCAAAAAATGGACGTTTGAAGATGAGTATCATTACAAAGTTAGCCAGCATTGGTTGAGTGACACCATCCAGCCACTAGCTATACAGGTCCTATAGCCATCCTGCTGCTGGGCCCTGTTTATGCACCAGAGAACCACTAATTACAACTACGATGGTCATTTATTCAGGCCATGAAGTTTTGGTGTGAATGCGCATACGCAGAGTCGCATGCAATTGTGTGTGTGGTCTTATTCACATCACACATGCACGGCCCCTCCCCCACTGCGACCACTTCACCCAAAGACACAATTAAGAGCCACGGCCGGAAAGCAGGCCTGAGCGGGTGGACGCTGAGACGAGACAGGCTCACCGGGCGGTTCCTCTCCCTCCTCGTCTCTGAAGGCTCCTTGGCGAGACGCAGACGGCCCAAGATGTCAGGACAAAGCAAAAACGCAATCCGTCTCAACACAGTTGGTTGACTGCGGGACCCAAAGCAATCCCAACACGTCGCATCTCTCTGCTTGCTTTGCACTGAGCCATGCATGCTCACACAGAGGGAAACAGGAAGGACTGATCAAGCAGGGGGTTCACAGCAGTTAAGGTGGTCTGCATGTAAAGCTGCTAAACTCATGGGACATGGCCAGCTAATAATTTTCTCTGCTGTAGGCCAGCTTTTCTTTTAGAGCCAGTTAGAAATGTGTTCCTCTCTAAGCCACTGCAAGGCAGTGAGCTGCACGGTCCCATTGGAGCAACTGAAATCTCAGTCAGGTGAAAGATATTTTATGAAGGTAATATTTATCTCATTGCCTCATTATATATATGTTCTTTCAACATACAGTTTTACATTCAAACTTGATTCAAGCTATTTTGCACTTAATAACCTAAAAGAACTAACTTATAACGACTTAATTACAGAAAAATGTATCTTATTCATTTCTGTGATTTAATTTTAAAACATTTGTCCATCACAAACCTTAAAACTGAAATAATTTTTGGGGATGAAATATTTCCCTGGAATAACATCTCGAGCAAGTGTGACTGAACCTTAGCTTATGCTCAATCAGGAATCATTATTTCTTATTCATTCACAAATGAACTCTGCTTCTCCCTGCTTTTTAATTCATCACCTAGCAACAGCCATTCTCCCTCAGCACCGAGCCTGTCTCGAAACCGCTGGGGTAACTCCTCAGAATTTCACTGCGCCTTGACAAAGTGATCTTATCACCAAAGACATGACGTTTAATATGATTAAATATATCATTATTAATTTCAAAACGGCACGGTGGGTACCGGGGGTCGATGTGTCTCTCCCCGTTTCCGCGTGGGTTTTCTCTGGGTTCTCCGTTTTTCTCCAATCTCCAAAAAACATGCTATTTAGGTCAATTGATTGCTCTAAATTGAATGTTAATGTGTGCGTGAGTTGTTGTTTGTCTCTGTGTGGCACTGGCGACACATTTGGGGTGTACCCCGTCTCTCGCCCGGAGAAAGCTGGGATATCCCGTGACCTGTAAAGCGGAAAAAGTGGAAGAAAATTGATGCATGGGTGGATGGATTAATAATTACATTTCTACAGATCCAGTAGTAAGCTTTAAAAAAGGTATAGTTCAAAATGTCCAACAAAGTGAGACAAATCAGTCATTACATGTCTATCCCTATATGTCCCTGGGGTTCAATGACAGTCTAGACTACATATTAAGCACTATATTTAGGACAGTGTCTTGTATTGCCTCCGGCAGCATATTAACCTTTGACCTTTAACTTAGGTACTATACTCCCAGTGGTTTACAGCTGGAACATCCTGTCTCTGGGCTGAAACCGGACTTAATTTGTCTGTTGGACAATACTAAAACTTACACATTAGCACAACTCAACAGATACTCCAAACACAAATGCAAAAAGCTGCATTGTTGAAGAAATGAAGGACGTTTAATTCTAAAAACAGACCGACCTTTCGTTATTCCAGATGTCCATTTCGCCTGCTAATGTTCACTAGCAGCCCCTGCGCTAGTCTGAAGTCTGCATCTACCTTTAAGCCGTTTACTCAGAACAAACTAAACAGATTTACTGCTCTGAAAACCAACTCCTAAGTGAGAATGTTACATCTCATTGGGCTTCCAAAGCAACCATCATCATGCATTTGATTTTCTATTATGTGTGTCAAGTGTTTGTTCAACATCAGCATTCGATGCTATGAGAAGGCAACAGTGTTTTTTTGCTTTTTTAAGTTCCGGTCTGTTTCATTGATCGTCAAATACCACCTGCATAAAGTTCTAGAATGGGGGGGAATTCCAGGAGTTGTAAAACTTCCATTTCCTTATTTCCGAGTGTCTAATTGTTCACTGGCGTTTGACACCCACGCGTTGGGTGTTTGTCATTCCTTTCCTGAAACCCAACAGTGTGTTTACTTAGGTTTTCGCTCGCTGTCATCCATTGGCCGACACCTACTCTGTCCTATAGCCCAGGAGGAAGGCTTCATCTGCGCGACTTTCCTTTCCTTTTTTTCTCTCTCTCTCTGGGTAGCCCAAACGGCCTGAAACACAGCTGAGGTCCTGGACATAACTTAGCCTCTATCCTCCATAACCCCGACTGTAAAATAACACAAATCCTCAAGTAGCTCCTCAGCAGCCATCAAACCCCCAAGTGGCTGTTAAAGCGCACATACTGCCCCCTCACCTCCACCATCCCGCCAGCTTATAAAACCAGGAGCCATAAAACCACCACTGGGCTCATTTTTTTTTTACTCTCCGTGTGTCTCGCGTTGAGACGAATGGACACGTCATACATAAATATGTCATAATGAATATCTTTACGCGAGTTCTTCAAAAGGGGATTTGTGTTAGCCAATTTATTTACTGAAGCTCAGAGGTCAGAACACAGATGTTGTAAGTAGATGCTATGGGCGAGCACGTGCGATTTCTATGGCAGGCAGACTGTAGCGACTGAAGTACAGTACGGTGATATCAGCATACCAGAGACAAAATATCTTAAGGTGTTATAATCACATGGTCACTTGAGCCGAGTGTGCAGAACGTATTAATAATGAACCAGCCAGAAATTGGTGGGATACTTTTATGACCAACTTCCAGGCTGACACAAGAAAAATAACACCAGTCTGGGTAAGTGTGCAGAGTTGGATGTCAGACCAAAATCCATCACACCGCCCTTCTATTCCGTGCTCTCACTCCACCTTTTTTCTCTGCCACTTACTAAAACTCCTCCTGGGTTTGATGGAAAACAAAACTTGACAGTTGTTGCATCTTTTCTTCAAATGAAAAATGACAGTTACAGTTCATGAGATCAAAAATAAACCATTAGCTTGTTTTAAAGGGGGCATATTATGAATAAAATAAAATCACTTTTCCCACATTTCTACACAAATATTTGGCAACTTTGGGTCATTACCAAACCAAAAAACGCTAAATTGAACCATCCAATCAATCCTGTGTAGTTTTGTAATCAAGTATTGCTCCACGTCCGGGCAGCAGTCTTTTCGTCTGTGACGTCACAGTTTGTGGGCGGGGGGGTCGTTCACAAGATATTGTGTGCACTCTCCCCGTGTCTGCGCGCCGCACGTCGACGTTCGACCTGTGGCTCGTGCATGAGTCGTCCCATCATTTGCACGATGCTGCTTTGCTTCATGCTGTTATACTGTTAGATCATTGTTATAACAGGAGTAGATTAAATACTTTCGCATTACTGTCTTTTACATAACTGCTATCAGTGTCAGTTTTGATATATAAACCGGGACATAAACAAACATAATACGTGCACTAAGTTGTAAAAACAAACAAAAAGAGATGTGCAAAGAACAGAAAGATAATAACTAACCATTCAGAGACATCTTCTTGTGTTCTTCCCTGACGAAATTGCTCAGGAGTCTCCACTTGCTCATTTTTTTCTGTGCCCGCTATGAACTTCATTTCAGTTTCATTTTCAGAGGCGTTTCTGATGGAGCTGTTTTAGATGGAAAAGAGGGACGCTGTCCTGCAAGCATCTGTTTGCTATTTTGACCAAAGACTGCCACGGATATTACATACAAGTGTTTGGGAACTGCGTTAACTTGTGGAAGGAAAACAAAAGAGTATAATATGTGACCTTTAAGGCAAACCATTTAAGACAGGCACTGCTCTTGATGAAAGGCTGGCCTTGGATTTGACAACTTTATAATCTTATTCATGGTATTCTCATTTCTTATTCCATGTTATTCACACAATTCTCATATAGTGTTATTTCGATCTCTATTTGAAGAGACAAACTGTTATAAGCGAAGGAAAAAGCTGTTGAGCCGAGTATCTTCTGGAGCTACATGGAAACAATTAAGCCCTGGCAAATGCAGATTTGTTGGCAGAGTTCTTCCCGAGTGTGTGTATTTGCATATGTGTAGCTACAATTCAGCACAAAGGGAATAATAGCCACTGAAGCGTCACTCGGTTTCATTTGACAAGTGTGCTGTGCATCAGCCAAGCAACATCTGGACGCAAACAGAGAAGTGAGTGCCAAGCACATGCATTTCGGCTCAAATCTCTCGGCATGAAAGATGCCTGCAAGGCTGGAAATTAGTTGAGAAAGCGGTGTAAAAGTTGCAAAACAGGAGCGTCTCTTTGTCTGCCACTTCACATTGTCAAAAATAATGACATTGTCAGTAATTCAAATTATAAAAGCAACGTAATGATGCATGATGCTTGAGGGAAGAGAAGGGAGGATAAAAGCAGGGCAAATACAAATAAAAGCTATTCCAAAATGAAACTAGGGGTTACAGTCACCCCGAGGAAGTCCTCATAAAATAAAGTCCTCTAATGCATAATGTTGTAATAAACATGACGCATTAGAAAAGACATTTCACTGTTTTTATAGGACTTATTAACTTCACAAGTGGCTGCTGTGACCACATCTGTACACAACTCCTTATGCAAGTTAGGTTTAATGCTGGGACCTTGTGGCGGTAGTAAAATATAATAGAAAGAAAAGGAAGGCATATAGATGAAAGACGCTTCCAAATGGTTATGAAGCATCATTAGTAACTGCTGTAAGTAAAATGACATCAAGAATACTTTTGAGGACAGATGTCAAGCTTTACCAACAGAACCCACATAGATGGCCCTCGTAGCTCGTCTTTTGGACCAGCCAACGGGAATGTGTGGCATGTATTCAGATCATTGTCCACACCAGTAGCTTTGACAGAGACCGGGCAGAGCAGAAGATTCCCTCCGTCTTCAAGACTTCACCATACCATCTGCAACCCGGCTGGTAAAGCAGTCCTCAGATGAACTCTGACCTGGTTAGCTGTGCCACTGAAATGTAAAGTGGAGGGCCTCTGTTCTGCATGTTAAATGAGAGCGGCTGGCAAGTTGAATATAAGTGGCGACTGAGGCGATGGCCAGGAGGTCGGTGGAGGAGGCGCAAGTGACTTCAATGAAGAAATTAGCGCCTGGGGTCTGTTCTCTTTTGGCTTTAAGTAAATATGATTGGCTGAAGTATTATTGGTGGTTAGCATTTCCTTTCCTTAATACGTGGAACTTTTAACTGGTTTTGAAACAGTCCCACTCGCATATACTATATTATTATTAGTATTATTATACGGGTTGCATTACCAACCGAATGCAACCCCTCATTCAGGCTGGGAATTGCCAATTTGAATGTTGAATGCACCGTCTTGTGTGTCTTCCATTACTGGAGAACCATTTAAGATCACTCGTACCATAGAAAAAGACGGATTGTCACTGTGACTCCAGGATTTGATCCCCCCCCCCCCCCCCCACCTCCTCTGATCAATAGATAACTTCTGCACCTCCTGAGACTCCCTGGAGAAAAGGGTCAAAGACATGATGTTAACAGAAACTTATAGATGTGGCCTTGAACAGAACATCCCACTTCATCTTGTTTTAAAGTGGGTGACTGGCTGTGCAATATTACAGGCTGGATTTTCTCACAAGGGGACAGTGGCAACTGAAATGGTATAAAGTGCTAACTTGTACCGGTGCAGCATGAGGATGATCCCTGCATAAATGTGCGACTACAGTTAAGCCCATTCTGTGATCCCCAGGGGGATATTAATATCCCATGAGGGATGGTTATGAAGCCATGAGAGCATTTCTATGCAACAGGCTGCTTGTACAATCCCCCCTCACTGTGTGAGAGAAGGCATCGCCTTTTTTGATCAGCCAAACATCCTTTTTTTGGAGAAAAGTCCTGCGCTCCATCCATTACAACCACATTCATACTACAATATATGAAGTCACCTGCAACTGTCCTCCAATCAAATTGATTCTCATTGTCTGTCTGGAGTTATTGAATCTCCCAGAAGGATAACAAGAATGTGACCGAGATCGGATTTCATGAAACCCATTAGTGGAGCACAGTGGTTCTGAGATACATTAAAAAGGGACTTGATGAAATCCAGATTTTACTCGGGACGCTACAGGAGGCGAGAAACCTCAGCTGATAAATTTTAATACGCAGCCCATATTCAGAAAATAAAGTGGTTACAACAACAAATGCACCCAACTTATCTAAACTAGTGTTGTCTGGAGAAACCCAGGGGCTAATAGTTATTAAAGCAGGCCATTTGGTTGCACATTTGATCCAAAGAGGCTCCTGCTCCAAGTAAGCATAAAAAAAAAAAGAAAACAGTCATCTTCAGAAAAATATTTGGGTAATGTTCAAGTCAGAGTATGAATTGTATACATGCTGCTGTTAATGGCGCATCTGGGCCGAGGCGAAAGCAGAATTACCGGTTATCATTTGTGTCAATGAGAAATTTATGCGGAACCCCGGAGAGCTTGTGGAGTCAACTTTCAAAAGTGATAAAAAAAATAAATCCACTGGCGCCAATTGAGGAGGTGACTGTGCACGTCTGTCACTGTGAAGGACAAAGAGTCAGACTCAAAACAGGGAATTGCTGCTTAAATGACCAGATGTGTTCCCTACTATATATAACATTTAACTGAACGCCCTTATTTTGTAGATTTAGGAGGTTACCTCAAATAATTTACCAACGCAGGCCACTTTAAAGCGAATGCCACCTCAAGGACAAACGACAGTGCTGATAAACATGCTTCTGACGCGATGCTGAAATTGCCTTCCTCCGTCTCGAGTAGCGAAACACAGAACTGCTACTCTCCTACCCCGTCCTGCCCGCTGTAGTTTTTCCATGTTGGTTTTTCCTCACCATTAGCCCCTCACCTTCAACCGTAAATGCGAAACTGAGCATTCCCCATGTGGCACCCTCTCCCTGGCGGCCTTGTGATCTTTAGGTTGATGGGGAAACATGAAGAGGTGTTCCTTTTCCTTCCTGTTCCATGCACAACTTTAAGTGGCAGCCCAAGAGACTTGGATTGGGCTCGCTGATAAAACTTTCCAGTCCCCCCCCCCCCACGCGCTCATCGTCCCCGGGTTTTATCCCTCAGGATTCATCTGCTGTTTCTCAGGGACTACCGATGTGGACCTCCTTCCGTATAGACACCCATTATTAGCGAGTTCGGCCTCAGCGAGCGACTTCAACCAAACTAAAGAGCGCTGAAGCCACATGTTTCGCAGGAGTGCGCTGAGGTGTAGGTGCTTGTGTAACTCTAGATTTCTAATTACAGAGTGTGCACGGCAGCTCGATAAGAGGGTCACGGCTTCCTGATAACCTGTTTGGTGAGTCAGTGGCTGCGTATCGCCCAGACAGAGTGGAACGCTGTGAGAACGGGACAAAACCTCATCTTTGCATCAATACGCGTCTTGGAAACTTTCTGTAGACTCAAAGCAAAGAGCCGCCGTCTGCGTTCGGCGCTTGCCATTGAAACCGCACGCCTGAATCACCGTGTATAGTCTGGCTCAGCAGAAAACAATGATGCTTGCAGAGGAAACAATGACTATAGGGTTTGTGATGACACCAAAGCTGAACGTCTACGTTAAATATTCTTTAAGATCCATTGTTTCTGTTGCCAGTACGTCTTCCGGATTATCTAAACATATTGTTTTATTGTTATATAATTATTTACCCTAACCCTGGGGATTTTCTGTTTGGAGTTTGAAAGTTCCTCCAATGTGTGCGTGGGTTTCCTCCGGGTATCCCAGAGTCCACCGCCTAAAACATGCAGTAGAGGTGAATTGATTTCTGAGTGTGTGTGAATGTGAGTATGATTGGATGTTTGCCTTTGAATGAATGTCTCAGCGTAATCCATCTCCTATTTGTTAATCAGTAATGTCTCAAATTACTGAAAACATTGATTATGTTATAGCAGACCTCGACTCCGGTTCTGTTGTTGCCACTTTTGGGTTAGTTGCTAGAGCCCTTTGGACTCATTCACACAAACAGTGATCTGAATTATGGCCCGGTTTCAATTAGTCTTTATTGGTGATTGGCTGGGTAAAATTATTCATTCATTCATCTTCTTGAAGATGAGATGCTCACCATCGTCTCGTCTTCAGCTGACTTGTTCAAAGTACGTGTCGGGGTTGGGTAAAATCAGAATGCCAAAATTTGCAATGCTGTTCCATCAAACACAACATTTCTGTGCAAACCAGATGTCTTATTCCATTAATCATGACATTGGGTGCATTACCAGGTCAAGGCTAACCTGAACTCACCGATCTAGTGTCAGGACACAGTCAACTCTGCCAGACAGGATGGGACTGAACTCTGCAGCAAATCTAATAAAATTGTTACAGTTTTCTTACTCCCACTAAGGATGGTAAAAAAGCTGCTAAAATAGTAGATCTCAGGAAATAGCCGAGGACAATTTCCTTTGAGTGTAACTTTAGAATGCACGAGCCTGGCTCCTGGAGGTTTGGGGCCGCCACCGCTGGGCCACTCCAATTAGATGGAGCTTCCCTGCAGGGGCCGGGCCAGCCTAAACACTGGAGCACCCGAAAGGAGCTGCAGGAAGAACTGGAGGAAGGAGAGCGTGGAGACACACACACACACACAGCTCTGAGCATCGTGTTATGGTTGGCACACATCTCGAAGAACGTCTTTCTCCATCTATGCTTCTGGACCTGATCAGGTTGCAAAGTGATCATTTAAATGCAGAAAGAAATGAAGGGAATGGGGAGATGAAAACATCTGAGGACGGGGCAGTTGAGACATAGATGCTACTGCTACTGCTGGGGCTGGGTGCAAATCGAGAGGTTTATTTCTTTATATTATGTTAATATTTTAAAGAATATCTCTTTTCCAAAACCACAGCTATTTTCTATTTTTTAGAGAAAGTAGCTGGCTCTCAATATATATTATGGTCAAAGTAAAAATATTTTACTCAACTTAATTTTGTGTTTCTTGATGAATCGGATAAAGTCCCCCGTGGAGTGTGAACTGGTAGACGAAGAGGTGTCAGTTCGCTTTCTGAGCTCTGCCGGAGAGCCCTTGAACAAGGCACCGAACCCCAAAGATCTGTTCCCAGGGTGTCCATATGTCGCTGCCCATCACTCTTCTATTTATTTGCTGCATGTCTACAGGCCCTTTGTGTGCAGGCATGCACATGTGTGTAGTATATATAAAGTTAACAAATAAAATCCAATCTATGAATTGATAAAAGTATCTTAAATTAAAATGTAATTCCATTAATTAAACATGTCAGCAAAGCTTGTATTTTGTTCATGCTTGAGGACGATATGAGAAAGCTAAAGAACTGGTCCCTTACCTTCTTTTGGCAGTGTGAAATGTTAGGAAGTTGTCACATGCAGGAATACAATCCTGCTGACTTTACACAGACAAAATGTAGATACATTATTTTATTGTTTTGCTATTTTTATTGATATATTATTATTAATATCATCATCATCATCGAGTTCAGGCCATGTCTGCATGAGATGTGTTTATAAAGACTGAAGTCTCTAAATGCAGACTTTCTCTTCTTCCTTTGCATGAAACAGGATTTTTAAATAGACTTGGTTCGCCCCATTGCAACAAGACACGCTTAAAGCTCTTTAAAGTATGCCATTGTGCATTTCACCCCCTGCCCTTTCCAGACGTCTTAATCCCATTGCTACGGTCTGATGCTGAAATGCCCAGTGGAAACACCTTAGAGAACTGGATCTGCTTGACCACACAAGATATTCCCTTTTTCCTCGACAAGTGATATCAAAGGCAAAGGCACAGTCACCTAAGAGGAAGTACATCTTGTTGGCCATCATTTTGAGAGCATGCAGCTAAGGTTGGCTCAGATGCAGGTGCTACCCTCTGAAAGGTGATTAGATATCATCACTCTTTCATTAACTCGGTATTTCAAGTATCGCAGTGACCATGCAGGAAGAATGGCCCTTTTCATCGGCCATCCCAGCTAATGAGCCCCGCTGAAAGGGCCGGGTTAGGGTGGAAGGATGATGAAACAAGAGAATGGGGAGCGGGGGAAGAAAAACATAACAGCAGGGATTCTGTGTTCTTTATAATATATATATATATATATATATAAATGTACTACTCAAATTCCAATAATTAAAATGTCAAACAGAGCTTATAAACCTCAGCGAGGAATAAAGAATAAGGAAGCAAACAAAGACAGGTGACAGAAAGGAGAAGGGGAAGTTGGGAAAGTTTATATTTAGCTAATGACACCGCATGTGACAAAACAACAGTCTCATTTTCACCTGATCGTAGAAACTGGTCGGAGGAGTATTAGGCTGAATATTCCATTACTTCAACCAAACCTTAAGGTGTCTGAGTGTGCATGCAGGGGTGTCAGAATGACATCATCCAGACCTGTGGATGGAATTTTCATGTGTACTGATGCCAAGGAGCTACTTGGACTGTAACCCAGTCTGAGTCAGCACTCCAGACACAACCCTGCAAGAATCTGACGGAAGTGAGTTCCACAACCAAATGCGTGTGTGTGTGTGTACAGGATGAACACACACACACATACACACACACACCCCTACACACACATATATATATAAACCACATCTAATTAATTCAACTGGTCAGTTTCTGTCTAAGTCATCTCTCTAAAGGTAATCTTTGCATTGAAAAAGAAAACCTATGAATTTATTTCAGATTTATCCAACTTTTGAACCTACAGTTTCACATTTAGCCTTTTGAGTGAGATCGCTATTAGTCCCTGCAACGAACCATGTAATGTCAGCACGTTGAGAATGAGCCATTGTCATTCAGACGAAATTACGGGCCGGGCTCCATTACGGGAAATGCAGTATGTTAGCATTTCATTGCCATTTCACCTGAAGGCACGGAGGCTGACTTGCAGTCACTCATCAAGGCTCAGCGTCAGAGGTGTGCTTTCCGAAGGATTATGATGTGAATATTTGGATGCCATGCAAGGAGAATCTCACGTTTTTTTTTAATCATCAGACATAATTAAAATCAAGAGTTAAATTAGGAGCCATTGTTGTCGTTGTATTTTGTGTGAAGGTAAAATAAATGTCTCCACTGATGGCACCATTCCAATGCTGATTACATTCAGAAAGAATTATTGATTCAACTTCTTTCCCAGATCAGCCTGCATTTCCTTCCTTTGCAGATACCCCTGTTAATGAATGTCCAAGGTGTTTCGCTTCACTGAGAGCCAGGAGCAGATAATACGGAGATTACAGCGGCATTATCTCCGGAGGAGGCCGGAGAAAGGAGCAGCTACAGAAGAAAGTGTGCGGCAGTTACCGGACGCTGCTGGTCACTGGAGTGAAGGTCATTTATTTCTCAGTTTGCGAATATTTCGATAATGAGCTCATAAATACTCAACCTGCATTGGCGTCATCGTTGAAAGGTGTACAATAGCACTGTATCTATCTAAAGAAACACAATCTGAATATACATCCAGTTGTTTACGAGAAGCTCGCCTGCAGGTTCCGCACACTTTCCCCTCTCAGTCTGGGAGCTGCTGTCATTCTGGGTGGGATATCAGGGAGGTGCGAGGGAGTCAGAGCGGGGGAATATAAGCCCATCCCTCCGAGGGTGTCAGGGCCTTGATAAGTCTTCGTTAAACTTAACCCTTTGTAAAATGCCGTGTGTCAATAGTTGCCTGTGGCCAAAACACTCTGATCTGGTTTGGCAAACACCCAGAGCAGCTCATCCATCCCCACATGAGCTCTCCACTGACGGCAGGGAAGGGCACAGTCCATCCTGCAACACAACTGCCATGGAGCGTTCAAAAAAAGAAAAGAAAACGAAAACTAGGTGTCATTTTGGAGGAGGTATTTTGTCCAGATGCAGCCGGAAGGAAAAGTTCATAAAGGTTCGCCGACAGTTTTCCATCATTCCACGTCTCGGTCGGTTGGCACTAGTTGCGGAAAGTCTCAGACAGGCGTTATATCAGAAGTGAGTGATTGAAGTCACGTCGGCCTCTGCTGCCGCGGCTGCAAGGTTTGTCACTCAGAAACGTCTAATTCCTCATGAGTCTCATGGTGGAGATTTTAAAACACATCAAGTGTATTTGAAATTCAATAGATCTCACCCTTTTCACAGTTCTCCACACAGGTTAATGAATGCTTAATTAGGGTTGGCATCACAGTGTTGGAATTCTTTAAATTCTGTGCACAGTATACTCCCACCACCTTTACTTTTAAAAATAGATAGCCCAAACTGTAAATCATTGTGCATTCCTCATTTGATTAAAGTGTTTTGACAAACGGCCAAACAACAATGCAAAGTCTCATTTCGCATTTCACCGGTACTGACACACATGCACTCCTGCGACACTGAAAAATATTCTGAAGAGGGGAGGTCTGCTGAGACGTTTACTTTGGAATCTGAGAGAGCAAAGAGACGTGGAAGACATGATTTTGCAGTTTACCCTCAGTGTTTGCCTCAAAATTTTGACGCCACAGCTCGAAGTCAAGCTGAGAAGTTTCCCAAGACCTACCCAAACCTACATGCGAGTGTTCCCCCCGTAAGTGGCGGACCTAGCCTCCCAAGAGCTGTGTCCTCCCCGGATTGACCATAAGTCAGTCTGAGGGGCACTGCTGGGACGCAAACGTGCCAGACCGCACCTCTGATGCCTCCATGTTAACCGTCATCGAGTTTCCTCCTCTGCACATCGAGACGAGTCGCCTCAGCGCGCTCAAGCCACACATCCAATAGTCAACATCTGATTCTTACTGCATGTTGATTTGTTCTGATAAAAACTTTGTTTAATGAAAGTTAAATTTAACAGCACCCATTAACACTTCATGCTGCAGTATGATGTCAGCTGCAGCTCTCAGATGCATCTCGTGCAGTTTCGCTTTATTGAGTAATCGCAGGTTTCAATCCAGAACAGAGTTATTTTGAAGTGCTCTAAAGCCAGGGTAATTATGCTTATTAACTGGTTGGGGGGGAAACATGTGCATTTCTTTGTTTTTTTACAGTCCCCTGTGATTATTTATTTTGTTTTTACCAACATTAACTTTTCATGAAAAGTTTTTTTTTTATGTACATCATTAAAGCATGTCCAGGAGTTCTGACAGGACAGTCGAGTCTCTAGTCTCTCAATAAGAGCAGCTAAATATGACGGGTATATTAGGCTGCTTTTAATGAAAATGTCAGGGTCAAGACAGTGAAAGTTTCTAATAGATTTTGAACTATGCAGAAAGATGGCAATCGTTGCAAAAAAAAAACATTTGCAAGGAAAGGTAAAGGTGTATTGATAAAAACAATTATTGAACAAATGCATTGTTATGACAGTCCAAAATGCAATTTATGAAAACTAAATTGGAAGACACATCAAAGGAGTTTTTGAAAAGACAAAGTCTTCAGGTTGGTGCAACTAATGACAAACTAATCAAACGCCACATCGTAATGTTGTGTTAAAAATAGCAAACATCCTTTCACGACTAAATATGAACTTTAAACTTAGTCGGATTTGGTGTCTAAAATTTAACACATGGATTACGGTGACTTGAATTCTTTCAACAAAGTGTCCTTTGTCCACAAGAACGAGCGCTGGAACAAATCCAGCAACGAAGATTTTACTGTTGCTCGTTTTGCTCTGGTTCTCTACACGCCGCTAAAGATTATGTAATACGATTATATGCAATATCTTTATATAACATTATAACAATATTATTATTATTGCTAATAATAATATTAATGGTGGAAATAACAGCTGTTATTTGTATGTAGAGTATGTTTTTTTATTTAACACATGGAAACAAACAATATATATACATAAGAACAAAACAAAAAATGATGTTTGAAAAGGAGTAGGAAGTACATATTTACACATTCCTACCCCTTTTCCTGCTATTCATTCAACAAACACAAAATGTACAAGCATTTATAAATATATTAATACAAAGCTTACAATAACTTCTCATGATCTATAATCCAAGAGAAGCATCTTTCAAACAGCCTGCATGTCCAGATAAAGACAAATTAAGTGGGAGACAGAGTGACATCTTTTATAAGAAACATTTTGCATGAGACACTTTGTTTTCTTCTTTTTTCTTCTAAACTATCACCTTGTTTGAACAACCGTCTGCCGGAATGAAGACGGTCTGAACAGTGAATAGAGATAACTCCACTTTGGAGCGTTTATTGTGTTGGCCTGTTGCTTTGTTTGCAGAATTGCAGCAGGCCGCACGTGCAGCTGCTTCCTCCAGAGTTTCTGGACTGCTGTCTCCCCCTATTGGTCCACGAGGCCTTCGTGCCGCACCGAGACACGACTGGCTGGGCTGCAGCTCCCGGAGCGGCTCGAGTGTGCAGCAAACTCACTGCAAAATCACGCGAATGTCCAAAAACAAATAAATAATGTTTATGCTCAAATAATCAGATGGATCACAAACATGTAAAAAAAAACGTGTACAGGATAGTGATAAAACTGCCGTCATCAATCGAAGAGTATCTTACAAGCAGCAGATTACTTCCTTCATTAAAGTAACTTTCAGTGTTTAATAAATAATAAAAACGTTTGCCATATTAAACATGGGATATCACAACACGTAAGTATTTATTTATGAGGCGATTAAACTGATTATATGGAAAATGTGTAATTTAAAAAAAGAAATAAAGCATACATTTCGTAGGAGATAAGAATGTTTCTTGTTTGTTTTTGTTTTAATGAATGAATTTATTATAACTTTGCGTCTATACTAAACTCATTGGATATTAATCTGTATCCATATTAATATCATAGTAATGAGCTAAAACGGCAAACGTTGTTTTATTGCATCTCTTTGGACTTAGTTTGAATGAATTTGGCCAAACTTCGATTATTTTCCTCAGACGCTGTACTTTTAACTTTTTTGTGTTTTTTTTAAAGCACCTTTCCCGACTTGAATTGGGGCTTTACTCCTGCTGAGCAGCGTCATGTTACATCTCCGCCTCCCAAAAGTTTCCTCCAATCATTTCCTCGCCGTCAAACATAAATCCAGCCATCGCCGCCCGCGTCTGTAGACTCCTCAGCAATCCTTCCCAGAGAAGGTGTCCAAGACGCATTTGCCTCTAAGATTACGCGTTCTCAGTCATCCGTTAGAAAGGACAGGCTCATTCGCAAGTCTGCCTCTGCGAATATTCGAAAAGAAAAGGACTGCACAAAACTTTTTTTATTCATACTATTTTTTGCCTGTGTGTGTGTTTTCTTTTTTTTTTTTTAAAGGATTCAAGTTTGCAAGTCAAACTGCGTGCCGTCCTCAGGCTGTCACTGCAGTCTCCGGGCGCAGCGCTTTGGATTTAGAGAAAAGGATTTTCTCCGTTTTTTACTGCGTAAAGCTGCTCAGTCATTTTTCTTTCGCATGAATCTCCTCGACCCTTACCTGAAGATGACAGAAGAACAGGAGAAGTGTCAGTCTGACGCTCCCAGTCCCAGCATGTCCGAGGACTCCGCTGGCTCGCCATGCCCCTCCGGGTCCGGCTCGGACGCAGAGAACACCCGGCCGTCCGACAACCACCTTCTTCTGGGCCCAGACTACAAGAAGGAGGGCGAAGAAGACAAATTCCCCGTGTGTATCAGAGACGCGGTGTCCCAGGTGCTGAAGGGCTACGACTGGACGCTGGTGCCCATGCCGGTGCGCGTCAACGGCTCAAGTAAAAATAAGCCTCATGTAAAAAGACCCATGAACGCGTTCATGGTCTGGGCTCAGGCTGCGCGGAGGAAACTGGCTGATCAATACCCGCATCTGCACAACGCGGAACTCAGCAAAACCTTGGGCAAACTTTGGAGGTAAGATCGACTTGCATTTCCAGTCTCTTTCGCAGCGCGTATTTACGCACCGCTGTGCGCACTGGACTAAGTTTTTTTTTCCGTGATGCACCACCTGCCTACTGTTTCAAGTAGAGATTTGTAATTCGGACATTTGACAAATACGTTTCATCTCATCTTATTAATGCTTCTTTACCAGATATAAGTATATATTTGTGTATTTATTTTTCTTATAAACGTATAACACGTAAACTCGGCCGGTTTTGCTTATTCATGATCGAGTCAGTCTACGCAGTAATTCCTAAATGTCCTCTTTCTCACACATCCATCAACTGCCTCTCGTGTTTCTCGGTTATTTAATGCATTTTAATGTGAATTTTCCACTCTCCAATTTCAGATTACTCAATGAGGTGGAGAAGCGTCCGTTTGTGGAAGAAGCTGAGCGCTTGAGGGTACAGCACAAGAAAGACCACCCTGACTACAAGTATCAGCCAAGGCGGAGAAAGTCTGTCAAGAACGGGCAAAACGATCCAGAGGACAGCGAGCAAACGCACATCTCCCCCAACGCGATCTTCAAGGCGCTGCAGCAGGCCGATTCTCCAGCGTCCAGCGTGGGCGAGGTGCATTCCCCAGGAGAACACTCAGGTAAGAGAAGAGAAAAAAAAAAGACAAATAGAGGAACTAAGAAAGGAAAAAAAAGCAGCTTCCATTATGTTTTTCAGAAATCACTCTATTTGGAACCGTTTGTAGAAATCAATTTAGGGCCTTGGGTAGATGCATGTTAATGATTAGCGGCTTTTACAAGTCATTGAGCAAATACACCTGTCATAATGGTGCCAGTAAAATCCTTTCACCAAGTAATTTGCATTGACAAGTCTGCCATGTAGGAAGTATCTTCTTTGCATCAGTGGATAAAGTAGAAGGATAATTTCAACTTTAAGGACAACCCCTAAACCCAACCCCTTTCCTCTAACCAGGTCAGTCCCAGGGCCCACCAACACCCCCGACAACCCCGAAGACTGATCTGCCCTCGAGCAAAGCGGACCTGAAGCGTGAGGGCCGCTCAATGCAGGAGGGCACCAGTCGCCAGCTCAACATCGACTTCGGCGCTGTGGACATTGGCGAGCTTAGCAGCGAGGTCATCTCCAACATGGGAAGCTTTGACGTTGATGAGTTTGATCAATACCTGCCACCTCACAGCCACGCTGGGGTGACTGGAGCAGCCCAGGCTGGCTACACCGGCAGCTATGGCATTAATGGTTCCTCGGTCGGCCAAGCAGCCAGTGTTGGGGCCCACGCTTGGATGTCCAAGCAGCAGCAGCAGCAGCAGCAGCACTCTTTGACCACCTTGGGTGGAGGAGGAGAGCAGGGTCAACAAAGAACCACCCAGATCAAGACGGAGCAGTTGAGCCCGAGCCACTACAGCGAGCAGCAGGGCTCTCCTCAGCATGTCACCTACGGTTCCTTCAACTTGCAACACTACAGCGCCTCTTCTTACCCCTCCATCACGAGAGCACAATACGACTATTCAGACCACCAAAACGGTGCCAACTCTTACTACAGCCACGCAGCGGGCCAAGGCTCGGGCCTGTATTCCACCTTCAGCTACATGAGCCCCAGCCAGAGGCCGATTTACACCCCGATTGCCGACAACGCCGGGGTGCCCTCCGTGCCCCAGACTCTCAGTCCACAGCACTGGGAGCAGCAGCCCATTTACACACAGCTCTCGAGGCCATGAGGAGGCGGCCGCAGCACTGACTGTTCAGCACCCACCACATGAACAGACCTCTCTGCCAAGGGCGCCTTCGTGTCGCCGCGCCACGCACCGTTCAACGGCAACAGAAAAATGCCTTTTTTTTTTAATATAGAACTGAAAATATATCTTTTGATTGGCTCACAACAGTGCCTTTTGTATCGGTTGGAATTGTGATGATATTTTTTTAGATTAAAAAAGTGAAATCCTCTGTGAGGACATATTGCTTATAAATATTTTAGTATGTACTGTGTATGTGTTCTGCTCTTGTCATCTTCATTGTAATCAGTGTCATCATCAGAATCATGATTTGAAGGTATCATACATCTAAAAAGGAGCGGGAATGCCCACCCGGTAAGAAAAAACACCCTCAGTGGCCTTACTTCTCATTAATGTATTTTTCTGTGTACAGAAGTAAGAGACATCTCTTTACTGACATTGCCATCTTGTAATAGCATAATTCTGCTTTGAGTTTTTGTACTGTACATATTTTATTGTCATTCACATGAAATGCAAGAATTGAGCGACGCAGGTTTGAAATAGATTTAACTTTTTGGACATTAATTTGTCAAATATTCCACTTTATATTTGTCGCTTCAGCTCAAATTATTGCGTTACAAATGCTATAGCAGGTGCCTTGTCATTCTAATAGTGGCCTTACTTTGCTGGTAGACGTAACCGAGCAGCGCTTGCTTATATCTGGGTATACTGCCTTGATACCATCGGTGCCTCTGGAGCCACCGTCGGGAAGCTCCTCCCATTGGCATTGGGGTGTCGAAACCACAGCGTAATTCTGACTTCCTGCTCGAGGAGATACAGGAAGTGACCTTTGACCCGACTCTCCTCAGCAGCCAGCAGGTCTGAGTCTGACATAAATCAGTCTCGTTCTTTTTTCCTAACCTTTGTCTTAATTTATTCTTTAGCATTAATTTTATTTGAAAATAAATATTTGCAATTATCTTTTCTTAAATTTAGCAGCTATCCGAGATGAACATTTTTCCAGTGGAATAGCTTGCTGTTGTGAGTGACAGATTTGTTTATTTATCATTTGTAAATGTTTCCGTACAAAAGTTTCTGTTATTCATGATCGAGTTATGTTGGAGATTACTTATAAATATGAGTTTTTCTCTAAAAAAAAAAAGAACAATTGGACGTCTTCTCTCTTATCATGCTAACAAAAATGAATTAATAGATATGGATGCCGTGTTTTTGTAAAGAATTTGCTGGAATCAACAGGATACTTGCCGACATTGAAAAAGAGTTGTGTTCCTCATTTTATATCATTAGTTCTCATGTCATCCTCTTAATGCAGTTTCCGTAGGTAAATATGGCATTGTCTTAAAAGCTTATCTTTTGTATTATATTGTTTGCAATAAAATCAAACACTGAGAAATATGCCCTTGTCCCATTCCATTATTAGCAATCATGCTCCGACCAATATGCCTCACGAATGAGTGAGGTTCATAAAACGCAACAATAAGCTCATCTAAATTAAGGTTTCATTTACTTAACATTTTTGCCAACAATGAATGAAGACTCTATTAATCAGTGCCCATTTGATCCCTGCCTCCATCAGCAGTTTGGTACATTTAATGTGGGAAAATAATTTGTTGTATCAACGTTATTCCAGCTACTGGGAACAGCGGTTTTGCTCCTGGCTTCTCAGACCATGCGGTCACAGGTCCATTCTTACCATGGACCGTTAAGACGTATGCCCCCCCCCCCCCCCTTTGCCTGTATACACCAGAGCTTAAAGAAACAAACTAGACATTGAATATTGTTTATTCATTACTGGCCAAGAAATATAGGAATAGAGCCGACTTTAATAAATCAGTGACAGTGTAAACACAATCAGCTACTATAGCTTTGCGTTGAAATCTCAGCCACAATCACAGATGACGTCTCTTTCCTCACATCCACTGGACGGAGCGTCACTCTGTTGCACCCCACCTCTCCGCGGTTTCGTTTTTAAACCTCTGCTTGATAGTAGAGTTATAGAATTAGATGTGATCGTTGCAGAAGGAGAAAGTGGAAGTAAAGCGCCAAGCACTTATCTCGACTAAATGTCGAGCGCGTTGCTCAACATATCTATAAAGTGGAATGATATGGGAATATGATTGGGGGGGGGGGGGGATTTGGCTAGTCGAGATTTTATCATGTAAGCAAAAGTGTGAGTTTCTAACTGTCAATAAATGAAAACGTAAAATAAAACCCTGTTTTGACGAGTTTAAACAGAATTACCAACCATTACACCACCATGACATATAAAAATTGACAGGAATCAGCTTCCTGTCATATTTTATGGGTGAGCTGTGAAGAAAGAAACAGCCATTTATCTTTACACGGCACATTTGATGTAGAGTGAAGAAACAGAAAAATGGCTCATTAAAAAATGTAATGAGGTTTTTTTCTATTCAACAATTTAGTTTCTGATGTTGACTGACTATAGTTAGCATTGGATATTTTAACATTGCATTGAGAAATATGATTTAAACATTAAACATGGATTTTTTTTTTTTACGGTTACAAAATGCCCAGATAGCAAAGACAATACTGTAAGTATTTACCCACAGACAGTCTAAATGCGTTAATCTGTTTGCGTCTCGCTTCTTGTTCTGTAACTGCAGGCTTTGCCCCGTTGGTCATGCAGGTTGAATATGAAGGCTCACATCTTCTCTGACAGTGAGGAGCAGCAGGGTGTTAAAGCCCTGGATCCACCTCCCACAGAGAGCCCCTGGGGCACATCCATCAATGATCTCAGAGGCTCAGGCCCGGAGTGGGGCAGCAGGGCCTCAGAGCCTAATGGGGCAAGGGGAGGCCATGTGGAGAGCAGAAAGATCACAAGCACAAGACCTTACCCATCCACATTTTTGTCCTCTGAACAAAGGAACCACATTAATGCTTGACATGAATTAAAATGTTCAGACGCGGTCCTCTACATTTTTGGGGGGAAATATTCAAAATAAGGCTCATTCTTAGTTTCTTCTCAGTTACCGGTAAATAATTTGCAGGGAATAAAGAGGGCAGTCTCAACCTAAACTTTGACATTACTGTTGTCAGGGGGGGTGGGGTGTGGAGATTGTATAATGCAAAATAAATGTTGCCTCACTCATAACTTTTGGCATCAGCAATTCCAAAGTCCCACCGCTGCGTGAGCTGGCTCCAGCAGGCGTAGGCTAATGCAGTACCCACGAACGACTTCTGATGGAGGATGCTGTCTGAAAGTCAACCTGCAGCCAAGACTTCTGGCGTCGGACGGTAAACGCAGGTCCGTGTTCCTCCGGTTTCAGACAATGAACAGAACATTTGTGCAGAATTGTTTTATTATCAGGTTTTGGCAGCACGTGTGGACGGGGAAATATGTGGAAGGTTTACACTTGGACATCCAGCTCATCAAAAACAAATCAGAAGTTCACATAAACTAAAATCAAATTATTCATTCAAAATCACAGCAATCTAAATAACTATTTTAGCCAATTGCTCTTTTTTGCGTTCAATGATCAGGATGAGATATCTAATATAATTTCCAACTATTTCAAATTGTTTTGCAGTTCATGCACTTCCCAGAAAATCCATTCATGAACACTATCCTCTCTTCCTCTTCTACTTGAGCTCTCCCTCTCCCTCGCTGACTTCCGAGTGTGTCATATTTGTTCTAATTAATAGTTGGTCTCTGTAATACATGCTTTTCGAGGGTGTCATCAGCCCTCAGACTCCCCGCGTACAGGTGTAACACGATATGTCATCAATAACCCAATTCCCCATGAAAGAGCAACTCGATTGCCAGAATAAATGTTGGCTTTGTACATTTCTGCAAAGCAAATACATTTTCGAACTTTTATGTTTTTTTACATTATAACTGTGATAAATCTTCACTTGGTTAGGCTTCAATAAAGTTTGAACAAAGTGAAGCACTTGGCTGTTTTACCAATGTGGCACACCAACCCCATCAACTGCTTCTGATGAGAAGGTCTTCTTGTATATTTGTCATCCGACCACGATATACGCATGATGACATGAATATGAATTTAATGCACAAGTGGATTTCAGAAATCAACATGAGCAACAAAAAGGCAACTGGGCTTTTCAGAGTGATTTAGATTTTTTATAGTTGCTATATTTACATTTATATTTTGCTGTGTTTATTTCATTGCCGACCTCAGTTATGTGTCATTTCACTCTTATTCTTTCATGTCAAGCAAAAAAAGGCCTGTTTACATGTTGATATTGCCATAATAAGACAGAATTTCCACAAATAAAAGGTTAAAAAAATAGTCAAACAGGATCTTGCTACTCCGCCATAAAAAAAAAGTCTGACGATTTCCACTTTCAGCTTATTTCATCAGCAACTGTGTCATATGGTGTTTGTTATAGAGTAGAAGTCCATCAGGAAATGACATCAGGGTTGAGGCTTTCCTTGTGTGAGACCATAGTGATTCATTCATTGGGCCTTGCTCAGTAGCTGCCCAAACATGATGACAAATCAACTTGCTGGGAGGAATTAATGATCCCAGCATGTATAGTTTGACTTTGCTTATTCCAGTATTACATATAATAATTATATAGAAATGTTCACAGAGAGTATGCAAAATCAGATATGCAGACTCTAGAAAATCATTAATTACCGTAAACTTGTATTAAAAAACAAACATCAAAAAACAAGCATATTCTCCAAACCGTGTGCCCCAGCCAGCGACTGTACTGGGACTGCTACCCTCCGAACAGCAGGAGTGCACTGATGGATGTTTCTGAGAGGGACCGGACACAAGACCAGATTTCTTCTTTTCCAGACAAGCTTTTCCATGGGCAATTTTCCCAGGACGACCCCATTATTATTCCACAGAGATGCCTGCCCCCTCCGAACCCTATGGGTGGTCTTTTTGAAGGCAAAAAAGAAAGAGAAAAAGGAAGAGGATGAGAAAAAGAAAACGGGAAGAAAAGAAAACTGGTGATACACCGTTGGAGACTGGACAATAATAAAATACACAACAATGTAAAATTAGATAAAATAAATCAAGTAGTACAAAAAAACATTTATTTTTGGAAGCTTGCTTTGTTGTCACTGGTGGACTGTCTGCTGTGTGTATATTTGCATCATTTTCCCAATTGGAAACTATTTTCAAATTGTTTTTTATTGTGTTCTTTGTGTATTTGTGTCACAGGTAATGACTACTATAGAGAGCATACAGTGCAGCTTGAAATGACCCCCCCCCCCCCCCACAGTTCTTTTTAAAATGTTCAGTCCATAAAATTCTGTCTTAAACCAATAAGAAGCACACAGAGGAGAAAATCCCCGCTAAATCACAGAGAGAGACAGGCTGACCACAAGGCCGTTTCCATGGCTGCGACACCATCAGCTAAAAAACTACTGTTCTGATTCAGTCTGGGGGGGCAAAGATAGAATCTATCTTCTACACACCCTCCCGTGTTGAGTATAAATCAGATGTTCTAAGAGCAATAGCAAAAAAATA
Source organism: Brachionichthys hirsutus (assembly GCF_040956055.1). Taxonomy (NCBI): domain Eukaryota; kingdom Metazoa; phylum Chordata; class Actinopteri; order Lophiiformes; family Brachionichthyidae; genus Brachionichthys; species Brachionichthys hirsutus. The sequence goes on from NC_090912.1 coordinate 7,767,810, forward strand.
CAATAATCTAGTAAAATCTATGTATTTTGTTATTTATTTCAAATCCCATCATGCGACTCTTGGATTTTGCTCCATGTTTGATCAGACTCAGGAAGTGAGACTTTACCCCGCAAGCCATCCATCTTGTGCTGGCACCAGGAGGACATCGGCTTGTGCCAAGAGGCCGAGCCGGGTCAGCCTGCCGGAACCCTCAGTGAGCTCCCTGCCTTTGTCCGAGGATGTGGAAGAAACCTGGCAGCGGCCTGAGGTCAGCGTCACAAAATTATATTACCATAATCCCATTAAGTGTGTCTGAGGCCTCATGAGCTCCAACTCAGCCCGGGAGGAAGGTAGGCGAGGGCTGGCAGTCACTGGGGGACGCGGCCCAAGAACATAGCCAGTGGGTATATTAGAGGGTAGCTTATATTTTTGGCTCTTGTTGCAAAATGCAAAGATGTATCATAATCCCGTGTATTCGTGTTGTCCAACTGAAATGCATGTGTTTTATCACTGTAAGAGGGGGGGAAACTATTTCATATGACAGATATTGATGCAAAACAGAAATGTGCCAAAGTGTAAATATACTCCCAAAAAGCTGAAGCCAGGAGGCTTAATAAGAAGATAAATAAAGTGGGTTTGCATTTAAGCTTTCAATAATTAAAGCTCATCAGACTTATCTTTATTCTCCCTTGTTTTTCAGAGGATTCTCTCTAGTAATTGTGACATGTTCCCATCCATTTTTACATTTGCTTCCAATTAAGACGCCGAGAGAAAAGTGTGGGCTTCCAACCAACCGTGGATACAGTAGTTTGTTTTTCTTAGTTCCTCGCCTCTGCCTGGTAAGTCACTTAACATTCTGCTTTACAAAAGGTTCATAGGACCCGGGTTGTTGGAGGGGACGCAAATGGATATGTTAGGAGTAAATGATGCTGCTACGACGGAGCATGAGAGTCGAACATGTGCCAAATCTCTCCAGGAGTGCATGCAACGTTATTTTAAATATAGCCACCACAATATGAAGCTCCTCTCAGGTTGTCGTCAACTTGCTACGAAGGATGCTAATTCATTCCCAGTGTTTGTACCAAGCAGGATGACAGCAGATAAAACAATGCAAATACAGGACTTGTCATTCATGGATTAAAGGGACAGTGGGAGGAGATGTACACGGGGTGGGCGTGTCCACATATACGTCTCTTCTTGCTTTAGCTGCAGAGCATTCATTTCTTTACTCAGGGGGCCCAGTATCTCAAACATACCTCCCCTCATGTTTGTCCATTCCAGCTACGGGACAACCAGTAAGACTTAATCCCTTGTCCAAATAAGCTAATAACCTCAACTAACATGTAAAAGTAAAGTTCAGTGCCAAACGCAGATTCTTAAAAGACGGCGCTCGAGCTGGCAGGAAAGCAATTTATTGCACGACTTTTGCCACGTAGACATGACGTGACACCCCCTCCCACACCCTGACCAATATTCTGCTTTCAAAGCAAGTACAGCTTTTGCACATTTTAAAAATTCTGCAAACCTCTGTGTTAATTTGGATGATCTTACGTTCTGATTGCTGCTACCCCCCACCCCCATTTCTTGCCCTTTGCTTTCCCAACCCCCTCCCGGTTCCCAGCACGTGTTCTGATGTGGTTCGTCTCTGCTGCCTTTTCCTTCGGGAGGGGAGCTTAGTGAAATATGGTCAGAATGCCTTACAGTCAATGGGGTCTTCACTGGCCTCATTTCCTCCACGCAGAGCTCTGCCAGAAGGCGCCAAGTAGACACTCCGAGGCCCAATGTTGGCAACTCAGGAGGAAGCAGACTCTTCTGAGTTCCTTTAGAATTACAGCAAATATATTTTCACCGTCAAAAATAGAAGCAGTAACTCAATTTGAGTAAAGGCACAGCTATTACACAACTGTCTTGTGATTTGCGACTATTTCTGCAGGACTGCTGACTGCTCACACAACCGAGTGACAATAAGATGCAAATTAAATTTGTACTAGCATTGAAATTAAAGTTGTGCATATATAGAATAATTCCAATGACCTAGTTTAGCGGATTGCTTCGAAGCAATCATGTGCTCAGGCTCCCATCCTGCAACTTTCACAAAGTTGTGTCTGCAGCCTCTTTAGTGCATTAATTGGGAGCAGTTCTGGGATGGGGGAGGTGGGGCGAGGCTCGGGTTTTGTTCTGCTATGTGCCCCTATTATTTTCTCCACAGGCAGTTTAATGCTTTCCAACTACATCTGAGGCATCAGCAGATTTGGCCTCATCGTGGGCAGAGGGGAACACGCAGGAGGCTTTTATGACACATTTTAGAGAACAGCCTTTTTTTTTTTTTTTTTTTACAGACACACATTCCTGTTTGACACATTTATTCGTTTGTCACGTCTCTTTCATGGCGGACATTGTTTTGTACAGCCCCAGTTTACATAATGAAACATTTTAAAGTCTTTGTAATTTGACAGCTGCGTTTCCAACATAAAGCCATCCAATTCCAGTATTCATTTTATTTATTTATCTTTATGGGGCCTCAAAAAGCAAGGAATTAGCATCATGTCACAGGCTGCCTTTCAGTAGCAGCTGGGGGGGGGCAGGTGTGTGTGGTGAGCACATGGTGAGGATGATGAGGTCCACCACATGTTACATGCATAAAGCACAACATTTGCTGCCTGACCAGTAAAGAGGGAGACAAAAAAGCAAAGGCTAACTTCAACTGGACCTACACTTATTTTAGATGAAAAAAAAAGAAGGAAAGGAAGCAAGCCAAAGCATCTGGAGAAAGAGACAGAAAAAGGTGCCAGCTCAGCATCTCTTTGACACGGAGAGATGAAGGAGAAATTTGAATCTCCCACTTTAGGGCAGGATAACACAGTGGGATTCAGTAAATGAGTGAGTGCTATGGCAAAGCTGCCAGACAGTTCATCCACCCCTCCACCCCTCAAGTCACTCTCTGTAACTCACTGCGGAATTCCACGGACACGTCAGGAAGTCAAGAAATAGGAAGCAGGCATTTGGTTTTTTGAGCGCAGTAAGTAAAACTTCTCAAATTGAATACTTCACATTTTTCTTGTGAGAGAACATATAGTTTGTCTTGATGCGTCTGTTGTCTTTCAATACTTCGAGCAGAGGCTGGGACTGATTAAATATAAACTGAGCAGATGAGGAGGATAAATCAAATGATAGAAGAGGATTTGGCCCCTATTGTTGTGCAGCCCACTGATGTTTGTAATTGGCACGTAGCAACTGAGATGAGGTTCCCAAATCTGGGAAAAATCATGCCCACTCCTGATTCATGATAGCTGTGAAAACTTGAAACATTTCTCTCCCAGCCATGTCAACAAACATCACAGCACAGTTTCAGCTCCACACATGCTAATATACAAAGCTCCAACAAACATGTTTGACCCCTTGTTAAGGTTTTTCTCTCCTTCCTCCTCCTCTCTATACCCTGCCTCTGTTGCCCTTTGGGCATTGACACCAAAACTTAAGTGAGTCCCCTAAAAACCACAACAATATGGCAACACTTGGTCGACAGATTAATTTTTTCCTCACTAGAATCTTTTTTTTTTAAAGCTTTTCTGCATTGTTGTACTGAAAATTGATCTGCAGCAAGTGACTCGTTTGTTTTTAAATCACCATTATCAAGTAAATTGCAGTTTTGTCTGCACATTTCAAATCGCAGCGCTATCAACCTCTACACAAAAGGTTTTACATCCAACTTAGAGCGAAACATTGGTCAGAGGACCTGCATCGTTGCGTCTGACCTGCCAAAGAGCTCCACAATAACCGACTGTCCTGTAAGATCCAGCAATGCACCGTTGCATAGCAATGACCCACATCGCCAGAGAAAGAGAGAGACACCAAAAGACAGGATTAAAGGGCCCCTTCACAAGCACATACACAAACAGGCTACAAACACACAGAAGGCAGGCAAGTTGGTGAAATATGACAGCCCCACGGTGAAGAAGGTGGGGGTGAGTGAAGCCATATTGTAGCAATCTTATTCTGTGGTCATTAATCGTATCCTGCTGTTCCAGCCACCCCGACCGTGCGCACTGAACGTATGTCAAACACATTTCCCCTCTCTCGGTGGGCGCGCTCCCAGCCAGCTCTAGTGCCGCACAAAGGCACAAACCTTTAGAGCTCCTGAAGGCAGACAGGCCAGATAATCATCCCCCCCACCCCCCTCCCCCCTCCCATCGGACTCCAGAGCCAGGTCCAGAGCCATGCCATAAAGACTCAGAGACCCAGGTCCTCTGGCCCGGCTGCTGCCACACTGCATTCAAAACAAACACCACAGCAAGTGCATATATAGCGCACTGTGAACGAACAGCAACAACTTGCTTATGCCCGCTGGCTTCGTGGCTGCACCGTGCCACATGCTACCGTTTGAACGCACATCACCTCGCTGGCGCTTCGCACCACATGGATTTCCATATGCCTGTTCCAAATAACAGCAGCAGATGGCTCAGCTGAAATCTGTCCTATAGGCTTATATGATCAGTGCGAGGGGACACTTTGATGTGTCCCCTCGCACTGCAATCAAGAAAAGAAGCAATCACTGAGACACGCTGGATATAGAACGAATTACCTCCCAGTATTCTTGAGCAATCCTAAAATCTGTTCATTGATATAAAAAATAAAAAAATAAAAAAACTGACAATTTCTGGGCAGCCATGGCTATTTGGCAACAGCAGAGCGGCCTTCCCTCTCCCCTCTTTTATCCATCCTGCCTGCTCCGTTCTGCTCCCCCCCCTCCTGCTGGGAGCCACCTCATTAGGGAAGTGATAATGCATGACTGACAAGTGCCGAGTCATGCCAAGTGAGTGACAGGAAGAGAGGTCTATTGTTACACCTTTCGCTCACTTCATCTTTTGACAGTAACCCGGTTAATTAAAGGATATGATGATAGCAACATTACGGCACAAGGCAAACAGCATTCCTGCAGAGTCCGACCAAACAATCCCGGCTGCGCGTTGCGCGTGTTCGTGCCGGCACCGCAGCGCGTCAGGCTCGTCAAGCAGCAGCACCAGTTTGTTAAAAGTCTTGACTTCAGCTTCTTACCGGCTGCCTCTTCAGATGAGGAATCTGCCTCCGCGTGCGTTGCTCTGACCGCGTTCTCGCCGCTGCGCGTCGTGCGCGCAGGTGACGCGTCTCGTCTGCCAACAGGTGATTTTTACGCACGGCTGATTACTTCCTCTCTGCAGTGCAAGGACTTCACTTTCGCTCGAACCAACTAAAAATAACGATTTTTCATTAACTCAAGGATTACGTCATGTTCTGTTTATTTATTAATGCATTCAAAGTGCGCATCTGCGCTGCTTTGTGTTAATTTGACCTCGAAACAAAGACTCAGTTCTATGGGATTTTCTGGAAATGCAAAAACTATTTTTATTCATTCAACTGTTATTCGTATTTTATATATTTAATTCACTTACCTATAGATTATCAAATCCTTTTTAAGAGTAAATTAAATTAACATATTTATTAAATTGTTAATCTGCCTCAGCCGTATTTATTTCTATCCAGATCAAAAGATTCCTAGTTTGACGTCACAGACAGATAGATATTCCACTATCCTCGTTCACTTTTACATTTCAAGGTTACAACTGGGTCTACACATGCCTGGCAGAATCCTGAGAATTCTCCTGATGCTGTATGCAGAGTCTCCAGAGCGATGGAAGATTACAAAGAAGTGACACACAATGAACACTTCTGCGATACAGACACACTTAAGATGATCAAATCGGTTTGCTGATAGTCAATGAACGAGTGTAACCCGCGAGAGATGTCTTGACAGAACCCTTGACCCGCAGGTCTCAGCTGGGGAGGGTGCCCGTCAGAGGAAACGGGAGGAGCGTGATTGATTGGGTCCCTCTCATCAAGCTCAGCTGGACATCCCAGGAATATCTCTCCATCCATCAGATCATCCGGATCCACCAAGAGTTGCTTCCAGATGGGCAGCATTGTTTCTGGGCCACCCGGGCAGATGTCTGGAAGATTCTACAAGAGCCAGATTCCACAGGATCTGCATCTGTGCCTGTCTGTCTACACGCTTCAGGAGCTGCAGCACACACACATCAATCTAATCAATACCATACACCGTGCAGGATTTGCCGAAACAATACCATGTCGTTACAATAACTAGCCATGGCACAAGGATCATCCACAGAGTGGTGATGGTGGACTGGCAGCGATCACCCGGTCTGGTGCCAAGTGACGCATAGCATGAAGATTTAATTGCAGTGTAAGCCCTAATTGCATGGTTAGAACAGAGCGTCATGAGTTAACCCGACGACCAGCCATCCATAAAGAGAACAAGCAAGTCTTCAGCACGGCAATTACACTGTTGCTCATTAAATTCTGTGCCGCAGGACGTGTTGGAGTTTGGATTATCTTCTATATCTTTAAATCTGGGTGAACAGGTTTGTTGAGAAGTTGAGCATTCGTCAGGGGTTTGGTTAGGCAACAGTCTGAACAGCAGCTCAATCGGAGAGGCCAAAAGTTCACAGCAGCTATTCACTTTAGCATTTTGCAGCTTGCAGGAACTGTTGACAGATTTGAATGTATTTTATAGTAAGGGGCTATTCAGGACAAGAGGACAAGGGAGATATTCAAAGAAATGGGTTGATGCATTTTTGATCCCATGGCCCCACCATGACAGACACCATGTCGCCCTCAATGTAATGATCAGCGCCACATGGATTAAGGAATGGTCAGCGTTTATTTACACATTCTGATCCCCAAAATGTATCCTAAGACTCATTCTCTGGCACACCAATGCTGGATGATGAGAGCTGACTAGAGGTGCTTTGCTATTCAGGACACCCCCCCGCCCCCGCCCCCTACCATTAACGCAGAAGGCACAGCGGCACCAAGCAGAGCAGCAATCTGCCAAAAACACCAATACGTTTTGCATGGATGTAAACACACACCAAGTACTGCTAAAGATTGCACCCATCATATTTTCATAATTGTTGGAGGCACCAGAAGTCGAGGCCAAGTCAACACATTTAACCTGGCAGCCGGTGAAAAGGGGCATTTATGTGGAGTGGATATCAAAAGCATTGCATCTGTGTTTGCTTCAGAAAATTGAAGGAAATATCAAGGTGTCACATCCAGGCAGCACACTCACAGAATCTGAGCTTCTTTGACGAGTTTGGACTGAAGACCACGTTGAGTCATTTTTGACAAGGTGGAAGTAGAAAGCCTGACTGCCAAACTAAATTGGACCCAAGATTTGTCCCGGTGAGTGAGACGGCGTCTACGAGCTCCAGGACTGTATGTCGGTTCACTTAGAGAGGTGCATTAAGCAGTCCATGAGAGCCATAATGATATGAGACGATCACACTGACGTCTGCAAAGTGAATTTAAATCAGACAGTTTATCATTTCTCGAGCATGCTTCCAAAATGAACAACTCTTCTTAGCCGTCTGCTGCAATCGACTCTCCTCTACTCAAAACATAAATTCACCCTTACAGCATAGACCCCTCTGTGCCTGTTGTTTGCAGGAGGGAGCTCTCCCCATGGTCTGCTTAAATGACCACCTCCCCTGAAATGACTACAGATCCATTATAGGACACTGGTATCTGCTCTCCTACTGGGGCACCGCTCTCATTCTCGACTGGCTTCTTTTAGGGATAGGTGCTGTGAACCTGCCCCTGCTCTGTTGACTCAGAGCTGGGAGAGAGTAAGCTGAACTCGGGCCTTGTCTCTCTCTCTCGGGACCAGCCACACCCCACTAATGACATCCAGCCCTTGACATTCTTAAAGCGTCACTGGTTATTAAGGAAGCCAAACAAAGACATCAGGCTCAGTCACTCTCTGCACTAACAAACTCCGTCTCCCAACTAATCTGTTGGATCGCTGGTGCTATTGAAAAGTATCGTGTAGAAAATAAAAACAAGGTCATGGTGATTGCACAGTGAGTAAGGCCTGGTGCTTAACCTGTGAAGGAGGTAGAGTGTGGAGGAAATGTGTGTCATATGTGATTTAGGGGCTCCAGCTTTTATACTATGGCGGAATAAAGGCTACAGGGATGATCCTCAATGGAAGTGTTTTAATGGTGGGATGTGGTCCTCATCCCCTTGGATAGAGCTCTTTCTGTCTACCCCCCCTCCCACATCCAAAGCTCCTATCCCCCCCTCCTCCCTTCCCGCCTTGCCCCATCTCGCCACACTTCATTGCCCTGCTAAATGTTAACAATTAGTGACAAATGGACTGCAGAGCACCCTGTGCGTCAGTTGCTCCAGGATTCAGTGGCTTAAGGGCACAGGAGAAGGGTAGCGAGGAGGGAGCCGGAGTCCATGCAGCAGCATGGCGCCTGGTACAGGTGGCTGCAAATCAATACAGATCTGGCTTCTGATTGGGGCTGACAGCACAAGAGCAGTGGAGTGTGGGAATCCACTGAGTGCCACACACAGCAACATTGGATAATAGAGGGTGGAAGAGCATTGGGGGGGGGGGCAAGAAATGTTGCTCCCAATAGCACAATGACACTGTGACAGGAAGGCAACATCATTCTCATAACACAAGCATTATAATACAATATGAATGAGAAAGGCACTTTAACAGATGGCTGAAGATGGCTTGTTTATAATTACACCGGAGTCGTTGGGGGAATTACACTGTTCAGGAATAACAATACAGCTGCTGACAGATGCATGCTGAGTCATTTCTGAAAAACAATGACAAACACATATTTGCTACTTGCTTTCTGTAAGTAAGGCATGAAAACACTCTTGCCACTCTAGTCAGACTAATGCCACCCATGGCTGAGTGCACATGGCAACGTGACAACGTTGCTGCCGCGTGACCGGCAGTGTGCAGCAGTTGTTCCTGCACAGCTAAGAAAGTGCAGCTGAATTAAAAATACAAATAAGAAAAGATAATTCAACATTTGGGTGTGACTTGGTGAAGAAATACGTTTTATTTAGATTACTGGAAGATATTAAACATGGTTCTCATAATTTTTATAACATTTTAAACATTGGCGTGTATGAACAGATAATTATTTTTATTTTTTTACTCTTCAGTTAGTTCATAATTCATCAGCACATTAATATGTACAATAACTAACTGCCTACGCAATCATGTCGATGCCAGTGTTAACATGATTAGCAGAGAATAAACGGCAACAAACATAAACTTTTATGGGAAAAGTTATTTTTGTTACTGTTCAAACTCTGATGCAAATCTTCATATTGTGCCCTCTGGCAGTGGACACGTGCTTTTGAATCAGCGCTGTGCTAACATTGATATCATAGAGACCCTGGTTTTCTATCAGTCTATCTGATAGGGAGAAACTTTGGGTAAGTGACACCCCCCCCCCCGGTGAAATACCCCTCCCATATATGACAGTACAAATTAATCAACATCCCAGACAAACCCTCACCCTTCATCCAACAAAAGGATTTTCCCCAGAGCCCTATGGCCTTAAAAGGCAATTAAACCGCATGTGCATAAGTATGTGCATGGATGCATGCTTTCATGCAAGCTATAGACAGCATCCCATGTCAGAAATCATGCATTAAACATGTGCAAATATCTGTGTCAAGACAGCAATATAAATGTAGACGTTTGTTTGATTTGTACGACTGTGTCTGAGTTCTATAATGCATGTGGAGGGAAGCGTGTTTTGTCTGAAAGAGGGGCACAGAGGGGCGCTGCAATCAGCTGTATGCTGGGTGGGGGTGTGAGGACATCTCGGCCATGTGTGGGAACCCCGTGCTCCTCACTTCTCATACATTGTTCTCCCGCTCCTGCAAACGGTTAATGCCACAAAAGATGCTCAACCTATTGTGGCCCGGGACAGCTGAGGGGGGAGGGCAATGGGGCGGAGGCAAGCAAGGGAGGAGGGGTCTGGACTGGCCTCAGCCTGGTATGGCTACCATGGCTACCTCCCCATCCATTCCTCTCTTATGTCGTGTCCTGTGCTGTCCTCTCCTCTTGCGGCCTGTTCTCACCTCACTCAGCTCTGCCACTTAGGCCCTCTCAAGAGGATTTGCCAGGCCGGATTTTGGGTGTGTGTGTGTGGGGGGGGGGGTGCTTATCATACAAAAGAATTAAACCAACTCAAAGTCTGAACTTTCTCTTCTAGGTTACGGTGGCTCATCTGAGAATCCGTGAAGGAGGGCTTAGGTGATGTTACATTTTCATTAGACCTCTGATGGCAAACGGGCAACTAATGGTAAGAGCCCTGGGTGCCATTGTGATGCAAATCCTGATTATTTCTTTAATTAAAGCATCAGACGGGGAAGAGGAGAGAAGGGGTGGAGTTGACGTGAACAAATCTGCATATTCTTACCCGTATGAGACAACGATTCTCACGTCCATCCCAGACTGGAGATCTGGGGCTCCGGGGGATTTGGTTGGTCTGTGAAAAGCGGGTTGGGTAGAGGATTGAGGCTGAGCCTTTGAATTTGTGACACAGTTTACTTATTGCCAGAGACAATATAATTTTATCTGCGCCCCAAACAACTTTCAAGCTCTTTGTTTCAGTTAGGCTGTAAGGAACCTTGGCTGAAAGCACCACATTTGGAAGGACATGTGTAGCTTCCAGCAGCTTACGTTTTGTCTCAGTTGCTTTGGTGCTTGTCTCACATCAGCACTATTAACATTTGCACAGCAGTTAGTGCATTTCTCAAAAAACAATTAGTGCAAACTGCAAAACCTAGTGGATAACCTGCAACGGCACGTCACTTGCTCAAAATGGACAGTCCATTCCTCAAAAGCAAGCCTTCATGTCAATAAAACCGCCAGTGCCATCAAACTGAGAAGTCCTGACACCATTGTTTATCAACAAGAGAGTCAAATGGCTTTGTCATGTTTTCATTCTGACAGTTTATTCTCTTTGTTTTCCAATGCAAAAAAAAAAAAAGGTCAGAACTCGGTGTCACGACCTGAAAATGCTCAAGACGGCAATATACACTTCACCCACATTGCCTGTGTGAATGAGTGAGCGATTGAATGTCGGTGGGGTCAGGAGGACTGATGGCTGAGATTGGCAGCCTCGCCCCTGTCACCTTACCAAGTATGGAGTAAATGAATAATGCACATACAATGTAAAGCATCTTTGAGTACCCAGAAAAGCGCTATATAAAATCAATGCATTATTATTATTATTATTAATATACACTACTTGTACAGCCATTTGAAAACTACAGTAAAGTTACAAATTGCTGTAGATAGGGGAGCAAGTGAGTACAAGACACTCAATACGTATGTTTCACATCTTTACTGTATATGCTCTTTGCAATTCAAGAGCATTGTGCAAAAGAAAAAGAAACGCCCTTTTGGTAGAGCTGTGCACAAATGTGAACCGTATACGGTAACAGTATATGTTGTAACTGAACAGAGGTAAATCATTCTGGAACATCCAGATGTTTCTGTCTGTCTGGACACATTTTCATCACAACAGAAATCATCCCTTGCAAGGCAGCGAGGAAATAATCTCCTGGAGTGGTGAATCCACCCTCTGCATGACTCTGCATTGATGTCATCACATGCTGCATGCATGGCTGCTAGCAGGGCAATTTGTGCATAAAGAAAGTTGTCAAATGTGCTTGACAGAATTTGATAACTAGCTCAACAATTGTGTATGTCATGACTGAAATGAAGAGCATTAGTTTTATTCGGAACGACTATTCAGCATCCGTAAGTATAGATGATTTTGACTGACATGACATAAGCTAATTATAATGTTATAAAGCAGCAGATGATTGTATGAAAGCAACTGATACACATGTCCAGAAGCATTTACAATTTGTCCAGAGGAAGGGGAAATTGCTCCTATGATGTGCACAAAGGACTAAATGTTGTGGAGGTTGAACTAATACTCATGAGAATTGTCATTCTGATCTGAGAATAACACCACAGCTACTGAGGAAAAACTGTAATTTGACACCCTGCAATGATCAATGCCAGTCTGTGATTCTCATATGTGTGCCATTTCTAGCTGTGCTAACTGTCTGATATTTGTGTACACATGTGTCACGGTTAACGGTGAGTGCTGACTGCCGGTGATGCCTGTTGGATGCAATGTGGCATTGGGAGCAGGTGAGGAAGGGGTGTGCAGAAACCCTGAGAACCTTTTTATTTTATTTTTTATCTTGGCATAGCTGCTCTGCTCTCCAGGACCATAGAGTGTTGCCCCCCTGCAGTTTAAGCTTCTGTCTCTTTTTGTCCCCAGCACAACAGCCTGTGGCATTCCATGGCAGCAAATCTGGCTGCGCTGTCACATGGGGGAGATTAGCCAAACTAAGACCTCAATAGAATGCTCACTTTAGTCACCCATTCCAACAGCGGCTGCACTCCTCCATGTCCAAAAACCATAACACGGCCAATTTAACCGTTCCTTGTCTAGACAGAGTGCGAAGAAATTATTATTGGTATTATTAAGGCTTATTATATTCAGTGTTGTTCTTGTCTTTGTCACATTCCCAAATGACACATGAGGTGGGCAAGTAGTCAGCCTTATTCCCCACCATGAAGGAAGTGTTCACTTTGGTTGGGTCTTTGTAGTGCTGTACTTTCAGGGATTAGATACAAAATAAAGTTGCAGTTGGTTTACATTCATTTCCTATCGCTTTTCTTTAGAAATTGCAGTCTCTCCTGCCCTCTGGCTTTTCCGGTCCACCTTGTCCTCATAATGCGGTTATCCCAGGTTTGGTCACAGATATTGAGTAATTCCAGCTACACCGCCGCTACGCATATACACTCACCATCCTTATCTGGTCAAGGACACTTGGAGGAGGATGTTCCAGGAAAAGATGCACAAGCATGGGCTGGAGAGGACTGCGGCTGCCTGAAGGGGCCTAGGCCGAATGGCGAAGGAGGAAGTAATTGAGATGTGGGCTAAACAGAACCTACTGTTCAACCTACTCCTAGGGGGCACTTGTAAGAACAAAGCAATCTGATCACATTCACAGACACAGAGAGAAGCACGTGGTTCATGTTTGTAGCATGTCAGCCCCTTTTACCCCTCCAGCCTCACCTGCAAATGCATTAATGCCCAAATATCAATGATTGGATTAAGACTTATCAGCTATATTCCGCAGTTGTGTCTTTCTTTCCAAATCCACTTACATCAGGTTTGAGTTAAGACACCAAAAGAGAGCACATCACAGACAGTAGTCAGAATCTAACAATAGTTAGGGTTTTAAAGTTTCATTCTATCGTGAAGACCATCCTTCCAGGTGTTGGATGTGACTCGATCATATCCTCTAGGTTTAGCTGTACACAGACGATGAAGGCTGAGCTTCATGAGGACCGGGAGCTGAGTTTGCAGCTGGAAACTGGGGGGCTGCAGATGCAGAGAGAATAATTACGTTTATTTTCATGTAATGGTCTACTGCCAAGAGCAGCACCATTGCAAGGCAATGGCAAAAAAGCTATTTTATCGCTGCCACATAAAAAGACCTCTCTTACCGCCTACCAAAATGGATGTCATTAATGGACTAGGTCTGGTTCAAAAGGGGGTGAGAGTAGGGACATTGCAGGCAAGGGGGGGGGGGGGGGGTTGATACATCAGGAAAGGATATATGGGCAATAGCTACCCTATCAAAACTGGCGAGCCATGCGGCACAGCCTCACTCACCTGCTTTGCATTAGAAGCAGAGCATAAGCAACAATAAACAGTGAACCGAGAAGTTTAAACATTAAGCATTGCAATGTGCAGTAATGACCAACGATGGTGTTTCTGAAGTCACATGCTTGGTGCACATATTGCTGAAAAGGAACAGCTTTGAGGGAGGATGCTGGAAAAACTATAATATTAATAAGTATCCCAGCAGTCTAAGAGCGAGAGGCGGACAAACCGCCAGTTCATCGCAGGGCCAAACATAGACAGACAATCATTCACACACACACTCACACCTACGGACAATTTAGTGTGTAATCAATCAGCCTAAGCTGCATGTTTTTGGTGGAGGGAGGAAGCCGGAGAACCTGGAGAGAACCCATTCAGACACGGGGAGAACATGCAAACTCCTCACAGGAAAAGCCCCCAAGTTGGATTTGTTGTACCTGCGACCATGAAAATTAAAATGATCATAATAATAGCAATTAGATTGATTATGATGATGCTGATGCCAGAGGGTGTCGACCATAATCTCAGTAGATCCAATTCGAGTCCAAAGTAGCCTGCAGGATGGAAAAGGACAGAAATTCCATAGAAGAAGTCAATTTTGTGACATTGATTACTCAGAGAGCCTAATATGGGAGCGCTATAATCTCTTATTTATGTTTTCATTTACACGTGCACAGCACTTTCTGTCAGCAATGATTGTATTAAAGTGCTTAATAAATAAAGTTGAGTTGAGATTTATACTAGTTCTGGTCAAAACACATGGAACAACTTTCTGAATCAGCAGTAAACTCTTTCAAAACTTTTTGGAACAACCTGTAAACGGGGAATTACTTTACCCTGGAAGTAACAAATGCATGGATTAATTATTTGGCATCTTTTTTGAGACAGAATGTACCAATTTTTGAGGTACAGATTATTTTATTAAGGCGCAATGAATATAAAATTCTGATAATATTTCTGTTTCCATACTTGAGCTAACGCTGCTCATCCTCATCGCTCAGTCTGTGATTTGGGCTGACATGCAGCACCTGTAGCCTTGTGCAGCCAAACCAGCACACTGCAGCTCAGCAAAGTGCCTGTCAAGCCTAGCCAGGCCTGCAGCCGGCTTTTGCTGAGCAGATTAAATCAAGTCTTTGCATTTGGGAGACATTGTGAGACACAGCAATCATCTAAACCCTCAGTGATGCAACACAACAGGTCAAAGGAGACACCAGTGACATCTGGAAATCAGATAATTTCTCATCCAGGGCAAACAACTCTCCCAAGTGCCCGGGTCACCTTTGCATCCTGCGCTCCATCGTTCACCTTGAATCTGCATCCGAGTTAATTTTGTCAGCAAAATTGTAACAAAATGCTGAATCGGTAAAAAATAAAGTAAGGCAGATAGTGCCAAGATGAAAATAATTGCCTTGAGCTGGAGGTCATGGGCATGCACATAATCAGAGTGGGGGGAATGATCCTTCGCTGTTTTGGGCACGTCCCATCATCTCCATGAGAAATAAGGCGTCTAAGTTAAGTTTACCTCTCTTTTGTCAGGATTTGGATGCTTGTCAAACAGACAAACCTTAATCACCTCCTCTGGGCCGTTGACCCAGTTCTTATAGGCTGGCTTTGCAATGTTAAAGCCGTGGTCATGTCCAACATATCCATTAAGTATGGATTAATCCCTGATCGTTATATCCCCAGGGGCGTGGGATTACCAAAGATCTAGGAAAATAAGGACCCCGATTATTTATGGAGAGACGAGGATATGTTTTTGTCACAGATTACCTCTTGACATTCATGCAAAGCACACAGCACATTACACACACACACACACACACACACAGTCGTAGTGAAGTCAGCATTTGGCAAAGCAAGCGAGCGTATGTACCTGAGATGTCTGGCTCCTGGCTAGACCAAGTCATATTCAGCCTTTATATTCCTTCCTTTCCTTTCCAGTTTCCATTTATAACAACAGCTCTCTGCCAATGGAGTCACAATCTCACACAACAGTCTCACAAGGCTGTATCGTCTGTAACATGCTAATACCGGCGATAAAAGTCAGCGATTACAGACAAAAACTTATATTGCTTTGCAAACAAAGAGACCTGCCATCAAGCAGTTCCCAGCTGGCTCAAGTGTTGGCTCAAAGCAACAAATTAGTATTCATAAAGCACTTCCTTGCTTTTTTTTTCTGCTCTCTGTTGTGTTCACACCATACATTTGGCTCCCAGAGCAGCAACTTTCAATGGTTTAAATACTTCCTGATTCTGCGTGTGTGTGTGTGTGTGTGTTGTTATATGCATGTAAAAGTGTGCATTTGTATTTGATTAAACCAATACAGAGGCTCGTCGAGTTACAACGACAATTGGTTCCGAGAGTTTTGTCGTAAGAATATTATACTGTATGTTGTCATGATGGAATCTTCCTCTGGGATTAATTAAGTATTCTGATTCTGATTCTGTGTCATGATATGGAAAATATCAAAGTATAAAGAGACTATTTAGTCTCCGTAGACATCGGCTTTTGGTGCTTTCTTTGAGTTGTGTTTTCAGTAAACGTCCGACCTTTTGCATTATGATGCAATTCTTACTACAATTTTGTGACGTCACTGGGAATTTGTAACCAATGTCCGTGCGTATAGACAACATACAATCACAGCAGGTTCTGCACATGGGAACTAGACCAAATGCATGCTGATGCACACGCTGTGAAACCCCATTAGCAGAAGCCTCAGAAGCAGGGGGCGTGTGAAGTTCTATATTCCCCATAGTCAAGGAAATGCACCCCTGAAAGCTACAGGAGACTCCCAGTCATTTCTCGAGAAAAAGAGAAGCACCACCCAGAGAAGATCACAGCCACCACAGTGGGGACGACTGACTTTGACACAGCAATTGAGATTCAGCAACAAACTGAGGACTTCCCTTTCAGCGGTTGGTTAGACTTGTGCGTCAGTGACATCACAAAGAGAGAGAAGTGAGAATGCATAGTGTCTGTGTCAAAGCTCACGAGGATGATGTCACAAAGCTCGGACCTCTGAACATGTGAAACATGGCTTTGAAGCAACCTGACAAAAAAACCTCAATTCATTCATTTTCCAACCGCTTATTCCGTCACCGGGTCGCGGGCCAAGCTGGAGCCAATCCCAGCAGTCAATGGGCGAGAGGCGGGGTACACCCTGGACAAGCCGCCAGTCCATCGCAGGGCAACACAGAGACAGACAACCAGCCACACACACACTCACACCTATGGGCAATGTGTCACCAATCAGCCTAGGCTGAATGTTTTTGGTGGTGGGAGGAAGCCGGAGAACCCGGAGAGAACCCACGCAGACACGGGGAGAACATGCAAACTCCTCACAGGATGGCCACAAGTCGGAGACGAACCTGCGACCATCTCGCTGCGAGGCAACAGTGCTTACCACTGCGCCACCAGGCCACCATACAAAAAAAAAAAAAAGAACTGAAACAGATATTATTATATTATTGTTGTTGTTATTGAGAACATTTCATAATGAAGGAATATAATTCTCTTCCTTCCTTAGCAGGTAATGCAGGTCTTAACTCCTGGTTTTATTAACGCATTTTTATTTGAGGAACAATGGATCTATCTTTGGATCTTCAAACAAAGAGTAAGAAATACAAGCAAACATAACAGCAATGCACACAATCTACAAACTCGCAGATTGATCCAGATCAGAAAACCTTTCTTATAATGTATAGGTAATAATACTGCACAATGCAATAAAGGAGGTGCCTTGAGTTTCAATTTGAAAGGCATTCCCATGGTGTCAGCTAACCTAGGTGCCTGCCAGGATGTTCCTGGCCCTCGCGGCAGACAGCCGTTTCCTCCCAGGACCAGGCGATTGACGAAGACACAACAGGCCACAGAGCCAAAAGCGACCCACTGCTCCACTGCCAAGCACTCTGGGTGAAAGCGCCATTCCCATACGAAACAAAAGCCAATTGGAGATATATCAAGTGCGCCTTTAATGAGTGGCTTCTATTGGTAAAGTCGAGTCAGCAGCGATCATCTGACTATGCACCTTACAGGAACACGAAAAGCAGTGTTTTAATAAAGTTGCAGGTGTTATTCTAAGCCAGTCAGTGAAGTCAGCGGTGGCAGGTTCATACGTTGATAACGGCAGCATAGTTTATATATGGAAGTGAGTCAATCATGTCTGTCAATTGCACTCAGCCTTGGGAAATTGGGCAGCTTTTCGATGTAAACAGCTGCATGCTATCCATTTTATAGCAATGAGACGTGACCAGAACTCCCTCCCTGGTGCATCAGCCCCCCCCCCCCCCAGATAAATTCAAGGTGAGATACCATCATTCAGTGTATAGTGATACAATCAGATGCAGGCTCCCAAACATCCCTCTCCAAACAATATCACAGATTTCTTCCTCACGCTAACTTCCGCAGCGTTCCACTAACTTTCCACTAACTTTTCTTCAAGCCTATTTCATGAGGAGTTTGGCTTCCAATCTCTTGCCTGCATTGAACACTCATCTGCAGAGCTTTGTGTGCGTGGTTTACGTGGGACTGCACACAAACCGGCACATTTCCTTGCAGTGGCTGTTAAGCTCATCCTGCTCGGCGGAGATGACTTCTCTGACAAGTGTCGTTAAAGCAGAAGTAAATGTATCTCAGCACGGGGACGCTCGCAGGCTTACGGTTGCCTATTATTAAAGAAAACATTCAACTGTTGCCATAGCAACGGCAGTGCTCTGAGATGCTTGCCGGGAGTGCTGACAGGCCCGTGTCAGAGCAGAATTTCCACTCCAGATCGCTTCATCACTCCACCTCTCGTCACAATTCCTTTGTCAATCCACTGAAGCACTCTCTATTACTTCATCTCTTCAACTGTCTTCTGACAAATATTGTCATTTTCATTCTATTCACTGGGAAAAGCGTTTTAATGAACAGATGTAAAAGGAAAGACTGAAATTACACTTTGGTTGTAAAAAATAATAATAAAAAAAAAAAGATACAAGAAATGTCTTTAGATGTTTTCTTTGTCAATTTTCTATTAATTAAAACCAGATATATAAATATAAACTAATGAAGAATATAAAGACTCCCCACATGAACTTTCCTTGACAGCCCCTTTTTGACACCTGCACACACACCCGAAGGCACGCCTCTATTATTTCCTGAAGGACAGGCAGTAGCAGGAAGAGCTGTGTGCCAGTTTTCATGCGCACTCTACCCCAGGCAACTATCATGGATTCTCAAGGTGAGCCTTATTTACCATGCAGTCCCATTATTTCAGTCTGAACAAAGCTGCCATCTCTGTCTCCATAGAGCAAAACCAAAGGAAACACGTTTCTGCCTGAACGAAGCACAGATGTACAACTGTTGCTCAAATTAGAGAGCAGCAATATGCAGTAGATGTTACGCACAAAAGGTCTGTTGATTTGAAAATTAAAGAACCTCCTTTGGTTTGAATACATCACACAGTGACAATAATGCATGTCCTGCATTCGTTTCACTGTGTGACGTATTCAAACTGTCAGTCATTATAATATAGTCTCAAGTAGGCATATAAAGATGGCTTAAGATAGGATACTTTTGCGAGTTTGGCAAAACATGTGAATGTATCACTCCTTCATGGCTTAGTGGGTACGAGCTGTCAGTGTTCTGCATGACTCAGATTTTCTGATTAGTGGCCTGTTTGCATAGATACAGCACAACGAGAAACAAACCAGGCTGCAGAATAACGAATGGCATGCTCAAATGAAAGGATTTAAGTAAAGTGAAGATTCAAAGTGCAGTGTGTTCCTCCAAAACAAACAGATGTATGTGTGCGTTACATGAATGCATGGCTGAAAGTGTAGATGGATGCGCACAACCATTTTCAATGCAGCACAGAGAGAGAGAGAGAGAGAGAGAGAGATCTTTTCATTAAAAAAAAGATACCTTGGATTATGCAAAATTAATAATTTTCTTTCATGTTTTCATGCTATTTCTGATTTATCTTTAATATCTAATGTTTCTATATCCACTATGCATCTTAGGCAGGGTTAAGTGCAGCCACTTTGCAGATCCACAGGCAGCAAGCGGTGATGCGTGATGCGCTGTAACACCTTTCTGTCAGATGCAGCACAAACCTTTACAGTAGCTCTTCTGGGGGTTCAGACAATGCAAGCCAGCCATTGCCCACATACAAATCATCAGTTGGAGGGCCATGACTCTATTGCCGCTCCACCATTTGTCCTTCCTTAGCCTCTTTTGGCCAGTGCTAACCGCTGCAGACGGAAACACCCAACTGACCTGATATGTAGATCCTGAAACGTGCCCATTATTCCTGCTTCCCACACAAAATGTTCACTTACTGCCTCATATTTGATCACTCGCTGACAGGTGTTATTTTAATGACATAACCAATCTTCACTTTGCATGTCGGTACTTATGACCAAAAGACACATGGTGTATGAATAAATTTACACCAGTGTGCTCACAAGCAGAATAATATCATCTTATTCCTCTTTCCCCATCTTAATTTTCCTCTGAATTCTTCAAGCCTGTGGTATTGAAGAAGCAGTAAGAATTGGAACGCCATCAATCTGATGACAGGTTCATGGCTAATTGAGGAAACAGCTCTTCAAGTGATGCACAATGAACATCTCGCACATCAAGGCACGAACGGAGTTTGGAAATCTTCCTCAATCCGAGCTGTTAACGATCCACGACTTGTCAAAATACTTATGGGGGGGAGCATTACGTGTTGGGCTGTGCCAGAGTGTAAATGTTGGACGACACTCACACACATTGAATTTGTCCTAATCTCTCACCTTCCCTCTCTCACCCTCGCTCGCACATATTCAAATATAGGGCATGTACGCACACTGTGCGTGGAACCTCAGACACCGAGCTCCTAGACTGACACTCTCCAGCTAAAGTGTCAGGCTAAACAAGTCTGAGCAGTGTATATGCATACCAGCTTCATTACTCTTGGCCTGAGGCCTTCATCACAGCAAGCAGTCGCAGCAGGGTGCGGCTCGTGCACCTTTTATTGTGGCACCAAGCCTGGCAAGGCAGCAGAAATAATCGTACTGCTGGGTAGCAGATTGTAGAGTCTTTTTCGAGTCAGACTATTTCCCACCATCTTAACCGTGTTAAGATCTGTATTGGTTTGCGTATGGAGGTCACGGTTCAATTGCTTCATGCTCCTTCACAAAAATGTCTGAATTATCATATCCTTCAAGCGCTCGGTAAAACCCTACGACAACATGCCACAACAACTTGCGTCACCTTTTCGACTACAGCAACACATGATACTCCTGTATGTGGATTCAGACCTCCCTCAGTGATTGTGCATCAACAAGATACATCTACATAAATCTGCCCTGTCGTTGAACTGTGCTCTGTGCCTGACGAATGCAAAAGGGGAACAACAGCCCCCATGGCTACAGGACAGGTAAATTGCACCGTGAGACAAGGGGCTGTTTGTGTCGAGGCAGAAACATGACACGTTCGGATGCAGGAAAGGGAGTTATTTCTTTTTTTTTTTTCCTTTCACACTAAAGTAAAGAATTAATCCCTGGGAAGAGTGAACATGATAGACACAATAATGGCACCTTTGTGTCTGTGAAGGCGTTATAACAAGGTAATGTACGACTGACAAGCGCTATCTTCCCGAGCTGTGCATGTCTCGTCATGAACAAAAGCAACAAAAACGGCGGGGTATTACCACTCAGCACTGTGTGGTACAACACAATTGCCCTTGTAGCTTGCCCAGGCAGTTAACGGAACTACGGAAATCGTTTAACTCACTGCAGAAGAGACAGGAAAGGACATTCAACGTTCTCCTTTTTCATATTTGCCATTGTTTACACACATTTGCATTATGTTGTTGAGCAACATCATTTAGACCAAACACTAGAAAGCAGGATCCAGCATGCTAAACGTCTATTTCACAAGATTCAGCTATTTTACCCCCCCCCCCCCTTCAGTCACTTATCACGCTTCTATGTTCTCGGGGAGACAATCCAGTGTCTCTGAACATACAGGTCAACACCCTCACTGCCCACAGCAAACGACTAGTCTTTACACTTGTCTCTTCATAATGTAAAAAAAGGCCTGGCTTAATGATATGGTAATTTAGACACATGAGTAATCTGTTGCTAGAAGTTTGGCTCAAGGGTTTATAATCTTCTTTGAGGTGTAACTGTATCTGGATATGAAACTCCCACGGCCTTCCTATATAGCCCCGTCTGGCAGAGCCGGCGTTATGCTAACATATCACGTCATTGGACCATTTCGTATGCTGAGATGCAGACACACTAATGATTTGTGCCGTGTGAGAAAGCCGGTGCAGTGTTGTTGGCTGGGATCGTGAGAGATTCAAGGATGAGTACTTCGTACCCATGATATAGATACCATATGTTCGTTCGGCTCTTTTGCATGGGTGGAAGAAGGTTGCACAATGATGAGGTGCTAGGATGTCGGACAGTAAGAGACCTGGGTGGCGGAGGGCAGGGAGGGAAGTTGATGAACTTGAAAATGGAAAAAAAGGGATAGGAAGCATGGGTACCGAGAGATATTCAAAGGCAGTTCCCATGCAACATGCCAAGTGCTAGGTTGTGGCATATAGCCTATGACCTCACTGTTCTGCGGCTGGGTAGAACTGTTTGGCAGCATCATTGCATCCCCCCCCCCCCCCGACTTTTGTGGTTTTGTTTGGGATGGATCAACAAATCCCAAATGGAGCACAGAACATGGAGGTTGGTTGGCAGCTTGAAGAGCAGCCGGAGCCGGCCAAGTGCTTGCGGTCGTCTAGTCAGGTCAGCGCTGGTCAGGCTAGCAAATCGCTCAATCCATCCAGTGAACACGGCTTACTCTGCGTCACAAGAGAGAAGCCCCCCCACCCCCGTCTTTAACCCGGGCCCTTAGTATGTACAGCCCCTTTGGATCAAGCTGCCATGCCACTCTCTTGGTGCAGATGCTGGAGCCAAAACAGGGATCGCAGCAAACTGGGAATGAACTTGGAACTACTGCTGCTGTTAGCATGCACAAATGGGGACAGTAATGCTGGATGTGGGAGCAAGGGAAATGTCCATCTTGAGATTGGGCACCTTAGTATTTTGGTAAAGTGAAATGGTGATTAAATACATCCTACTTGCTCTAAAAAGACAACAAAAAAAGGCAAGGAATAATTAACTGAGAAATGAGAATGACAGCATTGTGGCAGACTGGCCCATTGGTTTTTATGATTCATATACCTAGCAAAGTTCTTGTGGACATGCCCATGTACTCTACACTAGAAAGTCAGTTTAGAGAATGTGTACGTTCATTTTAGTACGTTTTAATTATCTGCAAATTAGCTTCTAAAAAACCCATCCAAAATATAACTATACTAACTATAATAGCACATTCCATTAAGCATTATTAAATACATTTGTATTTCTGTCAACATGCAGCATTAATGTAAGTTTGAAGGACACAGATCCTCTGTCAGCTTTAAACAAATGGGATTCCGCAATGCCCGCATGCAGCTGGAAGGAAAGCAAATAAATTCTGAAGCCCTGAAAAAGTGCTCTTAAATCAAGATATATTTGTTGTCTTTTGTAAACCCTGATCTTGATGAGCAAGCTCAGAGCCATGGACCTTGACTGAACTTCCTGTATAACAGACAGTACTGTCAATCCCTGTGTGAGGGGTGCTACACTATGGCCCCCAAAAAAGTTAAGAGGCAGACCAAAACCAGACTTTTCATTGAGTCAAAAGACGAACTGCTGCTGTGTGCAAACAAAATGGCTGCTGTCATTTTGTCTCAACAGTCAGTTGTGGGTGTTTGGTCATGCGAGTCAATGGGTTAATTGCCACATTGGCTCCGGCTGAAGGGATAGAGAAGAGAGGACAGGTGCACTATGATAGGTCATCTTCATCATTCAGTGCACTCTGCTGCCATGCACTCTGCATTTAGACATACCATACCTATTGTGCAAAAGTGCATACCAACAGCAAGCTCAACATCACGTAATCCCTTTCATATCACTGCCATCGCAGCCCTTGTGTGCGCACACACGCTCATATAAACTCCTCCTCCACCTCACCCCCAACTTCCTTGAGTCCTTCCCTACCTTATCGCTCACCTTCCTCCCCCTGCTGTCTTCTTTTCAAGCCATCCTTGAAACCATTCGAGATAGCTGCCTGAATGACATCATTTTTTTTCCCACAGCTAAAATCACCTCCATTACCCCAATTCCTACACACAATTAGCTCACCTGACATCCGTTTCCTTCATTATTGCCCTTGCTCCAAGCCCCCCCCCCACACACACACATACTAACATATACAAGCCTGTGCATATGCAGCACAGTCATGTTCTCACAGAACATGTCCCCACACCTTTATTTTCTTTAGGCCATTTTTGGTTTGTTTAGTTTACCTGAAGCTGAGCAGAGGAGACAAGTCACTCATGCAATATATATTTTTTAAATAACACTTTGCAGCAGAAGCAACTACAAACCCAAATCGATTGTGCACCCACACAGAAATATACCTCCACACCTCTGCTCCCAAAATGACTGTCGTTTATTCATTGCAGAGACATGTCTCTATTCCAACAGGAGGAACTCCCATGGCCAGAGCTGCATTGATTCACCTTAACTTTACAATGAATTCACTCGGTTTTTATGTCTCCGTGCCTTTTTTGTTACCACACTGCACAGGCCGCCACAGGCTGACTGATGTCATCCGATCGGGAAGGAAGATTGTTTTTCTGGAGCCTCTCTATCAGCAGTCATCTTATTCAGCTACTGTTCGCTTTTCAACTCACACGTAGACAAGTCTCTCTTCAGAGCCCACACATGACATCAGATTTCTCAATCATTATCTTGTGCAAATTATGCAGGGAAACATGGTTGTGTTATTTGTGTTAGGAATGGAAAGAGAAACGGAGATAGAGAGTGAAGGGGCGAGGTAGAGCGCCCCAGTGAGCTGAGAGTTATGGGGAAATGAAACACAAGATCCCATTTAAAGTCATGTCCCGTGGAGAGGAACTCAACCATACCAAGCTGGAGGCCTCTGTCATCTCTTTCACAACAGAGTTTCATCTTAATCATTTCACAACTACGAAGCATATGGTAGAGCTGATCTCAAAATGAGGTGCTAATCTTATTTTAACGCAACATCAACATTAAACAAATGTACGCAGATATTTAACTTGGTTAAATAAATTATTTAATTGATCACATGGAATTAACTACATTTACTATTGAGACCCATTTCGTTGCTGAGTCTGCTACGATTGATCGACTCCTTACATGATTTAGGGGAATCACACATCCATTTTCAAATATCTTATTGCAAATCCTGTCTGAGTTGATTAGCGAGTGATGACATGCTGCATGGGTGAGTAAACAAGGAAGGAATTACCAAGAACACGAAAAACAAGTATTTCTTCCTTGCCTGTCATGGGGAGTTCAGCATTACAAAAAACACTTCCGTTCATGCACCTTTGACAAACATCATCCGTTTCAAAAACAGTGTTTGCTTATGGAGGCTACCGGCAGACGCAGAGAGGAATCATAAGGGAGATAAGTTTTTTGAAAGCGCATTTAAAACTAGAAAATCACTCAGAGAGCCAGAGAGCAAGTTTGTCCCTGTTTAAAAAATAAATCTTGATAATATCCGCAATCCGGATCTGATCCGGATTACATTAGGTGGAACGATAGAGGCCCCCACTCTACATGACTGTGTCAAATTCCATAAACATTGATCAATAATCAACCGAGATATTGAGGAACACATTTTGAAACTGTGGTGACCGTAATGTTAGTGAAAATTTAAAAGTGATCCAGAATCCAGGATGCTGACAGACAGACAGACAGACAGAACAACAGACAAAAACATAAACTCGTTGGCAGAGGTAAATATCAAATGCTCAAGCATACAGAGTCCTTTTGAGTGTTGTGTGGAATCTGTGCACGGTGCGGAACCCCAAAGAAGCAGTGGGTGGTAGGGGTGGAAGTGTAGCGGAGATAATCCACAGCTTTTGCCTTAAGTCCGGTGCACGCTGGGCAGATCAGGGACTGAGGGAGGAGTGGTGCTACCCTGTGACAGTAACCCAGCCCTGAGCTTGCCACCTGACCAGCCTGGCAGCCCTGCAGCCTGCACGCCAGGAGACTCAGCCATCAGCTTCGATCAGTTCAAGCTGCGTTTGCCTGAACAGACTCTGAGCCTGCCGCTGGGGTGTGTGTTTCCTAAACTTCCCCCCGTCCACTTGACGCAAGCAGGCTCAGGATTTTTCTTCTCATCCACAGCCCCAAATTCCTCAACCCAAACCCTTCATACTAGTTTTGAGGCAGACGCTAATAATTGCTGTTGTCATCACTGAGCGAAAGTGAAGTGCCATCACAATAAGCAGGGCACAGTGGGTGAGTGGGTTTGGCCCTTGGGAGAGATGAAGTTGAGAGGTCAAGCCAGGGGTAAAGAGGTCAGGTCGTGACTCCAGGCCAAACCCCGATTCAGCTGGACACCCTGAGGATCGACTCTTCAACGGCAACATCAGACTGGATGTAATTTGGAGCACCAGCCGTTATGAGGAAGAAGGGATGAAAGGAGGGAGAGGCAGAGAGAGAGAGAGAGACCTCAGCTGACAGGATGCGCTCCAATCCCAAGGTACTCGCACTCCCATCCATTGCATCCCTCACTCCGTTTTCTGATCAATCATAAAAAGCAATGACCTGTGTTTTTTGACAGAAAAGGAAAGTTGAAAGATTTTGATGATATTTATTGCTATATTAAATAGCTATAAATAGTGCATTCAAATGAAACCAGTTTCAGCTAAATGATTGCACCAGAGGGTTATGGAAGGGTTATTTACATAACTTAGATGAATATTTCCCCATTCTACAACACACAGTCACTATCACTTCCCTTCGTCAAAACTACTGAATAAGTCCCTCTCTTCCTCGGGGAGGTCCCTGGTGTTTAAACTAAATCCCAGGGGTGAAAGATGCAAGACGGATTTAATGATCAGATACTTGCATACGTCAGTGTGGATACTGTGGTGTGATAGGTTTCAGGAAGTCTTTAAGAAGTGAACAACGGTTGTGCAATTGAGTGATAATCAGATAATTTAACATGGATGCTGCTTTCTCACAGGACAAATAAGCAGAAAATTGAAGGGTAGCGGCCAGTGTTCCCTCATGCACTGCAATTTTGTGAGTTCTAATTAGATGTAGCGATATTTGCATCGCGTCCCACGAGAAAACAGGTCCGATCCCAACAGGTGCCAAATTACACTTGACTGCAAAGATGACAATGTCATTTAAACTTTCTCAGCTGTGGATGGGACCATTTGTTAAGGGTCATTCTCAGGAGGATTTAATGTGGGAATGTTTTTTTTGTTTTTTTTTAACCCACAAAATGAAAATGCACTTTTTGCATTCAAAGAAAGAGCTGAACCAGGCATGCATTTGAAAAGGGGCTGTAATAAAACACACCGGACAGAAGCACAATTTAACATTTCTCCAGTTAAAAAGAAGATAAACAAAAAAAGATAAACAATACCCACATCCAGGTAGGTAGCAAAGGCATTTCAGTAGAAGCTGGAAGGCACAGCAGCCCTGGTCCTGCCCTCCAACACAAAAACATCCCTAGAGAGAGGACACATGGAACCAACTGTTGGAAAAGTTTAAAAAGTCATGACACAAGCCACGTTTCCACTGCAGAGTAGCAGCTCTACTCCTGCTCAGCTCGCCTCACTTTGTCAGTTTTCCATTAAGTAAAAAAGTACTACTTTTTTTTATAGTGTCAACTCCTTTGTGGTTCCGAGCAGGCTGAAGAGGTACTGAAAGATCAAGTGAAACGTTACGGACCGATCACAGAAAGACGGTTCCCGGTTCAAATCCAGCTGAGGACGTTTATATGTCCTCCCTGTGTATGCGTGGGTAATAAAAATGATTGCGTTCTACTCTGGAACTCAAAGGTCTGGACCCCAAAATGCAGAGACGGCGGCGAGAGAATCCGTCTGAAGCTCTTTAATAAGGAATAACAACAACAACAAAAACACTCACAAATAACATAAATAATCCCTTCAATGGGCAAAGGACAGGCTGGCGTCACAGAGAGAAACAAGAGCAGCACAAACGTACATGCGAAAGACAAAGCGTAATCTGGTGATTCGGTGATGGGGAGATGAGTCTCAGGCGTGTCGATCACGCTCGGCCAAACCGTCCTCCGCGGGGCGCCTGCTGCCAAGAGAGGAGAAAACAGAATGAGAAACACGAGGAGGTACACATAAAAAAAAAATCTACATCAAATCAAACCGAGCCCTGCCAGTAAAAATGCCGCACAAAATATATTTGGGGCGGCTCGGTGGCGCGGTGGTGAGCACTGTTGCCTCACAGCGAGATGGTCGCAGGTTCGTCTCCGGCTTGTGGCCATTCTG
The DNA here is from genome assembly GCF_040956055.1 of Brachionichthys hirsutus. Classification (NCBI taxonomy): domain Eukaryota; kingdom Metazoa; phylum Chordata; class Actinopteri; order Lophiiformes; family Brachionichthyidae; genus Brachionichthys; species Brachionichthys hirsutus. The sequence continues at coordinate 7,795,755 of NC_090912.1, forward strand.
TGAGGAGTTTGCATGTTCTCCCCGTGTCTGCGTGGGTTCTCTCCGGGTTCTCCGGCTTCCTCCCACCTCCAAAGACATGCTGCCTAGGCTGATTGGTGACACTAAATTGCCCGTAGGTGTGAGTGTGTGTGTGGCTGGTTGTCTGTCTCTGTGTTGCCCTGCGATGAACTGGCGGCTTGTCCAGGGTGTACCCTGCCTCTCGCCCACTGACTGCTGGGATTGGCTCCAGCTTGGCCCGCGACCCGATAGCGGAATAAGCGGTTAGAGAATGAAATGAAATGAAAATATATTTGAAGAGACAAGACCTTTGCACCGAAAAAAGACAAGTTTGATTTTAAAACATCGCTTTTCCTAATTAAGTTGTATTATGTGTTGTATGCTGCCACTGACAGCCACAGCGTTCTGCACTGACTGGACAAATGCATGTTGTCATCCAAATTAAATTCCCTTTAGAATAACCCCTGGGTAGAATCTAATTTCTAATTGCCATGTATTGAAAATGCCATTAAAAATCAAGAGGAAATGTTCTGCTTTCTCTCACAGTGTTACCATTCTAGACACCTGGAGGGAGGCTTTTCATTTTTACTGATTCAAAAACCATAAATCTGTTCAAATATTTTCTTATTTTCCTTACCCACAGATGCCCAGTGGAATTTATGGCCTCTAGGAGCGCGGTGGGTACGGTATGTTCCCAGTCACGTGTAAAACGGCGCTCATGCACGTGCAGACGCATGTGGTTGGGGACACATGACACAAAATCACACTGGAGAACAATGCCGCTCTGCCCCAACAGTCAGGGAAATAAAAGGTATCAAACAAACACTGACAATTAATACTACTACTAATAATAATAATACAATTCCTTACAATTAGCTATTGTTTTGACTCCAGGGCTTTTGAGGACATAGAAAGCATTTCTGGGCTCACTGATAAGATCACACAACATAAACTATCTGGGCTACATTTCAAACAGGATGAAGAGGAAGAAAAGGCAACCTTTGATATACAAACACAAGTGCATAAAAACCCTGAGTGTGCTGTATTTTGATCGTCCTCTGTTACAAGATAAAAAGAAGGGCTTATTTTTGTATTGGGCTTCTCAAATTTCTTCCTGCAGGATGCGCGATGGATTAAATCTTTACCCTCTCTGGTGTCATTCTAAAGCAGCAAAAGCCTGAATATAAATCACGACCAGTGTTAGCCGGGAGTTTTGTAATCTAGTTAGCATAGCTATTTAACTCTCCCCCCACCATGTTTCAATGCAGCATTCAGCATACTGCATGAACAATGGTGTATTGAAGTTGTGCCTTGCTCCCCCACAGGAGGTGGGAATGGAATAGATAGTTGTCGATATCTTTGTTTTGTCCTTGACCGTGTGCAAATATGGGTGTCCAGCAGTTATCCTGGTGCAGATACATGTGCAGCAGAACCTGAATCACAAGTGTGTGTGTTGGTGCTGAGGGCCTCACTGTGTAAACAGGGCCTGCACAACCCTGAGAGATGATGGCTATCGACCATCCCACACCCAGGGATGAACGCTTTATCTGGGGTTGACTGTGTGAGATATACGTATATGGGCGTATGTGTGTGTACATGTAATACCTACAGTACTACATCGCTGCAGATTTTATGCAGGATGACATCGTGCTGCAAACAATACCAGAGCATCTGTAGCACAGCACCAGCATCTTTCTTCATACTAACTTTTGTGATTGATGGCCTTGTGAGGTCCTCACTCCTAGTTGCCAACTGTACACATCAGGAAACGAAATTCAAGTGCTGCATGTAAGGAACTCTGTGTGTGTCTGGGTCAAAGGTCACTCCTTTCAGTGACCGGAGGATCCCTGCAAGCGTGGGAGGCAGAAAGCGGTTCAGTGAAAAGGATCACATCCTGAAGTATCATGTAATCCCTGTTTGTAACGCGCAGACAAGGGTGACATCACAGGAAGTCGTCGATTAACAAACGCGAGGGACCAGTCGTAAGTGGGCCAATGTTAAATTACTGTAAATATATTATGCTGTGGAGTAGCGAGAGATAATTTCCTCCTGGTAGGTGATCGTGGGTGAGACGCTGCCAGGAGCTGGGGCGGAAACTGTCCAGTGAACTCTATTTGCTCGCTTTCCGGGATTTCTACGAGACATTGCGAGCTTTTCAACCGCAGAATAAAATACTGCTTTAAAATGTATGGCCATTACATTGAGGAAGGGTTGATTTAAAATAACTTTTCTGCATTGTTTAAGGAGGCAGACATCAGAGGCACTAAAATAGCTGATTATATGTCTTGAATCTGAAACAAATGGACTTCTGTTTAGAGGTGGAAAAGGTTTCACCTCCCATCCATGAGACCTCTTCAACTCTGACTGACTTGGAGTAAGTCTTCTTGGACGAGAGGTGAAACAACCTCAGACCTTAAACAGAAGTCCAATGGCTTCAGATTCAACCCTCAGGGATTTCACTGACAGGCCAGCTCGTAAAGCTCTACTTGAAGGCATCATTTGTTCCTGCAGCTGACACCCTCTGTCTAAATTCACCAGACTCACAACCATGTTGTCCAATGTAAACTCGAGAATACAACCAGAGCTACTGACGTGGACAAGTCCCGACCTGACCTTTGACTTGACCTTTGCTTCACAGAGAAAGGAAACACTGTTTGTGGAAAATGCACAAAATGTGACTGCCTGCCATTAAAAGCTGTACTTTTTGCCAGTCTCTAAAGGTCGAGCCGCTAAAGCTTTGGTGCTGAATTACCCTCTGCTGGAAATTTTACACTTTTTCAAGTGAAAACAGGGGGGAAAAAAATAAATACAAATAATTTGTCATAATTTCCCCCATCAGACAGATTTGCCTCTGTGGCCAGTGGGCAAAGGTTCAAACTTGGTATTCAGTGTGCTGGCAATGACGCTCTCAGCCAGAAGCGACAACTGAAAGTGATGAGGTGGCCTGTAAGTCAGAATTCTGAATCCAAGAGTGAAATAGACTGCCAGTGTGACGTATGACGTAGAAGGGGCAGATGGTTGGCATCCTCGGGGTTGAGAACGGCCAGATCTTCAGACTGCGACATGAATGAATTGTAAAGTCTATCACAGCTCTGCTATTTACATGCATCAAGTGCGTCAAATGAAGGCGACAAATGAAAGCGCTACAACCTAAATGAAAGAGATGCAGACTTCCTGCTTCAGCAATGGCTGGAATTCATGAAAGAAACTCTCACCCATTCACGTGTTACCAAAAAGCATACAAATGGCAACCGGTTTCACGTAAATGATGATGAACTATAAAGTTCCTCTGTGTATTAATATTTCTCTTGTTATAATCACTTCTCCAGAGACCAGACGCGATGAAACGGGAAATTCTGTGAAGTGAAACTATGCTACCTCAGAAGGGCAAGCTCACATCATCTTAACCGCAATCAAAAGTCAAACCACATCACTCTGCACCTCACCACCCCGCTCACTCTCATTACACTCCCCCCTTCAACTCCTGGCCAGCCCCACCCGAAAAAGTCTCCCACACCCCATTGTCCCCACCCCTTGCTTTGCCACTGCCTCTCCACATTGATGCTAATAATTACCACTGAATGGATCAGCAGATTCCCATGGATGTCAGTGAAGCCTTTGGCTTGCTCTGTCAGTCCCCTCCCTCCTCCTCATCCTCTCCTGCATCCCGAGCCTCCCCTTCCCCTTTCTCAATGGGGATTAAGAGAGAGAGGGATGGAGAGGGTGCTTTGCCAGAATGAAGGATGGTTTCCCATGCCACTGCCTCATATACTGTATGTCACCTTGCCAATCAAGGTTGTCACCATAAATATGAATGTTTTATGATTTTCTTTTGGTACGCACAGCTTTAATGTCACGATCAATTAACAGTGTGTGAATTGTTCAAGTTTGTAAATGTGGCTGTAATAAAGTCAAGGTAAATCCAGTCACACACTAGAAAGTAAAAACCTGTTGGAAAATAGGTTACCTCAATAATAAGCAATTGTGGAAAATAGAGAGAAAGGGGAAAGCAGTGGATTCCCACAATTACTCCTGTGCAAGCTGAGCTGAGTGGCTCGACGTCATGGTCACTGGAGCCCACGCACCCACGGCATGCCAGAGGTAACCGATACCCAGTCAGCACTCATCCAAGCTCAAAAACCTACTAAAGCTGCGCTTTCTTTCAAGGAAGTCCAAGGAGAGGCCAACCCAGCACACCAGTTAATCACATCACACCACAAGAACCAGCGAGAAAGGGAAGAGCACGAAAACTGGAGAGAAGCGCACTTTAAAGTGGGTAAGAGACTTGGCTTGATGGACATGATAAAGCTGCATGGGAAGAGCAAAAAAGAGACTTCTTTCCACTGAAACCTGTATGTGCGAGCACCAACATGCATCATGCATGACTCATTAAAGCAATATGTAATATTCAACATGAAATGTGGGCATTTTCCAAAACCAAAAGTTGAAATATAAAGGTTTTTTTCTTTTTCTTGAATGCAACTCCAGTTTAAAAAATGGTTTGGAGTGTGCTTTAAAGGCGTCTGTGCTGCAAGTGTGCATGGAACCAACAAGGTCTGGCACCAGAGTGCACGTCAACCTCACTTTAAATGATCGTCATTAACAATTCCAAAGTGACCATTTGTATGTATGTGATACTCTGGGGTCCAGGAACTGTATTAGTTCTGGATGCTTACCAACATGAAAAATGGCATTTATTAGGGTTAAAGGTCATATCAAGCTTTAATTTAGGGAGCTCCTCTGGCTCTGGTTCTGTGGGAGAACATTGGATTTGGTACTGACACCCCAATTACTGGTCTTTTTCAAACCATGGTCATATAAAAAGAGGGAAACAAAGAGGGAAATGCACAGAAAAATGTTTCTGTGCAACTTTTTAAAAATAGCAAAATATAGAAAGACAAAAAACCTCAGTCAAATACGCTTATAGCTAAAAACAAATATGCAAAAAATAATCAAAATATGTGGGTAAAGATGAAACGAAAAGTCAGGCAGGCTTGAATCTTCTGTATCTCAATTAATTAAAATTAATTATGTCTTGTTGGCTGTTCACGAGGCCACATTCCTCTTCAAATGCCCTAACCCTATCCCCCCCCCCACACACACACACACACGCAGTGCTTCAACCTCATGAGAGAGAATGTTAGTCACAATGAAACTTCCACCAAAACTTGGCAAAACTTCAAGTGAGAGCTCAGAAGCCGAAACAAAGCACATGCTTGACATTAAACATTTGTGGCTTGACACCTTTTGCATGAATACTTCTCTTATTGCAGAATGTTACATCAAGGGTCCCTACGGGGGAAAGGTGGACTGAAGAGAAGACTTCTTCACGGTTAACGTGGTTTCGTCTTCCTCCCTTTTCCTTCTGTCTCCTTCTATCATTTCCCAAGACTGTTAACCGCAAACACAAAAGCAATGCTGCCCGAATTCATTGTGGAGACAGCCAATCTGCAGAGCACTGCCAAGTCCTGCCCCACGACCTGGGCCTAGTTCGGTTGCTGTAGCAACGCAGCATCCAAGAACACGGAGGGGAGCGTTGGTTGTGTTCTGGTGCTGGGGAGGGGGGGGGGGGGGGGGGGGGGGGGGGGCTGCATGATGTCATCCTGTGGTATGGCGGGGGTGGGCAATGAAACCCTGAGAAAATTATGTCACCTTTTGTTGAGCCGGTCCATTCAATGCTATAGAAGTGCAGTGAATTGAGAGCTGCAGAGAGGTCATTTTTTCCCCTGAGCTGCGTATGTGTGTGAGAAAAAGCAAGGGGGGGAAATAAGTGGGAGGGTGGGGGTGAATCCATTGTGGACATGCTAATGTTGTTGACCATAACCGGGGACATAAAGATGTCACGAAGCTCAACTTCCAAAACATCAGTGCCGGGGCCTTCACGCTCTTTTGGTCTTTCATACGGCGACGACCTCGTCCCCGGCAAATGTAATTATTAATATGATCGCATGCCAGGATGTTTTCTCTGTGCAGACAAAGAGCTGGTGGAGGAGACTATAGAAACATAAATGATAAAAACGCCCCGACCCAGACAGAATGTGTCATTAAGCACACAATTCTCCTGCAACATCACGACACAAACAACAAGGGTTATAGAAACTGAGCTCTGAACACACAACACAAATTTTCCACAATGTCATACGCTTCAGGAAAACCTATGTCAAAAGTAAATGGGGATCACTTCAACGCTGACCTATTACTCATATCGGTATTACTAAGTAAATCCCTGTTACTTCCAACTTTCACTTATTTAAAAATGCATTCAAATGTCACATTTCCTTTTTTCACTTTGAATGTCACTTTTTCTCTGCCCCCCCCTCGCCCGAACAGTTCAGAAAGCAGGAAAGAGTGAAACAGCCCTCGATGGTAGCATGTTGGCAAATACTGGATGAACTAGTAATGCGGCCAGCATGACTAACAATTACAATTACTGCCAAACCGATTCAGACACGTAACAAACATTATTAAAGCATATTATCCGTTATCAGCCTCGCAGACCCGCAGCTGCAATGACAAAACAAAGCAGCTTGGATGCACTTCTTTTTTTTTCAGCCAACAGGTTTTTATAGACACAACAAAAGTTATTGGGCTATAAATCATCATGAGAACACCTTGACAGGATTATTAGTCAATATTAATAAAGGCTGCCAATGTTTCAAATAGAAAAAAAATTCAATAAAAGTTTTTGGTAGACATTCATCAGATTACAAAGGCTCCTCTGTGATCATGCGAGTGTGCGCTGTCACAAAATAATGCTGCATTTCAGTAGAAGGAATGGAATGTTGATAAGGAGCGCAGTTCATTCATTATCTTTACTACATAAACTTTATCAGGTGTAAGAGATGTACTCCATCTGTTAAAATGGGAAAAAGGGCAAATATACTATAATGTTCTCATCTCAGTGTGATAACTGGAGACTAAACATCAAGTTAAAATATATCCAAATTGAAGACATGAGCCATCGTTGAGTCGGAACTTTACTGGACTCCTTCAGCATGACAGAGTGAAAACTATCAAAAAATACAGCCAAAGTAAAGAAAATGACATACATGAATTGCCTGCATGAAATCTGCAACCTGACAATGCACAGACCATGCAGCTCCGACTAACATCGTAATTTTAGCACTATCACTTTATAACATCATTTTTCAAACATAAATATATGGCATTTTTATATAAACTAACAATTGATAGCTGAAGATGGACGTCTAATTTATGCAGTCCAACTACAGCCTGACTGACTGCTGCTAAACATGACTTCCCTGTGTCGCGCATGCCACCAAAACAGGAAGCGACGTAACGGACATTCAACTACCTTCATTGACATGAGGAAGACAACCAAAAAACCGCCTTTCTGAACTAATAAATGCTAAACATTTTACAAATAGTTTCTAAACATAACATATACCATCTGAGCAGCTTTCATTTTCAGTTCCAGCATTCTCTTTTATCTAAAATAACGCAGTATATGTCACAGCTACAGCATATGAATAGAAGCTTAAGTAATAAACTGAACCAAAAGCAGATGTATGATGCAGGTGGAAAAATCATCCCAGTTCACTGCAGAAAAAGTCAAACAATGTGAAGATCCATTGTGTCAAGTTCGGTAAATGTCCATTCATCGCGATGACTTTCCTATCGAGCAGCTCTCCAGCCAGGCTTTACTGATCTGTTCCATAATGTCTGAGCAGCAGAATGCCCTCCACTGTCCCTCTGAGTTTGCGTCAAAACATTTCCAAGTCCACGCCGGTGGCGCTGGTTCCCGAGTGCGTGATTGTCGGTGATGGAGCTCACGCTGTTCGCGGCCATGCCAGGAACAAATATCTGCTGCAGGGGATGCTGGTCCATGGTCCAAAGCGGGATTTAGTGTGATCCTAGAAACATAATACAGAAACTAATGACTGACTGAGGCCAAAAACAACGTGAGCTTGAATATAGACACGTGTCTCACATCCATACTTTAGAAATGCAGACAGGCTTTTTGGGGGTTTTTTTTGCAAATATTTGTTTTAATTTTAAACGTTCTACTCTTTAATTCAAACAGTAACCTCAGAACGAAGGGCAAGAGGATCTAGACTGGGCTAACGGAGGCATGAATGAACCTGCCAAAGCCTCGCCCCCACACTTCAAATGATCGCATCATGAGTGCTGTTAAAATCCAGCCGTTGTCTTTTATTTCCAGCAGCTTGGAGATGAATCACTAGGCCTTTTGGTGCCACAAATTAAACAAGGAAATTGTTTATGTCCAATCCCAGGGTTAGACATTATCGTTATCACTCCAGGCTTTTGCTGGTGGTATAAAGATATCCCTTTTCTGTTGAAGGACCATGAGAAAGAACAGCTAAAAGATTATTCTGTTGTCTTGGCAACAGTCTTGATCAGTGCGCAACATCTGCTTTTATCACAATGTTAGACAGATGAGGTAATGCAGGTAGGTGGCCTCATGGCAGCCAGTACCTGCCTTTACCTGTGCCTGCACGTCCCACCTCCCCTCCAAATTATATTATACCCCTACACCTTCCGCTCGTGGCAGCAGAATGGCAGGACTAGCCTGTCCTGCCTGTTTCCTGGCCCGGGAAGGAGCAATGTGTCAGAGGATAAGCAGTCATTCATCAGTGCTTCTCTTCTTTCTGCCTGTCTGCACCTCTCAACTGACTTACCTGCAAGGAGTCACGTTTTGCAGAGTCCCGGAGAGTCCTGGCCTTGCTCTTGTACGCCCCCTTATGCTTCACCTCGCTTTATTTTTCTGGACACTCCAATAAGTGTCCATAATTGTTGGTTGTTGGAATTTTCTACCTTTTCCTCTTAACAGACACCCTTTTTTTTTATCTGCTTTGCTCGCCATTTGCCCTCTGCTCTGGATTTCCCCTTCCAATGTTTCTCTCCTTTGCCGCTCCTTGGAGCAGAGCCCATAGAGCAGCATCAGCAAACAGAGCCAGGCCCCAACCTGCCTCTGAGTCTTGGCCTGCCCGTATGTGCCTGGGGCTGCGGCTGAGGCCAGCCCCTATCATCCTCCATCATCAGCAGCACATCCACTGTACCTGTCTGCTGGCACCCTGCCACCCACACAACAGTTCTCCATGTACCAAGATATCCTGGTATGGGGGGGGGGATATAACGCAAACCAGAAATATATAGAAAAGGTCTGCTCACGTTGGGGTCAAGCATGTTTGACCGCCACCCAGAACATGCACGGCTACCCCGGGAGCTACCGGTATATACAGTGCCACTCATTCAGCCTGCTGGCTCTCCTGCACAAGCCCTTCAACGGGTTCCTTTGAAGGCCCCCGACTCTGTGGTTGCTCATCAAAGCATATCTTCATTCAGTTCCACTGAAGGGATCTGGGGCTCCTGAGAGATGCTGTGTTTGAAGTGATATCTCTGTGCCACTGCATTCTTTACCATGCTGTCATGACTTGAGTTACACTACAAAAAAGAAAAGAGCAAGCGCATGGGCACGAAGCCAGTGCCATGTCTCACACACACACACACAGGTGAACTACCACCGCTATCTCTTCTTCACGTGAGTGAGATTTCTATACGTTGGTTGCTCACAGCAACGGGCAGTTCGCAATAAAGGCTGTGCTGTGTGTGAGCACATATTCTGCTGAATGGAGATCAAACGAGACAGAGTCGTCCCTACCTGTCGAATCTGTTTGAGATCACGTTTCCATTAGTCAGCTTCTTCCTGGCGCACACCTGAGATCACCTGAAAAAGATAAAGGATGAGGGGATGAAATGACTTCAAGTCAGGAAGGTGAAGCTCTGCCAAAACTTTCATTCACATGCAAACAAATGCATATTTTCTCAGTCAGAGAGATGTGATTTTCTTCTGTTTTCATACAAATGAAAATGCAAATGCAGTAGTTTGTGGCACCTGAGTGACCTTTACAGAGTTCAATGACTTCATATATTAGGAGTGTTTAAAATCAATCTATTTCACCTTCATTTTTCAATATTCCCTTCTTTTGGGAATCATTTTAAAGTCTTTTATTCAATCCCAGTTGACTTTTGACGACCATGCAGGCATTCACTCATATCTTCAGAGAACATGCATACAGCCAAAAATGGAGTAGCAACATATACATCACTCCACTCTTTTTTTTATTCTATATGTGGAATAATAAAGCTTTGCCAGTGCTGCGCAGTACATGCAGATCAGTAGAGTAGAGCCAGTCAAAGTGATTTTTCCATTGTACCAGCTAAAATTACATGAGTGTGTGTCAGGCCCCTCTTCCTTCATTCAGGGACAAAGGTGCTCTTTGCTTCTGAGCTCCACTGTCCCAGACCAGCTACCTTGGCAAAAAAGTGCGTTAGTTACAGAACCTCCTTTCAGGTTGAAGGCTCCAAGAGTCAAGGGGAAAAGAGGAATAACAGGACAGCAGGGAGAGAAACTGAATACTGCCAAATTGCTTCTCAGAGTTTCTGGAGGACACGGTGAAATGATTCTTTCTTTCCTCTCTCTTAAAATACCTTTCCCTGGCACCGGGCTCCATAGGTAGCCGTGTGCTGGTTCCACGTCTTTTATACGCCTCCTCATATTCTCTTCGTTTCTGCCTATTGTCGCGAGCCAAGTGAGTTATCATGTACACCAGCAGGGCTGGAACATCATGTGGCCAGGCTAAACCTCCAGATGAGGTAATGTTAATCTGGACGGGAAGCCAGGGGAAGGGTTGGTCAGGTCTTGATTAGCGCAGGGGTAGGGGCTCTCTAATATTGGACACCCCTTTGTGTGGCGAGATTACTACCTTATGAAAAGCTGCCCCTGCTGACACGCCTGATGGGATCAGAGCTTCCTGCCTGCTGCATCGTCCCGCTTATGAGCTCTCCAAACACAGGAGAGAGATCAGAAAACCAATCAGCAAGTATACACAGTTGAACCTCTGAGAAAGGACAGACATGAACGCCGGGAGACCATACACATCCCACAAGTTGTGCGTATGTCCCCATGGAAACAAAAAATGTACGGGGCACACACTAACAAGCAAACACAAGGCTGCAAACGTCGCCTGAGACGGCCCCTCGATGCGTTTGATGAGAATTTGATGACCCACAGATGGAAAGCAACCTGTATTTATGAACAAAGCCAAATTACAGGCAAACACATGCTCATCCACGCTCATTTGGTTTTACTGCGGTCGTCTCCTCTGGCCACTCGCAAATGAAAATCACATGATGGACCATATCCAGCTCCGAAAAACAGCCGAGCATCACCACCCAGAAAAAAAACATCAACAAACATAGTTTTTTTTGTTTTGTTTTTTAAAGGGGGGGATTCAGAGGCAAAGCTTTCAGGGGATTTGGTACCAGCGGTTCTGTAAAGATGGCTGAGGCCATAGGATGATTTCAATTATTTGATATAATTTCTGATGGTCCATTAGTTCAAAATAAAGCTCTGATTGTAGGAGCATTGTAAACAGAAAGTTTGCAAACAAAACCTGCATCAGAGTCTGAAGCGGAGCTGTACTTTCTTCCAGATGTGTAATTGAGTGTTAATTAACACTGGCCCTACTTTCATGTCGCCTTTACCCAAACAAATCTAATTTCGAATGGAGAACAACTAAATAAGTGCAGCATTTGTGGGGGGGAGTTTCTGCCAAGCAACGACATTTCACACCTTTCTCTTTCTACTGTGTAGAATCCTGCAAAAACAAAAGCCGATGTGTGTACACTGCGTTTGTGAATAAACCATCCAATGGTTCGGATTAGAAGCACGCCAGACCTCATACACAGGTTCACTGTTCATTGAAGATGACCAATAACATTTGAGCATTGCACCGTCATCACAGAATCAGCACTATGTCTGCAGGGAGCTTGTTTAGAAACAAACATTTGATGGTATATTTCTGCACACAAACAAAAAGGATAAATACATGGATGTATTTGCAAACACACACACACACACAGTGGCACAACCTCGTGCCGGTGGTCCTTTAAACCAGTCATGTGAAATGACCCGATCCTCTCTACAAATCAGATTACATCTCCAAACTGAGGTCTGCAAGTCCACACACATTTAAAGCACAGGGTCAGGTCTACAACACACACACACACACACAGCTTAATCAGATTTTACCTCACAAACCCTTCTCCTGTGTGAATGTACTCCAATAATGCGTGTGTAAACCAGGTCCGGATGTAGTGGTTCAAAGTGTGTGTATAAACTTACATGATATGTTTAATTCTAAAATGCATGGAGTATGTGCTCTATAGTGAAGTAGGTGTAGAATACATATAATCTCTTGCTTGAGAACAAAACCAAACCATTTATTTTTCAAGGAAAATCTTAAAGGGCTGCAATAAGCCTCCTGTCAACAGCGTTCAACTGCTGTTTGGCAGTTCTGCTTTGGAATGAGCACATGTGGAAACGCGTTATAGTGTGTCTGGCAGGAATGCAAATGATTCAGCTCCTTTTGAGATTTCAAGCACTGATGCGTTAACACTGCAAAATTACCCTCCTTTCTTTTGCTTAAATTAATGTCAAATTTGCCATTGTTAATAATTTTGTTTTTAACGAGCATTATGTCATTAAGTAAGCAGATAAATAAGTACACAAATATATTGGTAAGAGTAGTCTCTATGCGTTAGCTAATGCTATGCAATGACGGCCTGTCCTGGATGTACCTCGTCTGATAGAGTCCAAGTCCTGCTACAGAAATGGAAGGATTGATGATCAGATTTGGAGTTGAAGTCACGCAGTAAAAGAAGCTCGTCGGCCGGCTGCTGGTTGGCTTGATGAAACCCAGACAGTTGGAGGAAGTGCAAGTCTCTGTCCCGACAGGATCTACGTTAAGTCCCCACTCATCTCATCAGAAAGCCCTTCAACTACATCAGCACATTGCTCCGGTTCAACAAACAACCAAATCTTACAAGTCTTTACAACTTTTTCAGGAAATTTTAATTACTTCAGAAATTACTGAAGTCTGGAAAATCAGTCAATGCTTGCCTAAGTGTTAGTAATAATATCAAGAGCCTGACAAACGCGTCAGCAGTGTAACTTGATGGTCAGCGCTCCTTTTGCCCTTTGCTGCCACGGAGGTCAGTGGGTGGGAAGTTGTGGGTGGCAGGAAGCGGAGACAGTTGTGCTTACAAAGGGTTGACAGAACTCTGTCAATAAGCCCCGACTCAAGTGTGACTCAGACGGGTCAGTCTCTCTTCACTGGGACACCTGAGAAGTCCTACGATGGAGGCAGACAGTGGAGGGAATTGGGGGTAACAGAGGGGGGGCCGGGCTTTGGGTTGGATTGCATTGGATGTTAAGATAAGGTGACAGGAAAGGGCGAACTGGGGCCAGGGCGAGAGGGGACGATGCTGTGGCTACTGTTACCCCAGGAAGGGCTCACTCATCCTTCAGATCACCTGCCACACCCACGGAGGGCAATTCTCTCAGTGGAACAGCCAGGAGATGCTTGGACACTAAAACCCCTGGGTGTCATCAACTTGATTTAACGAAAGGTTCAAATGGCGGTTTTACATTTTGGCTGTAGAAATATGGATAAGCATCTACTGAGCATAACTGGCAACCATGATCCATAAAGCTTGTCACGTTTATCAGCTTTGGAATATTTCAGAAGACCATCGGAGTTCCATTGATTGTCTTTTTTCCTTTACTGTCACTACTGTCCAGTTCTGATGCCGTTAAAGACAATCATCCAGACGTCTGAAGACTTTTGTGGAAAAACTCCATTTGGATTCACGAGATCACTAAATCCGCATCAAACACTGGCAGACGCTTCTCAAACTCATGTGTCCTGTATTCATCTACCAGGACAATGCGAGAACAGCAATAACAAGACACACAAGTTCCAAATCTGTGCCGGTAGATCGCAAGCATTGATAAGCAGTAAGCGGTTGAATTTATTAATATACACATTCACATATATGATTGATCTCTGCTGTAAATCATTCTAAATTAAATACATCATGGCTTCTTAGTCAGACTAAAGAAGCAATGGTAGCTCTGGTAAATGTTGGGAATCGTTATCATCTTTGACATTTCAACAAGCTGAACAATACATTCATTGATTTGAAAACTATTGTTGGGCCTCAAAAGTAACTGGAAAATTAAATGCTGTGATGCATCTCTGTAGACGGCCTGAGCACACACACACACTCCTGACAGCACACAAACACACACACGCTGGTAAAATAAACACGTTGTAGTATCTTCATCTGGAGTGCATTTCCTGCCCTCCTGGTGGGCACATGGCAGCGAGTTCCTAATTTTGCACTGCTGCATCTCTCCGTCAATGTTATTCCCATGCCTGCACAGAAACAACTTATTACCATGATCTTAACCTTAAACTCAACCTCTGGGTGTTTTAAAAATCTGAGTCCAATTGCAATTATCGATGTCATAAGAGTGACTTAAATAGCAGTCTCAAATGGAAACTAAAGAAGATGATAAAGTTGCATCAAGCAGCTCTATAAAAAAGTCAAATTAGACAGCTCAAGCCTCTTAACTTTGGCGAGCTATTCAAAGAGAAAACTCATTTTGTGTGCCAGATTTTACAAGAGGAGAAAGCGAAGAGGCTGTTATGTTCAAGGACAACAGAGGCGACAAACCAAATATTTTGTTTTCATCACATTTTTGACCCCAGTAGAGGTAGTGACCAGGGGCGGTCAGCAGACCTGTGAAATGTTGGTTTTAGAGTGAACGTAAACAGACTCTCCCAAGATGGGCCTGTACCCTACGCAAAGCAAACACATGTTTCCCATTGTGGTTGAAAGGGAAGGGGATTAAAGTGAAGTGTAGCCGGAGCCATAGCCGTGCACCCCATGGTGGGACCAGAGTCCTCCCAGGTCTTTCAGTACTGCTGATGCAGCCCAGTTGAAAGTCTCTCGTACGGGTGGGAGAAGCCATTGCCAGATCCATCGGATAGACTAGACAGGGTCCTCCAGAGCCCAAATTTGAGGCCTTTCTCGGGGGGGGTTAAGGAGGTAGACATGCTAGCATGCTGACAGAATTGCCTGACTTATGCTGGCAGACTCTCACACAAACACGGGGCGAGGGAAGGATTATGAAAAGGTGTTGAAATGGAGCGGATCTTGTGTTCCAGAGGTCCGATATGTCTGAAAGAGAGATTGGTTTCAAAACGTGGGGGGAAAAGAAGTGTAGAAAAAAAAAGTGGTAAAGGCTGAGTGAGACTAAAAACAGAGGGCAGAGAAATCCGGTTAACAGTCATTGGCTTTGACTGCTAACGACAAGCTTTTCAAGTTCAAGGCCTTCAGGTCAAATAGGCCACGTTCAGGTGCCACAGGGGGCAAGTGAAAGCAGGAGACTGTGTGACTGTGCAGCCAATTAAAGTACACTTACAAAGGCAAGTACTACAAGGGACATTGAGGAAGATATGCATAGTGAAGCATATCTGCAAAAACTGCCAATTATCCAACACCCCGTGAAGATGAGCTGAGACCAGCTGGACAGCTTCCATGTGCAGTGGAAACACCTTCGGTGCAGGGCAGGAAAGCATGTTCCACTGAGCTCAGTTCCACCTGCCTTTTAAAATGCAGACTCGAGTCAAGAAAACCACGCCTTAATTAAAGCTTCAGCGAAAAGGAAGTGGGAAGAAACGATAGCAGACGATCACAAAAGATACACGACAGGTCTGTATAATGAGACTGTGTTTAAATGTTGGGCTGAAAATAACTTGAGATATGTGAAACCGTCCCCCTCATGTTGCAAAGGAAAATGTTTCAATGCCAAATGAGATGGGATTATTTCCTCGAAAGATTCAAGAAAAAAAATCCGAGAAAATCGTGAAACCTCCTCCTTAACATTTTTTGGCTGCAACATTTACAAACCAAACGTAGATAATGAAGTGATGTATATTTCTGTCGGTCTTGCAACGATTGTTTTTTTGTGTGTGTGTTTGTAGGAGGAGTTCAGAAGCGAGGGTTTTGCCCAAGGCCAAACTGTTTGTGCAGAATAACAGGACGTTCTCCTTCCACAAAAACTTGTGGAAAGAGTAGCGCATGTTATTGAGCATATGCACATATGCGTGCTGAAAATGGAAACAGATTTATGTCGTATTTGGATTCAGCTCTGTAAAGGTCACACTGAACAACTTAGCTCTGCTCGGTAAACCCTGTTCCATCAGCGTTCCAATAGTTTCACGCAGGGCGGACCCACAAGCACCACCCCCTCTCCTTTCCCTCATGACAGCGGTGATTTCTGATTCCAGCGAAAGCTGCGCTGGCATTTGGCGTCTTTAATTTGTTCCCATCATGTTCTTGGGGTGTTTTCATTTTAAGTAAATAAATGACAAAATATATTTTCTGGAGCCCTGAAATATTAGATCTAAACATGCCTCTGGCTGCAAGATGGAATTGTTTGGGGGTGGGACCCCAGAAACAGTATTAAAGTTTTCCACCTGACACTGATCACTTTATAGAACCATCAGTGACAGATGTGAAACAGCACAAATAGCAAAAACAAAACAACAACACATTTATGCATTGACACTCTAGACTATAAGAACCCCATAGCATGCATGCATGCGTTTGTCTGTGCACACACTACAGTATTAACACACCGATTTCGTGGACTGTTGGTGGAAAAAAGGTTGGATGAGGAACACATCGAGTCTAATCCATCCCTGGATTAGGAGTAGGCAAATATCCCCGATAATAAACAAATGACTAACATTCTCAGTCTGTTGGTTCAGCAGCCGTCGGGCTCCAGGTAGAACCCAGCAGGGTCTGGAACCAATCCCTGTTGTTTATCAGCGTGAGTGGAAGCAGCCGCTCGTGAAACCTCCATTTTGGTCTTCCATCTATTCAGAGCTCAAACCTCAAACCAGTATTTGTTAGCAAGTATGCAGATATCAAGTCAGGGAAATGTTGAAATTAATAAATAAGACCAAAATGCACTGGAAAAGGCTCAATTAATTAATGTAGGTCAAACTATGAGTTTACGAAACATAAAGGAACCAAGAGGCATCAGTCGACACCTCAGCAACGATCCAGAAAGAGCTCTGCTTCGGCTCGGGTTCTGTGCATTTGACTGTAAGAAGAGTAAATGAAGGACTATGGAACAATACAAATAATAGATGGATGGAAGTGGATCAAATGAAATACATTCGGGTTTAGAACCCTTTGTCAAACAATGCAAATTTCCTGATTGTCAATATATATTTTTTTTGCCACTTTTAAATTGTATGAATAAATACAAATACTTTTATCAAACCACTTGATAAAGTTGAATATAAAGTTGCCTTTTTTTTTTTTTGCAAACAAGGGAACCAGTCCCGTGCCAGACCAACACAAGACCTTTTTGTAACGCTCAACAACAACTGAGCAGTGGTGGGTGGCACAATAATTCACCAAGATAAATGGAGCAGGGCAGAACACCTGCTGGTTGTTGTGTACTGTAGGTGTCATCAATGAAATGATAGGAGAGGAATGTTCGACTGATAAACTAACGGGCCAATAGAGACCTCATGTCGTAACAGGGCTGGTTAATTGGTACAAATGTGAGGTCAAAGGTAAAGCAGTGAAAGCAGGTTTTCTGCTGGAAGGAAATCAGCCACAGGTCAAATTTGACTGTTTTGCCCATGGAGTTTACCTGCTGAGTCTCGAGGCTCACCAAGTTTGAAGGATGCTGTTGCTTCAACCATGTCCCCAAGCTTGACTCTGGCCCACACAAAAAGCCATCTGGGGCGTGGGTTGAGGGCTTTTGCAACAAAATAACTCTTTGAATTCGCAACGCTGCGTGGGTCTGACTGCCGGCCATTGAGGTTGTCAATACCAAGGGCTCTTACTGAAGCTCCTCCTTCTCCTTCACCCTTCTAATCCTGGCCTACATGACTGACTCCAGCTGAAAGCACAGCGCACCAGAGGTGGGAGCCAAAAAGCACTGCGAGTCTAAAAAAAACAAAAAAGACCACCTGCTCATCAAACTAAATTGCACTCGCTGAAAGCAACAGAGGAAAAAGAAAAGGAGGAGAGCGAGAGCAGAAATAAGTACGAGCAAAAACGAAAGTCGCAGCCCCTCCCGCTGTGATCTCTGCAGACAAAGGAACAAATGACATGTCTGTGACACAGCACCTGAGTGCCAAAAATCAGCACGGCGTCCCTCTCAGCACCGTCCGTGTGTGAGTACGTTGGCGTTATAGCTTCCAGCGGTTCCCACGAGAGAGCCGAAGAGGTGCGCAGGCCGAGATTTAAGCCTTTCATCTTGGTATCTTTTGTATTCCACAACACTCACTGTCTGTTGTCTCTCCCTTCTATTGAGCCGAATTGGCTGTTATTATTCCAAAAAAGCATCATCTTTATTAATGCCACAGGTCTCAGGATCGTGCACTCCAATGGAGCCGGGTCTGGAGAGAGATGCGACCAATCTCCCCAGATAAAAGCTCAGCAGCTCACTGCATGCAAGCCGGAGAGCTCAGTCCTTCATCCTCCCTCCTGCTCCTCGTTCTGAGAGGGGGGAGGCACAGGTCCCGTAAAAGACTAAGATATAGCTTTAATCTTCCAGCACTGAAAGCTGCTCTCGCTGCATCATTTCAGGTTGTTAGCCATGAGTCAGAACAAACGGATTGGATTATTAGTGAATATATTTTTTAGAGTGTTTGGAAATAAATAAATATCCCGAGAAAAACACCGCGAAAAATAAAGGAAATGTTTTTTGGGAGACAGCACAAAACTTTATCCACAGATAAAGTTACAGTTCATGGGTTTAATTCCTCCATTTCTACGTGGGCAACATAAGCCCTTGTCTGTGGCTTGTATAGCGGGCGTGGAGGCGCTTTCCTAAAGTCAGCCATGCATGGTTGGTGAGTTATTCTAAAGGTGGTGTGGAGAGGTGACGTGTGGCCGGGCCGGAGCGGAGCAGCGGCTGGGGTCTCGGCTTAGTGCCTCAAGCCCCTCGCTCCAGTGGTCACACAGCATCAGCTCCTGGCCTGAGACCGGACACTGATTTATGAGACAGGGGGATTACCATCAAACCAGCCATGAGGACCACCCAGATGGTGGCGCAGGATGGCGGCCGCACGCACAAATTCAAATATACTTATGCATTGGCACAACAACAAGATGCACCTTCATACGAATATATCCGCATGAATCCAAATTAAATCTTACTGTTTGAAATGTCAAATATAAATGCCATCTGAAAATAACCCTTGAAAAGCAGCACATGGATATTTGGAGTACAGCGGGAGGGATTAATTTGCTGAGGCTTCCTCATTACCACAAAGCCTGGTAGCCATGCAGCTTCGCTGATCAGCATTCATATGTGCCTACAAGATGTGCCTGGTTAGAGGTAATTCCACCCAATCACGTCATACTATTGCTTTATTTTCCTCACTGCAGTTTGCATCATGCACAATTGAAGAGAGACGACTTGTGTAATTTTCTATCTCAACTGAGCCAGATCCAAAACAAGAGCCAGCCATGTAGCCGCAGATGGCGAGCAGAAGCAAGACCCGAGCATTCTTTAAAACCTTTGTATTTACATTGGTCATCGTGTTTAATAACTGCATCCCCCCCCCTTTTCTCTGTGGGTCTGGAATTCTTCAATCACTGCAGCCTTCATCCTTCACACGTTTTACAACAAATAGCATTTTCATCCAAGAACATATGCAAATACACTGTGCTAAAGAGCAAGGGGGGGAGAGAAAAGCACATATTTCTCACGTGCCAGGGCACGGCACGACTCGGCGTCAAGGCTCCCTCCAGTTGGATGAGCCGAACAATAAGAGCCAATGACAAATCGGACGTGTTGCATTCCTTGGGCAAACACCTGCCTCATAAAAGGCAGACAGGTAGGCAAACACTCGCTTGCCTTGAGCGGATGACGTGTGTGAAGGTAAACGTACACTCTCATATGCACAGGTGAGCTTGTCAATATGCTGAAGCAATGGTGGACGTTTGACTTCATATTGGCAAAACAATAAATCTCATATTGAAACGTGGAGGCGAGAGAACAGACTTTATGCATCTGATAGGCTCATCTGTTGAGAACTGTTTTACAGCAAAAATAAACAACAAAACTAATTGATTTAGTGAGACCACCACAATGGCTGCAGGAAGTGGAATAAAGTGTGTTCCAATGAAAGAATTTCACATGTTTTACATTATAAACCCAAAAACTTGTGCGTGCATTGGCCATTTCTGGTCATGTGTGTAAGCATTTTAAAACACATGCTCGTGTCCCGGGAAATTGTTGACGACTGTGATCGCTCTCCCAGCAAACAAATCACAAACGTTCTCCCCCTCCAGGCCTTGCTTCCCAGCAAGGCAGCACTTGACAATGACAGCCACCACTTCACTCCGTGGGATGCAGCCTCAACACTTCCTGATCATGTGACTCCCTTTAACTGCCTTTTGAGTGGATGCTCGGCTGCAGGGAGGATGAGGAGAAGAGGGAGCAGTGGGGTGCTGGAGAAAAATAAATTCCTGTCCGGTCGCCATGGAGATGAGTCAACAGTAAGTCCATGGTTGGGGTTGTGGGGTACAGGCTGACATGCTGTAGTTAACAATTCATTCCCGCATCCGGCTCCAAAATGATTGGGCAAACAGAGTAGAGCAGAGTCAAAAGGGCCCCCGAGGGGCTAAGAGAGGGACATCACCCGGGGGGTGACGCACTGACACGCACACACTGGTTGGTGGAGGGTGGACTAGCCGAAATACAGAGTACGGGATAGCTGGCACCAGCGAGGAGGGAGGCCTCATTGGATGTGGGAGAGTGGCTGAGAGACCACAGGACAGTTGATGGCTGTGGATTTGTTTAGCAGTGTAATTACCAGCAGATGATTTGTTTAACTGTCTTTTTAAGGATGAAAACAAACCACAAGAAACCCCCCCCCCCCCCCCCCCCCACGGAACAGAAAGTTTTTCAACTTGGCTACATCTACATTTGCCCACCAGTTGTGCAACACAATAAAATTAGCAGTTGTCTCTGTTTTATGAGCGTGAATAAACAGTAATAATCTGAATTTCTGGCAAATATCCGCTTCGTTGCAGACAGTGAAACCATTTGGTGCAGCCGGAGTGCAATAATAATAAAACGAATGAACAACAACAACAAAAAAGGACAAAATATCAACTTTGTAAAAATCTAAGCTTTGCAAATAAGGATATATGGATTTAGCCAATGGGAATAGAAGTGGTTTACAGGAGAGAACTTTAAACAGCAGCAGCAGCAGCGCACTGAGAATATTTGCAGAAAAACATACTCACCAGAAGATCCCTGGGAAGCAATTAAAGGTTGACGCCCTCATTCCACGAATTGTATTCCTTCGCTGTGAAAAGTAAAATAAGAGGACAAACGTCACTTCCCACGCCAACCACATCGCATTCCCTTGCTATATGTGCTTAACTCCTCGCTCTCCATTTGTTCAGCTGGGTTCATTTAGGTGAAACAGTGATCGAAGCATGTAATACGAGGTACAAATGGGAAAATGGTTCAAAGCCTCAGCCCGCAGGACCCGGGTTCCAAAACGCTGACCACTCCACAGCAGAGCAGAACGGCACTTGAAAATAAGAGGTCAGCGACAGACATAACAGCTGAGCGGCGGGTGGGTTTCATCAAATGTCAAATCACACAGTCAAAGTCTTTCTCTCTATCATATGCAACTTTATGCACTACAGTGGCTTGGTCTGCTCCCCAGAACGGCAAACTGAATCCCATTATCCAATTTGCTCACTTGTCGAGGGTTGAACTTCCAACGTTACGACAGACCTTTCATGAGAGAATGATGCTCGGAGATGCGTGCTAGCAGAGTGGGGCCGTTACTGGTTCTGCACGACTCCCACTGCTGAAGCGTGTCTTTCCTTTCTATGGGATTGCAATCTCCTCTGTAATAATCCACATAACAGTTTTGTTTTAGAAATGAAAAACAGGGCCGCGTCTTTTATGGGGTGTCTGTCAGAAATAAAGAGAGGAGGGGAGGAAAAAAACTGAAAAAGGGCAGATGATAAAAATAGCAGACTTTAGGAGTCACTTCTACAAAGGTGTGTCATTCGGGGAGTTTGGGACAAAGCGTTGGCTGCAGTCGAGCTCTAAAGTTAGCTTATTTCCACAAATAAAATTTGATTTCAGTTACTGGCATCGAGGCGCCCCCCCCCCCCCCCCTCTCCATTCATGACCTCAGCGGCTTGCCGGCGTCACTCAATGACGAAACAGAAAACATAGAATCTAGAAATACGTACACACAAGGCAGCAGCCACAGTTTAATTTAAGAATCAGACAGAACACAGACTCTTGTTTGATATAAAAAGGAGAGCAACAGGCTTTTTAGAGTGTGTAACTGTGACACAGGCCTCATGTTCGTCCCCCCGGGGGCCAGGCTGAGCAATGAGTGAAGCTGGAGTCCCATCTAAGCTCAAAAGCATGCTAGTATCAGGTCTGTAACTAGAACACAAGCATAAACACAGGCGAATGCAGGGATTATGCCCTACTATACCGCCGCGGGACGAAACAATGAGAGCGCAGGTGTGAGCGCCGCCACTGACATATTTCTCCACCGTTTCCGTTCTGCCATCACAAGTCTGATTGACAGGTCATCTGCCCTCGTTCACTGCGTAAAACTTGTGTAAATATCTCGAGGCTTTTATACGTGTGTGTGTGTGGAGGATGTAGACAGGCAGGCATTCAGGATTATAATGCATTCACGTCACGTCGAAGACGTCTTGCAGCACAACGGGACATTCTTTCAGCGCCTATAGAAACTTGCTCTTTGATTACTTGCCGTCTAATTAATTATAATATGTGTCACAGTGACTTTGGAGTTTAATCTGATATGATAAATATCTCCCAATATTAAAAGATCAAAAGGGCAGATTAAATTATTCTACACTTTTGCATTTAAAAAAACAATATTTTTTAATGAAGGAGGAAGGCTACGGTAATGAGAGCAGCAGAGATGACTTTCTCAGTAAACAGCACCCTCTAGAGCAACGTCAGATATTCCTTCCAAACGCAGGATTCTGCAGCAGTTATTAGCTGCAGGAAGACGTCAACCGGAACGTCAACCGGAACAAAGCTGCCCCTGTTGCCGGACAAACTTCATTTGTGCTGACGTGGAAAGATTTCAAACGAGAATATGAGCAAACAGACGTGAAAAGTTTCAATATGAAAAAGAAACAAAAATGCATAATGAATGGCTCAACTGAAGACACTAATTGTGAAATGCATTCATTTTAGGACATGTTGGCAGAGCATACCCCCGATACGTATGTATGGACAGACCGATGGAGCGGGGGGGTGTAACCCTAAGTGCCCCAATGGCAGGAAGAATGAGAAAGCCAGACAACCTCAAAGGGTTATCCTATTATTTTTCTAAATATAAAACAAAATATAGAAAATAAGCAGGTTGCAATATTGTTCAACCTTTTTCTGAGGCACATAAAAATAAATCCCCAAAGAGCAGAGGTGGTTGTCAATAAGTAGTTCACCAAAAAACTATGAAGCAGGTTGAGAAATATGAGCACACAGCCGGACATGAAACCGAGCAAGACAAACATCTCACTCTCTGTCGTTTCTATCTCTCTGTTAGCCTCACGTTACACAACCACAAAGGAATGCCTCATATATATCCGAGGCAGATTTGAAATGACTGGAAAAGAAAAGAACAGTAAAGAGAGGATGGCTGAGGGATCCAGAGAAGCAGCGGGCGTCGTTTACTGCTTTTAGGTTTGCACTAAAGGACAACACGGTGAGGAGCCTGGCAGTGCTGTATAAAGGCTACGCTGGAGTGACACACAAGTCCAGGCACACACACACATGACTACTTCACATGTGCTTGCATAAACTAAAATCGGCATGAGACGCACAGTTTTGTGCACCGACCGGGGAGCAATTCACATTTCCTCTATATTTGTCCATGCCAGTAATAAAAACAGGCATTGCACTGTTTCAATACAAGTTGTTGGAATTTAGGGAGCCATTGAAAATCCATCACTTTATGAGCTTTTTTACACTTTCCCACAGAATTCCCACAGATTTTCCATGCATTTTACCTACACACATTAAAGTAGCACTCAATTAGCACACAGAGTCCAAAACAGGGTCGTCATGCACAGCTCAAATATGACACACAGATCCCACCACCCGTATTTATGAGGCCTTTGCTGCATTTAAAAAATGCTTTTTCCCAGACATGTAGGCAATATAATGCTATCCATTAAGCCCAATTAAAAGTCATTTGCATTTTATTTTTTTATCAAAACTGAGCTGAACCGTGTCGGCAAAGTCAGACAGCCCCACACTTTCGGATTTACCCTCCACGGTCAAAGCTCTTCGATAGGGAGACAAAAGCAAGACTTCTATCCGTGTCTTTGTTGGCGATATGTCATTCAGTTGCACGGCAAATAAAACACACAAATGTTGCAAGATGTAAAAAAACCAAAACACTGCGTGGTTTCACTGCATTAGTAAAAGGCGTGTGCGTTTGCCTGTGTATACAGCAAGTTAGCGTAAGGTCAAAGCAGTGAAGTATTACAGAACTGTTTGCTCTCGTCCACGTACTCCCGGGGACCGACCTTTCAGTTTGAACAGTGGCATGTGAAACCTGAAAAAAGAAAAAAAAAACAGGACATGGCACCGCTCTGCTTGCTTAAGAACACCCAAAAGAATGGACTGCCATTGCAAAACAAATCTTTCTGCTCCTACCTGTTGAACAAGATATGACACAGAGCGGAAAAGAAGATCAGCCACGATGGTGAAATGACTTGCAACTCGTCCCGAGGCTGTCGGCTCGCTCACCTTCACGTGTGTACGAACAGAAATTCTCTTTTCTCTGTGCCTGGACATGCAAGTGCCTGATGAATTGAATTTATCTTTGCATCAAGACATGGTATTGTTAATATACGTTTATTGCATGCAGCTGATGAGCAATTTAGCGAATAAAACCGCTGTTCACAGTAGGAATTTACATTTGTCATGATGATGCACCGATAACACTATAAAACACATATTGACAGCTTTATTTATTTATGTTAGTCAGTAAAAACAATATTAAAGGTATTCTACATTCAGTAAACATGAGACAGGACAGATGTGTTTTTTTGAAATAGCACTCGATTGGTTAAAAGCTGAGATTTACTATTTGCCATGCTTGGTGATTGTGCTGCAAAGGATATCACAATGCAGGAGAAACTTTCCTGGCACACGAGAACAATAGGCCTGCAGAGTAATTATTACAGGATACTGCACTACATACTACAGAAAAGCATGTGGAATGGGGGAAGGGGGCATCCGCAACACATTCACCACCTCCGAGTCTGTGGGCAATGTGCCTATGTGGAATCTTCTTGACTAACTGTGCCTGAACTGGTGTCTTTTTTTATTTATTTTTTTCTATTCGGAAATTTATTTTGTGATGTTAACATCAAGATTGACAAAAATATTTAACATTGTTTTGGTTTAGGCACCAAGGTTCCGGCCTCATCACTACAGACACGCCTCAATAGAGTTACAATGGGGAGTGGGTGAACAACCATTTGAACTCCCTTTACCGGAACCGACACGTGGATGCTGGAGGGAGGGGGCTGGAACTGCAGTTATGTATATAGGGGAATAGCGTGTCAGCAGGATTCACAGGCATGGGGAGAGATGGGAAAGATGCGTGTATGAACATTGCAGCTATAGTTTAGCATCTGAACTATTGAAGTTATTTAATGTCAGATTCTTGTCTCCTCCCGATTTTTCTTTGCCATTATCAGAATTTTCTGATTTTTGTTTCTGAACAGAAGAGCCAATTACAGATTCGAAAGTGCGATAGTTTTTCTTAGTTATGTGTCTATGTAAAATGAATTTATTTGGACTTTTAACTCAAATGAGAAACCCTATGTCATCTTAATATGAAAAACAATCTACCAAATATGTCTTATTTAATGTAATTCGCATTAAAAAAAACTGCAAATCCTTACATCCAAGAAGGAACCAAAACATTTTGACATTTGAAAATGATATTTTTATAATTATATATATGTTATATATTTACGAAACGTGTTGGACTAATACATTGAGATTATTGCCTCTTGTACCACAATGAGCAACTCATGACGGGATGACCAATTATACCTGACATCTTGAAACACTAGCGGCAACAGGAGCTTAATAACCGCCTTCTGTTCAGCAACTGTTGTATCACACACACTGTAATTATATTTTCATGCCAACGTAGCTCTTATGTAACATGTGATTCAGCCCATTCAAATAAAATGATGCTTCAAATTGTAAAGCTGGGTGACAATGGGTGGAAATAAATAAATCGGAACATTTGAAAAGGTTGCGAGGCACCGCAAGCCCGCTCTCCTCGCCTCCCCGCAATCATAATCCTATCAGAGGGGGCACTGGGAGAACTGGATGCGATTTGTATGTGTGTTTTTAAGAGGGGTGCTCATAAACAGCCGTGAAAGGGGGCCCCCTCTATTCAGCCCGCTAGCAGAGACGCACTTTGCAGCCTTTTGTCTTCCCGTGTTCCCAAAAACTTTAAGCATGAAGGAAAAAAAAGGGGGTTGATTCCCTCAATGTGAGCAGACTCAAATGATGCCATGAGAGATTGGGTGCCCACTTTGGGTTTAAAAGGCTTCAGCAGTGTTTGAAGTGATTTAAAAGATGCAGGGGAAGAAGAGCTGGCTGCAAATCCTGTTTGGAAGTAACATTCTATAGAATGAAATATTGCTCTCAACTCCGTGAGTGGCGTATATGTTAAAACAAAAAGACGGAGAGCATTCCATTGTCATGTGATGAGGGTCAGCGTGCTGCATTGGTGCAGGGGGTCAGGAACACCACCAAAACTTCCCACGCTGCCTCACACCAAAAGATCTCGGTTCAAGCCTGGATCGCTCTTCATTACTGGCAGGGACATTTTTTTTAAGCCACCTTTTAAAAAACAGAAAAGAAAAAAAAAAAAAAGACATACCACACTTCCTCATCATCATGACAAGGCCAATGTATAAATAGCACACCGTGGATGAATGAATGAATGACTGTCATCCATCGATACTCCAACACACATTTCCACTCCGAAGCCAATCCAGGAAAAGCAGGCAGGTGATATTATGAAACGCTGCCAGCCAATGGCATCGTGAGGGGGCATGTCATCGCGGTGGCTGCTTGTCGACATATAACCTAATAGGCATGAGAACCTGACGCTGTCAACAAAGGGACAGCTCTGAACAAAAACCGCTTGTTGTGAATGAGCGGGCTCCCAAACAGGCTCATTCCGGTTCCACTGCCCTCTGCTAAACCCTCAGTGCCAGTTAAATTGTATATCTCCGAGCAGAACATTTCAGATTTGCTTTCATCAACGCACCGCGCACTATTGTTGGAATCCGCCTACATTTACTGTCAAATAATCTTTTGCGTGTTGGAAGGGCCTATTCATACATCTATTTCGTCTGAGAACGTGTGTTCCCTGTGGCGAACCGTCAAGGGGAGCACATTGATTTCCACACTTTGCACTTGTAACCTTTACTAATAATGTTGATGATTTATATTAGTGGTTATTGGCATGCGATGAGCTATGCAGCAAGTTGAGGTTTGACCTTTGCACATTGTCCTCATCGCAAACGTTAGAATGTTTATCATCCATATTATGTTAAAACGTACTTATACTTGAAAGAAAATTGCATGATGTAAAATAAATCACTGGACTATTTATACAACACCGGTGGTGAGAAACGTTTAGTGATTCATGCAGGTTCCACACCGATGGGTTTCCCCCCCCCCACCCCCACCTGAAATATTTGCCAACTGTCTCGTCTGCCTATGACAATGCAGCCTCTGCCTAGTCAAATGCCCTAAAGACCTTACTTATCAGTGCTTCTTAGAAACACGGTTGGAAAAGTTAAAGATAAAAACTTCGACAACAGTCGCCTCTGGATTGTATGGACGGTAATTTTACGAGGACATGCCGTTTTTCTTTCCCCAACAGACATTTCAAACTGCAATCTCGGCTTCTCCCCCCCACACACACAGCAAAGTATGTAGAAGGTGCACAAATACAGCAGATGTTATATTTACCAATTACAGCGCAGACATGACGCATGCATATCTGTATGTTGTGTTACTCGGGTATGTCCCTTTGAAAACAAACTTTCAGAGATGACATTTTAAACTGTGGCGAACCCTTGAGGCCATGATGTCAGTGGAAGTCTTTACCAGGATGCTTGATATCAGTCTTTGTGGGCTCCTGCTGATAAGATTGAGGAGCAGGTCATTAGCAGACCCTCAGCGTTGCGCTCGCCGACTAACAATGGCGCCTCAGTCCCTGCTATCGGGCTATCTCACCACAGAACCGCATGTGTGCTAGTCGGACACAGGTAATCAGGGCTGTCAGAATGAGACTGGCTCCTCTCGCAGAAAGCACCTTCACTTTTCACTCAACATGCAGCATCGAACTCGGCTCTAACGGTAGCCGGGCGCCATGTGCACGAACTCGCTTTGCACTGCGTTCAGGTCACGTCAGGTAAACACTTCCCACCTTCCCTCTCTTAAGTGCACCCTTCCTTGCACAAGCATCATCGCAGAATTGTCTGCCGAACCGGTCGGTGGCAAAATCAATGTTCTTATAGGTGTTGCCTGTTGTCATAGAAACATGCAAGTGTTGCTCAAAAGCCAACACAGAAGAATCGAAAAAAGCCAGGGGTGCTCGCTATTCCTTCTCCATACCACAGCATGTCAACAATCAGGAATGCACTGCATAAACTAAACCATTGTTCCTCTGCCAATGAAATCACAAATGCAACCACCGACACTGCCTCCGGGCACCGCTGTCTCCGGGGATCGGAGAAAGGAATGAACTGAAGAGGTGCAACAAGACTTGGAGAATGAAGAAGCATTAATATCTCTGCAGACAACTCGATACTGCCTCAACAATAAAGATTTCAACTGTAGGCTACAGGGATGGTGTTAAGTACTCTTAGGGATTGAGCGGAATGCTTTTTATACAGTAGGACAAAGTCGGTGTTCCCAAGAGGACCAGCTGCTGTCAACAGTTGGAAGGCTTTGAAATAGCACTAAGCCCTAAGACAGCAGGACATATCCTCTTCATTTCTTTGAACTTGGCCCCATTAGAGTTCAGATCAGAATATAAATGTAATGAAAAGAAGAAAAAAAAGAATCTCACAAAGATTTATACACCTCACAATGGCGTCTGATCCGTGTAGAG
Organism: Brachionichthys hirsutus; assembly: GCF_040956055.1. Taxonomy (NCBI): domain Eukaryota; kingdom Metazoa; phylum Chordata; class Actinopteri; order Lophiiformes; family Brachionichthyidae; genus Brachionichthys; species Brachionichthys hirsutus. The sequence goes on from NC_090912.1 coordinate 7,824,875, forward strand.
AACCCACCCACGCTGTTAATCTATTGTGGAAAAAAATTAATTATTTTCCACTTTTGCACCAAAGCATGTTATGTGGAGAAACGGTGTCTCTCCTAATAGTGTCTTGCAGCCTCTGAAAAATCATTGGAATTCTATCGTGCCGGAAGATCGTCTCGATATTAAGCCGCAACTTTTACTTAAAGATCCGCCATGCAGACATTAAGCAGCTCCTCGCATGTAAGATGACAATAGCTCGTCTGTTGCTTTGACTCCTCTTTGTCTTCCTTTCTGCGTGTTTCTTTTGAAATACTGTGGTATCATGAAACAAATTATTTTTATTTTTTTTTCCAAATTAGACAAAACGGATGCGGACAAAGTGGCAAGACCATTGCGGAACGGCCCGCCGCTTTGGGGTGGCTTAGCCACAGCAAGTTATATGCCCAGATATGCGAGGCATCGAGGCAAGCCACAACAGAGAGCTTCTTTGTCAAAGGAACACAATCGGTTTTGCACATGACTGTGAATGACACAGATTTTGATTTAATGATCTCCAGGTATGTACTTGTCAGAAAACAAGGAAGTACTTTAAACACTTCACAAAAACTATGTGCATGCGAGGACGGATCTGAAAACGGCTTTTTCGCAGAAGGGGATTTCAGACACGAGGAAATAAAGTCAAATTTGATTTATTGATAGATGGATTACAAGTTGCTTGTTCGGTGGATGAAACGTCAGTAGCGGTTTAGTTTTTTTGAGCGGTAGTTAAGACAATGGACGTTAGAGCTTTTCTTGCAAGCATAAAAATTTGTTTAAACAGCAATCGTTGTCTTCACATTTTCAACCTTCCAACACGTGCTTATAAGAGACCGATGGAATAATCCAGTCTTGCTGTAGGCTCACCCCCAAAGAGATCAAATATGGATCATGTTGTCAAGGCAACAGGACAAATCCCAACCAAACAGACAGCAGCGCTTGACCCTCCCTATTAGATTACATTTCAACCTGAACTTGACCTCTCTGTCACCCGATGGAAGAGCCTGCATTCTAAGGAAGCTGGTTGGTTGAGAGTCACCTGACCCCAGAACGTGCATGGCCTTCTGGCATGTGCACACTCGTCCTGATGTCATGCGCCTAATTGCGCGTGGGATGTGATATAAGGTACACTGTGTGCATGGGATTGTGCGAGTGTGAATATGTACACACACACACACACACACACACACACGCACACTCATGTCTTCACCCGCCATAACCTATCATTACCGCTGTCATGTTGCCACCTCCGCAGCGGGCCTCGCATGCCCTGACAACCACCAGCACACACACCTGGAGGGCCAACACTTAGTTCCCAGGTCTGTGGTTCATAAACACAGTCTTTTAACGCATCCACACACATTCCCACTCGCACAACCTATTCGTAACCTGCAACCCCCCCCCCCCGCTCATTCCCCGGCTGTTCCATCTCCTTTACAGTTAGTGCTTTAGTTCTATTGAATGCATTTCCTTTGTTATCGTCTTTCCTAAAACAGTACACAGACTTGCAGAGCGAAGCGGGCAGCTGTTTTAAGGATTCTCATGTGACTAGACAAGCAACAGGCACACAGTATGTATCCCAGAGCAACATAGTACAAAGACATGGATTCAGAGAAGTTAAAAGTACGAAGAAAAGAAGCTTCTGCTCCAGTTTAAAGTTGAACGGATTATGACTCTGATTGGCCCAGAAAAGTCACCTTTCAGGAGGCCAGAAACGGAGATAATCATCACGACTCTCTCCAGATCAATTCCCCCCTATTTTTCTCCACCTATGTTGTACATATAACGTGTCTTTTTAATTTATTGCTATTTTGCATCAATTGGGTAATTTATTTTTATTGATATTTTTACATGTTGATGAATTATGTACGATGGACTTTCAACGGAAACAAGACCGCAAGGGCTTTTTTGAAATGCCCACAGGGTGTTTGACTGTATTTGTACTGCTCTAACATTCTATCTAATAAATATATTCATCATCATCATCATCACTCAATAACCGTACTTCTTTACTCACGTGCGGTTCTTCTTCTGTGTTTGCTTGAGGCAGGACAACGCGAGCGTGGATCACTGAGCAAACGTGTCACCCCTGAGGTCAGATCAGACACCAAGGGAGCTTATAGTGTGTATCAGGGTACTCTGATAGGGGCATGAATCATGAAACTTACAGGCTTTAGAGGCAAAAAAAAAAGAATGAGAACAAGCACGGCGCACCTTAAAAGCATCGGCCAGATTTAGTTTTCATTTGCCTCTGTTGGTTCTGGTGCCGGATTGGGATCCACCCCCCCCCCCCCCCATGTGTGTTAAGTTGTACAGAAATTCGCTCGATGGACCTCGTAGCCGCTCTGTGTCTCTGCTGGAGGCCAGTGGCAAAAAAGCATTAACACATCCAAACCTCCACGTCACACAATACCGGCTCGTGATCCTTTCCCAAAACCCATCCTTTGGCCACGATTGTGCGTCGGTACTGCATGCTGCGTAGGACCGTGCATTTAATGTGGGCCACAAATGACCTCATCAAAGTCAAGAATATGCAGCAGAGGGCTCTGGACAAAATCAGGTTCATGCTATATACCACTGAACCCCAACGGTGTCTCTCCGCTTCATTTACATACAACAATATACAGGTCCACAACCCGCTCCCAAACACACATACACAAACCATCCACAGCATGCTAAACTCAATCTCACTCAGAGTATGTGTGTGTGTGTCTACATGCAGAGGGCTCAGGCACGATCAAACAAAGCTCATGCAGGTAAAGTACGGCATGTGTACACCCCCTCCTCGAGAAAAAATAAAATCCCCCGCCTTCATCTTCCTGGGGGGGGGGGGGCATAGAAGCTGGTAAGAAAATGAAAGATTGAGAGAAAGAAAGAAGCAGCACATATATTTTCAACAGATTATCCCTTCATCAGTCGTTTTCTGTAAACAGCCATTTCAAAGTGGAAGGATTGGGAACAGAGACAGCAATTTCAGCTCATCAGCCTCATCCAGCCTCACCCACCCGTCAACGCAAAATGCCTTATCTTAGAGGTATTCTCGGGCCAGGACATGTCCCCCCCAATAAATGTAACCTTCATAATCAGAATAATACGGGACAACGTGGCACAAATGGTTATCGCCTGCTGCCGTAGACGCAGATGACTGAGCATTAACCCGCGCCCTGTTTTCATGCTGGACTCTTTGTGGCTGGTAACCACATTATTATGTTTTACATGAGTGCAAATTAAAGGAGAGACAGGGACGGAATGTTCTTCCGACATGAAAGAGCAATGTCGCTCATCAGAAGAAAAAAAAAAAGGCTTAATTCTAGACACCAATGCTGATCAGTCGATGGGACTATTGCACAGCAGACTTCCATCAATGCCACTGCAAATTTCAGCCACTTTTTTTTTAAATCTGTTCCTCATTAGCCAGTGGCAGCTCGAGTATAAGGAAATGACCTTTGGCCCTCAGGACAGACTACTGTACTTCCCCAATCACATCCATCGTGTGCCTAACCTTGAATGAAAGCCGGGAGCCGGGAAGAGGGAGTCAGGAGAACGGAAACAGCGAGGAGTCACTTACCACTTTACCCAAGAGACCCCAATAGATTTATACAGAGGAGGGATTCAAATAACAATGGCAAGTGGGAGGAGAGATGAATGCTTCCTGCGATCGCATGTTGTTCAGACGACCGCAGGACTTGCCAACCCGCCCGCCAGGCCTGTGTGTGGAGGTCCACAGGGCGTGAACACACATGGTTTGAGTTTGGCTCCGTGTAGGACCGGGAGGAAAGAAGGGGCCTGGTAACAGGAACCCTCCAATTCTCACTTCCTGCTTCTGCTGGAAAGATGATCCGAGTGCCCGATGTGTGCCCGTCAACACAGTGTGCAGTGTTCATCCGGTAGGCGAGGGGATAGCATGCTCATGCGTGGGGCACCGTATCACACCGAATCACCATGTCAGCACCCTGAAGGCTGGTGTTTCTCTAATGAGCGGGGAGGCGGGGGGCAGTGATGACCCCCATCCAATCACGCAGCCATTTCTGCTGTGACAGCTGAAAGTTGCGTGACATTTCCCTAATTTCTACAGGAGCCGTCAGTAAGAACGACAACAGGCGAGAAGTAAGTTCCGTGGGGAACAACAGAGCGGAACGCCGCGTGTGCTGCAAAGGCAGCGACCTAGTGTTCAACTACATACGGTCCATATTTATGGCTGATAATAGGTGCAGAAAGAGAGGACATAAAAGGGGAGAAGCCATAATTACAGTCTTGAGCAACTGTCTAAATTACCTTTACTACCTGCAAGTCAAATCAGTGTCACTTAACCTGTTCTTGTAGGAGAGAGAACTCCAGATGACCTCGCCGCTCCCTCCTTGACAGCGGAAGATGACTCAACTCAGAATACCACCGGTTACATTTGGTCAACTAACCCCCAACTAATAAAACCACTGGAAAGGACGCCAATCATCTGTGTTTCAAGTGATATCTATAAAGAAGAAAAAAGTCTGTGGGGATATTATGGAAGGCCCTGAAGTGGCTTCTTTTTGGGGGGCAAAAACAAAAGTTGCATGGGGCAAAGTGTGCACTCTTGTGTGTCAATGTACGCTGTGTGTGTGTGTGTGTGCTGCCAAAGCCTCAGCTCCATTGTTTATCCTCCGCTGTGTCTGGGTGGGCAGGACTTTTGACTGAATTCTTGCCCCAGCATGCAGAAAGTTTTAATGGTGTTGTTGCAGGAGGAGGAATGATTACATTATAAAGCTACGCCGCACCATATGTCCAAACCACACGATGACACACGGTCGAATCCAGCAGGCCTACGAGTCGACACAGCCTCGCCGCAGCTCGAGGCGATCCACTCACCTGAGGTTATTTCCAGGTGGGTGTGTGGGTGTGTGTAAAGACAACAAATGCTTATTCAGCAATTTCTCAGTTAATGGGGGGGGGGGGGTTAACCGAAAGGCATCGTAGGGAGAATTTGCAGTGAAGAAAGCATTCCTTCATCTTATCTTCTTGTTTTTAATCATCCTCTGTCGTCGTCGTCCCCCCCCCCGACCGGGCGCATTATCATCATGACACACAAACTGCCACATTCTCTTTTCGTCTCTTGAAAGACGTGCCAGGTATTGCGATTACCGGTAGATGGTGGGTTTGGTTACGGTGAAAACATTATCCTGGATGTTCGCGACTCTTTTCGGTAACCCACTGTGGGAAAGGTAAATGAAACATAAATGAAAATGTGGCTGTGGCAGCGCAAGTCATTAGTGCTACGTAAAAACAAAACACAAGCATGGCACAAGCAGCTCAGAGACGGCCACACAGCTTTGGCAAACAGCAACGGCCCTCCTGTGTGAACCTTTCCCACACAAGTTCACCCTGGTTGGGAGCCAGTTGGTTACCCTCCTTCTCTTGTACGTTTCAGTGTCTCTTCTCTCCTTGCGTCTCGTAGCAAGACGGTGCATGTTCACCGTAAACCTCCGGGGGGGGAGTAAAAGGGATTGGAAGATTCCATTTATTTTGAATTCCATCTCCTTAATGTGGCAATTATACCGCCCCCCTCTCACCTCCTCCCTCCATGCAGCAGCACAGAATGTGTACAAAAAGCACATTTCTTTTTATGTTTTGAACACAGAAAGGATTTCACCGCTGGCCGAGTGTCAAACTCAAACTTCCCTGCCGACACGGAACGCAACACAAAGGATGTGATTTATATTTGAACTGTTGAAAGAAGCTGAGAAATAAATTTGTTTGAGAAATATAAGAATAAAAACGCAACCAGAATCATTTTGTTTGTATGTGATGGCGACCGAACACACAGAACTACATATTCTGGCTTTAAAATCAAGAGTATATATTTTCTCTTACCTTTAGTTACAGTTTTGATGTTTGAAGATGGATTAGGTGGATGGATTAGGATCATGACGTGTCTATTTAATGCTTGGATCAATTATCTTTCTATGTAATATCATGAAATCCTTACTTTTGTTCACTTCACACATTTTTTGGGATTTTATTTTACACATACAGGCAAAGTTATTTGTTGGACCTGAATTAACTGGCTTAATACAGTACAAATCTCTTCCGTTCTTGGTCGCATTAGAAGCCCGATCATTTAGGTCTAATCTTCAGTAAGCAAGATCAGAAACAGTGCATGCAGTGTGTGTGATGCTGCAGCGCCACTTTTCAGTCTCCACGGAAACGGTCAGGAATGCCGCAACAGTTACAAAACTAATTGTGACGTCCAAAACCCCCTGAATCACAAAACCAGCTGGGAATGTGAGATTTCATGACGAGGTTTATCTGTGTTTATCCTCTTGCAGGCTACTCAGACTCTTTGGCTTGAGGAATTCCACCAAAAGGCCCCATTTTCCATTGGTTGCGGGGTCAAAACCACCATTTTCAACACATTGATAGGGATCCCATCAGTCGAGCTTCTCAGTTTGACCGTTTTATACAGGAGATCAGTCAATAAGAGGAGGGTGAAGAAAGACAAGGGAAGCTAAAGAAAAGGAGGAAGTGACTGGTCAGATACCGGGGGGGTGGGGGGGGGGTGGGCAAGACACCAAAGGATTCATCTTTTGGCTGATAAAAATACATCTTCAGATGCGTGCGGAGAAGAGGAAAACACTTTGTGAGGCATCCAAGTAAAACACGTGCTATCTGGCTCTACGGCGGGACCCCGTCTCCAGGAGGGACCAGAGGAAGGCCCCTGCAGTGACGATTCAGCATTTCCTCCATCAGTCGCGACAGCTGAGATGCTGCTGACCCAAAACTCGGTGGGCCTGCCCTTGATGCCGTCCCACGACACGAGAGTTTCTTTGCGTTGCTTTAGGCGGCGTGCAGCAAAGTTTATAATCTGTTCCTTCACCGTTTGTTGAGCTTCTAATATCATCCTCAGTGAAAACAAGGACAAACAGGTTCTAAAATAGTTTCATGCAGTTGTGAGCTCTTACGAGCGAACACACACACACAAACACAAACACACACACACAATGCCATCTGTATACCAATGTAGGTTGACTCTGACTAAAGCCAACACAGGCCTTTATAATCACATTAGATGTATAGGTGTGGTGCCTTATGTTCGATACGGAATTACAGATTTTTACAATGATAGCATCTTAAGTGAAATGTAATACAAGAGTGTTCGAACATTCGCTTTGACCGAGACATTGCAGGCGGGGAAGCCGTACCTTTTAATTTCGCTATATAAGGTTTCAGCGACAAAGGCCGATATGTTTCCTCCTCAAGGGCGCATAGGTAATGTCGGTGTTAGCCTTTCCATCTATCCTTCCCTTAATCTGTCTCTCGTTTTCAGGCTTATCACTCCATGCCGTCTGAGCTCACATCTCCTCCTCCTGTTTCTCGGTTTCTCTTGCTCCATTATGTCAAAAAAGGTGAACAATCCTTTTTGTGTGTCGCAAACAAACGTTCCATTAAGTCGCATGCCTTCCAGTGATATTTCATTAGGTTAAAAACAAGTATAAATGGTTGATTTTGACTACCGGGGAAATTCCAGCAAGGGGATGACAGGGGCTGCAGGCTGGAGCGAATCGGGGGGTTGAAAGTTGAGCTCCATCTCTTTTTTGATGGATTAGTACAGACACAGTTGAAACTTTACACGCTGTTTATTTGACCACGCGTCCCATGTGCGCATATCGTATAAAAAACCACAAATGTTGGGAGAGGAGTTGGAATAAAGGACTCTCTCCTGCCCTCAACAATGAGCAAACTGTTCGGGTTGATTTATGCGGCACAAAGAAACTCGCACTTTCATGTTTCTGCTGGCACCGATGATCAGCGACACTTTGAAGCCGTCATGTAGACCAACGTACATCCGCACACGCACGCACGTGCACACACAGCGCATGCAACGCCAAGGATGCATCTGTTAGCCGCAGCCATAATCTTCAATCTGTCATCTGGAGCCAGCAAACAATTAGTATAAAGTCACCGAGAAGACAAAGCTGGGGCGGAGCCAAAACCATGACGACAAGATGCAAATGCATTGCACATCTTCTAAAATGCAAACGTTGTAATTGATAATTGTATATCTTGGACGGAGCAAATTCAGCAAACATTTAAAAATGCATGTTTCCCTACCCGGATTTGCAGTGACATTACTTGCTATTATATTTGTCAGCAGTATTAACCATCATCATTGATCGAACTCTGTTTCCAGTCTCCACGCGCCGCCACATTTGCAGAACAGATGTCGTCTTGATTAGGGCTTAATAAGAGAGATCCCTCATTGCCGCTTGATGTGAAGAGGGACGTAAAAAAGGCACCACACCTCGGCTCGCAAAACCTACAATGTCTTCGACGCCGAGTTTCTTTTGTTTTCCCAATAACACCAGCATCCTGAGGATTCGACGTAAACTTCAGATCGCACAAAAAAATTGTCACAAGCGTGCCGGATTCAGTCCAAGGTGATCAGCGGAGAACAGGGAGGACCACCCATGTTTGATTTACTGAAAGCTTTGTTAAAAACCTCATCTTCAATCACGTATCATAGATCAGGCTGTTTATGAGACAACTTGTAAAGACCAGAGGGCAAAAAAAAAAAAAAGGCTCAGCCATATGTTTTACTGCTCTGTTTGAATAATCAGGTACAAGTAAAACAAACAGCTACAGAAGGGATGTTGAGAAAGGAGCTCAGGATCCAACTCGGGGTAAAAAAAAAAAAGTGTTCATTAGTTTTAATAGCGTGGCTCCTGGACCAAATGAAACGAGGACCAGGAGACCACATCCAGCGAGTGTAAATAAACAAGAAATCTCCACTGTCTGTGCTGGAAAAGAAGAAAAAATCACTTTCTTTGCAGATTGCGTAAGAGTAAAGCAGGAAGCGGAAGATTATGCGGTCTCGACTAAACGGGGAGCATTTATATTTTGGATTAATTACAAATTAAAAGACGTCTCATGTGAATTATAAAACTTACAGTGACGCCAAAAGCACATTTAGATCTGGGTCTTTTTTCTTTTTTTTCCCCTCTTCTGCTCTGTTTTGCTTTTAAGTCTCGCAGCAAAACTTTAAACAAGTCAGACACGAGTCAAGGATTGTTTAACCTTCAATGGAAGTTTTAAAAATATAAATATATCTCTCCACTGGCCCAGTGCTTATGTTTTAGACCTATGTTAGTCCATTAAGCAGATGCTGGTGTTTGGTGGCACATCTTGATTCCACCTGAGGCCAGAGCGAGGCGCTGAGGTCCAGATCCCTCCCCCCCCCCGCCCCAAGGTAGGCCTGAACATAAACAGGGCTTGGGTCTGGTTGAGGAGAGGGAGACCCCGTTTATTTATGGACATGTCTGGGTCTGGAACACAATTATAGAAAGATAGATATAGGAGATGAGGGACAAAGGAAAAGGGCAGGAGGAGCGATGGATGTCTTCCAGTCCGGCCATGGGGTAATGTTAGTGTGTGTGTGTGCAAAATATGCTTTTGCCCATATACTTTCTTATCTGCAGGCTCAGTCCAGTCCAATGTACAAACTGGAAGGTGACATTCCTGCTTATTTATGGGGCAAATTGATCTCTGTGACGTCAAACGCACCGCGAACAAGAGGTATTGGCTGCAGGGCGGCAAAAGTGGAGTCAGGGTGTGAGGCCAGGGAATTCAAAGAATGTTCCTGGTAAAAGCCAAGCCCTCCCTGGGTTTATGAAAGTACGGAAGAGCGAGGCCCTTTTCATCTTCGCTGGACTTTATCGGTTCAATCGAGATTTTTTTACAATATGGCTTTATAGCTTAATGACGCGGCTGCAGATCCCAGACATCTTAAGGTGTTTTTTATGGCTCCTGCAGCTCCTTTGTGACTGGGCCAAATGTCATCCATTTACTGTTAGGCACAAAGGCAAGTATTTCTATTAAAGAGGAGTGCCGAGGTCATCGCGCTTTGTCAAAGCGATGCAGAGTTGCAGAGACGGAACCTGGCGAGGAAGCGTTTAATCAACCGCCCCGTGCTAAAGCGGTCGCCACGCAGTTAGCACTCCGGCGGCTGCAGCTTGAAATACGCCAAAGTGCATTGCCTCACAAGGCCTGACAGCTCATGTGTTTTCAGTTCCCTTTCACAAAACAACTATCCAGTGTGAAACACATTGAATCAAGCCTTTTGGGAAGGTCTGCAAAATGTTTGTCTGCAAGCAAAGACAAAGCCCTGCTGCTTATTAAGCATCGTGGCACAATAGATGCAACGTAATATACTTTATGGATACAAGTCATCAATATCGTTATGGCAGGTGTCTGCAGCTCGTCCCGCAGTGGGAATCGTCTTTGCTCATCTCATCTTAGCATCGTTACAACATTGCACAGAGCAGTAAAAGTCAGGCCCAGTGATGGTGGGCTGACAGACACACACACACACACACACACACCAAAGTATAAACATTACACAATCACACCAAACATACGAGCAGCTTCAGCTAATTAAGACCATGCTGCCTTTTAATGCGTGTTTATATCTGACTCTTAAATGAATGTTGCCCCCCCGAGCTCCTTCCAAAACAGCTCAAAAAGGAGGAGAAGGGGGGAGGAAAGGAGGTGATAGAGAAAGTGGCATAAACAAATACTATAGGGGGGGATACGTTTGGACCGGAGGAAAAGGTTTCACCAAAAAAAGCAAAAATCATTAAGAAAAGCTCATTGTTGAATACAAAAAAATGCTGAACATGCAGGAAATGCAGCCCCAGGATGGGTTTAGATTATATAAACTTCTTCCATTAGATGATTAAAGAAATCAACACCGAGGTCATTTTGAGGAGGCAGAAACATTTGAGGCTAGAAAGATAATCAAACATGCTGGGCTGATTCAGTTTCTTTCATATTTGTGATTTGGTGAATGATTGAACACAAGAATGAGAATGGGGACTTTAATTCCTCCCAATCAGTAGCATGTGGGGCTTTATTGGTGCGCTGGTGCCATTCTCGCTGCCTTGGCGCAGAGACCCAGGGGGCAGTGTGGCTGGATATCGCTCACTCACATCATTAAAAGTTGATAAGCTGGCAGCCGGCGGGAGGGAAACTTGCCATCGGTAACCACCATGTCTCCTCTCCGACTACCTCTTGCCTCTTCACCTCGGTTTGACCAGACTTGGCCTTTCAGAGCGCAAGCCTGCCGGTCTGACGCACGGCGCCATGTTTCTGCTCAGATCGGACAAATCCAGCCTCACCTTAGCGACCTTTTCCCTGCGCCTTCAGACCACTGGGATCGCCATCAAATCTCTGACTAACAGTATTTCCCACAAACCTCCAAGTCTTAACGGGCCACACAGTGAGAATAGCACGCAATTAATACACTATTTATTTATTTTTTAGAAATGTCACAGTCGTAATTATATTTGGTAGCGGATCGGCCGTTTTACTTGCACAGATTTTTTCAGCTTCAAGTTACAGCATGTGTGGACTTGAGGATTAAGTGGGGAAGGTGGCGCAGGCCACATGTGTGCGAGAGGGAGAGGCTAGGCTGGCAGCGTCTGCAGCAGAGGAGTGCAGGCATTGTAAACGCTCTGAGGAACATGCATAAACATACGTACCCCGCCTCACACTGACTCCTGTTCTTGCACCACACTGAAACCACACGCTAACAATAGCCGCGCACCGCCGGCACTGTGTGCATATGTCGGTGTATCCGCACACACGTGGCTATCTCGGCTCCAGCTTGAGCCAAATTAAGGGTCCTTGGCTGTCCGCGCCACAAAACACAAATGCACCCGATCTAGGCTGCTGCAGGACCAAAATGAGGATGGAGGTGTAAGGGGGAACTTCAATGGGACAAGGGTAGCCAGTTTTACCCACAGAGGTTCAGAGTTAGAGACGAGGTCAGGCCCACTGAAGAAATGCAGGGGGGGGGGGGCACTACCCAGAACTTAAGAAGAAGAAGAAGGCCTATAAAGGAGCGCAGACCTCCGCCAAGCAGCTCAATCCCCTCATAATTAGATTTAGACGGTCCACATGTTGATCAGGATCATCACCAAAAGGTTCTAGATTGTTCTTGGCACCTTTATACACAAGTGAATAACTGATTTTATTAAAGAGCAAATTTTAAAGCTCCATTCACTGCAATGTTACCGAAGGTTTCAAAGTGATCCAGAGTCCAGGATCTCTTCTGGATCATCACTGAAAATGAATAATCTGTTCCTGGTAACATTCCAAACATTTCCTGGAAATGTCATCAAGATCCGTCCAGAACTGTTTGAGTTATCTTTCTAACGGACGGATTGACAAACGAACGGCGGCGATTACATCACCTACATCTCGACTGAGTAAATGGAGTAAACGTGGTACAGCACTATAAGATATGGAGTAAAAATCCTTTATCGAACCACTGCCAAAGTGCTAAATACAGCCAGCATGTGCATCCTGAGGTTTAAAATGTGAACAGTTCCATTCGTGAGCAAATCATTTCGTACAGCGCCGACTTTCCTGCGAAGCACCGAGGGGCAACGAGGCGAGCCCAAAGTCAATGATTAACTTGAACAGGAGAGGTTTACCTCCGCCAACGACTCGACAGACACAAGGAGACTTCCTCCTCATATCTCTGCCAAGGCTCCTCCTCAACGTTCCCTAGAATCCCTTTGTGAAGCATCAACAACATGTCTGCAACAAAGAGCAGCTCGGGAGGAACATGGGCCGCTTCCCAAAAGGGCAACCGAGTTCCTGCAGTGCCTGCCCGCCTCCCCTTGGACTCGTCTGGTCAGGTTCTGAGCCCTGCGGTAGAGTAGCAGTTATCAAAAGCTGCTGAAGGATTGTGATGACGGATTATTGTGAAGAGATGAGTAATTCTGGAGAGCTCAGAAGGGATGGAAAAGATAGAAAAACAGGAGCTGCGTTTCACCCACTGACACTTTGACAATGAAACGAGATTTGACGCAAGCGCTAAAGGTCAACAAGCGCTCGAGAGAGAGAGACCTGAAGGTAAACACGTGGTCAACATAAAGCTCACACGTTCACTGAGAATAAATGAGAAAAAAAACAACACCAGCAGAGGCAAATAGCTCTGATAGAGGTTTAAGCTGATAAGAGAGCTGCACAAATATTATACTAAGGTTATGCAAAAGACTGTGTGAATGTGTGCCTTTCTCTGTGTGTGTGTGTGTGTGTGTGCATGACTCTGGAGAACAGCACTTTATGGTAGAAGAGTCCCTTTAGCGAAGGCAAGTTTATGGACAACTTGGCATACTGCGTAGCGCAAGAGGTGCGGCTCTGCGTTTAAAATACAAACACAGCTTTGCACAAATGTGCAAAGCAAGATAACATGTTGCACTATCTAATAAATATATTCATCATCATCACTACACATATTAAATAACGCATGTTTGGCTAAACCGTGTTAAAGACCATATCAAAGGAACTGCATGTGCAACGGCCATTGCACAACGTGCAGATTATCCATTTACTTATGATTGCAGCTTGTTCCCATCACAACTCTTTTCCCGATAGTCACCATCCCAACAGGAACCTGAAAAACGTCATTCTCCAAAATCTGATTTGGCGAAACAAACAAACTTGGTCAACGTTTAACAATGTTTTGCACGGGGGTAGGAGAGGAAACGGAAGAAGAGAAAAGAAAAAAGAAAAACAAGCAACTGTGATAGATACCGGAACATTTTATATTCAAAAGTGAATTAATTAGTAAACCTTTTTTGCAACTTTCAGAGCCCTGCTCTTCAAGGTCCTTTAAATAAGAAAGGTTTTGTCACTTACGGACAATTAGCTCAATCCATTGAACTGAATCATCAGATAGATTAAATATAACAATGAAAAGAATCCATATTGGCAGCCCTTTAAAACTGCACATAACACCTGTGGGAACTAACCTGGAGGTGAATTTCTACCCATCATATTACTGCCACCCAATCATAAACTGCCCCACCTGTTCCTAATCCATGTCAACTGTATTCACATTCATTCTGTTCTGCATTGTCAGAAGCTCAGAGGAGCGAAACCAATAAAGCGTTGAAGAATTTGTTGTCAAGTTACAGATGTGCTGCTTTTTTTTTTTTATAGCTTGTTATTTCGTTCCTCTATGTGCTGCCATACTTTCAAAACCGTATTCCAAGCCTTGCTGGAATTATTTTGTACTTTGAAAAACCCACATTGCAGTCTGCATAACAAATGGCTCCACTGATTCAACTAATAAGAGCAGAATAAGAGCTCCAGTGACTGAAGTAGTAAGTGAACAGTTTGCTTTATTGAAGTTCACTCTGGGTTTATCAGTGTCGGCACACACAGAGGCAAACAAAAGGCTTATTTGATCTTCAAAGGGAGATGAGCAGGAATGAGGGCAATAAGAAGATAATAACACCAATCTTCATCCATTACTCCATACTGTACGGCACAGGCATGCGCTTTGACTTTCCAGAAGGGGTCCGCGTTTTGTGTTCGCACATTGCCATCTAGTGGCCAAAAGTGATTGCACACTTAACATTAATTCATTCATCTTTTTACGTAACAGCTTTTTCATTACCGGGTCATGCTTGGAGCCGATAACAGCAGTAAATTTGATTTATAAAGTACTGCATTTATCTGTTAAAAATACACATCACACATCAGTTCACATTTACTTTTCATGGATGGTGTATAAAGATGCCAGAAACAAGTTATAGCCTTTGGGTGATGGTCCAGATGACACGTGTAAATCCAATTAGGAGGGGAATGCTCGGCGGAGGTCTGCGCTCTCCGAGTGCTTTTTGTTAAATTATTTAACTTTTTTTTTGTTTTACATTTTTATAAACTTTTCTAGACCATAATGTTTGTTTCACCATCCTTTAACAGCCACCTAATCTCGTTGTATATCCACTACACCACATGTGTCAAACTCAAGGCCCGGGGGCCAAATGTGGCCCTCCAAGTGATTTTTTTGTGACCCACGAGAACTGTGTGCAGACATTTGTTTTTGTAAAATCTGTCACGTGTTCTTAACAGCCCATATTTGTTGGTTGATCTGCAGTTCTGCCCCTCTCAACTGTGACAAAAAGGTTTTGAACAATTAATGCCATAACTTGCTTTGGATTATATTTTTCATTATTTAATATTATTTACTTCAATAAGCTTGATTATTGATTGATGGAGTGTGGTTTTCTTAACCTGATCAATTGAAAGGATTTATGTTATAATAACAGCAATAATCGATCCATATATTTTGTGCTGAAATGTTCCATGAATTCAGATGAATTGAATGAAAGTTTTCTTTCTATCCACTTATCACATGGATGAAGCCGACCTGCTGAGAGTCCGCATCGCCATCATCTCTAATGGAAAACTGCACGGTTGTTGCTCCCCGGCTCTTCTTCAAGAACTGCTTCGGGGTCGGCTTCTATTTGACACTTGCACACCGGATGAAGGATCCCAGGAAGAAGGAGGTAAGGTTGAAACATTCCTCGAAATCAACCCAAGACCCCAATCATGATGTTCATTTTCTCCGCTGCCTGTTCATCTTTGCTCCTGCTCCATCTGCACCGGATACAAAGACCAGTCTCAGGACCACTCGCAACATTTAGACAGAGTTATGGATGGTAGGTGTCTCTGAATATTTAACTGTAACTACCCACTCATGAGCTGCTCCTCCTCGCAGACGATACCAGATTATGTTTTTTTTTCGGCAGCATCACCGGCCTCATCCACCACCACATCCCCGAAGCCAAACTGATCGATATGTTCGGCCAGGAGCTGACCTACCTGCTCCCCAATAAACTCTTCAAGCATCGAGCGCATGTCAGCCTGTTCAGGGAGCTGGAGGAGACGCTACATATGGAGCATATTAAGTTCACCTTCGGGATCAGCACTGGACAGCTCCACATGCTCCATATGTAGCCGGCTACCTATGGAGTTCAGGATGTGTCTGAGTGTATACAAATGGTGTTGACTACATTGCCCACAAGGTGTCACTCTTGTACACCACTAAAGGCAAACTGAGCTCCAATTAGGTTGACAAGAACTCACACACTGTTCTGATATAAAAACTACAGTACTATCTATCACTGAAGCATGTATTAGTGTATTATTTTTTGGTGGAGGCAACAGTCTCAGCAAGGATTTCCAGACTCCCTGTCCGCAGACACCTCCTCCGGCTCTTCCAGGGTGTGTGTGTGTGTGTGTGTGGGGGGGGGGGGGGGGGGGGGGGGGGGGGGGGTCACGAGGGGGGACCCGAGGTTGTTCCCTGGCCAGGGAAGGAGATGCCTCAGTCACCTCTGCTGACTCCTCTCGATGTGGAGGAGCAAAGCGGCTCTACTCCGGGCTCCTCCCTGGTGGCTGAGCTCCTCACCCTGTCTCTACGGGGGCGCCCATTCTTTAAAAACCTGCCTGATTGTCCCGCAGTGCCTTCGCTGAGCTATCAGTTTATAACCGGCTGTGTGTTTGTCTGCGGTATTTTGACGGTGATGCCGTCATTTTACGTTTGATTTTTTTCAATTCTTTATGTATTAACTAGTGTTTACATTTATTAAAAGCAGCCCGGTGTTATAGCCTACCTTCACCACTAGGGGGAATCAGAGTCAAAGAAACATGCATCAAACGTTGACCTCGCTGACTAAATTGGGATTTTTCACAAACTCACAAAAATATAGTGCAGCTTCTCAGGGGTGCATGTTATAATAATAAAAAATGCTTATGAAATGCAGTCAACAGCCCAGTGAATGAAATGGATGTCTCTCTTTACAGTCCAGATGCTTATCTGTGCCTCTGCTCAAAGGCTCTACGGTAATCTGACAAGTTAGAAACATCTGCCTCCCAGAATAGCAACCTGCAGCTTGAAAAACACAGAGAAATGTATTTGAATCACATTTAAACAAATCTAGTTAAAGAAAAAGACTTGCCCTAAAAGATCAGCATCACATGGATCGACTACATCAGCACATGATGTGAGACACTCACTCACACACAATTGTCTGAGAAGCTTGGTGGTCTACTGTGTCACGGGGAGGTCACAGAAAATTTCACGCTCTTCTTCACATTAAAAATGTCTCCTTTATTCTCCCAAAGAGAAGAGAAGAAAGGGGAGAAGAACTTAAAGATTGAAAAGAAAAAACAATTGCTGCATGAGGATGGCTTATTAGCGTCGGTGTGACTCGTTGCCGGGACACGCCCAGCTAAGTAAAGGTCGAATATGGTCATCGGTTTGGTGGAATGTGACACATTTGTGAAGCAAGAGGAATTTTCCCTCCAAAATAAAAGCAAAAAAACCCAAGTGCGGTCAGATCGAGACAAAAGAGGAGGAGCGATGTCTGATATTTAGAGCACCACAAAACCATATCAGATTGATTTTTCTTGCATACAAGCCAAGCCAAGAAGACGTCTCAAGGTTCACGCCAGAGCTTCAAACTGACACGTCCATAAAAGAACGTGGATTCACAAGAAAGGAAAGCAGACGAGAAACTCGAAACAAAATTAATCACAAAGAACAGATTTATCGTTGTGCCACTGAACGCTTTGCCTCATCTACCTCATCTTTCTGTGCATCTAAAAGCCTGAAAAGAGCCGTCTCCTCCAACTTGCAATTTGCTGCTCTTACCTCACCTGCAGTGACTTCTCCTCCCACCTCTATCCTTGCTACTCTTTCTATTTTACCTCTTAGCATCTCTCCCTCATGAGCATCACTAAAGTGAGAGGAGATTCTTGTTGGGCCAGTATGGGGAGGAAGCACCACACAGAGAAAGCACATAACTAATTAGTCTGGAGCGGTAGCATCCCGGAGGTCTTTAGCTTTGAGTAGCATCATGTTCCCTTGCTGTGTATTACAGATACATCATTTAGTCATTTAAAAAAATAAATACAATGCGCATTCCATTTATAAAATGTCAAATTTTGAGCAAAATCAATACGGTAGATGATTGAGATAATCCATGATGATTTTGAATAGTCTGCCAATATCTGAGCCAATTATACCATTAATTCGGACACATTTTTCAGATGCTGTCATTAAAAGGCGACTGCTGAGATAATCCATCGTCGAGAGGAAATCACAACGGGAGGTAGAATCCACAGAAACACTAAAACACACACTTTCCACAGCGCTCCAAGCGTTCCAGAAAGCTTCCCACACGCACAAACACACGGGCACAAACACATACACCTCGGAACAAAGGTGCCATTTAACTCAGGAAGGGTCAGCAGTTCTCCCCAACATACAGGGGCTTGTTCTTGGTCAGACCCGCTGCCCAGTCTCAGGCCACCCCCCCCCCCCCCCTCCCGGCCCCCACCACCCTGGAGACAAGCTCCCCATTGTTCCTGCACTACTAATAAATGACAGTTCCCCTCTTCAGACAAACTTTAGCACTCATTCTAAAACACACAAACACACCTACACACACACATCCATGTTTCACATGGGAGAAACACACACCAGCATCATAACGGCCTCATGTCACACGTTTCATGGGGCTCATTGAAGGTCACCCGAGGCAATAGAGATGGAATTATATTTTTCTTGGGATATGAGCCTCGCGTCATGCACAACCGCTGAGGTAATGCATGCGGGCGCATTCCAGACACCACAACCATGTAATTAATGCGCAATAAATACTTCAGCTGCTTTCCATTTCCCCTCAGCGGTCAAAAAACGGACGTGACATTGAGGCATCGAGTTCACCAGGAGGTCAGCTGCTCAGCCAGCGTCGTCACCTGGATGAAAAATAAGAACACGCGAACCCGAGCTCAAGGCAGGCCGAGAGAGCCGAGGTGAGACTTGAGTGCGTGATAAATCACCACTCAGTTTGAGCTCATAAACACACCATTAACACACTCAACCACAGCAACATGACCTGTTTACCTGACCCTCGGACTGGGGGCTAAGTGGGGTGGGGTGGGGGGGGTCCAGCGCCCTCTCTGGGCCACCAGCAGAGTTGTCCCCGTGGACCTGGAACCGCTTTCTCTGTAATCTCAAGGCTGCATGAGATCATTTTCAAACGATCTGGGATTGGATTTGGAATCCCTGCGAGTGGGGACAGAGTGCGAGGCGCGTGCATCGGTTGATTTTGTTGCAGATAACATGTTTAAGAGGCAATTCTATATTGCTGGATGCGGACTTTAGGACACGCATGTGACGCGGATGTGCCTTGGAAATGCTGAGTGGGTGTAAACACAGGGTCGTTAAAGAGTCCGACCCCGATGTGTGTGTGTGTGTGTGTGGTTCCCTGCTGCGGTTCGCCACAAGCATGTCGTCTTACAGCTCAGCCAGCGCACTGAGAAAGCACATTCTTCCTTTGCTGCTTGCAGCTACAGCTGAAATGCAGACGGAGCGAATGTCCAGCGCATTTAGAACGGATGGGTGAGAGAGGGCGTGCACGAGCGCGTCCGCAGCAGATAGGGTGACGCAGGATGGATGCCGGGGCCAGCGTCAACGTACATGCTCCCCGCTCCGCCGTAGGAGGAGGAGGAAGAGGCCGAAGTTGTGAGAAGAGGAGCAAAAAAAAAAAAAAAAAAGGCTCTCCAGTGTTTAGTCAAGGCTCGCTCGCTGACACAAAGTCCGTCTTTGTCTGCCTCCCAGGGTGCCAGATAAAGGAATTCTTGTGCGTCGGGGGCTCTGACAGAGTTTATTTGACACTTCAGCTCCTTTTGTGAAGCAAGTGTCCCACCGTCAATGCTGGCCATGAGAGTCACTTGGCATGAGACAGAGGGTCCCTCTTCAGCGGAGAAAGGGGGTCTTGTTTGGAGAAGATTTTTTAATAGAGGGGGCTGCCGGGTTGGGGGTGAAGGAGGGGTGGTTTGTGCTCTACCCTGTATACAGACATATAGTGGGGGCTCTGTCCCCTGTCCCAACAATAAGAGGAATCCTTCACTGCTAAAGAAGGAAGTGGACGGGATTGAGAAGTGTGAGCTGAAGGGTGAAGGGAGGCGGACGAGTGCGATCACATCATGCACCTGTAGGCTGCGGCTCAAATGATGCACCCAAAACGTCACCCAAAACTAACCGTGCGTCAGGTGGGACTGAATACAGGTATCTGACATGCAGCCCCCCCCCCCTTGGGTATGGATGGAGACAGATTTGCTCCCACCTCTGGACCACTTGTTTTGGTCACTGCGCGTTTCACTTATTTAACCGCACCTGGTCTTTCACAACTCGTGACACGTGAAAGCCTCTGCGAGGGCTCCCTGTGCGGGGGCACCTGGGAGCGCAGGTGGAGGAAGGGATCCGACACGGGGTGGGTTGCAAATGTCAGGCAGTCACCTTAAAAACGGAATCCTAGGAGTCAGAGTTGAAGGAGAGCACTTTCAACCCACCGAACAGGTGGATCTATCATTTGTGGAAGATCGGGGATCCGTGGAGGCTTTTGCACCAAACACGGCTTATTTGGTGGATGATATGTAGAAAGATAACCACACAACCTTTAGTCAAAATAACCATTGTTGAACTCTAACGAGAAATATGAGACGCGGAGTCTTACAATCTTTTATTTAATATAATAGCGGGTGAAATTAAGTTGTGGAATTATTATTAATATTCATTTGGACCTGACTGAACGTTTTTTTTTTTTTTTTATAACAATAGATTCGCATTTAATCCCCAAAACATACGTGCATTAATCTACCTTTTCTCACGTACCTGCTGGTTGTGGACATGCATGCCGTCATTATCCGAATTATCCGGACGTCATGCTGAGGTTTCCAAAATACATCCCAGGATATTCCTTCTCTTGTAGCAGAATCTGAACTTCCAAATATCCAAATATCATCTTATGGGGAGACTCTTCTGTCCACCAGACGTCTTGTCCAGGGGGGGGGGGGGGGGGGGGTGCTGTCATCCCTTGTTGCGCGGCAGCATTTGTATTTATATATATATCCCACAGTGCGATGAATCCTTTAGCTTTCAGCCACCATCTGATTTCACTAATTGCAACAATAACTCATCCATGTGTAGCAGTTCCCGCAGCGTGTCCGATCCATCCCACAATAATCCATACCCAAACTGTTTGGTAAAACAGGCAGATCGATCAGTGTCACAACATCCGGTGAGAAGTGAAAAAAAATGATTCTTCTTCTTCTTCTTCATCATCTTCATCTTCATCTTCGTCCTCGTCTTCGTCGTGGTCCGGTGCAGGGATGACCTCTGCTCCAGCGGGTGTCTCTGCAGCCGGATACGATGCGCTCCCGTGAAGAGCCGCAGCCGCACTGAGCCATAGTTGCAAAAGCAGGGCAGCGAGCACACGCTGCTTTCAGACGGCGCAGGCGCGCAAAAGGCATGACGGTACATGGAGTTTATTGTTGTCGCTGCTGGATATTGAGATTGAAACCTTTAAAACAAAGTAACACTGAAAGGTTAATCACGTTTCCACTTTTTCCAATTTCATTCTATGATATCTAGAATATGTTTATATTTGGGGTAAAATAACGCGCTAACTCAAGTTCTCTCCGGGTTCCTTCCACCTCCAAAAACATGCAGCCTTGGTGAATTGATTATGCTAAATTGTCCACAGGTGTGCGTGTGTTGCGTGAATGCTTGTGTGCCCCGCCTCTCGCCCGTCGACTGCTGGGATAGGCTCCAGCACAACCCGCGGCCCGGTAATGGACAAAGCGGATTCGGGGATCAATGAATAACTAAATTCAGTTTTTAACACAATAATAATATATATATAATAATAATAATAATGATATATATAATAATAATAATAAATATATATAATAATAATAATAATATTTTTGTGAGTTATGTCTCGAATATAACAAATAATACAACAATAACACTGTTGCAATCACTTCTCCTGTGTCAGTTGAATCCCAGGTTGCGTGTGAGCACAGTGAGAGGTACGTGAGTGCACACATGTGATACATGGATGTCGGTGCCTTGAATCACCTTCCCATGAATGAGTCTCTTGTCTCTCACCTCACTTTCATGTCTTAACCACCTCCAGGCTTGCGTGCATTGCTGGGATCGCGGCTTCCTTTAAGCAGTAAAACAAGGACTGGAGACATCGGAACCTGGAGTCCAACTTGAATCAGACGAAGTTGCAGTTTACTGAGAGACTCAATTTGTTTTGTTCCTTCAATGTAAGATGTTTGCCCTTGTTGATACAGTATGTTTGTATCTTATGACTAATCAAGATCTGAGCTGATAACCACTTGAATCAAACACCCCAATCCTGTATGCAGGGTAATCGTGAGTGTCACAAAACATATACAACCTTTATAGGTGCATATGAGTCTTAAATAGGGCACAGATAGGAGTGATAGATATTTAATGAAGACACATTGCATGTTTTTTGAGTGTGGAAAACAAGAAATTCTAGCAAACAATTAATTTTCTGTCCATAAAATGTACTGCAAATAATATTTAAAATCCTACATATGTAAATGCATAGGTAGGAATACCCAGGTTTATAATTTGTGCCAAAATTGTGTGTTTTATCCTCCATAAGAATTCAATCCAAACACACATTTGACGGGCTCCACTCCATTTCTTCTTTGCTCCCTGTTTGGACGGACTCCAGCACAATCCTGGAGTACCTGAAGTGCACGCGATTCTGTCAATTGCAGGCACTTGATGCCATTCTGGCGTGCCAGGGTTGAAATGTTGCAGTAGGTTTGTGCACACAAGCATTGTGTGACTAGAGCTACAGATGAAAACACAAAGACATTGTTTTCAGTGATCAAACCCCCTTTATAGTAACTCAACAGCATTCCTGTCTCACATTCCTAAGCCACCGCTGCAGTGTGAAGGTTTTTCTTTTTTCCAAGCAAGGTTACAAAATTCAATCTGGTTCATTGTTGACCTTGATTTGCAAAACAGTCACTCTGACTCCTTCAGCTGATTAATCATTCATCAAGGCTGCATGAAATTATTAACAGAGTCCAGTCAACTAATTAAGAGATAATTATCTCTTATCTTCAGCAATAGGACGAACAGTGCATCCCGCTTTCACAGCAATGCACACACAGCAGAGACAAATCTAGGGACATGCTTTCTTCCTCATTGTGTGTACGTGCACTGCGTGTTTGCATGCAGACATTGTGCACAAGTGATTGCAAGAGTGTGTCACTTTGTGCATCTGCCTCCTCCTCGCGCCCCACTAACTCCAGTGCTTATACATAGAGCTGCGCTAATGTGCACACAAATGAGTTCCAGATTGATGTGTCAAGGATAATCGTATCCAGAGAGCACACAACCATTGTGAACACCTCACATGGGGAACACATTAGATAATACAAGGGGACACAACGCTGACGAAGTGATGAGTGATGATCTGCAATGCAAAAAGGCAAGAAAATCATATGAAGAAATCTACTCTGTCAAAGAGAGCACCTGATGATGGCAACACAAATACAATATTTACTGGAAGCAGTGACCTCTAGGGCTTCTTCTTTCAACATGCAAAACATAAAGGAGGACAATGGAGTCAGTCATATCTCCGGTGTGTGCGCTGAGAGTGATTAAGACTAGAGGACATTCATTACTCAGACAGAGAGGGGCTTCAGGGCAGAGCTCTTATGTTCAGACTGTTTTGGATGTCCTATTCCCTTCTATCTCTTTGACTACTTTCCAACACAGAGCTCTATTCAACCAGACTGGGAACAAATGTTTCCTTATGTGTGGGTCTCTGAGCCCAAACTGCAGCGACAGTCTAGAGAGCAAAGACACAGAGGGTTACAATAATGCAAATCACGCTGTGGCTATGTTTCTGCTCAGCCCTTATCTTTAAGGGTATGATGTGAGCTGCATTAGTAGGTGTGGGAAGATGTGTTATTACACCCACTGACATCATGGAAACCAAGGGGTAGATGAGAAATGGCAAGTATTTCACAATAACAGCACACTGTTTTGCTGGCATGCACCCCCCCCCACCCCACCACAGGCTTAATAGGCTGCCACACTTGGTTTCCCATCGTTATTTTCCCATTCTCCCACGTTTCACGGGTGTTATTATTTCTACATCCGCCTGGGAATTAATTTTGGTAAATATCAGCCAGGAAACCTGAGTTTGGATTCTCTGTTGGCAGCGCACATAATTTCCTGTAAAGGTCAGAATGTAGACTTCTGTCAGAATTCTGGCCTCTCTGAGACTGGGTGAAGCAAAGCCTAAAGGGGGGTGGGGGGTCACGGTGAGGTTTCATAGTGGCGTGACTGATGATTCGCTGAAACCTGTTAGAAAATGGCATGCGCCTTTTACATATAACAAAACCTAATGTGGCGTGTACCTCCTTTCTATAGAATCACTGAGGATTAAGAGCTAATCTTCTTGTGCTATGAGACTGGCTGGGCTCCAGCGCCTCAGGGAGTCAGATCTATGGAAAGGAGGCTCCTTCAAAGGAATGGACTTGCACTTATATAACCCTTTCTAGTTGGAGTCCCTCTCACCCTGCATTAAGTCAAACTGCTTACAGAGGTGCTAATGTGTACTCAAAATTCTCACTTGAAGTGAAATTCAATGAACCCTTGGCCAGGACTGCCTGTGAAATACAGATGACAAAAGCATGAATCATTTGTCCTTCTTCCCTTATGCATAATTACACTGAGCAAAGTTGGATTCCTTGGGACAAAGACGCATGAGCGTTTCCTATAATCGGCAGGTGCCTCAGTTTATTGGGTTTCCGTGTCAAACAGCACACACTGTAAATCTCAAACGTAATGCATCAATTATCCACAGAATGTAATTTCCTGCAGGAAAATACCAAGCAGGGTGCATGCAGCTGTTCATCTTGGCATGCAAAATTTTGCGCATGTATGCGAGTGAAACAAATGGTTTTAGCTTAGTAAAAGCCCAAAGGTCTCATTTTAATGTTGCTTCATGGTTTACTGCTAAAAAGGTTAACAAAAAAAACCGAACACAACCTGACGAACGAACCGGCTGCGGTCAAGACGGGCAGATCGACGAGGCACAAGACAAGCGGGTAGTGGTATGGAGATGTGCTGCACATCTGGGTGAAACGACACAACCTTCCGACAGGGAAATGCAGGCGGAGCAGAGGTTAAGAGGGCTGGTAGTGATTGTGGAAATCCGCCTCAGATGCATCTGGGGTGGCCGCAGCCAATCCGTAAGCCGTAGGGCCTGAATCGACAAACAGAACAGGTGTGAGTGAAAAGGAAATTAACAAGGAACAATAAAATGACATGACCCTCACAGTCTCTCTTTTTATTGACCTTTCATGGGCATTTGGTACATTGGCCACATTTTACCCACATGTGTTTCTGCGCATACAGTTGGGTGGTTTATAATCTGCTCCACAGAGAGAATGTGGGATATTCCCCAGAAAAAAAGCCACCTCAGATGAATTACAGGGCCGTAAGGGTGTTCCACAATGCTCCATTCAAATACTTCCTTTGTATGCTAATGATACCTTGATTGCTTTACACTTACTCCTGTGAAGGCATTTGTCAGAGTGCATACACTTTGTCAAGACAAAATAAAACATGTGGGACATTTTGCTCTTGAGAATGTCAACAAGCTGAGTTAATATTTCCTTTCGGGTACCCTAGGTTTTAAATTGATGTTCCTCATAAGTAGCAAAATATGGTGAGAATTTCATTACAGAAACAAATCTTTTTTTTTACCTTGAAAGGAAAATAGTAGAGTGTATGTTTTTATCTGTCCTTGTGCTGTACATGAATACCTCTACTCGTTGCCTTTACATGCTGCATATAGCCTGCCTCATTAGACTGGATAGGTTGCCTTGTCTAAACTCACAAGTGAATTAACTTGGTTAGAAGCCTTTTAGGTTTCCTGCACCAACTAC
Source organism: Brachionichthys hirsutus (assembly GCF_040956055.1). NCBI lineage: Eukaryota > Metazoa > Chordata > Actinopteri > Lophiiformes > Brachionichthyidae > Brachionichthys > Brachionichthys hirsutus. The sequence goes on from NC_090912.1 coordinate 7,850,525, forward strand.
GCTGGACAAACTGCATGCAGAGTGATCTGAAACTTCAAGTATCGTGACCCTGAATGAGATTAGAACTATTGAGGATACACTTAAAATGAAAAGCCATCATTCGGATTTAATGAAGAAATGGCTCAAGTAAGACGTCTACCACGAAGAATATGTAGGCGTGTGTGATCTCATTGGCAGGCTGCGTGTGGGATGCAGCAGGGAGTGTGGCAGGGCTATGCGTGACTAGGAGAAATACACCTGTCTCTGTGCTCAGGTACGGGGGGGGGAGCCTGCAGGCAGGGGCCTGCCAGTCGAACAATGGTCTCTATTGTGCCTGCGCTCTGACTGCAGACGCTCACTGCAGAGGAAGCCCTGTGCTCAGTGTGTGTGCAACTGTCTCTCTCTCTCTCTCTCTCTCTCTCTCACACACAATCACATGACATACAGAGTCAAATTATTTTTAGTACACATATAGTGGTGATCACAGTCGCCCTTGGGCTAAATCCGAGTCACTACCATTTACACGCAAGATGCCAGTCAGAGTTGTGACTGACAGGTTTGACTTTCTGTTAAGAATATTTTGCTGGCACTTCATTATAAGGTCAGATGCAATGAAAATGCAGTAAATGTACTTCACGTACGGCGGTGTTGTCTGCATTTCAAAGTTATTAGTTACACAGATGAACACACCTAGAATGAGGTACAACTTTAAATGCCTATAATCGAGCAGAATACTTTATATATATATAAACCCACAGTAGCACTATTGTTGAGTTATCTATTATCGGTCCCGCGCCACTGACGGTTTTCCAAGCGCTTTGTTTCCGGACACTGATAAGGCAACCTTGAGATGGAGCATCAAGATACTTTAGATGTAGATACAGTGGGAGACAGTAAGAAAGAGACTCACAGAAGGACACAGAAGACTCACAGAAGTATGAGAGCAGACAGTTGTCGTTTAATCATTGAGCCTCACTTGTTTCCACAACAAAGGCTAACTTTCATTTTGTCTTGATTTGTTGGCCAATTAATACAGAATAATAATAAAAAAAGCTACCACAGAGAGGGTCCGCAGACGAGACGGAACGCCAAACATCTGCTTTCAGAGGCTCTGGTTCTGGCTTGAGCTTGGATGGACCTCTACTGTCAAGCAGAAAAGCCAGATGCTCTACAGATGGGCTCTGTTATTCGGCCCCTGTTTGGATCATAACATGCTTCCACAAAAGAGTCCGGAGCTACTTTGATCCCATTATCTGGAAGCCACAAAGGTTTTCTTCACCTCTTTAAATATGGAAAGCTGCAGTGCGATTTCCAAATTGTGTGTGTGTGTGTGTGACTGTATGACAGTGTGTAACAGCAGCTGTATCTTACATGAGTATGCGTGTGCTTGTGTGCTCGCTGACTAACGCAATAGAGTCTTCATAAAGGTAGTATTGTTAAGTTGCGTGCGAAGCTCATGCTTTAGACTTCGGGTCCCCGCCCACCCCTGTAAACCACTGCCTTTTTTCCTCTCCTTTTTTCCCCTTCTACACCTTCCCCTTTCTTTTTGTTGCAGGTAAACATTTGATGTCCGCACGCAATCCCCAGAGAGTCTCCTCCCCTTGTTCTCTCCTTGGCTCCTTGGCTCCCACTCAGCGTTACTCACACACACGTCTCTCTCACACACTCACACACCTCTCTCGCCATACAAAAACAGACGAGCAACCCTTCCTTTCCCATTCTTCTGACATTCCTCTCCTCGCTGACTCAGCACCTGTTTCATACACAGGTTATTGGGTTCCCTCAGTCATTTAGTTTTTGAATGACGAATATAATTTTTGATTGAGTGGAAATTGTTCAGGCTTTACTGGCACATATTCCTTCAATGTCCTTTCCTTTTTTTCACAATACTTCCTGCTTTTTTGTGAATTTTCTTTTATTTGATGCACAGAACAGTTTTCTTACATTATCGGGATGACAATATGAAAATGCCATTCACAGGTTGGGATGAAAGGAATCCATGTAGTTTAGGGTAAACATGTCTGCCACAGTGTGCCACGGTGTCGTAGGGGATAGTACCGGGTTCGAATCCTATCTGAGCAGACTTCATATGTTCTCTCCATGTCCACGTGGGTTTTCTCCTCCCACCTCCAAAAACACGCAATTTAGGTGAACTGATCACTCTAAATTGTCTGTAGTGTGTGCGTGTGTGGTTGTCTGGCTCAGCGTGGCCCTGCGATGCGCTGGCGACGTGTCCGAGCTGTATCCTGCCTCTCACACATAGCAAGCTGGGATAGGCTCTCTAGATGAGACGATTACGATCTTCTCGTCTACAAGAAAATGGATGGATGGATGTCCGCCATACTTCAAGCTGATTAAGTTCTCAAAAACTTGAACAATAAGCAAATGAACTTTTGTGGAAAGCATTAATATATGCTGTTGCAGAGCAAGATCGAAAGGAAATGATAAGTTTGGACTTTTCCTGGAGTGTTACATCATAGTAAATAAAGAAAATCTGACCTGGCATCACTGACTCTATTGCATATCATAGAATGACATCACATAAAAAAAATAAGCCTAGATTAAAGCACAAGTAAAAATTTATTACATAAGTCATGATTTCTTCTCCTCAAGGAAAGTCATTCTTGATGTGAAATGATGAAAATGAAATGAATTTATAAACGAATTTATTGTTGAACATATGTCTTGTGTTTACAACACAGACAGCAAGTGATTCATGACATTTTAGAGGCTTTCTATTTATAGTGTGCTTCAAAGGAAATTGAAGAAACACTGGGGTTTTCACAATGATGAAAAATGCTGTGACAAAGAAATCCTCATTAGCACCTTAGTTCATTTTCATTTTTGACCTCCTTCTGTGACTGCGGGACGTCGGGTCAATCCCCCAGACTAACAGGTCATGGAAAGTAAATCTGAATCCCAAGCCTGCCTCATTACAAAGCAAAGACCTTAAACACGCCTGCTAGCTGAAGCATTGGAGCTTCCAGGTGTGAAAGAAAACACATAAAATAAACTGTCAGGAAAAACTCGAAATAAGTCATTAAATATCTAAATAACTTGCCAAAATTAAACTAGTTAAATTCAAGCCCCTTCCCTCTCTTTGTGTTTGATGACAATCCAATACAAAGAGAGGTTTTACTGTTATAGAAGCAGGACAGTGACTTTTTGAGCCAAAAATGTGTGGGACCTTTGATGCATGCTAATTCACTGCAAGGAGAATATGTTGGCACCGTGCACCATTTATATCCACGTCATGTTCTAATCCCTTCAAACTGCTCTGACCTTCAAGTTACGGTTTTCATGTGTTGTTGCTACGTTGTTTTGACTACAGCTTCAACAAAGACATTATGTGTGAATAGCATCCAAGCGTTTCTTGGTGCATGCGACTCACTGTGATCTTACAGATGTTGAACGCTGAGGGAAGGTAATTAAAAACAAGTCTAAATCTGGTTTGGAACCTCCAGCTCTGCCAGGCTCAGTCACGCACATCCCACAAGCTGCCCTGCACAAATCCTAGGACTTGAAGAAGCTCTGACGATCACATCCACAGCCGAGCAGAGGAAGAAAACGCAGGTCTCTCTTTGAGCTTTAGGCAGCGTTAATAAATGAATGGACCGAGGATTTGCTCGGTCTATTCATTTACATACCCTCCCACACACTTATGCATGTCCACGTAGATAATTGTGTGCTTTCTGCTGGCAAACCCAGATAGGAGGGTTAAGTTATTCTCTCTGTGTATATTGTTGCTTTAGAAGAGATTTTGTATTTTTTGTTTTTCGTTATGTTCCGATGAGTGCCTTAAGCCGTGGGTCTTCACACAATTTTATTATGTTCGCATAATGATAATAAAGTATCTTGAATCTTAGTCTCTAAGGTCTTTTTGTTTTTGCATGGTTACCAAACATTGCATTGTTCCTGCATTCTCATGAATTAAGTCCTCCAGAAATGCCCCATGCGTTCGTAATATAAATTATTTAAACACCTGTATTGTTGTGTCTCTTGTAATAATTGTGGCCACTGCTCCATTTCATTGGGGGGGGGGCTAGGCTCCCTCTGACCGGCCCAATTAACAGCCCTTCTGAGGTGGAGTGTATTATGCAAATACAAACAGTCACTGTACCAGCATTAACGGCTCCCATGGCCAGCCTGCAACAAGGCTATGTTAAATGAATATTGGGTTTATTGTGCCTACAACAAGTTACCTATTGTTGTGCTGGGCCTTTCTTCTGCTTTGCAAAAGCCATTCAAACAAGATAATCTGCCTGCGTCCGTCAGTGCGGTGCACTGCTTCCTCGTGCGCAGACAAAACACTGGGACAAAGGGACTGTTTGATTGGGAATATCAGGCAATTGGATGTGGGTGGGTAAAGTGATGCCTTTTACAGTTTCTACTGTTTTGTCATTTGACCTCACCGCATAGCCACAGACACCGGTTCAAATGAGGGCAACATAATTTCTCCTTTGACCCTATCGATTGATTCCTCTTTCATCTGTCCCTTGTGTGCTTTTTTTTTGCGTCTATTGTTTCATGCTCATGTTAATCTGCCACCCTCTGCTCTTATTGGGAACAATTGCCTTTGTCCACAAAGGCAATGGCTGCCCTGGATATAAGGTGACAGTCCGGTCAGGGCTGTGAATGAGCCGCATTGTTCTTCCTCGCTCTGCAAGGTGTGCTTGCCTGGACGTAAACCAACAACGAGCGGCGGTAACGACGGAATATGCTTTCTCAGTGAATGCATCACACATGGCTGTTAAAGGAATCATTGTTCATTTTCATTGTACGTATAAAGTGGTTAATAAGTATGGAAACATTAACAAAAGGAGTACCCAAATCCTTTCTTTATATATAAAAGGGCTAATGAAAATACTCCACAGCAAGTAAGAATCCTGTACTGAAACCTATACTTCAGTATTAGTAAAGTAAATCGAGGGATTGTATATAGAAATGAAATGTATATTTTACATTGTCTTTTTATATGATTTTTCCATCGATCCATTTTTTTATAAGGTGGGGTACACCCTGGATGAGACGCCAGCTCATCACGGGCCACACGAAAGACAAACAAACACACATATTTAGTGTCAACAACTCACATAAGTTGCATGTTTTTGGGTGGGGGGAGGAAGCTGGAAAACCCGGAAAGAAACCACGCAGATAAATGGAGAACATGCAAACTGCACACAGAAAGATATCGAACCCAGAACCTTCCTGCTGTGAGGCAACAGTGCCACAAACTGCGTCACTGTGCTGCATGATGTTTCCAGATGACGCAAAATTGAATGCATCTTTTGGCTTTGTTTTTTTACTGTTCCAAAAAAACATCTTAATATTTATGGTGTCACTGATCTGTGAGAATAATATATCACAACTCAGAAAGCTGAGACAAACTGCCAACACATTTTCCAGAGTTTTTTTTAAAGAGTGTTTTTAGCTTAAAAAGTTGGAAAATCTCTCAACTCATAAAAAAACATTAGTATATGTGGAACTCAAAAATACATAAAATGGAGTGGGGGGGGGGGGGGATGTTTGAAACGTAATCAAAGTGAACTGTCAGAGAAGAGTAGTGAAGAAGTATAACATTTCATACAATGGAATAACAAAGTAAAGTACAATTGCAAATATACTACTTCAGCAAACATGGATTATTTTACATCACTATACAAAATATAGAAATACATACAATGGATTCTGCAGGCTTGAAGACTGATGAAACGTTTGCTGATGTCTTTGCGCTTTACCTTAAACTGCTGCGAATCAGTTTCAGATGTTATTTTGCTGGAAGTTTTCTAGATTGTTGAACGGTAACGGTTTTGTTCCAACACTATGAGACAATAGAGAATGAACCCTGAAGTTGTTTTGACGCTTTAAATGGGGCGTTCGTTGAATAGGAAAAAAATGTCTGGTGATGCAAGCATCACACATACTGTGTGTTTGCCACTTTCTCTCCAGTCATGTTTAGCAGCAGTTTGTAAAGCTTCCTCCCGGCATGGCAGCCGGCTAATGACAGGGTTGATTTATTGCAGGATGGCTGCTTCCTAGCAGAGAAAGTAGTCACGATGAAAGAAGAGGTTTAACAGTCTTATTAAATGGTGTGTGTGTTTTTTTTTTTTAAATGTGCATGCTTGAAAAGTTGTAAACACATGTGAGACAGCTATGCATTTAATAGCTCTGTGTGGCATTGAGTTACTTGAATTCAGTTCTTGTGAATACACGAAAAACTCTTCCACATGTACGCCTCATTACCTCCACCGAGGAGGTTACGGAAAAACATGTGTCCATCTGTTTGCTGGTTCGTGGGTTTGTCAGACGGATTGTGAAAGAAATGTGGTGGGAGGGTGGGTCTCCGTTCGAAAAGACTCCAATAAATGTTCATGTGGATCTGGGTAATACAGATCTTATTGATCATTAAGGGACGTGCATGGGCAATGAAAAAAGAATGCATATTTCCAGTGCGCATGGATAAGACTAGACAGTTTAAAGTGTTCATGAGAAAATATTCAATTGCTCACATCTAGGTTTGTGGAGTGGAAGTGAAAAAACGCAATGAGGTAATGAGTTAACGATGGGATTTTTGGTTGGCGATACAGTGAGACATATTCTGTGTTGGTGGGAAGATTAATACATCCGTTCTCTCCGGTTGTATTAAACTCAATGGTCTTTTGCTAGATCTGGAACCTGAGACTACCTGACAGTGTTTTTCTTTCTCACAGAAAACTTTAGCATGAAATATTTTATTGTGAGCACAGGAATCATTCTTGTGAGCACAACAGATTTTCTCAGAATCACTCGAAACCTTCTTGTGCCAAGGGGAACACGACAGATTTCTGGGTGCTCACTTTTTTTTCTTCTTCTTTTTTTCAGCCCCTTTACTTTTAGGGGTTCTGCACGATAATGTGATTTTCCATTTGTTGAACATTTTTCTACATTTCTATAAGTATGCGAATCCAAGTTCATATTTGAAGTCATCAGATTGAACGAGGTTTTCATAGGAGGTAGTCGAACCTTAAAATGATGCTTTGAAGGCTGGAACTTTAAAAAGGCTTGACTGCGCTAAAGGACTATTTCGGTATACATGCTACTGAGTCCTATTGCCATTTACTGTGCTTAACGTTGTTCTCACAGCTGAGCCATTATGCGTAATGAAATCAGAGAACTCTTTGTGTTGCTTTCATTATATGCAGCACATATCTCACAAGTGTGCATCAAATGGTCATTTCAGTTTCTGGCTGCATGATTGACAGCAGCCTTCAACATTGGTGCGTTCACCACCCTGGGTATACCTGGCGACAGAACTGGGTCACACCTCAAACCGTTTTGTTCGTGCGATTCCGAAAGAACTGGAGAGGACAAGGCGGTGATGATGTAAATGCCACAGAGGCTCAGCGCATGGAGTCACTTTAGCCGGCCTTTGAAGTGTGAGAATGGTATGCCGAGGTCCAATTTTACTGACGCTGACTCACTCAATTGTGAGTTAGCGTGACAGCAGAAGCCGGTTAATGAGTTTCCCCTACAACCACACTGAAATATGACTGAGCGACTGTTGCCTTAAGGCTGAAGACATAAAACACAGAGGAAAAAATCTCTGAACATTTTTTTTTTGGGGGGGGGGGGGGGGTATGAGAAAGTCTTTTAAAGTAATTACAAAAGGGTTGATCTCATCTTTAAAGACACAGGTGAACGTATATCCTTGGGCCCTGGGAATAGAGTGTGTAATACTCATGTCACATCTGTGTGTGCATGATACAGTTATTCTGCAATGTGCGCCTTGCTCTAAATGTTGCCCTTAATGTAGCATAAATGTACAACTACAATATTCTTAAACAAGCATTTGTCTGCCACGTAGAAACACATAATCTAAAACGCACACACTCCACACCACTGTTCGCCCATATAGCAACACACAATGCGGGCGTGAGCAAAGGTGGGAAAAAAGAAAAACACAAAGAGTGGAAAACTTGAATCATATTATCCATAAAAGCAATTGTGTTTATTTAATCGGGCATTCAAACATGCATAGTTGCTGCATTTGAAGCACTTCAGAGGTTGGGGAAACTCTAAAGGGAAAAAAACATGGTGGTCTAACTAAATGGAAGGGAGGGACCTGCAGAGGACGTGGGGAGGTTCAGTCGTACGTGACGTGGTTTGTAGAGGTTGGATGGTGTCTTCTAAGGTGGCAAAGTGTGTGTGTTTCGGAGTGGTGATTGGCGGACTGAATGAAGTGCTTATGGAATGAAGATACCGGAATACATCTACTGCAGGCGGCCTCCTCTTTCTTTATTACTGCACATCGTAATATCTCTTCTGACGAGACAGGAGAAACAAGGGGGGGATTGTGTTTGCAAAAAGGGCTGCGATAAGATAACGAAGAATCTTCAGATTCATAAAAATAGAAAAACCCTGAGAGACAAATAAAGATGAGACGCTCATGGTGGGAACAAACACAACAAGTGTTGCCACAGAGCTGAATTTCCACTCCCACTTGCGCTCTCCATCTCATGCCTTTCCTCTGAGCGACATTTACGACACCAACAAAGGACTGTTAACCCCACAGATCTGTGTTCTATGAAGGCGAGAGATATGCAATTTTTATTAGGGGCAACTGTTGAAATTACCTCTCATTCATCTTCCCAGTGCTGCTGTGTGATTTCTGCCTGTGACACAAAGTCCAGAGTCTGCTGCCAACGCACTGAGGATGACGCGACACACTGGTTCAGCTGGCCAACGCCAGTCAGAGCATGCCAGCAGGACAGTCGGGGTGACCCAAAGGGTCGCCCATACAACCGATGAATGTGAAGGGACCTTAAATTTGAAATCTGAAGACTTGTCTATATATTTGTGTGGAAATCTCAGCGGTAGCACGGGTAGCGTCTCCCTTGAGCCGGTCCAAAGCCCGGATAAATGCAGAGGGTTGCGGAAGGAAAAGCATCCGACGTAAAACTTTGCCAGAATTAAGCATGCAATAGAAGACTAGACAAGCTGAAAGAGGAAGACGAAGATGCATTCTGGGAAATGAAATCAAGGTATTGTAGCCTTAGTTGCACATGCTTGTATTTTTATGCTATGTAGGTCTGTACAGTTTCTAGCAATATGGCAATTAAAATTCAACACTGGCTGTCTGGCATCTGGTCACTGTAAGTATTTAACCCATTCAGAGGCTGATGCAAGTTCTGTTAATAGTGACCGCTGAGTAAAATGAAATGAGACATTATCCCAGTAGCATGTTGAAGCACAAAAAAAAGCATAAAAGTTCCAGGAGTTGTGGAAAAAGGAATTGTGCATATGAATACCGTCTTCAGGTTATACCGGAAACTCTGAATTTCAGAGTCTCCAGACCGGAATTTTAATTAGAATGCCATCTGAGGTTGGACTTCAAACTCAAAAGTACATTTCTCATAATCCAAGATGGCGCCTCCATGTCTCACCGGAATGGAAGCTCCGAAAGAAACACTTTTTAATCAGCACTTCTGACTTATTTGTGTCTCATTAAATCAGTTGAGGATGGAACTGCCAGTGAACAGGGCTAGAAGTCGACATGGACGTAGTGAGAGAGGACATGAGAGTGGCTGGTGTTTGGGTGGATGATGCAAAGTCATTCACATGTCCAGCTTCCGACCTGCGAGGTAAGCAGAACGCACCATGACGTGGTACATGTTGCATGACTCCGAGAAAGTGTGTCTGAGAAGACAAGAGAAGTGACAGGTTTAACACATGCCAACCTGCGTGTGCATCTGAACACATACGCATCATCCCAGGTGTGACGTGCGAGGCCGCATTTATAGAGTCGTTTGGTTGTGCAGCGTTGCCCTGAGGGCAGCACCGGTGCGAGTTAGGAGCTAAACGCGGTTCTCTGGAAACAAGAAAAGCGGCTCTTTTTTCGGATGGGTGTCTTGGCTTTGTATGAGCACTCACTGGCATGCAGTCAAGATCCTGCCCCTAGAGCGGGAAGATTAATGACAGCTAGTCACGGAAAGGCTTTAAAGCAGCAGAGCGCAAGAGAGAGGGATAGAGAGCGGGAGAGATGGAGAGAAGGGAATGGGCCGGGCGAAGGTGAGGAGGAAGCATTGTGTTGGCGTGTGAGTAATAGAGATAGAGGTGAGTAAGAAGTGTGTGAGAGTCCGTGTCTGTGTGCACATAAAAAAAAAACCAAGTGCAGATAAGCTTTCACAATAGTTGTAAAAACACAGTGAATGCAATGGCTGGTTATGTTTGTTCTTTATTTCATCACACTAATCCAGCTAATATCTGTCAGCCACTAAACCTCATCCCACTCACTGTCAGCAACCTCTATAGGCAACGCCCCGCTGCCAGATCCAGCACAGAGATGGTTAATAATCCAGGTTTTGTTTGGTTACGGTCTAGACATCACATACGTCCTTGTCTCAGAATAACACCAGAACACGCCGTGCTGTGTATTTACACGGTTTTCCCCCACATGTTTTATCTTGTAGAAAGTGGCTATATTCAATGGGAAAATGCAGATTCGGGAGGGGGGTGAAGGAACAGAAAGAGAGAACAAAATAAAGCATCAAAAATTGTTCCACAAAGCAGCATAAGGGTTGACCTCGCTCTTTGTATCCAAACCTCAAACTCAAAGTCCTGGGCGCCAAAGTTAAAACAGGTCATGGTGATTTCACTCCCCTCAGGATCCTCTTTCATTCCCTGGCCACACAACTGATGACCTCACTCCTCTTGGCAATCCTAACTGACATATGTCCTTGTGTCACTGTGGAAAAATTATCCCCAGCAAAGTCTGCCTGATGGGAGAGAGGGCCTGAGGACGTGCGTCCGCTATTCAAGTCTCCATTTGGGAGAGCGTGGTAGATTCCTCCATCACAAGGCATGTCAAATATTCCATTTCACGATGCCAGGCAATTCTGACCGCAGGAATGTAGGGAAAGTGATTCTGTAAAACCACTTTATCCAGAGAACATCTCTTTGAGCAGAGAAGATTACGTCACAAAACAAATGTACGCATTTCACAACCAAACTAAGGGCTGCATGCAGCTCACGCATTGTGCAAGCAACGTTTATGTCAAGTTCATCATCTAGAATTTGATATTAGCTGATAATTCCCATCATATTGTGCAAGAAAAAAAAAAGACATGGATGCAGATGTGACTCAATCTGTAACAGCAGGAGAAGTGCTGTAAGACATGTCTAGATATTCCAATTGCTTTAAATGAGGTGCCTCATGTTGACTGAATCATCTGTCGGTGCAGAGTGTCCAATGTTGTTGATACTTTAGTAGTTGTGGTGTCACCACATCATCAGAAGGCCTGCTCAAAAGAATTTAAAACAGGCACGGAATCTGGATCTCCGGTCAAGCTTTCCATTCATACACCTGGAGATATTAACTTTGATAAGCAAAATCAAATCCAGTGGTACATTTCCAAATGTCACCATTTTATCTGGCGGGTGCAGATTCTGCACATGCAGCTGGACAACAGCTCTTTAACCCATGCTATGCATACTTTATATGCACGTGACATGGCATGGTACCTTATAGCCTGCACCCTGGAGGAGCAGAGCAGGAGGCGGAGAGAAAGGGAAGAAGGGAGGGGTTTTATGGTTGGCAGAACTCCTGCTGTTTTGTAGGCTGGGGAATGTGCAGCGATGGAGAGGTGGATTAACCAGAATAAATATTATGCTTTCACACAACTGCTTTGAATCAGGATTGAACAGAACATTTTGAGTTATGCGAATTGGTTGAGATCATCCAGGGCAAACTGTTGTCATGGTGACACATAAGAAAGGGGATAAAATGCTCAGCAGAAAAGACAGAAAAGTCAACATGAATATGAACAGAAAAGGAGGTGTGTAGGGAACAGATGTTAAAGTAACTTCAATAAAAAAAAGAAAAAAGATTCATTCTAAAACACATGTCTGCTAGCAAGATAGCTCAAACGGATATGTACAGATCTTGATTAAGTTTTTAGGAAGTATTGGGAATCTTACCAGGAACAGTTGATTACATTTTGGGTGACGATCCAAAAGAGATCCTGGATTCTGGTTCAATTTGAAATTGTCATTTACATTGCAGTCAATGGAGCTTCAAAGTTTGTTCCTCAATATCTCGGTTTATCATCAACCGATGTTGATGAAATTTGGCACAGTCATGATGGTGGAGAAAATAATGAGTTGTGTGAAAGAAAGAACAAAGATGTAAGAGAGCAGCACTGAAGCAAACCATACTTTACAGGAATCCAATTTTCATCCTTCTCCCCGCCCCATCTGTGACTTCCGCTTTCCCTCCAGGGGACGACCTTACACAAGGGCTTTTCTGTTTCTCTGCTTCCTACTTAATGTACTGTCACCTGTGGTACCCGACCAGGGGAACCACATGAACCACAAGGGTCCAGAGGGAGCTATTCCAAACAATGCTAACTCTTAATATCTATAATACCGCTGGGACAGAAGAAATTCAAAAATCTAGAATCACCCAGGCACTTTCTTCTCCCACCTTTGACCAAAATTTGCAGGGGTTGTTTTTTTCGTTCATTTGTGCTTATGTCGACCTCTGCCCTCCAAGTCACTATATTCCCACCCAGAAGTCACCTCCTCTTCGTCTAGCATTTTACCCCATCTTTTTGAACCCCACCCCCTACCACTGTTCGAATACCCCCCATGACCTCTTGGACTCTCCCCTGCCTCATGCACTTCCCCACCCTCTCATGCCCTCCCTGGCACCTTTGCCCCACGGCCTGGCCTCATTCATCTAGCCACCCCTCTCTGGCCAGGAGAGTTGAAGGCCCTCTTTGTATGCACTCCCTGGGAGATATTAACCCCCGTCTCCATGCTCCCACCAAACAAAGGAAGCACTTACTAACCGCTAAAGCCTTAACAAACAGCGCCTTTCAAATGAACCCTGTTCCATGTGGTGCGGATGGAGGGGAGTGCCCAGGAGAGAAAAGCCCAAAACATTTGCTTGTTTTCGCAGATTACAGAAAACCTGGCGGCGCTGCACCCGGATCTTGTCGCGCTGACTCTCGACATCGTTAGGCTCACTTTTGCCTTGAGATGGCTCCGAGGCAAGAATGGAAAGAAGCAGAGCAGGAAAGAAAGATACATATTCACAAACACTGACACTCTATACGCCAGCGCGTACTGAGACGGTTTGCAGCCGAGTGTGACGCCAACGGAATGAGTATCAGCACCTCCAAATCTGAGGCCATGATTCTTGAAAAGGTGGTCTTCCTCCTTCGGGGCAGTGGGGGGGGGGATCTTGGGGTCTTGTACACGGGAAGGATGGAGCGTGATATTGACAGACGGATCGGTGCAGCAATGCAGGCGTTTTATCGGTCTGCCGTTGTGAAGATGGAGCTGAGCCAAAAGGCAAAGCTCTCGATTTACCGGTCAACCGGTAAATCTCAGACAGTGAAAGACATAGTCAATCACATGCTTTTATTGTCTGTGATATATTTCACCAACTTCAATACCAGTTTAATAACGTGACAGCAGACACAATCACAATTTGATTGATTAATAATGAGATTATCTGGCATATAAACTACATGAACAGTGAGTCACGCCAAACACAAAGCAGCCAGAAAGTCTCAAGGCGTGTCTTCACATTTGCGGCAGCCAGGGACGTGTCTGCAGGCCGCTGACGTCTGTCTTACGGCTAGAACATATCTATTGACACAACAATTATAAACAAGAGGATGAAAGAAATGGTTATTGGTATGCTATAAGTGATCTAAAACACACACACACACACACAGAGACATGTGTTTGACATGCCGCTAGAAAATATATGTTGTGAGAACTGCAGACATCATGGAAAACTCCTTGTAATCAATGTTGTTCTTTTGGAACGAGGACACAACCCATTGTCTGTGCTCCTCAGACAGAAACACAACTCATTGCATACATGTCCACATTCCCACTGTCTGAGTCAATGTCACTCTATCCATCCAAACACATGTGGTACAACCCCACTGCGCTCAGGCCAACATGAGACCCAGAAGGTTTGGACCGGCACATGTCCAAGTCAGAGAAATTGTCTTCCCACATTTGAGCTTTCTGCCAAGTGAATGAGGCTTTGTCTGCAGAGGAATGAGATCCATATCTCCCATTTGGCATCCCTCATGTCGTCACTAATCAGAAACAGATGAGCAGGCATGTTGTGATGTGCGCTGACTCTGTGTGTGTGTGTGTGTGTGTGCATACGAGAGCTTACATTGATTTTAATGCTGCGTTATGGAACGGGACAGACGTTAAAAACACGGTTTACGTGGAGATCAGCACATGACAATCTGAAACATGCAGTCTGCTCTGTCTCACATTATAACTGAAGGATTGAGGGATTTGAACATCTGGGTCTTTTTATTCAGCATCACAACTTTGTACATTAATACTTTGCGCTGTGAGATGCTTTAAGGGTGTCTATGTATGTGCAAATTGTTAAAAGGTAATTCTGAATAAGAAGGAAGGACAGTATGTCAAATACTATATAAATAACATAATGATAACGTGGAAAATATTCTGCTTTTATCGCTCGTTATTGATCGGAACACCCAAAATGTCAAACAAAAATACAAACACTTGGAAACCTGTCAAATGGGGATATATAATAAAAATGGACCACACCTCCTGAAGTAACTCAATGACAGATATTTCAGCTTCTGTGTGCAATAGAGTGAAATTCATGTATAAAATTCAGGAGCGCAGAATCACCCGAAATGCACAATTTCCATGGCAACTACCAAAAAAAAGAAAGTAGATCTAAATTGATATAATGGGAAAATACAAAATGCGCAATGACTTATTGCCTTGTATCGTATCTGTTGTGAGATCCACTCCTGACAAAACAAAATCGATGAGATAGAATGATGATTATTGTCTGGTAATATCCCAAAGAACATAAAAATACAGTAGAGGCGCAATTAAATGAGAAATGTCATGAACAAGTTTATTAAAGCGCAAACATGAAAGTGCCTTTTACAATGAAACGAATGCTTGAAGTTGCAGCGTTCAGACATAAAGCTAGTGCGACACCACAGAGTGCAAGGAAGTGGCCAGCGCTCACTGCGTTGTTAAAGAGCACCAGTGGGATGCTTAGACTTAGAGCGTTTGAATAAAGACAGTCCAGTTGAAAGATATATATGTATATATATATATATATAGTACTATCAGAATCTCTGACAAACAGTTTGCTGCAGCTGTCAAAACTGGTTTTTGGTTGACAATAGACAGGATAACAGCTGAGTCCTGGTTGAGTTCCCACACACTGTGTACAGTAGCGGTGGCTTTGGCTGTCAAAGGCAAGGTAACGGACATATGGTCAACCTCAAGCTCCTGAGTTAAAAGTAGGTTTCCTACCAATGGATCTTTTAAAATGCAACTTTGTGATGTTTCTCAAACCACGCTGTTCCCAAACTGCTCGTGGCTGCATTCACTCTGTACAAAGGATCTCTGTTCACTCTGGCCTCTCTCAGTATCCCTTTGTGAACTTAGTCGGCAAGTTCTCTGCACTGGAATGCTTGTGAGGAGGTAAAATGCACACAGTGGGACACGCTGACAAACACACATACACACACACTGTCCTACAGATTTTACAAAGACAACCACATTTGGACAAACTAAAACCTGAAACGGTTCATTGTGCTTCTCAACCCAGAGGATATGTCTCCGCCAATCAAGACCTGCGGTCCTCGTTGGCATCCGGCGTGGTTTATCGCGACTCTGATAAATTATTACGCGAGTCTCGTAGACCCGAATGGAAGAACATCCAGGAGACAGCTAGAAGTGGTTTAAGAACCGAGGGAATAACTGAGGGAATGACAGGAGACGGAGAAGGAGAAAGAGGAGGCAGGATAGAGTGAGTGAAAGCTCGGGAGCTTCAGACAACCTCTTCACCAGAAGAGACTGGATGAGGTGGATGAATGTAGTCCTTTGTGCTGGCAGACTGTGTGTGTGAGAGTGTGTGTGAAACAGAAAGAGAGAGCTCGGCAGCCCAAGCTCAGGGCCTACAGATGTCTGGAGCTCCACCGCTCACCCCCGGCCTCCGCAGGCAGCAAGCAGCTGTTGTCAGAAAGAGACAGGCCGCCCCGGAGAGACTGGGAGGGGGCCAATGGGCAGAAAACAAGAAAGAGCCTCTTTCACAGCCTGGTATGTCCTTCTGGATCCCCACACAATGTATCCTTTGAGGACTCAGAAGAATAACATTTAGATTTAAAGTTTTCTCATCCTGGGAAGTTTGGGGCAGCGCTCTCAGTCCGGTCGAAGGGCTGGTCCCGAGGTGAAAGGTGGGGCTGGGGGCAAGACTCCGGGCTGGGGGCAAGACCAGAGCTGCGGTCGCAGACTTCAAGTCCAACTTCTGCAGATCAAGCAAGCGCGGCCCTCAAATTGAAAGTGTTAACTTACACTGAACCGTCATCAAATGCAAAATGAAGTCCTGTGGTGGCTGGCATGAGGAGCATTCGTCCGATGTCACTCGTTCCAACACAGAGTCAAGTGTTTCTCTTTCTGAATTCAGAGTTTCACACACACACACACACACACACACACACACACACACACTGTCAGCAGGTGTTTATGAAATGTGCTCACAGCACCTGCAGAGCAAAGGGAACTGAGCCACTCTGTTTTCCTACAGGCCTGGAGTCAGACAGGGTACCACATATTACTTTATGAAGTACAGACTGTCCCCTGGCAGTTACGCAGCCCCGCGTGTTATGTTTTCACCAAAGAATTAAGGAAGTAATGTACCGAGGGGGTGTCAATGGGGGAAAGGTTTTCTGTGAGAAGCCGGAAGGGAAAGGACGGAATGGGAAACTTTAAAAAAAACAAAACCTAAAGGTCTGTTCACGTTTTGATTGGAATGACTTCAGAGGAGGCCGGCACAGATTTTATTCACCTGCCTGTGGCCATAAAGAGGGGAAAGCTGCAATGCAAGCATCACAGTCTAAACACCGCAAGCAAAAGAACCTGGTCAAAATGGATTCATGAAGATTTTCAAAGGAAGGTGTTGCTACTAGACAAAACTAATTATGGAAGGCAGACAGAGGTTCAGAAAAGTGGGATTTGAAAGATAAACATAAAGTGTTGACTGCTAGCAATGGAGTTTCTAAGGGATAAATATTGTGAAGCATCGTGTCGTGGAAAACACTCAAAAAAAGCGGCCGCCTTCTTTGTCCATAGAGTCTGCTTACATTCAAAGGGAAGATAAATCAAAACAGCTAAATTGAACAAAAGTTAAAGAACATGTTCTTTATCCACTAGAGAAGAGAGCAGGAGAAAGAAGGACAAAGCATTGGTGAAAAATGTGGGAGCGAGACAACAGCAGAGAGCGGGACCCGGGACTCTGGACTAGCTAAACCACAAATAGGCTCTTTCCGTGAAAGAATGCATAAACATATGGTTGAGTTTCTTGGGGAGTCTGGCTATCCTATGAATTGATTGTTTGTTTGTCGGCCACTGAAACGATGGCTGGAGCAACACAAAAGACATTTACAGAGACAGCAAAAACCCAGAGCTTAATGTGGATGACAAAAGAGAAAGTTACAACAGCAGAAGCCAAAGTATCGGTCTGGGCTCACCATGCAACACACAAGCCAACAAGGAATGCATCACCTATTCTGTACCATCTCTCCGACTGAAACAAAGGAGGAGAGAAAAAAAAGGCACCAAGTAATTAGTGCAGTGCAGGAAATGAAAGGAATCACTCTGCCACCTCTCAAAACCCCGAGGCTGGCAAAAGAGCCTATAGGTAATCAAGACGGCCTTGTAAAAGCAGTGCATGATTTTTCACACCTCATTCTATGCCATTTGTTTTGTTTGACGAACAACAGAACATGAAACTCTGTAAAAACCTAAGCAATCAAGAATTCTTTGTCAGTATTCCTCCGAAATCCAAGAATATAAAAATGTCTAGAGGCACGAAACTCATTATTTCTGTGGGTAAAAACCATCGTAATAACAAAAAAAAAGAAATGCATGGCTGTTCCACGTTGCTCAGTGGGGATGGTGAAGAACACATCGTTCTCAGTAAGGTCAATCGTTATTGCTAAATACTTTCCATTGGCTTAAGACCTGCCTGTAGACTTTTGCCAGAGTGGTTCATTGGCTGGAGATAAACCATTTCCTCTTTCCTTCTAATCACTTATCTTCTACTCCCAGCACAGGTGTTACAATCAACACAGGTGATTTTGTGACACAGTCCTAAACGTGTGTAATCCCAGCGCCACGACACCACGGTGTTACCATCGGTGACGAATATCTCCAGCATATCTCCTTCTTAAAAATGTCAATGTGGAATGGGATTCATGGGGGGGGATTCCAGTCCACAGGTGTTCAGCTTTCAGACCAATAGCCAGCACCTGCTGAAGCACATACCTGTCAACTCATGAGTGGTTCAGGTGAAATCCAGTGGCAGCTGTTGGGAAACTTCACACCAAATATATTTAGGACCACATCACATTCTGAGTGGGGTTTGGGAATCTTCTTTATCACAGAGGTGCTGACATGCAAGGAGCTTTAAATCACTTACAGCCATGGAATTCTTTGTCCAGTGGATAAGAGGAAAAAACATCTTGAGCAAAGACACCTCCAACAGAACCGTGCATGAACTTTGAGCATTGTTTGTGACCACGGATTGACCAGCAGGGGGCATCATCTCATCACACAGCAGAGAGGGGGCAGGATTTATACC
This sequence comes from Brachionichthys hirsutus, assembly GCF_040956055.1. NCBI lineage: Eukaryota > Metazoa > Chordata > Actinopteri > Lophiiformes > Brachionichthyidae > Brachionichthys > Brachionichthys hirsutus. Next base: position 7,869,156 of record NC_090912.1, read on the forward strand.
TCTTTACATAAAACAGACTCACACCAGAGGACTTTTCAAATGAATTCTTCAGGCATGAGTGATCACATATTAATGTTATTATTTATCGGTGTATGTAGACGTATTTTGTTTTGTACATTCAGCATGAAACCATCTTCATCTGGGATCAATTGAGACTGTTTTATTATACCCAGGAATTCTCATCATAACTAATAATTTATATTCCTGTGCAGGGTTATTCATCTCTGGTTCTGTCACCAAATATTTCAGCTGCCAGACAGCAGAATGGTAAAATATTCCATGGTTTTACCTCTGAGGCTCAACAATGAACGTCTCACATCAAAATCACACAACTCTGATCTCTCTTTCGAGATGCTCATCGCTCTCTCTCTCTCTCTTGGACGGTGCACTAATGATTTCTTAAATTCAGTGTTATTATCTCGTTCCATTGTACTGAAGCCCCATGCCAGCATTCTGCTTCATTCATGAGCAATTTCTTTATCCGCTCTGTTCATAATAAGATGGCCTTGGTTCCTTTGAAAGATGAGTACCGGTAATAGTTTGTGAGAAGTACCTCGGTTCATATCTGCGAGAGTTGCAGGGGGGAGAAGGCTCTCGAAAGAACGTCACACAAACAGATATGAGAATGCATGGGGAGATTTTAATTAAAAATAAAAAAAGTCTCGAAATAAGTAATGTGAGCAATAAGGTGAATGTAATAAATAAAGTCTCCTCCCTCCCTCCCTCCCCATGCAGCCGAGCATTTGGTTTTATGTCACTTTTACTGTTATTTCAAGTGCAAAGTTACATTTTCAGCCTTTCGATATAAATATTACATCAAACTACATGAAATATCTAAGGAAAATGCATTGCAAATACTCCTGTTAAAAATGCACTTTCACCACCAGAGGCCATCTGTGCCTTTCGGCTCCAGACTTTCCTGCCAAGCTCTGTATCACAAAATTCTTCTTGAATGTTCTCACTGCATATTTGTCCAGGTCTTGCTCTGTAGCAGAATGTAAAACAATATATATAATGCAGTCAGGGTGTCTAAATCATCCAAAATCCACTTTCGGTGCAATGAAAGGCAGTTTAGACGGAGTTCCTCCTGCAGGCGGCAGCTTGAGGTATGTGTGTGTGAGATATTGTCTCATTTTCTCAATAGAATGATGGGAGATCACAGGGCAAGGAAGGCTTGTGAAGTGTCCTCCTCCGACCTTTTGCCGTACGGGATTGTGTGGAAAAACCGAGGGGAACCAGTTCCTTGATGATCTCTTACATTTTTCAAAACTGGCTGTGAGGTCTCGGGCCCCCATGAGCAAATCTCCGAAATAGATCACAGCGCTCTTTGAGCCATCTGCTACAAGAAAAGCGAAGCCCTGAAATTGACTAAAATGTGTTACTTGAAAATCCATTATGCATGAAATCAATACTCTGGTATGAGAGGGGGGATATTGCTGTGCTTATCATGGCTTATTCCAGCTGATGGAGGCGGTTTCGAGGGAATGCTTGGACTGTCATAGCTATTTATTTGTTGGTTTGTTGACAGGCACCATATACCATCCGGTGAATAGTAAATGCAGATAGGGACATTTTACTGGGTGTGTGTGTGTGTGTGGGGGGGGGGGCTATTGCGTGGGTGCAAATGACACATACTGACGTCATCCAAAGTTTGCTCGATGATGAATCCTTAGAATCCGGACAAGCACCTTGCACTGAACTCTGCAAAGTATGATCTTTACAAAATGCTTTTTCATAAAAGCAACGTGGCGATCAACGTGAGGGAAGTCTGAATTAGTTATGCATTAATATCGACGGTCACTCACTCACGATCAACATGGATTTGATCTACTTTGAGCTCGTATTTTTTAAAATATTTATACATGTAGGCTTGTGGCATTATGAACCTGCCTTCTCTCTGGTGTACTCCAGTGGTGCAATAGGTCAGCGCGCGGTACTTAAGACAGTGGAGCAATGCTGAGGTTGTGAGTTCGAGCCTCACCTGGGGCAACTTTTCGGTGCATCAGTGGCTCAGTTAGTTGGGACTCGGTTTGGGAACCGGAGGGTTCAAGTCCTTGTCTGGACATAAAATAAAATGTCAAGGGGCCAGGGCGCCCTTGAACAAGGCACTAACCCCCCCACCCCCATCGCATCTTTGTATGTTATATATATATGTATGCATGTGTGGGGGCCACTATAGGCTGCAATTGCGTTGTGTTTCTGTGTACTTTGTGTATTTGTATGCACAACGAACGACATTAATGTTTATTATTAATTTCATCAACAAAGCTGCTAACACTGAGTCAGTGATGTTGATTTTCCATTAGGTAATTCTTACGGGCAGTTATTTTGATGACTTAATTTTTCAACAACACAAAAAAGTGAAACACTATTTTTTTTTTACAATAGAAGCACACACAACCACTGCTATTGGCTGTTCACTCTTGGTCTATAGTTTATTAACCACAGGAAGAAATAAGACCACAGGTCAGATCTCATTTATTCAATGGATGTTAATGCTTCTCTTCCTGCTTGGCATTTGAGTCCATCGATAATCAGGTAATTAAAAAGCTGTCACATACCCACAGACACTACACACAAAGGCAGAGCTGGTAGTCACGGTATTTCCCTTTGTCTTTTATAACGAAATACATACGATGAAGGTTAAGTCCCACAGGAATGGATCTGAAGAGAAATCATTTGTTCATAATGGCTGATGGATTCAGAGTCAAACAAAATGAGCGAGACCTCCCCCTCCCCAAAAAAACCCAAAATGCTCCTTTCATCAAGACGATCTGTTTTCTATAGAGAATGAAGGAAATGATCCTTTCTCCTTGGCACCCTCAAGCCCTCTCCCATAATGAGATTTGAGCATGGCAACAACAGCAACAGTAGAAAAAAAAGAGAGAGAGTAATGTTTGGATGATCTAAAACAATTATAATCTGTAAAAAGATAAGGAGCATGGTCCTTTTTCTAGCAACAGAATGCAACACACATGCAAAATGTCAGAGACGTATGGGATTCGTTGCTTTTACTATTCTTTTCTGATCCGTATATCACTTCAATTGTGTAATCATGTCATTTTTACATTGCATTAGCACAGCAAATGTGCCTTTGAGCAAGGCCCAGGGGTACCTGCATCATCATCCATAAATCATTATTTCATACATTCATGCATGTTTGCAGATCCTGCTTGTGCAAAATTCACAGGGAAGGGATAAAGTGTGCCTTCTTCTATTTCTTCCTTATTTCCAGATTAGTCTTTGTAATTTTATTTAAAACCCGCTTCGTTCCCCCCCCCCTCCTTGTAATTGACTTCTAGACATATAATCAGAGTGAACAATATTAGTGGCAAAATATATTAAACATGCACAAAATACACCACAGGGAAACAAAATCTTCGCTCCACTTCCCTGACATCTCCCGCCTACATACAGGTAATTACCCAGAAGGATGGCAAACAGAAATTGTATTATTAGGCATCATTGGGTGGCTGCCATGGAGATCTGTGGACCAGATGAAGAAGAAATGAGGTTTGCACAATGTTTCTGGGTTTTGGAAAGTTACCCAATATTTCAACGCTGGCTTGTTTCTTTTGCTGCGTGTTTCCTATGAAGCCGTTGCACATTGTGCTGGATCTGCAGTCATAGTGCCATACTGTAATACTATATTATAATACCCAGAGGTGGAAGTGATACCCATATATATCGTAAATAAAAAAAAGACAACCATTTAGAATCTGCCTCTGAGAAGCTGCTCTGATAATTATGACCAGTAGCCTTTAAGAATTACCCGCCGACACCATAAAACAGCCTAGAAGGTTTCTCTAAAGGCAAAGTTAAGTTCAATATAGAATGCAGAGGTCCAAATTCTGTAAAAGACAGACAAACAGCATTCGTCATGTTTGAAGCTGTGCCTCGAGTAGCACTCTGTGCCTTGTGGTTGTCAGATATGAAGAATTCATTGGGCTGATTAAATTCTCCTCCAGCATTGCTTCAGCTCATGTTCACCGATATAGTGTCACATTTCTGCTAAAAATGGGAATGCAGTCTTGTCGGAAAGCCTCCACGCAGATCAACAGCCTGGGTTGAAAGATGCTTGGATGCTCCTGTGCTGGTTGCAAAAATCTTATCTTTCAGACCGTCATCTGCCGATGGCGGCGCCGCCACAGCAGCTGGGTGAGAGTCCTAAAGTCACCATAAAGGTAAAGAAAACATGCAACAAACCCACAGGCTGCAACATATATGTCTTCACGTTTACAAAAGTTGCAGAACCTATGGCTTTGTAAAACATCAGAATATCTGATGACAATAAAGAAGACTTGAAAAATTATATCGAGTGATGTCAGCAACTGTGCAGTAATGCTTCAAGCAATACACTCACACACACCCACACACAAATGTTAAACTGCCACCGTCCACAAGTCAGCCATGATTTTCTAGAACGTTTTTTTTTTTAGCCTTTGGTACCGAGACAAGAGGAGCTGGGGATTCAAACCTCGCAGTTAGCTGCAGTCAGTTTGGTTTAGCTTTTTGTTAGCATACTAATCATCACCGAAAGTGACTTTCAAGCTGAAATATAAATAAATTACTGTTCTCAAATGTGTTTTCTCCTCACTGAGGCTTTGAGGCCTCAAATCGGTATTTGAGAAAGGCCGAGACATTTCCGTGAAGTCAGCAAACGTGTGTTTTTATAGTTATTGGATTTGTACGATTGCTTGGAGCTCAGTAAAGAAAACAAAGCAGCCGTTACTGCAACACGAATAGGAATGGCCTGATGGAACGTTTGGTGTGAGAATGCGCCAAAGCAAAGTTTAACATCCTTAACTTTGCATCTGGGCATTCACACGACTGCGACTGCTCCCAGGCTGGCAGTGTGTGTGTGTGTGTGTGTGTGTGTGTGTCATGCTGGACGTATTGAACCGCTCTTAGAGAAAGTCAGCCAGTCTCTAACTTCAAAATAAAATTCTCCATTCATGCCAAACTTAGATCGATAAGAACAGAAAAGACAAACAACACATGAAACACCAAAAATCAGGAGTGGCCTAAAGGTTATTTTTTATTTGCTGCCTGTTCATTTATTCATTTTAAGACATTTCCAGTCAAATTATTCATTTGCTGGAAATGACCTTTTTATATCATCAAGAAAAAAAAGTCCAAAGTATTAATCAAGAATTACTGAAGTTGGGGTGACATTTACACCTCGTGGGTGTGAAGGAGTGGCTTTCAGAACAGATTTAGAAAAGATAATGGTTGTATGCGCTGAGACGCTAATTCATCGCAAGGCCATACAAAAAAGTTTAGCTTCTTCATCCACAAGATTACAAATTGTGGAGTTTCACCTTGGGTAACTTGAGCTTTCATTTTCCTTTTCTTATAATAAGGTTTTTGAGCAACGCACAAGGCAGAATTTGCTCCATTCTGAAGCCGAAGACAAGTGACTGGATGGTTTTCTTAATTTGGACAACGTGTTCAAGCACCAGCAGCAGAGGACAACGGTGGACGATTTACTGGACACAAACAGAATGTGTTCATGTATTTTTTTTAAACTGGCTCTGGAAGGAGTCTTGCCGAGAGATGGTGAGATTTTCTCGGTTGGATGCATTGAAAATCTATAGTGTGATTAATAAAACACTCAGCCATGTTCAGATCCTACACGATATTGAAGCACGCGTGCTCCCGCAAATAACAAGCTTGGCTTTTGGTGTAAATTGATAATCTAGACCCTGGGAATTGCATATATCAGCTGTGCTCGCATTAATTGTGGAAGTGCGATCTGAGTATCAATTCAGTTGTCCGAGTGCTTGGTAAAAAGTCCATGCCATATTTTTTTAATGTAGACAAAAGGAATTTAAAAAGACTTTGCACTGAGAAATCTAAGTGTGCATTTGAATGCAAAAACAAAAGGGATCACTGATGTGGCAGACGCTTCTTACAGAAATGCAGAGCAGCATTGCCACCTTCACAATCCCTGATCCTTTTCAGCCTGAGCAGCAGAGCCCATCGTGACGCTGCAGCTGCTGCATTTCTGGCATGAACTGCTCATAAACTGTGATAGTGGGAGACACAGCTGACTGGAAACGCCAATGGAAGCAATTCTCATCAAGCTAATGTCTGCTGCCGGGAATTCATTTGGATGTGAAATACAAAAGTAAGTCATGAAGTCAGTTGTGTGCATTATGTCTCTCAGTCTCATCTTAATCTCATGATATCTCTCTAACCCCCCCAGCCCACTGTAGTGGCCGATGGCCACTAAACCCTTTTTGTTGCTGCAACTCCATTGACAACAAAACGATTTCACCTGAAACGACGGGGAAAGATTTTATGCCCACTGTGATATCCACGGTCCATAAAAACACCAATATCTGTTTTATCCTCAGCCGATGAATCCATCTCACTTTGCACCGTCCCCAGCACAGTTTGAGCTCTCGTTTTGGCTGGCTGCTTCCAACGCTGCCACACGGCTTTGTGATGGCTGCAGCCTCTCATCTCGACTTTGCAGCTTTCAGGGCCCCATTTAGACGAGATCCCCCCCCAATCGCTGGTTTCAGACCAGCTTCAATCTATTCATTGTCGCACGTGTTCTGTTGCCTTCATCAAAGCTAGGATCCTTGGAGAAATGACAAGTGTGGTGGGAGACATCAAGTCCTCTTGGAATACTAAATCCCAAATTACCCTTGACATCTACAGAACAGTAGTTAACACTGGTGTCAATTTTCACACCAACAAATATTTCAGCTCTGCAACCTCCATCAACACAAAAAACATGCAGGTGAGAATTGTACACAACATAACATACAATGTAAGACTATATTTCAAAGGTGTGAGAAACATTTTAGAGTATCGCAGCAGCGCGTAAATATATTTATCTCTGTCCCCAGATTTGCATCAAGTGAACTAAAATTATGGTTGAATAGATTAAATGCCATTTGAAAATATCTTTATGGTTGTAAGTTAAAAACAAAAGAATATACATGAATAATGAAGAATTATTGGGATGAACTCATAAAAGGATCTATTTGAGATTCATGGTGTTTCACACAGAAGTACAGTGCAAAAGATTAGAGATTGCACAGGTGCATGTTCAATTGCAGAATAATATATTTGCATGAGATGCTGGATAATACCGGGCTTGTAATGTGGCCTGTGTGGATTTCCTTGGCTCATACAGTGTTGTCCAGATATTGTACATGCGGTTAAGTGAAAATCAGAATATAACAAAACTTCCCTGCTTAATCCAGAGACAGCCGTCTACTGCAGTCACATCTGCTTTTTTATTTTCTCATTTTCTACTTTGGGCCAACCGTGCGCATAGTTATGAAACTGCTGGCGACAAAGAGAGGAGGATATTCCGGCGGTGAGCCGGCTGGAGAGTCGGGTCTATATAGGCAGGAGCTGATTAGGGGAGAAGTGTAACAGGTGCGTCTCGTTTGGTTCATCAGTGCCTCCACACACAGCTGTGCAAGGGCAGAAATCAACTTGCAGGAAAAGTCAACATGGCAACTCTCACAGATCTCAATCCTTATTTCTTTTGTATTAGTAAACTCTAGAAAATAGTTTTTTTTTTTACCACAACAGATTTAGTCTCAACAGAGGCAGCTCCAGATGTCAGAACGGAAAACTGTCAGAGTCGTGTGACCATGAAGAATGAAGTGACGATTGTAAAAAACAAAAAGTGTTGTTTTCAGAGATAGTCTAACCACTGCTCCACGTATCCCAGTTTCCTGTTTCGATTTGTCACCATTTGCTCACATTCAAGAAAAAACTATTAGCCACATGCTATAACGACATTACACAGAGATGATTGAAATTCATTGTGTTCTACTGCGATCTAACAGTTACTCCCGGTAATGTCTTGTTCTATGTAATTTCGGGTTATTTATATTTAATTACTGCACCTTCTACAAATCTCCTCAATCGCATGGAGACGCGGTCGACTCCTGGACCCGCATCGCTCATGCCCTGCTCAGTATTAAAGATTCATTATGAGACAGCAATGCTTCACCGAAACAAGGTTTGCTGCTGCAGCCAGAGGCAGCAGAACTCGCTCTGTCTGTCTACCTCTCGGTTCTGTCTTTTGCTACAAGACAGCAACCTGACTCCCTCCCGCCAGTTCGCCATGTTTCTGAATCTGCTTATGCTGTTATTTGCCCGTGTACTTGCGTGTTTTGTGATCTGTGTCACACACCCCCCCCTCGGAAGATCCAGTTTTGGGAAGCTTAAATCGCAAGCTGTCACTCGCTGCCTGTGAACAAGTCTTTCTCTCAAAAAGGGAAGTGACCAGAAGTAAATAAAGACATGCTGCTCTGCTAAAAGTCCCTCCAGAATAATTAGCACAATTCAAAAGCTACAAATGTGTGTATTCGAGGAAGAAGATAAAAGGACGTCCCTGTTGGGCAGCTGATTCAGCTGCTTGACACACATGGGCACACAAGAAAACAAGTTCTGTGTATGAATGTCAAACTTTTGCCGTTGTCACCAGTGACTGGATAGTCTGCTGCGCAGCATGAAACGTAATCTGCAGTTATTGCCTTCACAATTTACATGGCATTGCAAAAGCAGCTGTAACTGTTGTTTGTTGTGCAATAAAGATGGCAGCATTGTGTCTCTTCAACAGTCCATTTTTCCTAGTTAACAGACCATAATAAAACAGACACATGGCTTCAAACGACTGAAGGAACATTTTTACCCTGATGACCGATTAGGTTTAATGAGAGATGCCTCCTTTTCTACATGATGAATCCATCTGTTGGATTCCTAATGACAAGCTGGAGAACACACGAGGAATGGAGCTGATGCACAGGAGCTGCCAGGATGCAAAGTTTCCTGTGAAACACATTCAGAAAACATGCAAGAGGTGACTGCACTGTCATTGACCTTTTACGATCGGCACACTCCCCTTGTCCTTAAGATCAAAAATGACCCTCTTTTTACTGAACCCTTCAAATGAAGCTGCTTCATTGATTTCTAAATCCAAAATCTATTTTAAATGAAGAAACAACCTGTCAATCATCACATACCTTGAGAATATCAGGGATGGGGGGGGGGGGAATAAAGACGAGGCGCTTCAGTCACTCTTGAAGGAACCACTTCACACACGATATCGCACCAGCTGATGTCAATTGTTCCATTTCCTGCTGGTGTCTGACGAAGAATCAATACAAGAGCACAATCACTTACAATGGCTGCTACTGTTCAAGACACAATATTTAAAGACTCAAAATGTTAGCTTTCTGAACAAATGTAAACACTGTAAAAAATATCGGTACAACAGTCAGAGTCTTCCTGATGTTCCAACATGCACTCTGTGCTAAATAGTAAGCATTTAAAAATCTATTTCTGATGCGGAAGAAAGTTACCTGAGAGGTACGGTGGTAATTTTCCATTGCTGTAAGGGAATCTTAGCACACATGATGTGACATTTGGACCCTGGAGAAGGAAATCTAAAACAACAAGCAAAGTAAATACACCGTATTAAAGAAGAGGAACCTTTTGGGTTGCCAGGAACTACAGGGTGAGTCACAGCCAGCTGAGAAAGGTGCTCGATGTCTCCGACTCCTTTAACACGTTCAGGCGGAGCCCACCTGAGAAATCTCAGCTGACACCTGCCTGACACCACGAGCTCCTTCATTTAATCATAGTGGAAGAAAAAAGAGTGAAAACCAATTTTGGTGTCTTGGGATTGGAAAGTCACACACAAGCTCAGTCTGAGCTGTCGCATGCAATTGTGCGTCTAAAATAAAAAAAAAAGGAAAAACTCCGAACGGATACAGGTAAATGTGGGTTGAACTGTTTGAGCCGCATCTTTATATGTCAATGGAGAAGAAAAGATCTAAACTGTCTCACGTGAGAAGACAGGAGATCGCCATCTGGTAATCACACTCGTAATTCGATTTCTGCAGTGAAACATCTCCTGATGCAAAGCTAGAGCGCCTCATCAGTGATGCATCCTGGGATCAATGTTCAGTATTCTGGTGTATAATGAAAACATAACTTCATTGGTGGCGGTAATAAACACAATGACGTGCAAGTTGTGAGCAGGCTGGCAAACAGACACGATGATCTTGATGTCTGATGGTGTTGAAATGGCTTAATTTACATTTTAATTATTGTGTTTCACTTGAAGTAAAACGAGTGTATGCGTAACCAAAATGAGCTAAATTAATGCGACGCTCGAAGGGGGAAATCGCCTTAAGTTCCATCCAAGATAGAAATCAAGTCCACTGGGCAATGAACAGCACAAAAAAACATTGATTTCAAGTCAAGGTTTTCTGGCCTCTGACGTGTTGTCAGCTTCAGGTTGATCTAAGTGTGTTGAGAATTGATGTCACGAAACAGACTGACTGACTATGATCGTTAAAATAGGAAATTAAAACGGGCTTTCTGCAGTACAGACAATCAATCACACTCGACCGCCTGGAACTGAGCGGTCACTACGCTGGGAATGTCTTATTTAACTCATCATGTAACTGCATGGGAATATAAAATATACAATACAGATAAATAAGAATATATGATAAAGTTTTAAAAACAGTAATTTACCTCGACATACGAGCGCTTTGACATACAAACATTCCGAGATACGAGCCAGCCAGCGGGCAATATTTTGCATTGGGATAGGGGCACGCTTCCAGATGCTGATAGCTGGCCACATTGATCAGGCCACCAGTATTAACTCTCTCTACATTATATTTTGAGACCAATTTACCAGCAAGTATTTTTATGCCCTATTGTTTGCGATAGTAGCATCAACGTGTGTCTGTATCGTTGCTACTTGTGCCTTTGTTTTAAGCCAGTAGCTGCACCTGTTTGGGGCGAGTCGGTCTGCATGACGTTAATGTTGATCATACTGATACCGATCGAGCCTCCGTCACATTCATTGAAAACATGGATGAGCGTGTTTCCAACCGCTTATTCCGTCATCGGGTCGCGGGCCAAACTGGAGCCAATCTCAGCAGTCAATGGGCGAGAGGCGGGGTACACCCTGGACAAGCCGCCAGTCCATCGCAGGGCAACACAGAGACAGACAACCAGCCACACACACACTCGCACCTACGGGCAATTTAGTGTCACCAATCAGCCTAGGCTGCATGTTTTTGGTGGTGGGAGGAAGCCGGAGAACCTGGAGAGAACCCACGCAGACACGGGGAGAACATGCAAACTCCTCACAGGATGGCCACAAGCCAGAGACGAACCTGCGACCATCTTGCTGTGAGGCAACAGTGCTTACCACTGCACCACCGGGCCGCCTGGATTAAAAAAAAAACTGTGTAATAAAAGCAAACCCAGGGAGAGAGAGAAAGAGGTCGTGTGGGTGGATGTGAGTGGGAGTGGAGAGAAAGGCAAGGTGAACAAATTAAAATGACTGCCTGCCTGCCTGCCTGACTGACTGCAGAATATTGATCATGAGGAAGATAGGAGATTAAAATACAAACAGCACTGTGTAACACAGCCCAGACAAAATTTGCATTATGAGCTTCACTGAACTGTCGATGTCACAATTTAAGGGAGGGTAAATATAAAAATATGGACAAATGTCAAGACAGTGGTTTGTGTTGTGATGGTGCTTCGGGTTCATTTAACCGCCTGCCTCCCGACTCAGCGCTTCACAACAGCGTCTTCTGGGAGGCTTGGTCTCCGGAGGCTTTATCACAGAACACAGATTAGTTTCATGGAAATGAACATAGCGATGTGCAAAAGAGCACAAACACAGATCACAGATGAGACAACAGAGACGTGTCAACAGTCACGATGGAACATCTGCAAATGTGTTCGTTTCTGTTTCTATACCATGGCCATAGGATAAAATTATTATCACATCGTACAGAATCAGTTATATTTCAGGTAAACAGTTCATTCTAAAAACCTATAGGTAGATTTAAATGTGTCAGCAAAATACACTCATTGGCCCAACTCGGTTTAACAAATATTCTACCCTTTATCACTTTCAAGAGAAGAATTACTGCATGTTGTGCTGTTAAATTGTAATTTTATAATGTTATAACAACATTCACAGGTCAATATCATTAAAAGAAGAAAGAAAGTACTATTCTAAGGCTGCACAAAGATGAGAATAGCAAACATCATTGATTTAAATGGCTTTTAGTCCAAAACGCTCTGAGGTTATGGTTCGGGTCCGAGTTAACAAAACCAAGTTTCACAAAGTATGGATGAAAATGATTGGTCGATTAATAACTTATCTGCCGTTCTTCATCATGAATTTTGAGTTTTGCCTGTTTTCAATGTTTTCAATATGCCTTTTCTAATATGACTCAAAAATGACTCAACAACTCATCATATAATAATCATTATTATTGTTTGACAGTCTGGTTTAGCTTTTTTTCCCACTTTTGCTAACTGTTTTCTTCTATTCAATGTATAGCACAGGTTAATTAGTGAAGAGATTTCATTACATGAGAAAAGATGAGATAGGAAGAGAGAGAATGTTTCTTACAATAAACTAGACAGAATAAATATGATTCCCTCTGCATTAATATCCCATAAAGTGGATGGAAGGAGGACTTGAAAAAACAAGAGCAGAACATAAATGGCAATGTGAATGCCTTGTGAAATGTACATTAGAACAGATATTGGCTCTTATTAACACATTAACTCCCCGTCCTCCCCACAGAATTAACCTGAGAATGAGAAAACACTTGCCCGAGGCCAGCGGAGGCCGTAACATATTTATATTCTGCAAACATATTGCAGGAACATCGTTCAGAACCCTGCTAATGTGTTTGCTTCACAAGCAGGATCAACAAAAGGCCCACAAAGTCACGAGAAATATCAACTGCATATTTTGCAAGCTGCCTTAGGCCTCTAAATGTTTGTCAATTTACCCTTTCAAGATGCGCAATGAACGCCTTCAGTGGCGGTCCTGGAACAGAGGAGCGATCGGGCCTCAGTGTTCAGACAGCAGATAAAGACTTGAGCTTCAAAGCCTCTCCATTATGTCACCGCTAACAGCTGAAGTAACTCAGAAGTAATTAGCCCAGAGCGGATCACAACCGCAGCGGGGCGTCATTCGACGCACTTTGGCGTGTGCGCGCACACACCCACACACACACACACACACAGCTCCCAATAAAGCATCAGTGGTTCAGAATGCTCATATTGTATTCAAGACTAAATCAAATTAAAGGTTTGTCGACTGAGCTTCAGGCAGCGCAGTGTCGCAGTGAGTAACACTGTTGCCTCCCAGCAGGAAGGTCACGGGTTCAAATCCAACTTGGGGCCTTTCTGTATACGTTCTCTCCCGCATGGGTTCTCTCCGGGTTCTCCAGCTTCCTCCAACCTCCAAAAACGTGCAGCTTCGGTGGATTGGTTCTGCTAAAATTGTCTGTCGGTGTGAGTGTGTGTGTGTGTGTGAATGATTGTCGACGTGTGGCCCTGCGATGAACTGGCGACTTGTCCAGGGTGTACCCCACCTCTTGCCTGTAGACTGCTGGGATAGGCGCCAGTAAATCCCGAGAGACGGTTTTTGGATTAAACGGTTAAGAGAATGAATGAATGAATGGCAATGTTACTTCAAAGAAATGACCGCTTTCACTTCTTAATTATATTGTGATTTTCCCCTGCGACCAGTTCATGTCAGCAAAAAACCTCCACACAGAGGAAGACTAACCGCCACTGATCCCATCGCGGCCGAGATGGGATCAAACAAATTGCTTTCTGACCACTGAACGATCACCGAGTTATCGACAAAAGTGCTACTCATGTTGTTTTTTATGCTTGGCTGACAGAAATCTGGGTAAAAATCAAACAAGATAATTAAATTACTGCATTTACATAAATCATCTTCATCATCAGGTAAAAAAAAAAAGAAGAAGAAGAAGGAAAATCCTCGTCATGATTACATAAGCCGCCTCTCCTCCATGGCACCAGGAGAGGCGGCGACTTGCTGGAGGGACTGAAAACAAACTTTTCCTCCAATCTGTTGTGTAGCTCCAGCCTCCCCAGGGCGGTGGCAGGTTGTGTGAAGGACCTTTTGGCTTCTGATGTTGCCGAGGGGTTTGGAGTGCAAACTGAGCAACGGATTTCCAGACTTCAAATGTTCTGTATGGAAGCCATCGGATTACATGAAAAATAAAATGTCACCACAGCTCTGAATTATTGTGGATCGATACACGTACAACCAAACTGTGCTGTGTCTGTTTGAGCAACGCTGCGCTCCACTTGTTATCTATGATAAACACATTTAGGAGACCTTTCCTTTCTGTTAAAAGACTTGTACTCTCCACGTGTGTGTGTGTGTGTGTGTGTGTGTGCTCAGCTTCTGATAAAACTGAAGACAGCTTGAAAGATATCCTCCACAGACTCAGCAGCAACTCCAGGCAGCTCAGAAGTGAAGAGCAGAACGCCGTCCCACAGGGCGACATCTGGAGGTTGTGCCAGTCCATGAGGAGGAGGATTACTGCTGGAGTCGGTGCTGACAGAGGGACCCAACTGGGCGATCCATACTGGAGCTGCCGCCTGAGAAATGTGTGCACACTTATTTAATGCTTGTGCTTTGCTGCTTTTTTGTCAGAGATCAAGTCAGATTCTTACTAAAAGCTAATTCAATGATTTTATTATGCGTTTGAATAAAATGGTGCATTTGTAAATCTCTTGATTGTACATGCATGAGAAACGAATTACTATGTCTGTTTGTTTGTTTACATGCTTGTTTGTCCAAATGACACCAGGATTGTGATTTAAATGTTGTGTGGGTTGGGCCAAGGAAAAAGAAGAGTGAATTCTGGAATTCTGACATGGATCAGCTCAGACTCGGGTTCTTCTGGATCACTTTTCTTGACCCCCGCAGGTCGCTGCGCCCCGGCGTGTGCAGCCACACGCCGATCGATGATCTTCTCGCGGTAACGCAAAATGGAATGCAAGTGTTGTGCACGGGAACGTGCGTGCACGCCTTCCGACAGGCGTCCGAATGCGTAATTTGCACGTGAGAAAACTCGTTCCGGTGTTCCGGGTGTAGTGAGGCTGCGCGCGCTCTCTGAGTGGGTTCGAGTCCCACGCTGGTTGTTAGTTTGAACTGAGACCTTTAAAGTGGACACGGACCTAATTTCCAGCCCCAAACAATCAATGAATCTGATTTGTTTCGTCTGGCTCCACCTGTAACGGCAGGATCGGGTCGATCCACGAGGACTCAGTCCCGCTCCGGTCCAGACGCGCGTCTGTCTCCTCAGCATCATCCGCGTGTCCTCCGGTCACGGCGCGCGTCACGCCGGAGCTCTGAAGCGGGAGCAAGTAAGGAGCTTCTGTTTCCTCATCGGGGTTCTTCTTACCCTTCTCTCCCGAGCATGTAACGCAGACCACGTTAATCGATTTACTCGAAGGGAAATTAGCGTCGCAGATGGAGCTCCGAGCAACTTGATCCCTGCAGAAGATGAGAATAAAGAGGCTCATTTCAGCAGCAGGTAGAGACGAGACTTAAGTCGTGGAGTGGATGATGAATGTGCACGAAGATTAAAGGTGCAGCTTAATGCCATTATTCTGTTCATTGGACGTTAAACAAGTCGCAATTATTTTTACATGTGCTTAAAACAGTTTGTTTATTGCAGCATCTTCAATATTATCCAGTCTGATGTTTAAGGTTTATGTGGAAAAAATGATCTGTAATTTGTCCTGAAACATGGAATAATTCAGCTCTTGCTTCAGGGGAAAATAGCAAGAAAATAATATATATATACCACACGAAAAGATGTTTGTGAGAAATGTGTCATATTTGTTCCACTATTGCTGCTTTCAATATAAATACTACCTGTTGCAGGGCGTGCGGTTAGAAAACGTTTAATAACTGAAGCTTACTCACAAGCATCAACAGCGATCGCTGGCTTGTGATTTCATTCCTTCTCTCGCAGACACAGTGTGACGTTTTGATGCCACCGGTGTGTTTCTGCTGGAATGATTAATCATCACATGTTGGTCTTGTGCTGCAGAAACAACAGGTTTCAATCTCATGCACTGAAACAACAACAACAACAACAACAACAACGAAAACACAATGAATGGTCTAATTGTGTGCAGCCGACAATCTGCCACAGTTACAAATGTTCATAAAACCTGTTCTATTGTTGGCACCAAGTTGTCAGATTGTGTTTTCCCTCTGGCTGTGGACATGCTATTGGCAGTAGTGATATCCCACAATCAATTACATCGCCTGAGATTAATGTACATCCACCCACCCGCTAATAAATGTGGTGGTGTGGTGTGTCTGTGTGTGCGTGTGTGTGTGTGGGGGGGGGGGGGTTATGACTTCAGGACATGCAGAGTAATTTCCTTTGGTAGCGGAGCCTGATCAAACAAACATGAGGAATGCGTCTCCCAGAGAAACAAAGCGGTGCCATGAGACGGGAGGAAGGAGCAGAGATCGCTCCTCATCTCATCTGACATCTGATGGAAATGATTAAACGGATCTCATCTTTGCTCTCCTGGAAGGCGTGAAGACCGTATCCAGTGGAACGTCGTTTTAATTCTCCGCCAACTAATGAGAAAGTATTTTTGTATTAAAAGCCTTTTATGCCGAAGCCTTTTTTTATTGTTTGGTTTGTGTGTGCAGGTGAGATGCCATAATCCAAAGCGCCATGGACTCCTGGATCGCCCCGTCGTCTCCTCAGAACCTGTCGGAGAGCCTCGTGTATGACGGCTTCCTGCAGAGCAACGATTCCGACCTCCGTGGGAACTACACGGATCACAGCTTGGACCAAACCAGCATGGCCGTCATCACCTGCATGTACTTCCTGGTCTGCGCCGTGGGACTCTGCGGAAACGCCCTGGTGATCTACGTCATCCTGCGCTACGCCAAGATGAAGACGGTCACCAACATCTACATCCTGAACCTGGCGGTGGCCGACGTGCTGTTCATGCTGGGCCTGCCGTTCGTCGCCACCCAGCTGGCGCTGGTCCACTGGCCATTCGGCCCCGTGCTCTGCAGGGTGGTGATGACCGTCGACTCCCTGAACCAGTTCACCTCCATCTTCTGCCTGATGGTCATGAGCATCGACCGCTACCTCGCTGTGGTGCATCCCATTAAGTCCACCAAGTGGCGCAAGCCGCCCGTGGCCAAGGCCATCAACGTGGCGGTGTGGGGGGTGTCCCTGATCGTCAACCTGCCCATCGTCATCTACAGCGGCATCGTCACGAAGCAAGACGGCTGCTTCTGCACCATCGTGTGGCCCGAGCCTCAGGGGGCGTACTACACGGCCTTCGCGTTCTACACCTTCGTCCTGGGCTTCTTCCTGCCTCTCATGGTCATCTGCCTTTGCTACCTGCTCATCGTCGTCAAGGTGAAGTCTTCAGGCCTCCGCGTGGGCTCCTCCAAGAGGAAGCGCTCCGAGAGGAAGGTGACTCGGATGGTGTCCGTCGTGGTGGCGGTGTTCGTCTTCTGCTGGCTGCCGTTCTACGTCTTCAACGTCACCTCTGTCACCGGGACCATCAGCGCCACGCCCCTCCTGAGGAGCACCTTTGCTTTCGTGGTGGTTCTGGGATACGCCAACAGCTGCGCCAACCCCATCCTCTACGCCTTCCTCTCGGAGAACTTCAAGAAGAGTTTCCAGAACGTCCTGTGCCTCAAGAAGGTGGGCGGGCTGGACGAGGTCGAACGCAGCAACAGCCATCACGACAGGTCTCGCATGATAAATGACCCCACGGAGACGCAGAGCACGCTGCTGAACGGGGACCTGCAGACCAGCATCTGAGAGGAAGGTGACGGGACAGACGTCCGGCCCCTGAAGAGAGAGAGAGAGAGAGAGTGGCCCTTATACAGTAGGAAACAAGGAGCTCACAATGGTGGACACGTGGAATAGGCCTGTTCCATTACCTTTTTGCCACATTACTGGGCTTCCTTGGTTGTAAAAAAAATGTATATATATATTATTTGATGAAATGCTGATGCCATGATGCTTTCAAATGTTTGACCGTTTGCCCTGCGTACTGACTTTAAGGAAATGTGTATAGGGATGCAGAGACCTTAGATTCAAATCACACTTTGCAGCAGAGAGCCTGCGATAAGTTTCCATAGTTCTGTGTAAAAAAGAACGGCAAAGCAACGGGGTAATATGCTGTAAAACAAGACCGTTAAAACCGCCAACCTGACCACTGTTCCATGGTTTCACTGTACAGAAAACAGGCAACGGTTTATTTATTCTTATTTAGCTTTAAATGTACACATTTGATTTGTAAATAATTGATCATTTCCCCAGACATGCAGTAACGATTGCTTTCATGCAATTGGCTCAATGTAATGTGTGGCTCGTTTTACTTCTTATATAAATACATCAAATATAAATGTGAATATAAAAGTCAATGAATAGCTGCTTCATCATAATTACAAACATCTAACCGAAACTTTACTTTATACAGTATATCATGTGACAGTGACTGTCTATATAAAAAAATCCTAGACTGCATGATTCCAAACCATTCAGTCGGAATGCTGAGTGTATGTGTATATATATATGCTCATCTGAAGCTGTTCAGATGTTTTGTAAATTGTTATTTTCTGATTGGTCACTGGCTTGCAGGTCTAATCTGGAATGTCAGAACATTTGTTCCAGATATATTTGTTCCAGACAAATCTTTGTATGTGTGTCTTTGGCGATTGTATTCACCTATAGGACATCATAATTTACTGCACAGGGGTCTATAATATTTCCTCTTATTGTAAAAAAGAATTCTCGTGTATACCGGCTCTTAAGATTCTCTTAATACGCGACATGGATTTGTGAAGGGCTAGAACACTCATCTTCAAGAAGCTATGGCGTTCCTTTATCGCCACACCTTTCACTCTGTCATCCTGTAATATCCTGTCTGTCTCAGTCATCAAATTGCTCGCATTGGTCCCAGTCCAACGGTCTGACAAAATGTCAGTTACATAGTTTTGGAAATGTGTGTAGAGCTTCTTCATGTCAAATACACACGTGCAAACACGCACACACACACACTCCGGCACACGGCGAATCAGATTCTATATTCAGTCGCTCTCCTGTTGCACTGTAGACCTGGTTACCAGGAACGTAATGAAATACCGGTACTTGACATTCTGCATAGAAACAGGAGTGAGTGGGTAACATTCATCCTCTCACTGCTCACTGGCATAAGCACGACCTGCCTGTAGTCACGACGGCATCATCTTTGGAACATTAAATCTTATTAATATGAATAACACAAAAATAATGAAGACAACAGTGATTTACTGACTGGTTAAACATACACTTGTATAAGCATCCTTATGTTACTATGGTGATTATGATTCCAAATAAGATGGTTCATTTTTAGATTCGTTTTTTTATAGCTGCATTTCTTCAGACTGTTTATTACAGCGCCTCATATTCATCGTTTGCTGTGAGCCGATTACACCGAGAACACAATTGATGTAGCAAATGAAGCTTATTTATAACTGTGTTTAAATAAAGTGCAATAGTAGAGTGATATTTTTCAGATGGTGTAATATGACCAGAATTGTCCTTTTTAATGGAAAGAAAACTAAATAATGATTCTATTTTTTAGTTTGATTGTAAGTTTCAGTTTGAATTTCAAATCTTACTCTGTTCAAGTTTATTTTTTCCCCCACTGGAATTATTTTAGTTTTTTTTAAACAGGTCAACAAAACAATGTACGAATTAGACAATTTTGATGTAATCTTTCCAGTAACTTCAATCCTAACTTCGAAAATGTTTCTATGACTGAAGATGTATCCAGTAATTTTGTTTTAGACTCCAGTTTTGAACTTCCTGTTCGGGCCATAAGATGGTGCCAAACCCCCACACAGGACTCAATCTGCTCCGAGGACAAGAGACGCATAACTGACATTATTTGAAAAGCACAGTTTGTTTCACTGTGTTTTTACATCTCTAGAAGTAAAAGGCCCCGTTTCCTTGGGAACGCCTCTACCGGGACAAAATTCTCTTGGTTCTTCGTGCTGAGCAGTTTGCCACAACACTTGTCAATTTAATCCAGTGATTAAAACATCTGGGAAATACTCTAATGCGAGCAGGTGTGCAAGGAGAAATGGAACAAAAGACAAACGGCACATGAATATTCCAGTTCTGTTCCGGGTTTAATCACTGAAACGGATAATGAAGCTCCCGCTTCCTTCTCGTTTCTGCTCAGTCCCTGAATGTCCGTGGGTGGCCTTGAGTGCTTTGTGATACATCGATACCTATAGTGCGATCATTACAGAATGTGTGTGTTTTTTTACAGTTCAGAAACCCGCTGTTACCCTGAAGCTGAGGTTTAGCAGCAGACCAATGGATATGCATGTTTATTTTTTTCAATTACAGAGCAGCCAAACATCCAGGGGGTTGTGGCTTTTATGTGGCATTACTTTATGACAAGCTAAATCCCTCTTCTTATCCATGATACTTTTTAATTCTATTTTTTTAATACACATAATCAGTGATGCAACACAACGAACCACAACACCCTGATGTGTATGTGTATTACCTGAAGTCTGACATGACAGCATAGCGATTGAACAGAGTGCCGGGTTCGCGGCACTGCAGAGGCGAGGCGGGACTCACCGTGAACCAAACCGGTCTAGACCTGCCACCCAGTCGCCATAGCGAAGATTTAACACTGAGCCAGTCCGTGGCTGCACAGCGCCCATGCATGTGAAACACGTTTCATCACTGATGCGTTACACACGGACCATCTTCCCAATTACCAAACCGGACAATAAACAAATATCAAGATGGGCAGCAAGGCCTCGAGGCGTCATTGAGGGCAATACTTCACATTAAATAAGCTGCTCAGAGCTCAGTCGCATGCAGCGTTGTTAAAATGACATTTTTCTTTCCTTACACATTAGAACCAAGGTGTTTAACGAGGACGGCAGCAACATTACCGGGCCCTCCCCTGGGGGGGGGTTCAGGTATGACGTCTGCTCTCCATGATTCCGTACGAAACCCAAAGCTCACGTTCAAAACACATTTCATAAACAGCAAAAGGCGAGCAGATTCAATCGCCGCCGTCATCATCATGCCGACAATTCCACAAGAATGAAAGTATAATACGTCCGAAAACATTCCCGGGTTACCAGGACAGGGAGGGACATGTTGACCGTACTTAAAATATAAAAAAATAAAAATAAAAGACACTGAGAAGAACGATAAAATGAAAGCTCAAAATTCATTCAGGTGTTAAAAAAAATATATATAGATATTCCCTGCCCTCAATCAGACACAAAAATAAAACGATTAACACAGTAAATAATGGAACTTGAGCTCATTCGGGCTCAAAGCTGCTTGGTTTCCATGGCAGCACTTCCCCAGCCAGTGGCAAAGGCAGCATCTCTGAGCTTGCTCATATTGTTTTTTGTTTTTTTTATGTTCTTAGAAAATAGATGCATACTAGATTTATACAGTATTTCATAGTTAAAGTCACAAATGATAAGAATCATAACCGTACTTTTAAAAATGTTCTTGCAAAGTTCGTAACGCATTGATTCTATTGTTTTTTTCTTTCTTTTTTTTGTTCAGTTCCATATGCATAAGACAAAACACTTGAACAAGTTCAATGCTTGGTCAGTCGAAATGAGAGCACCATGGGTATGTGTGTGTGTGTGTGTGTGTCTCTTTCGGGGGTCAGAATACTGTAAGAAAGAAAGAAAAATCCAAATGTGCCCAATCATTCATGTTGAGACTGTCCCCTGCAGTAGGAGGGGGGTGGGGATGGGAGGGTAGGACAGAGAGTGTGAAGGGTGTGAGGCCTCTTCCTCGACCCTGACTCTTCTTCCTCCTCCTCCTCTCTCCATTCAGACTTGTTTTGAAGATGCCAAGGAATAGCTCAGTGCTTGTCTCTCTCTCTCTATCTCGCCATCTCTCTTTTAGAAAGTTGCATGATTTTTCACACGTCTCATGATTTGTGCCCCCCCAGAGGCGGAGGAGGAGGAGGAGACTGGCGCGTCGAGAGTTTCAGGTAGGTTGGTGTGTTTCTGTTTCGTCCTGTGCCCAGTTCCTCGAAGCTCACATTAGAAGCAGTGGTTTCCCCTCGTGGTCCAGAGGTTAACAAAAACTACTCGTACTCCAGGAACTGTTTATGGTAGAATAAGAGATACCTAAAGGGGGGGGGGGGGGGGGATAAAAAATAAATAAATACATCTAAAATATCTTGATTCAGATTACATTCTGAATAGCGTTTTTTAGCTACACCGCTAACATCTGCATTCCATTCTTACCCTTCGCTATCAAGCACATCTTTAATGCTGGCCTTGGTGATTATCGCGTCGTCGCATTTGAACCACTGATCTTTGTGCTGCCGGATGAAGCTGGTGTAGTGACCACTTTCTAGCGTGCCTTGGTGGTTAACCACCGCAAACAAGGAATACCTGCAAATAAAAGGCAAGGCAAATGTGATTTAGGTTTATACAATTATCCGCTAACCTAACATTACCCTCCCCGTGGACTCCTTTATTTACCTTGAACCCCCCCCCCATACTGTCGTTTCTCATGATTCCCCTTTTGTGCATTCAACCCTCATTTAAGGGGCAGCTCGTGTTCAGACTCTTGTCTTCTCTACAGCAACCAGTCAATATAGGATTAAGACTAATCTTCAAATAAAATTCCCTAGAAATGAAAGCTATCCTACCTGTAAGGATGCAGCTCTTAAAAGGCTTATAAAGTGATTTAATTTGGGGACGTCACACAGCAGTTGTCATGGTGATGCAGCAAAGTGTAATGAAATCAATCAGCTATGGGGTTTTTAAAAAAGGTACTCACTTATTATCGTTGTTTAATACATCAACCGTCTGCTGATACTGTCCGTTCATTCTGCTGTCTTTACTGCAGGAAACAGAACAACCAAGATGTGAACTTTTTTATTTTATTTACGTATTATTCATGTATAAAACAAGCGACAGTGACACATATATCCACTAGGGGGCAGAACCGTCCTCTCAATGAAAAGCTGGCAGCTTCCCTGCCCTCTTCATGATCTTTGGATTTCTGGGAGCTGAATGGATGCTGCAGCCACAGGGGTGGGGCTGCTGCTTGCTCGACTGGCACCAGAATGTATCCATTGAGAGAATATAACGATGGTTTCATGGCAAAGATGCAAATGTATGCAGGGAGCAGTTACAATATGGATAATCAGCCATAAAGTATGTGTGTGTAAATATTAGCAAAACAGTCAAATAATCTTCTACAGGGTGTTTTAGGCATTCCTTGTTTATTTCTATCGAGATGGAAACACTGGTAGGACAAGACTCATTGGTCCAGAGAGTCTAAAGAGGGTGGAGTCTTACCTGGATGCCATGAAAGGCGTCATGTCCAACTCTAAAGGGAAGGAAACGTATGTAGTGATCTTTCTCCGCAGTTTGGCAGAGTGCTCAAACCGCTGGGGATGACCGGTGGTGGTGGGGGGGGGCAAGTAAAAGAGAGGAAGGGGGAAAGAGAAAGAGAGAGAGAGTTGGGGGAGGGGAGAAGACACATATAGATAAAACAGCATCAGTATCACAACGCAGGAAATGAAATACAACCACCCAAAATGTAGAAATGCATGTTTCCAACATGGACATCCTGCATTTAAACGTTGAGGACAACACAATAACAGGCTCGGATTGGACTTAGACAATCTTCTTGCAGCCTGTTCCTATGAATATCATAAATACCTTATGGGCCTGCATATAAATAATATATGACAATGCAAGACTGGGCGAGTCGTTAAAATCATAGGTGTCACGGGACTCTGAAACGCTTACACGGGAAGAGGTAATGCACCAACAACGGAATCAAACCATCAAGTTACCCCATCAGCAAGCAACGCACCAGACAGCAGCAACTTCCCCGCCTCACACAGACAGGGAAGATGGCTCATACTCATTACAGCAGATACATCTATTTGAAGTAAATCTGCAAGAATGCGCTCCTGCTGCTTTTCATTAATGATGAATGATACAAAGAATCTACTCTTAAATAGTGGATGATAATGCTAGCGATTTTTTGCTCGGCTCACTTTGAGGTGGAAACATGCTACGATGGGGAGCTTCTTCATTGTGAGCTGTTTGGTGGACTCCTGGTAACTATGGCAGCCACCACACTTGATCTTGGCACTGCTTCCGAGATGCTCGGGCCGTGTAAACCTGCAGCAAGAGGGATGTAATAAAAGAGAAGAAGCGCAGCGCGTGAGAGAGGACGCAAGGCAAACAGGAAGTAAATGCAGAAGATGACGATATTGGCCTTTATTATTTGATCTTGCCTTCAGCACCCCGAGGGCACAGAGTCACAGTCCCATAAGCTGACAGTGACGTGAAGTTGATTTGGCAATATGTAAAGAATCGCATCAAGTCTGTCTGGTGCAGCCAATCTGTGGCTCAGCTTAGCCAACCCCTGCAGCCACAACACCAGTTCTGTACCTTTAAGAGACTTGATGCAGCAGCTATGGGTGTGTGAGGAACCGCAGTAAAAAAAAAAAGGAAGGAGGCAAGAGAAACAGAGGGGGAGGATGAGACAAATGCGGGAGATAGGGAGGAGGTGCATGTGGAAAAAAAAAAGAATTAGGCAGAGAGGAGCAGGAATGAAATAAGATAAGGAGGAAGGAAAATAAATTGCAAGAATGAAGAGCACGGAGAGGAGACATGAGAGGTCACACCTGCTCTGCCAACCTGGTTGTGGGCTGATATACAGGTTTCTGTGCTTGAGCAGAACCCACACGTGACCCCCCCCCCCCTCGCACAGACAGAGGGATGGCTGAAATTGATTTCAGGAAAAGTGACCGACTGATAACCTCAAATGTGGAGGAATGGAGGGCAAAAAAGGAACGTAAGAAAATACATATTAAGTGGCAGAGCTGTCTTTCTCGTCACATTTTGTGAATGTAATTCATTCTTAACCTGACAAACATTTAATATAATAAGCGCTATTATGCATTAGCACAGTGGAACACATCGAGCGTATAAAGTGCCTCTGAGCAACACCATTGGATCATTTAAAGCCTCGGCCAACCGGGAATTTAATTTGCTGGGCTTTTTTTGTGCAGATGGAGGAAAAAACAAAGAAACCTGGCAGGCAGGGAAAAGGACAAGCAGCCTGGTGTCAGCTGAGAGCATGCTAGGGTTAGCCGTACCTTCGTAGGCAGTCAGTGAGCGTGGTGGACCCCGACAGGTGGCTCTCTCCGTTCACCGTGCTGCCATCCCCCCCAGGGCTGAGGGGCCAGAAGGGCGTGGATGAGCCGGGAAGGTCCAGACTGATGTCCCAGAATGGATCTATCGTTGTCGAAACCCCACTTGAGGGAGGAGGGGGGCAACAACAGCAAAAAAAGAGAAGGGCTGATGAAGATGCTTATTAAACTGATGTACTGTTTAAAAAAAAAATGGCATCACAAGATCTTGATACACAACCTCTGATCGTGATTTCGTGAAAGCCCACTGATAGAGTTAGCCCGTGCACGTGCATATGCACGAGCCATTTGGGGCCATTTGCAATTCAATGAAGCGTTACGTCAGAGAAGATTGGCTTTAACAAAAAGGAATTTGTGCTATTTGAGGACAAACAGTGTGATGGACTGCAACCTGGGCAGAGCGGAGGCTTCTGCGTAGCGTTAACGTTCATTAGATGAGTCGGCGGGTGGATAGAAACGTACTCATGATGGTGAGAAAGCAATCTGCAGCCACGCTGCGCCGCTTTGGGGGTATTTGTGTTTGAAAAGTGGAGCATTTCCTGTTGATTAACTACAAATAAGAAGAATCCGTAGCGTTCATAATGTCAACGAAGGGACGGTAGCGGAGACAGTTAACCTCGTGCAGCTCTGCTTGCTCGCCACTCCGGCGAGGTGCTTTGCGGTTCAGTGCAGTTCGGGAGGGGGGGGGGGCAGGATACACATCCCTTGTGTCGCTGTGTCTAGACACCCCCCCTCGCTTAGAGCAGCTCATCGAGGACTGGGCTTTTAAATTAAAGCAGTGGTTCTGCCACTCCGACAGGATGGGTGGTGTCCAATCAATCAAGCCACAGTGGTCGGAGACCACTGTGGCTTTAGAGCAGACGGGACAGACGGGTGGTGGATGAATGGGTAAACGTAAGAAAGGAGGGAGAAGTGATGCAGCTAGTGATGCATGGCTCTGACAAATGGAACAGATAGCGCACGTCCCAGGTGGGCATTTGTCTCTGCTCCTTCACCCATCATGAAAATCACAAACTCACTGGCAAACTTGACAGGTAACATCTGATTGGAGGCCCCCGGTGAAGATTTGGTCGATGATGCAGTTACAGTGGTTTGGGTTGTTGGCCTTCTTCCCGTTGTCGTCTCCTGTAGAACACGAAACGCAGACATTTTAGACACAGCCATAGACGAGAAAAGCACTCAGAGAGCGCAGACCTCATTCCCCTCATAATTGGATTTACACCGTCCACATGGTGTTCTGGATCATCACCAAAAGGCTCTAAATTGTTCTTGGTATCTTTATGCACAAACCATGAAAAGTAGAAGCGAATCAGAGTTGATGTGTATTTGTAACAGAGTTGTGAATGTGTAAACGGGGTTTTCAATGTTAAAATTAAATATTTTTTCCTAATCTCATTCTGGATCCGATCCGGATGAAACTCGGTGCCGAGATAGAGGCCCCCACCCTACATGACTGTGTCAAATTCCATAAACATCGGTCAATAATCAACCGATATATTGAGGAAGACATTTTGACGCTCCAATGACTGCAATGTTACAAAACATTTCAAACTGGTCCATAATCAAAGATCCCTCCTGGATCATCACCAAAACGTCTGTTCCCAGTAACATTCCAAATATGTCCTGAAAATGTCATCAAGATCCGTGCAGAACATTGAGTTATCCTGCCAACGGACGGACAGGCAGACAGACGGCGGTGATGACATCACCTCCTCGACGGGGGTAATAACACACTCCTAAGCACCTCAGGAGGAGTCCATAGCCGTCCTTCTCACATTACCATTCCCCCGCAGCAGAGCCCGCCTGCCACTCCCCCCCCCCCTAGATTCTCTATAGCTAATCGAAGCGGGTCGTGCTGGAGGGTCCGTAGACGAGTCGGCCCATCATTTACTGCAGCAGGCCCTATTGACATTCCTCACACTGCTTGCGTCCCCCCCCCCCCTTGTCAGTCTCCTTCAGTATGCTTCCAATACAGTGAGGCACTTCGCTCCGTGGGTGGATGCGAGGCTATAGCTGGCTCAGCTTCCTTAAATGCTCCCAGATTTTTAGTCCCTCCATTTAAACGTCTTTGCTTTAAACGCGACGTGGATGCTGGGAATGTCTCTCCGATTGATTCTATCGCTTACTGATGGTGTCGCCTTTGCAGTGCCTATGCAGCACGTCCAACGCTGCGATGAGGAACTCGTGGGCGTCTTGCTGCTCGTAGCCTGCGAGGTGACGCGCGTGAGTCCACACCAGGTGCAGCAGCCGGAAGGGAATGTGGGGCGAACGGTGGCCCGAGTAGAACTGAGAGCGAGGAAGAAATTTGGAGAGATGGTGGGGGGGGGGAAGATGTCAGACTGGTTAGCCTATTTTTCCAGATTTTACTGGGTGCATTATATCGCGTCTTTGCAAATGCCATAGCTGCACTGCTTGTTGTCCTTCTATAATTCATTTCTGAACCATAAAAGAAGTGTTCTGTCAGTCCAGGTTATTTTCTGACTCCTGGTTTTCATCAGGTGTACGAATGAATTCCACCGTAAAAACGCCAGCTCAAAACAAAGCGTAGCCGCTGAGAGAGAGAGAGACGTGAGGCAAATGACAAAGACGACAAAGTGGATGGAAAATGGGTGCTCTTGGAGGGGGGAAAAACAAAACAAAAACAAAACATCCATCTTGGTTGCCATGGCGATTCGATTAAGTGAAGATCCAGATCAGGGAGCTGAGGGTGCAAACATCTAAGCAGGGCTCATTAATGCCCGAGAAGGGCTCTCATTTCTCGACACACGGACTCGGCGCGCGCATTGGTTTATCCTCCATAGTCTCCTTCTGAAATCTGATTGAGCTGCGACTCGGGTGGGTGGGGGGGGGGAAGCACGCTCCACTGACGTCTCTTGAACTCGGTTCCTTTTCACCACGCTGAGGGTGGATGACAAAGAGCGCGACATGAGGAGTGGCAAAAACATGGAGCGAGAGAGCGAGGCTGATAAAAGCGGGCCGCCTCTCACCTTCATCGAAGCAGCTCTGTGTGCGAATGCGTCTGAAGAGTCAAATATGGATTTTCTGATGATGATATGGAGGCGGGTTTTAAAAAAGGAACAAAGGCAGGGGATGGAAGATAGGAACCAAATCAAGAGAGTCGGGTACGACGGGTGAACGCAGAAGACGTTTCAGGGAGAATTCCATATAACGTGACTCTCATAATTCAATGTGAAATAAAAAAAATGGCCATTTATCCTTCTGGGTGACAGCGGCGACCCATCGTCTCCTCAGGACAGGGCTCTGTGTGTCTGGATGCACAAAGCTTCAATGACTCAATTTCATAATCGCACCACTTACCATCTGTGGGCCCACATATAGTGTGAAGTGAGAGGGTGTAAGGAAAGAAGGGAGGCAGTGTGGGAGCAGATCGGGCAGAAATTACATAATCAGAACAGATGAGACCCAAAACGCTAAACTTGTGTCAGCCGGGATTTAAAAGCTACAAGTGGGTGCCTTCACACACCTCTTTTTTGACAAGCTCTCATCTTGAAGGAAAACTTTTATTCCCCTTTGGTTTGTGCAATAGCACTCATGCGCCCCATAAACGTGTCCGTCGTACCTCCTGAAAGAGCTGCGACATCTCACACACCAGACAGGAGTTTGATTGCATATCGCATTTGTGTCTGTCGGAGAGAAAGAAGTCTCGCAGCAGTGGCGTGTGCGTCAGGGCCTGGACAATGCAGTTCATGAAACACGTGTTGCCCAGGTTTATTAACCCTCGTAAACCTGCGGGACAAGAAGAAGACAGCGACAACGGAGATGAGGGTTAAATATGCGGCGTGAAACCCAATCTTAGCAGCCGTGTTTATCATCGGTAGTTTGAGTTTAACAAAAAAGACATCTCATAATGTCAGATTCGGATCGATAATTTGTCTGGTGCAACTCTCAACTTTGAAAATACGTTTTTATTAGCTACAATTAATGTCACCGTATACATTTTACTCTCCAAGATTCAGATTGGGATCCAATTCCACACGGAATGCTGGAATGTCACAATTTCCCCAGCTTTCAGCATCTTTACTTTGGTTTGGCCCGTTTTTTTTTAATTTTTCATGATAAAGTGATAAGTGTTGAGAAAAAAAAAAGTAAGGCAGAATTCAACTACTAGATCCACCATGAAATTCAATCAACCTGTCCTTACCCTAAAGTCAACCCCACCCCGACACCACGTTTCATCAAAACCTGATGACAATTCTTTCAAATAAACGAACAAACGTGGATGAAGACATAACCTCCTGCAGCTCTCGGTGACGGAGCCAATCAGAGACTAAAGAGATGTTGCAGGCAGAAACAGAATTCAGGCCCAGTGCTCAGTTCTGGCTCCGTCGGCGTACTTTCTGTGGGGCTGCCTGTCCCATTGACCTTGGGAATCACTCTTAAATGCGAGGGTGACCCCAATTTCTCTTACACGAGAGGCATTTGTACAGACACACACATGCAACAACAAATAATTCCCAGAGTACACACACACACACACACTGTATCGGAATGAAAATCTTTTCTGGACTTGACAGTGCCGACCTATGGTACAGTTTGTTGTGATTTTCCTCCGCTTTGGATTGTGTCGTAGTAATTCTAGCTCCCGCTTCGTCGGCTCCCACGTTGTGAATTTCTCTCCTATGCCTGCAGATACAAAACAAAAACACACAAACGCATCAAGCTCTGAGATATCAGGTGGCCTCGCAACGAAAACCAAATTACATTTTTCTTTTTTTCATAGAAAACAAAATTATGTACCTTGCAATTTCCAGGCTTTCCTCTGTTCCTCTTTGGCAATCTGCTCCATGTCTTTGTCGTATATGTAGTCCTGACACACAAAACAATATATTCCGCCGTATAATAAGTCTATCGCTGGAAGTGGGAGGGAAAGGGAGGGAGACAAATTGAACCGCAATTAGAAATATATATATATATTTTTTACCACATTAACCACACATTGGGTCACTCATTCAAGACAACTGCTTCCTGTGCATGGTCCAGCGCCTCTCCCTCTTCTCCACCTCCAGCAGAGCGTTTCCATCTCCTTCCTTGCACTGAGCAATTAAGAGATTTGAGGGGAGCAGAGAAGGAAATGTGCATTTGTTTCCTACCCCTAGCTGGGCTTTCAAATAACACATCATCCTCTCCAGTCCATAGATACCTCATCTCTGTTGCCGTGACAACCTATTTTTAGCTTCGCCGGACATTTTTCTGTTTTTGCCGTACTACCCACACCGAGAAAAAATGAGCACATGCATCATAAATCTCCGACGCTCTTCTGTTGTCACGATTCCATGCGTGGATGTGCATGGTATAAGGCACAAAAGGAATGGTATTTGGGGGGGTGGGGGGGGCGAAGCAAGATCATCATCATCATGTCTTCTTCCCTGTGCGGTAAACCATGGTAACATCATTTCTGTCCTCTCTGGACAACAGCAACCCCCAAAGACAGAGAAATGAGAGTGATCTAAGTGGCTACAAGAGGAGGAAGATATACGAGACTACGGGTACAAAGCACGGACAGGAATTCATAACTCTTGCTCGCTTGAGTGAGGGGCAAGAGGAAACGATGAGAAGATGGGGTGGCAGAAGAAAAGGAGAGGCGAAAAGTATCGGATAGGAAAGGGAGGTTATTACCAAAATAAGATGAAACAATGTAGGAGGAGCGTTTTGAGGGGAGCGTGCTTCCTAGCCGACAAGGGGAGTTTGGATTCATTTGATGAGAGATGAATAAGGACAGAGCGCCAGTGTCAAGGAGGTTCCAAGAAAAGCTCAACGCTAACTAATGCTATAGTTTTGTGTGTGTGTGTGTGTGTGTGTGTGTGTGTCCAAACTGTTGAGGTGCAAGAAATCAATATAAGATCCTTTGTTAAACTGTGAAGCCACCCTACTGTCTGCCGTTCCCATATTTAGCTACCTGCGTCACAATATATCACCATCGAGCTCGTCAGCGTTGGCTTTTTATTCCCTACAAGCAGCACAGGGTTTCTAATGGGCGCGGATTTGTGATGTCAAACACCTCCTTGTTGCTGTAAGAGGGGAAGCGTACAAATTTAAACCCATGACATTTTACTAGATAAGACATTCCCCACCAGAATGGCAATGCACGGCGGCTAGAGAGAGGTTCAGCGCCTCTCCCGCTTAGAGGAGGAAGTTGCCCCAAAGTAATGCTGTAATCCTTCACTGGTAATAGCCGCTGCTGCAGTGGCCCACGGGGCTGCATGCGAATTGGAGGGCTGTGACGTGATGGGGCCGAGCCTTTGGATGTTAGGGGGGGGGGGGGGGGAGGACAATGCAGCTCGGAGGAGTGTGCGGCTTACCTAGATTGTGCCTCTTGTTTTTGGCGTGATCGTGGATGTGTTTCTTCGTAAAACAGCCGAAAAAGACACAGTAGAGACAAGAGTGGAGCCGGTTCAGGTGGGCGCCGCACATGTGACAGATACACGACTTGGCCTGGAGAGAAACACCAAGGGGGGGGACACATGAGGGGACAGTCAGTGCTGTGATAAAGTCCTGCTGGAAAGACAGGACAGACCCCCGCTAGGATATAAGGTAAAGCGTGACGGACGGACTAACAGAATTAGATTTTCATCTTCCAGTGTGTCACACAACCATTTGAAGGGCAGCAGTGCTCGAATGGTAAGACTATGGATTCTGTGGCCAAATCCAATGCTGTTGAATAGCAATATTTTTCCACGTTAAATCATACAGGGAGGGGCATGACGGGATTTCCTGCCAGGATCTGTCTGGAACACATGCCCAAAAGTAGCTGTGTTTGAGAACAGCGCGGCCCAGAGGTAACGCAGAGAAGATCCTATGTTGCTGGCAAAGCAGCAAAAAAGATGAAGGCGCAGGTTAAATTACACACATTGCAACGAACGTGAGTAGAAAGTGCAGAGAGAAGCGTCGTTAATCTCAAAAAGGAGAAATGGTGAACACAGTGACAGATTCTCAGGAGAAAGGTGATCCAAAGTCGCATTTCACTGTGTTTCCTTCATATTGATATATGGACAGATACCTAACTATGACACCGCAGAAATAAGCATGGCAAGTGTTATTGTGTCCTTTGTGTCCTTTGTTGCTGTAAGGAGTGTGTGTGAGCAGAACGCAGCGGCTAAAAGGCCAAGGCCACGGCAGATAAAGAAACTTCAGGATACATATTCCTGGGCTCAACAATGATATTCTTCATTATAATCAGTGAAAGAAAAGAGAGATAGTATCATCGGTTAATCAAGCCCCTGTTCAACGAGCAGAACGCAGACTTGGAATAATGTGAAATCTAATCTGCCCACAGTAACTTCCTGCTGCTTCTTAATCCACAAACGGTTTGTTTCACACAGTCATCCTATTACCTTAAAGCACGTTTACAAAGTTCAACGCCAGCATTTAGTTCAGATGTTATTTCATGCCGTCTTTTATCAAAGCGCTTCTCCGTTCATCTCAGAGCTCAAGATTAAAACATCCACTTTCTTCGGCACAAATCCACGTGCGAAATACAGTACTAAAAAAAAATGAATCCAATCAGCACCTAATCTTCTACAACAAACAGAATTTAGATTACCTATAAAATGATGGCATTATTATAGGATGCAATCTGTGAAGTGATGACACACACACACACACACACACACACACACTTTCGAGTAGAAGTAATGCTGCAGAAAGTGGGAGGAAGAGCTGTAATAAGGAAGAGCGAAAGTCTTTCAAGGTGCAGCTCCGCCGCCATGAATCGCCCACTCACAGGAGAGAAGACAGAAGGTAAGGAGGTCTTCAAGGTGATTAGCAACAAAACAAGGTGGAAACCACTGCTGGAGATTCACCAGGACGCCGTTTCTAGTACACATACTGTGAGAAAACTAACTACAAAGATGGTTTCAGATGAGCAGTGTGAATGGTGAAGACGCCGTCATGAACTAGTCCACAAAAGCACATTTTGCTTTTTCACCGGTACAAAAGAGGGAGGAGAAATCTTTCTCCACGCTGAGGAAAATCAAGTGCAGCAGTAAGTCACGCAATGAGCCGTGTACTTCGCACAACTGCGTATTCTAAAGTTTTGTATTCAACATGTATAATTTATGGATTTCATATGATTTATTTCATTTTATTCAAGCCCCCCCCACACACACACACACACACACCTCAATTAACCTTAACCCATGAATGCCTTTTGTTTCAGTTTACCAAACAAAGTTTCAGTCACTAATCCACATCACATTTGTGTGTGAAAAGCAACAGTAACAGCTGCTGCTCTAAATTTTTACTGTCACATCTTAAGGGAAACAACAACAACAACAACAACAACAAATTTCTACTACTAGATTTTTTTTTTATCTCTCTTTCAAAAAGTGACGAGACATCTGGACCCCTCCAGAATACATCATTAGCAGGAGTGGGTGGAAACTGTTGGAAACTGCATGAGCAGGTGAGGGAACGATTGAAATAACAGCACCATGCAGGCGTCTATTTTTACAGGCAAGTTGACAAGAAGGCACAGAAGCGATGCGATATTCATTTTGCTCGTGTCATGGTACGCTGGGGATTTGAGGATGTTAGACAAAACACCAGACGTGTACTTCCGCACGAGGCTGCAGAGACAGGCTGCAAAACTCATAGTCAGGCCTGTGTTTTGCTGGCCATTATTACGCGTGGGCTGGATTGTGATGACATTGCAGTGAAGGGGATATTCAGGCTCGCAGACCTTAAGCTCTGTGTTTTGATTCATATTGACGTATTCGCCAGCCTGCGTTGAATAAGGTGTGTGAGAGCCGAGGGGCATTATCACACGGGCGTGGGTGCTTTTCCAACATTGGTGGCGAATGACCGGAAGAAGCAGAAACTCTTTGATCATTTAAGGAAGGGCTGGAGCTGGAGTCATTGATATGGTAAGAGAGGAGAGGGGCAGTTGGTTTCTAGGCGGCTCTTGGTTCTAATTGATGTTTTTTTTGTTTTGTTTGCAAAATTACATGACATTACGCTGAAATTTAAATGTGCCCAAAACATTTAATTTGCTGACTGCCAACTTTTGCTGCCCCAATAAAGCTTGTGTGAGCTTCAATTGAACTCTGTATGGCAGTTTTTATAATGTGGATTGAAAAGGGTGACCTTTTACATGCTCCAGAACCGTGCTGCAGCCCGTCAGTGCCTTGGAAGGACAACGTTACTCCTTCCTTAGTCTACTCTAATCTCCACGTGACAATGGCTGGCCACCAAAAGGCACTCTCTGCTCATTTACTTCAGTCCACCAGTGGTTCACTGTAACCTCTGTTGACAATGACATGCTGCTTGGTCTCTGCAGGAGAACGTACTTTCCGCCTCATCCAAACGGATCAAAGTTGCGTTTGGGGATTTCTCTAGAGTGCAGTTCGGCCTCATACTGTCACAGACTGCTATAAGAACATTACAGCTGAAGGCTGAGTCACAAGCCGACAGACACCAACCCTTTATACTGTCCGGGAAGTGAAACGGAATAATAAAAACGTGAATGGACTGAAACGAAACTGGGACGTTCGCAGCGGAGTAGCGTTGATTTCCATGAGCAAAAATGCAGCCCAGTCTTTCTCTGGGGGTGCTTTCTTGATTTCAAGAGATCATAGGGTGAGGATGGAAAAGAGGCATTTCACATCCACTCACACATGGGGGGACCTCTTTGATCAAGTCTTGGACTCTCCACTTAGTGACATGGAAATGAGTCAGGAAAATAATGCATTTGTAATGAGATTAGATTAATATTTTTGTCCACACTCAGAACAAGATCATCCAGTACGTGATCGACGAGTAAAAAAATGTAACTTGAAAATATTTCTAAATACACAAAGATAGGAAATGAAAGTACTTTGGCTCAGGGATGAGGATGCATGAGGATGCAATTTGGATAATAACATCATATCCTGTGTTTGTAAAACTAATGGTAGGGCCGGTAACGGATCTGTTGTGATCTGATGCTATACAGAAAATGCAATAAATACATTATCATATATTTCACCTTTGAGAGGGGGCGGGGGGGTACTGCCCCCCCCCCCCCCCCCACCCACCCACCCAATGTAGCAGTATACACTGCAATATAGTTTACGTGGGGTTTTCAGCTTCATAGCATTACTTATAAACGTGACTTAAAAATTATTGTAGCTTGTAGGATAAAATAATTCAGAACTATACTAGAACTATATAAAGCCTGCACGAACAGGGGCATCCATCGCAATCAAACACTGAAGAATTAGGTTGTGCTAATATTCGGGTTTGATTGAATCCCTTTGAGCCAGACTGGCTACTGTGTTTATGCAAACTTGATCAGGGTGTTCGTAGAGGACGACACACGAAATGCAAAGGCTTATAAAAACTACCACATGAAGGAGTCGCAGAAAACACCACACAAAAACACTGAAGCGAACATTTGTCCAATTCCCCACCAGGGTGCAGACTGAAGAAGGCTGCAATGATAAATAGAAATCAACAATTGAAAACATTGACAAATGTGAGCGGAAACAGGGAACAATGCAGACCAGCTTTGTGTTTGTCAGCACAGATGGTTAATAGCCGAGCTCTAGCTTAGCAAAAGGCTATGTGATCCATTTGTCAAACCTTGATGCCAGATGCCCACAACAAGCCTGCTCTACTGACAGAGGGAAGGAACCTCAGAGGGGTCATGTTGGATTATTGCCAGGTCTAATGTTGATTTCTTCACTAAACATGAACAAAAATAATCTGGAATACTTAAAAGGACTATACCTGCATCTATAAAGACGGGTGTGTGTATATATATATATATATATATATATATATATATATATATATATATATATATATATAGCATTAAATGATCTTGAAACATCTAATGCAATCTTCACCTGTCTCTGAAGGATGGAGAAACATTGCTACAAAGCTGTCACTGGGTACCAAGATGTTAACAATGGGGAATAATTAGATGCCCACACTCGGAGAGATTGATTGATTGCCTTTTGGTCTTTGGCTTGGTCGGCCCCTGGAGAATGATTGACAGCTCATTAGCCAGATGGTGAGGAAAGGGGAGGACAGGACAGCCGCGTCGTTGGCTGGCTCAGGCCGTGACGTCAACGATGTCCAAAGCCTAATGGCCCCAGCCCGTGTTCAGCAGCCCAACAAACCTACTGGTGTGTCCAATTCTAGGTCTGAACTGGTCTTTGGTGGCAGATTGCTAAAGAATCACTAAACCAACCAGTGGCAAAAAAGGAAGAAATAAGTAAAATGACGTCTCAAATATACGGCAAAGATGGAAGATCTGTTGCGTGGCACACGCAAGCATAATCTGTACAATGACATTTGACATTCCAAATCATTTGCAGCACCTTCATACAATAAAAATGCACCGCTGAATGTCGCTTGGTACTCTACGCTGAGGTCGCATAATTGGGAAGCCATATCACGTCAAAAAAACAGAATGTGACGCATGACACGAGTGAGCTCAGAGGAAGTTCAAGACTCGCCTCATTTGTTTAGCAAATAACCCAAAAGACCTGCGAGTGGCAGCGACGGAAGAATTAGAGCCGGTTGGGGGGGGGGGCAGAATCCAAAATCTGACACCACCATCATTACTTTCCTAAGGCAATCTGAATTTGTAGTGAATATTTTGTCTATCCCCCCCCCCCCCAATTATATCAAGTACAGTAACGTGATCAGCATTTCCTTAGGCCTCCAGCAGTCGCAGTCAATTGTGAAGTAGATCGGATCAATGGTTTTCAAGGTGGCTGAATTACAAACGAAACAAAGACGGACAACAGCTGAATCATAGTCAGGGCGCTCATGCATGTCTGGTGATAGCCCAGGTGTGCAATGGCCTTTGATCCCGTCTTTTTCTTTGGTCAATTCGCCTTCTATGTGTTGGGAAGCTGCGTTATTACCAACATATCATAGTGTTGTCATTTATTTGCAGAACTTCAATGGGATAATAAAAACGCAATGAGGCTCTTGGCTGATTGCGGTTCGCAAACGGAAGCGAAAGTAAGGAAAACGGGAAGAAAACAAAAGGAAGGGAGTGAACCCGGAAGAGGAACAAGCAAGGGCTATGAAGAAGCCGAAGTAGCAGCTCATGATGCTACGAACATATGCTGATGAGGCAGCGTGAGGTTCTGCAGAGTGATGGGCAGCTGATCTGACAGAGATATGTTCACAGCACGGGAATCGGTCGCTCTCTGGGGTCGGATGTGCATCCGCCGTGTTTGTGGACGCCAGTGGCGAGGAGAGAGTAGAAAAGAGCAGCACGGGGAAGTGAATCATTGAAAATGTCCCTTTTTCCTACCTTTGAAATTCCCAGCAAGATCTAGTAAATTATGTTCAGTCATCTCTCTGGTCTCTTAACCCTTTGATCACAGTGACAGCTCTGAAAAATGCTACCAACCGCACCCATAATGCGGAAAATTTCCACTGAAAGATAATAGCTCCTCGGTTAAAACCGTGCGGCAGACTGCTTCATATCTGTTCCCGTAAACACCAACCCTACTCCTAAAGAGATACACAATTCATAATACCTATCCTGGAGGGAACGCCGCACCAGAAATAAACATCCCTGGCTTTTATGGGTATTATTACAACCTATAAATGATTAATATGAATGGAACTGGGATTGAAAAGGAGTGAGTTCAGTGCAAAGTTAGGGCAGGCACCTGCCGGCCATAATGTAATCCTCTCCGCAAGTCCGTTTAAATGGGAACTGGCAATATTTTGGAACATGAACCTCAACAATAAGAGGAAGCAAAAAATATGGGGCATCGAGATTGTCATAATCAAGTATAATCACTCACAGAGCTAGCACAAGTAAAGAAAAAAAAAAGATTAAGAAACAGGATTTCTAGTAAGATGGACGATAGAGCATATAGGAAAAATAAATAGATCCGGCTCCACATTCTGAAATGGAGATGATCTTTGTGAAATGACAAAGGGCGTTAGCAACCCCTCGGGCTACGTGGCACCACCAGCCAAAACCTTTGTGCTATTTGACGACCCTCGACGCACAGAACACTTTGGCCCAACCAGAATACAAGGCGGCTTCGAAGCATACATGAAAATCTTGTTTTAGCATCCAGTCGCATCAAAGACACCGAGTATCAGTTCTGACAGCAATACCAGCGAGTATGCGCTCGCATACAGTGTTAATGCAACCATAGAGTACGGGCTGATCCCAAGCCAGCGGAGGATTTCATGTTGGACGGATATGCCAGAAGAATTATTATCCAAATGTTCACTTATAAAGCCCACTGGTCAGCTCCCAAGTGGCACTGGGCCATGATGTCATCGCTACAGACTCTAATTTGAGACATTCAGCCATTTGTTGCTGGGGTGGGTTTGGGATTGTGCATGCAGAGCAGCAGACAGCTTTTTTTTTTTTTACACCAATACTCCTGCTCACCACTTGGGAATTGATTTTAGCCTGAGGTAGAGAGGGTGACGACAGCTCGCTCGGGACAGATGCGGAAATTTAAAAAAAAAATGAGAGAAAAGCAGTGGGAAATAGCAATTCAGAATGAAAGATGCTGGCAATGAAACGGAGTCTGCATACAACGTCAAAAATGAAGCTTCCCTCCGTCTGAGCATCCGTTCATGCAGCGGGTGCCTTTTTTCCCTACAGTACCTGCTGTGTCGCCGCCGCTGTTCTATGGTAAGCAGCGCGGTGATAAGCAGGCATGCTAGCATTCAGAGTAGCCCCTCAATGCGACTGTCATCTATTCAACCAAACATTGCGGCTTTGCAAGGATATTTAGGCTTTTTTTGTGTTACGCAATTGAAATATGCAGAGTGTTTGATGTTAAACGCACATCGCCTTCGAGCTCTGGTTATAATTCAGTGCAGAATAAACAATGACCGCTGAACCTCAGGAGAGCGCACCACCGGCGTATTACTAGAGAAGCACCTGCACTGCAGGACGGATTTGGTAGTTGGGTAGTCAGACACAACGCACGAACTCCAATCTAGCTACGCTACATTGCATTGGAGAGGACCCTTTATTCAGGAGCCGCTGTTGCCTCCTTTCTCTCTGTGTTATTTACCTATGCAATCAGTATTCAGGACATGATGGTCTGAGCAAAAGCACTATGTACACACCTCATCAGATAGCTGTTCAGCAAAATCATATAGCAGCCTGTAAGTATCAATCAAATGAACCAAAGGAGCTCAATAACTGCATTCCTTACTTCAGTAGCATGACCAATTTCTAAAGGAAACCCCCGAGATCACAGAACCTTGAAAAAGTGCATGCTAAATTCCGGATATGAAAGAACAACCACATAAGAAGATCATATATGTCTCTTGCATTGCATTAACTGCATTAATGCTGTCATAGATCAATAGAGGACAGAGTATGTCCAGTCAAGAACAGCCAATGGCAGTTTAAAGTGTGTAGAGCGCAGTTGACGGCTTAAGCGTTATATTGATATATAACTTATGAATGCCACCCATCCTTGATGATAACGACCACTAGAGTGCTTCAAATCTGGATAACTGGCACGCATGAAGCATGCCATCAAGGACATTGCGTGGTATGAAACATTGAGAGGGGGATTTTGCAAAAACCCTCATTTAACTTCCCTGCTTATTCCAACGTGGCAGAGACATTAAAGGGTTTCTGAGTAGTAGATCCCAGTTGAAAAGCGGCAGCCTGACTGTTGTAAACAATCTTGACCAAAACACGTTGAGAAGTATGATGTTGGTTGGAACGCTGCTGAAAATGAATTGATCGGACTGTTTAAACACCGTCTGATAACCTTTGATAAATGGATTCCACATTTTGACTGGCGCTCTTTAATTCTAATGTAAAGAAAAAGTGCAAAAAAGAACATTAATGTTGTTATAAAGAAAGCACGTCACTACGACGACGTGTAAACACAAAAAGCTTCAGCTATTGTGCACTAGCAACGTGCTTTAACGTACCAGCGATGTAGCCGTGCTATCCTACAAGTTTGTCAACTAAGGGCCAAATGCGAAATGTCCAAAAATCTTACCAGTATAAACAGAGCATTACAGGAGAAAGTGGGCATCATAAGCAGCTATGCAGGTTTGCATTCAGGCTTTAATTTAAAAGGCACTAGCACAATCAGCTACGTGAGGAAAAGGAAGAGAAAGCAAAGCCGGCTGTGAAAATAAGTATCAACTCACCAGCTCTGTCCATCCTCCATCACCCTGAAGCACCTATTTTATCACAACAACATGAAAATGTATCACATAAGAGGCATGGATTTTTGAAAACAGTCAATCAACTTACAAATGGTTGCTAATCCACACTGAAATACAAAGTTCAAGGCTTTACATATTTACATCATGGCGCGAAAGAAAAACAAAACACAAAAAGAGTTGATGCTGCCAAAAAAAGCTAAAAATAAATACACTGCAAGGCAGTCCAGTGATGACATCACGTTGTAGTGAGCTCCTCGGAAAGGGCCGAGCAAATGTGATGACTGCAATAATTGGGCAAACATGCAATCAGCTGACGTCCCACCGTCCACGTCCACGAGTGATTGAGTGGTACAGAAAAAAAAAAAAAAAACCTCCACTGATCTGGGATGGCGTGGGGGAGAGGGAGACCCGCTCAAGACGTCCATGTGGGGACACAATGGGTCCATTCGCTGGGGCAGCGTTAGCCACAACTGCGCTCAGCCCAAGTTTAGCCGTACCGCTCCAGCCTTGTGTCAAACAGAACCTCTGAACGAAGCCGGACAATCGGACTCACGGCAAGAATGCTGATTATCAGTTATTTTAAGCTTAAAAAAAAAAAAAAAAAAAAAGACTAGTGCGTGTTGCAGTTGTTGCCGAAGAAGCGAAGAATCTGCAGCACCGAGTCTTACTGGCTAATTTACATTACCGGCGATAACGTAGCTGGCTAGCCGGCACGAACAACTTTACTGCAGCGAGAGTCATTTCCAGCTTTTTATTCAGCCCGTTGCGTGATCGTGCTTCGCGTGGGACACCGCCTGCAACCGGAGCTCCGTGTCTGTCTGTGCCATATTGACTTTGTTGTTTAGGATAACATCGGTGTGGCTGTGTTGTTGTGTGTTTTTTTTTTTTTTTTTTTACCTTGCGTCTCCTCGTCTCAGCAGTACCGCTCCAAACAAAGCATTGGTATATGACCCGAAGATTTTGTTTCCAATTATCCACCTTATAACCGTTCACATGGGGGCATCCGGTCGGACTCATGACAGACAAAACATTCAGTTTTGGGGTTACAGGCGACAACAAAAAGTCTCCTGGATGATTCGATTGTCTAGCTTGGCTAGCACGAACAGTTCGTCCAGCTACGGTTTCCGTTTGGAGTAGGACAATCGATGTAGTATCCAAAATGCTCCTCGGGCATCTGACAAATGCGCTCTTTAAGTAATTAAAGACAATTATGTTCATGTAGCCAACTAACGGAATTATCACTTGACTAAAATTTCTTCTCCACTTGCTCTTTTGACAGGTGCCTTTTCCTTAAACCCGAGCTCCTTGTCCCAATCTCACGATTAGTTAGCTTTCTTTCCCTAGTTAGCCTGCTAACATTCAACTACAGCTTCGCAATGCCCGCCCAGCGCGAACCATGATTCGCCAACACAAAGCAGTGACGTCACTACGTTGGCTTCTGGCTACGTCGGGTGCGCTTGGTTTACAACACATTGTGTCCCGTTGTGGGTGGATTCAAGGTTTTCACCCAGAGGCGCGTCGATGACGTTTTATATTCAGGATGACACCCGAAACCCCCAAATAATCAAATAATGACCGTTATGATGCGAACCTGTTTCTTTCTAAACATAGTGTCGCCATTAACCGAATTGTTATTGTTTAACAGCGATGTAAATCGCTGTTAAATAACGAGCTTCTTCAGTTCTAAATGACCTGGTAGGGAGCCCAGCTATTATACTACAAATAACTAACAAAGGACCGAAACCACCTGGACTATATGAGTCATCAGGAGTCATTAATATTTGTATGAAAGCTCGTTGCTTTTTTTGTGGTGTTTCAAGCGTATAAATAGACACATGTTTGTTTTATTTTAACATGAAATCCCCTCGTTAGTGTGAAAGTATAAACGTAAACGTGCAACCTAATAGTATTTTTTAATGAAGTCTCCCACCTAGTGGTGATATGGTGCAGGTGAGATTTCATTGATTAA
This sequence comes from Brachionichthys hirsutus, assembly GCF_040956055.1. Lineage (NCBI taxonomy): Eukaryota > Metazoa > Chordata > Actinopteri > Lophiiformes > Brachionichthyidae > Brachionichthys > Brachionichthys hirsutus. The sequence continues at coordinate 7,911,355 of NC_090912.1, forward strand.
AAAGAAGCACTTCAGTTTGGTTTCATAATTTTCTTTTATTTACCCAATTGCTTATAATGGAGGCGTTTTAAAAAACATGCATTCAATTCACTCACCAAAAATCAGGGTCCGATTTGCTCTATAATGGAACATTTAAATATTAAAACACCATTTATGGATTCTAAAATCAGTTAAAAATACACACCAACTCTGCACTGATTTTTCTTTAAAAAAAAAAAAGGTTCATTGGCACTTAGTTAATCTTACGGATTTCAATAATCCATACAATCAAATATTCACACACAATTCAATTCAGTCCACAGATCAAAATAATCTCAGAGAGGTTTATCCTGAAGGACAGACCTGATCTGATGGGATGTTGGTGCCGAAGAAGCTCTCTTGTTGATTGAAGACTGAATCCTCATTTCAGAGGAGAAATGAGCAGAGACACTAAGAGAAAGGCCCACACTTCTTTGTGCATGATATTTTATTTTTGTACATCTTTAGGGGGGTGCACCGTTCCTGGAGGTACTGCAATACCAGGTCGATGCGTGGAGTGGACGGAGCAAGCCCCTATTCCATCTCCCTATTCCAAAAATCAATTTAATATATGGTCCCCGGGTAGGGGACGTATCAGATATTAAACTGATAAGAACAGATACTACACTTGATCTTAGCCAAAAGGCCGAGAAGCGATAACCTGAGTAGGGTCCGAGGCAGGGGTGTCATCTGCCGCCCTGCACTTCTCACTGACGGTCTAAAGAACCGAGTCACAGCCCGGAGGCGATCTGGGTCACGTGAATAAATGTAAACACAAGACAGTAAAGAATACGTCTCAGAATCGCTGGGAAAATGAGTTATTTTAGATGAATTGGACGTAACAAAGCCGTCTGGTTGACACTTCCTGGTCACCTGATCGAAGCTAAACCAATGGCCGGGAAATCCTTATTTTTAGTGCTTTTAACGCATAAGAATGTTTTTATTATACAAAGTCTACTTTACATGACATAGTTCAGCAACAGTGGAAAACGATTTTTCAAATGTACATATCTGCATTGTCAGAACAGGAAGCAACAGTATTTAACAAACAGATTGCAGTTTGTGGTGTTTCTGCAGTATTTTATGTTCGCATTGCAGTGTTTACATGTAGCGTGACTCTTTATCATAATCCATGCCTCTGTCTTTGCTATAAAACGCAAAGTGTACCCAGGTTTCCGATTTAGAAATGCGTTTTGAAGCATCTCGCAATTCCCTTTCCGCCATGTTGAATTCTGCTGACTCTAAACTCCCGCGAGATTGTAATACAAAGAAGCCACCCAGGGACAAGTCTCACGAGATGTTATTCTTCCTCAGGAGTGTTGCAAGGCTCTGCGGTGATGCGCTGCCCTCTAGTGGGCGGGAATTTAAATGCAGCACATAAGTAAGACGCTGCATTGAATAATTCCACTAAAAATAGAGATGCATGCACATACGCGCGCATTCACACACAATAAACAGTATATGCGAAAGATATTCTTCCCTATATGCAAATGCAGAATTGTTATAGATTTTAATGTAAATAATTGTGTAAATACTGGAAAGAGAATGCTGAGGAAATCCACCAGGAAGAGGAAACTCCCGTGGAGAATTGTATTCACCAGATTCATAATTTTCTTTGTGGTTCTCATGAACGCAGTTTCTCAAAGTGTATCTCTGCAAAATAAAAAATGTATGCAAGAATCACACAATGGGAAAACACTGACCCCAATTAATAAACTCAGACCATCTGTCTGAGAAAGGTTTGACTTGTGGGGAAAGCATAAGTCGTAGCGTCGTACTGTTGGAGGAACCATATTTAATTATGGGGCAAGCATGCTAAGATTAGACAACAGATCAGCAGACAGGGCATCTGCATCCTGCCTCTGTCACAGGAGCTGGGAAAGGAAATGAGTCATCTGCTACAAGCTGTCCTTTCATGTGATAAGAGGCTGGGGGGGGGGGGGGGGGGGGGGTCAAGACCAGCACAAGGGACTGGAAATGGCCTGAAGTCACCCAAACGCACAGTAAGAAGGTCACAGGTTAAAATCCAATTTGGGGCCTGTCTATAAGGAGTTTTTATGTTCTCCCTGTGTCTGCATGGATTCTCTCCGATTTCCTACCACCACGAAAAACATGCAGCTTAGGTGAATTGGTTACAGTAAATTGGCCTTAGGTGTGAGTGAATGATGGTATCTATTTATGTGGTCTATATTTGGCTCCTGCGATGAACTGGCAACGTGTCACCCGGAAATCAATACCAATATAGTTGTCTCATCGACAAGAAAAAGGATGTATGGATGGATAGCTCGACCTTTACTTATAGTGTGGTGACAGAGAGGCGTGAGAAGAGTTACTAATGTTGAACTAATGGGAATTTCTATGTCAAGAGCTGAAGGGAGCACTAGCGGATAATAATAATAATAATAATAATCACCCGCAGATTGTGTGCATGAGCTGTTCAAGGCTTTTTTTTTTTACTTCAACTAGATTGAACAAATAATAATAATAATAAAAAAAGCAAGCTCAAAGCTCGATGGTGATCGGGCTTCAATTACATTAACAATATGTCTGCTAGACAAGGAGAGTGTGTGAAATTGTTTGTGTGGGAGGAGATATTCCTGTCATAAATCGAAAGTGTCCGAGCTTTCACTCGAACCCAAATGGCAAAACTATGTCGCTAGTTCATCACAAGTGTCTATACTCGCAATCAGTCAATAAGCTAATCCATCATAAACATTATATACGACCACTCTGCCAATGTTATCTCACTCTGACTTTCTCAGCAGTCAAACTCTACGTCACCCCTTGTGGACTGATTATGTTACTATGATATTGACTTTATGACTGCCGTTAAGTAGACAGAAAACAATCATTTAGGCCCTGAACCCGGAAGAATATGTCGAGTAAAGGTGATAAAAAGACGGACGGCACATTGCCGTCAGAAGAGGAGGTGAGATAAGAACATAGAACCTGATTGCAACTCTTCACCGCTCTACAGAATAGATGTATGGGATGACTCACTGGACTCCATTATACCGTATATGTTCCTTTCACCCACGCAAGTGACTACGCATGGTATCGTCTGTCACTCTATGGGAAAACTGCGTGCAGCGGCACACTTATCGACAAAGGGGTTGAATTGAGGTATCAATGCACATAAGGTATATGGCTTTACTCAGATCTGCCTCATCCCAAATGAATAATTTGATTTTATTCAGGGACCCTGGAAACAGAGCTGGCACCAAAAGCCATAATATGCTTTTTTAATTGTATTAATTTGTTAGTAATTTGGAATGCATAAGAATGCAGGTGATTCAATGACCGTATGGTGACTAAGCATTGTCAAGAAAAATGAATGCACACAGATTTACACTGACAGCACCGAGAATGTGAATGATGGAAAAGCTGTAATATAGGAATAACTTTGCCATCTTCACTGCAGAGCTTGTAGCTATCATGTGAGAATTTGTGAAATCTATACTTCAATTCATAAAAACCCGGTAGGAAAATGTGGATACAACAAACGCTTTCACAATCGCACTGGATTTTGCACGAGGATTTTCATTGAGCCAGTTGCAATCTAAAAACGGCCTGTAGAGGGCAGTAACTCACATTTTGCTACGTCTGAGTCCCCTGTAAAATCTGATCAGAAGAAGAAGGAGCGTCATGTCTGGGGTTCAACCGAAGATTGAGAAGGAGGGAGAAGATTCCTCTTTACTGCCTTTAGTTCACGATATTATCAAATGGTAAGATTATGGACGAGTTAATGCTTGTTAGCAGAAGATTGCTGACTCTGCCCGTCTTTAACAATCGTTGTGTTGGTGTTGCTACGCTTGTTGTTAGCCAAAGCTAACATTAGCTATTCGTGTTTTGTGCTTGTGTTCACTTTACCGACTTCAAGCATGGACAAGGACAGCCAGGATGTCCACCAAGAGCTGGCCAAGTTGAGGACTAAGATCCAGGAGGCTCGGGAGCAGATATCCAACATGCCCGGGATCGATAGCAGCCCGCCGGAGCAGCAGCAGCAGCTGGCCACGCTGCGAGAGCAGGTCCGCACCAAAAACCAGCTGCTGCAGAAGTACAAAGGTCTGTGCATGTTCGAGGTGCCGAAGGCGTCCTGATGATCCGCGCCCTGTTTACACCCTCCATGAACTCTGTTTGGACTTTCAGAGCACCGGGACTTGTTTTTGTTTTTGTTTTTTTCAGCTGCACCTTCTTGCGTTTTGGGCGACAGACAACGTCCGAATGAGGCAGAATTAGCCTCGTTTTCTCATCGTTTAATATATTGTTACAATCCTGTTTTGTAATAAACTTAATAACTACGTGACTGTTTTATTTTGCCAGTTGGAGTGTGCATTAGTTGGTGCCGTGTAGTGCTTGTAGTGCAGTGGATTTGGGGTAAGTGTGTGTGTGTGTGTGTGGATACAGCGTGGGATATTAAGAGTTGAGATATTAAAGGGAAAAAAAAACATTTATTTATAGTATGAAATTAATATCAAATCTGTCCCTTGTGAAATTATTTAGGAAATTAAAACAATCCACATTGAGAATGGGAACGAGTCTGAGTATCCTGCTTGAAGGCATTTAGCAAGATCTGTGGAATTTGTTTATGCCGAACCAAAATATATTCTGATTTCTTAATACTACACATATTTTAATCTACTTGAGGTATTTCTTGAGAACTAAAGAATTTGAGTCGAAGTATTGTATTTATTTCACTTGAATCTCAACGGACTATGAATAGATGCAATGAAACGTTTCAATTATTAAGCGTCAACCAATACGGTAATAAATAATATGGCATAAAAGCCACGCAGGCTTACACAACTAATGCAGAGCGAAGGTGTTTTTGATTAAATAAATATTTCCACCGATTGTTTTGCCATTAGAGTCTCCGACTGGACTTGCATCAACCGCAACATTCAACGCCTGCATCGTAAAGGTGGTTCTTAACGTATGGCCTTTTCCATTGAGGCTACACACGCATACACATTGGTGAAGAAAGACTGAAAGAAGAATGAAATCAACATTTTTTATTTTTCATCTTGTGCAAAAAGTCGACAACAACAAACACACACTCAGGATTTTGTTCATGATGCAACAAACGTTCAAGTTTAGACAAACGGATAATTGTAAACATGTTTTTTTTTTTTCTCTCCAGTGTCTTTCACAGCAAGAAAGTTCCGAAGCAGATTTTACAGCGTTTTCAGAGCATCACTTCCACGGGGACCAAAACGCCTCTTGTCCCCGTGCGTTTCAGCGTCCGGTGGGGGGGGGGGGGCACTCCTCTGTGCGCATGACCTGCTGACCCATCTGCAAAGTCCCACAGGAAAAACGCAGGCAAATCAAGCGTCAGCATATGACGCAGCCCTTCTCTTTGTTGCCCCCCACTGCTTTCTCCTTGATGTACATCAAGTCAGTGTGCACGCTGGGCCGCCGCGCAAACGGCGCCACGATCCCGTACGCGTTCCCGTCTTTGCACTTCTTGCTTCTGGACGACTTCCTGCGGAGGAGCTCGCAGTACTGCAGGGAAACCTTGCAGTGGCGGTCGGGGCTCATTTCGTTGGGCAGCTTGGCCATGGTAAACAGAGTCTGGAACATCTGGTCCACGTTGGTGTTCTTCTTGGCCGAGATCTCAAAGTACGCGCAGTGCTCGTCTCCGTCCACCAGCTGCTCGATCTCGTCCTCCCGCACCTCGCGGTAACAGTCCTTGTCGCACTTGTTCCCGCAGATGACCAGCGGGACGACCGAGTTCTCCTTGGTTTTGACTCGCAGGCAGGACTTGGTCTCGTGGATCTGGCGCTTCAGGCGCTTCACCTCCTGAAAGGAGTCTCTGTTGTCCAGGCTGAATACCAAGATGAACACGTCACCTGGGAAGAAAAAAAACAAAAAAAACAGAGACAGACTTTAGTGACAAATAAGATTCAGGCAAACATTCACTCTGCGATGGTTTCAGGGGGGGGTTAACTCACCAGTGAGGATTGAAAGCCTTCTCATCGCAGGGAAGGGGTGATTCCCAGATGTGTCCAAAATGTCCAGCTGATAAACGTCCCCTCTGATGCTGTAGAACTTCCGATGGAAGTCCTCGATGGTGGGCGTGTACTGGTCTTCGAACCTCTCGTTCAGAAAGCGGGAGATGACGGCAGTCTTCCCAACTTTGGTGGAACCCAGGATCACCATCCGGCGGCAGATCTTGGCCGGAATGTTCAACTCATGTTCGGACGGCGGCATTTTCTTAATCATATTTGCAGCGTGTTGCGCCCGGAGGTTTGACGGCGTGCGTGTGCGTGTGTGTGTGTGTGTGTGTGAAGACCAGAGACCCCTCGCTGTCTCTCTGGAGCTGCAACAATAGGGTGGGGGGGGGGCAGGTCGGGGGATTTATAGGGAAAGTTCGCCGCGCCTCCCAATGCGTCATGCGCCACGCTTCAGTCCGTGGAGGGAGGGAGCGAGAACCGAAATTATAACGTTATGGCTGTTTGCGCGCGTCAGACCTGTCCACCTGTCCCAGCGCGAGGGACATTGGGGTCGTTTTCCAATATATTAACTAGTAGATCGAACATTTCCACGTTGCCGTGCGTTATTGGCGCAGATGTTGATAATGGGGCAGTCGATTGATTGTGGCATGATTTGAAATGCATTAGAAGAAGACGTCATGTCTTTTCTCATGCATAAGATGTCATCCAACTGATCAGTCTTGGAATGATTGATTGATTGATTGATCGATCGATCGATTTATTTTCACGAGGCACGGGCTCCATCTGTTTCCTCAACCACCAGTAATTAGAGGACAGACTGTTCCACAGCAGCTCACACAGGCGCAAACGCGTTTGAACAGGGAAACAGCAGCTTTTCATATTTGTCCAGCTGATTTTTAACACAAGTTCCATTTAAATGATGTTCAATCTAGTACATATGTATATAGTATTCATGTTAAAATGTTTGTATTTCCTATTTCCTATTGGCTGTTTTCTTATAAGTAACTTTTCTATCGTTTACATATTTTCCTTGTTTTATTTTTTTTTGCATCATTTTGTCTTATTACCAGTATGTCTTCTCAGCAAAGGCCTGGAAAGGTGCAGTTGTTTTCCTTGCAGTTGAAACTTCATTGAGATTAAATTGAGAGTGATGGGCAACATAAAAAAAACACCTGGACAAAGATAACGACAATGAGCCTATTTATAATAACTCACATGCTTTATTAAATGAAAAATATTTCAAAATAAAATGAATAAGCAGTCTTGAGTTTCTGAATCCAGAAGCACAATAGTTGAAATGGACATTTAGAAGCTGCTTTATTCCGATCCTTAAAAACCTTTAGGGTTCACGAAGATAGTAATATAAACAGCAATGCGCACATCATCACAATTAGAGGGGGGGGAGACCATACAATGAAGAACATCTGGTTGTAGCAGGTGCTTGCAGGCATCCAATTCGATTTATTGATGTTCTCATATGTGTTAATTGAAGCAGTGGGAGTGGAGTCTATAGATAGAGTTCACCGTTGGTGACGCACCTACTTTGTCAGGTTAGGCATTTTATCACCTTTTACTTTTTAGCTAAGGGTGTAAATGTATTTTTCAAGGCGACATAAAGAGCTACAAGCCGAGTGACACATTCATTAAATATTTAGGAAAGCATTCTCGAATGATGACGCTGAGCCTCCTTCTTTTAAATTGAATTTTCTTTTCTATTTAATGACCCTTTTGACATCAGTTGGGGCTTAATTGCAGTAAATGCCAAGATTCCCTGAGCTTGCATGTGCATCATCACCACAGGATCAAATTGAGCAACAGCTATTGGAAAGGTTCATAAATATTCATTGCACCGCGTGTCTCTGCTTATCTGTTATTCTACACTGTAATTATAGGCTAAATGTGAAACGTAATAATAATAATAGTATTTTACAAATAGCCCCAGCAGCTCCAAGGTAAACACAATCTTCACTTTTAGTATTTACCTTGATTTCATGTGAAACCGAAAACCTGCTAACACTGATGACCTTTAGTATAGTCCTCTGGGGGGATGAAATCAGATAGATGTACTTAAGCCCGGCTGTTCAAGGCTTGAGCGATGGGTTTGTGTAGCCGGAGTGGAGTGAACCAGTCCGATGCCCTTGACGATCGGTCGGTAATTCAGCCCGTGTGTTCCCAGCGAGTCTTTCAACAGGACACATGCAGGATGGCTTGTTCATCAAGGCGCTGTCCCGAACACTACCTGCACTTGTATGTTCTTAGAAGGAGGGAGACATCTGGGCTCACCGCTGTGCTATTTTCATTATGTAAACACATATAAAGCAATGATCATTTATTTATTTTGTTATTATAGTAAGGAATGATAACACTGTATTTAAAAAATAACCCTATTTTTTGTGATGCATTCATTAAAAGCATAACCTGAAATATAAAATGTGTACATAAATGCCTCTAAAAAAGGACTAAACTTGTTATGTTTCAATTTATTTTGTTGTGTACAAATATTTTGAATAATGTCTCAACATTCACTTACAGAGAACCACAGTTTTATTCAAGGTTACCGTGTTTATTTTGGTCACTTGATGTGTCTTGTCCCTCTTACCCCTTAATGTCGATACAACTTTGACGAAACACCAGAGATGGAGGAAGGAAGTCGCTTGGGGCAACGTATTCACTACTTTGTATGGGTATCGAATTCATGATCCCATTTTAATTCCCAATTTCCTCCAACTCCGTCCGTCCGTCCATTTTCTTGTCGACCAGACTCCATATTTTCTCTATTCTTTTCACTGAGAAACACCTTCCAAGTTTAGACAATAATAGTGTTTAAATGAGCAAATAATCAGTACAATAAGATTTATGTTTGTGTAAGTAGTTTACTTCCTAATGTTATACATAACAGTTCATGGTAAAGACTGTGGGTAGAGGCCCTTTATTTGTTTGGGCGGAGAAAGAGAAAGGCTGTTGCTGTGCTAAACCCCAATGCCAAACACCCAGACCCTGCTGCTCCACCTGAGGACAAACTCAGGGCCAGTCCTGGAAAATGCAAACGTGCAGTCCAGTAAAATCTGTGTCTTTAGAACTATATCTCTTTGTCTGTGTGCTTCTTCCAGACTTCTCCATCGTGTCTGTTTCTGTGCCTGCTTGCAGCCTGTTCTGTTAGATGTCGGGACATAAGGGCCGTTGCATCACGGTGGCCCTCAGCAGAGTAAACACACTGGCTTGCAGCTCGCACAGGCCACGGCCAGTCCTGCATATTAAACTAATTTGCTTCTCCGCCATGTTTGCTCACATTAATTAGTGAAGAGGACAGAAAATATAGCATGGAAAAAAAAAAAAACCCAGTGTGGCCATCTGTGGGGACACAGTGCTTTGCACTGGATGTGAAAACAGCTGTTTTTTGGTGAAGTGAATGTACCAACGGTAGTAAAAATAAATGTACATGAAGCTGAGTGCCATTTTTTTTCCTTTATAATTGTTTTAATGTTTGACTTTATTTGCAGTTCTCTAAAAAAGTACATGGAAGGAGAAGAAACAGAGCAGCTGGAACTGTCTGATACCAGACAGAACAGCAACGATTTGGGTGCCACATCGTCAATTTCATGTTCAGCTGCGTGTTTCAGGCCAAAGGATCATAGCTCCTTGTGATGCCACGTCACATTTGCATATAGTCACATGTGCATCACTGGCTCGACTTAAGTGACCATATAAGTGTGTGTGTGTGTGTGAATATAAGTGCATTTACACGTCTTGATTAAGAGTTGACCCATGTTGACTTGCATAGCTTCAGGATTCAGGGGTTATTTTTGCCACAAATTGCACAGGAAATATTTTGCAGTAAATGTATCTACAAAGCAAGGCAGAGAAAGTCAGATGGATTTAATGTTTGTCCAGAATATCTTTCCAGCATAGACCATGTGATTGCGAAAATACCCCCAACCCCCCAGAAGGTGCATAGCCTATATTTTAGATATTTCAGATATCGCTCTCCAATTCAACCTCTTAAATTAAACTCATTATTTAAACAACTCTGGTTTTGGAACACATTTGGTGCTCTGTGACTTAGAAACATTTACAAAATGTAGAAAATTATACAGTAAGGATAATTCTGTCATATAAAATTGAATAAGGGCAAGGATTTCTCAATCTTAATGAATGACTATGATGTGATGTGACATGTTAGGATAGTTCTGCAGTGAGACCTCTGGTTTGAAACCAAAGACAAAATTAGGTATAATAATGAGTGAGCTCGCTTTGGTCACTCAATTTCATTGGAATAATAAAAAAAAATACATTTCTCAGAAATCAAGCCAATTGTCTTTGTGTGGAATAGCCACTGCGTTCGTAGTATAATTACGGTAAGTAAAATGAATTCAAAGTTTGATGGGTTCAGTCCTCTGTGTGCAGAAGTCCATCACAGTGAGGGGAAGAGGGGTCGGCGCTTATGCCACCGTGGCGTGACAAGTGCGGCCGTTGCGTGTCGAGCTCTGCCCTCTTGCAGATAGAGCTGTTGAATGAAGCACGAGTCAGCCGTTTTCAACACAAAGGCTTTAGGCTTGCAAGCCACCTGTCTGTTTTGAGACAACACTGATCTGTCAACTGTATTATTCTGCGACATGCAACCTTGTGTCAGCCCCTCCCCCCCGTGGGATGAAGAGCAGGAGTTTTTAAATGTCTAGACCAAAAATTCTGCTCTGTGTGACAAGCATGAAAGCGTCCTGTCCTGATCCTTTAAAACAGCATGTTCAACGCCGATTTTAACTCACCCTAAAACAGACAATCCGCTTTGCTTCATCCACCATTGTAATTGGAGCCTTTAGGAGATTAGGACTCTTTGACCGAACACCGTAGACCTATCGCCGATGCGTTTTCAGACTTTCGGCCTCTGTGAGTTGGTATCGTGTTTTGGCAGTGGCTGATAGCATCACTTACGCCAAACAGACGATGATTGTGCGGGTTTCTCCTCGTCTGACCTGTCTGAACTGAGATTCTTCAGAACAGGTGGTTATTTCTGCTAATGGACTGAGAAGCACTGACCAGAGACAAATATATGATTATGTGGAGTGGACCTGGGGCCCTGAACTCACCTCATGAAGGCAGGGCAAGCAATTCAATATATGGATGTTTGTTGAAAGGACCTGAAAGAGAAGGTTAAACCTCCCCTTGCTCTGCAGGGGTGTGCGGGGACAAGCGGACTAACCTATCGACAAAATAAGAACCAAAAAGAAAACACAGCTTTAACATTATGTGACATTTTGTGCTTAAGGATTTTATTTTTTTATTTATTTTTATCAGGACTCATTAGAGGTAAAAACAGCTAAAAGTACAGTAAATATATATATATGTATATACTGTATGTACAAGGTTGTGCTACTCAGAGGTGTTTTTTTTATTTTTCCATCATCAAATACTAATCACATCAATGTTTACTCAAATATGTATGTTGAGCCGAACAGACCCGTTATTCTTTTTCCGTGGAGTCACATCAGAGGAAATGTGTCCTTTTCCAAGCTCTGGTAGAAGTTGGGTCGGGAGAGAAGCTGATGTTGCGCCGTTGGCCCACAGCCCGTCGTTTGGGCGCCCCCTGTCCTAGCAGCTTGCGTATCGGAGCTACATCATTGAATCCATCACAGTTTAAATGCAATCCATGTGATCCATAAAAATGTAGTATTTCTCACTTTATCCTAGAAATGTCCATTTTCTATTTAATATTAAAATTAATTATTATTATTTGCATTATTTGCATGCGAGAATATCTGCCCAGGTGCAGTGACTCAAGGCAGCAAAGCAAGATTTCATAACACAAGATGGAACAAGGCATGTCCGGTAATCTGCTGGGGCTTTGCTTGTCCCCTTCAGCAGTTTGATCAGATATGTTAACAAGACATCCACTGTGAGCACTGTAATATGGACCCTTATTATCACAACACACAACAAAGAGGCTATCAGAGGCTATAAATCATGCACAGAAATGATTTCATGCACATACACCCCACTAATGTAAATAAAAGTGTATGACATTTATTGCTCAGATTGCCAACAGGCAACAATATAGTAACCTTCAAAAGGTGCCATGTCTGATCAAACCCCAGGAAAGGCATGTTTAAGGTTGTTACAAAAGGTTGATAAAACAGACTCTTCTAAAAATGAACCACAATCAGAGACGCTGCAGTGAAGAGCTGGATCCGAAAGCTACAAGCTTGGTGTTACAATAAAAGCAGCATCCTGACCTTCATAAAAATGTTATGTTCGACTTTGATTGACTTCCCGTGTTGTCATAATTCTTTATGTCATATTTAAGATAGTTTAACACAAATACACAGAAATAAATCGATGTCTGGAGATGAAATCAGACCATGACTTTGATGGTTTGGACATGTCCAGAGAAGAGACGGGGACTATATCGGCAGAAGGATGCTGAGGATGGAACAGGAATAGAGGTCAACCCAGGAAAAGAAACATGGACGTAGTGAGGGAGGACATGAGAGTGGCTGCTGCTGGGGAGGACGATGCAAAGGACAGGGTGAAGTGGAGAAAGTTGATTTGCTGTGACGACCCCTCACGGGACAAGCTGAAAGTAGAGCAGTAGTTGTAGTGACGCCCGGTGACACGTCCGGGGTGTACCCTGCCTCTAGCCCGCAGTCAGCTGGGATAGGCTCCAGCAACACTAATGACCCACAAGGCGGACAACGACCTCAATCGTCTCATCAACAAGATGAGACGATGCAGCAGAATAGGGTTGGGAAACCAAAACGATTATTTCCTAAAACTTAACAAGTCTTTAGAAAAGCAGTCACTAATCCATCCATGCCGTTTCTTGTAAGACTTCAATCGTCTCATCAAGTCTTACAAGAAACGGCATGGATGGATTAGTGACTGCTTTTCCTAAGACTTGTTAAGTTTTTGGAAATAATCGTTTTGGTTTCCCAACCCTATTCTGCTGCAGCTGGTCCCAGCGGCCTGGCTTGTTGCTCAGGGAGTGATTTGCAATTCATATGTTCAGTTCTTTTGCTGGGAGGACATGTTGAGCTGAATATTAGAAGGTGGGGTTCACTGAGTCCAAAGGAGATTTCAGGAACCCAGAGTTTATAGAATATAAATATGTAATAGTTTCCAAGAAATAACCTATCTGAGTGAATCCATGCAAAAAAATCAATATAGTTATAAGCAGGAGCATTAACCATTGTGCTCTCTCCCCCTCTCTCTCTCTTCTGCCATTAGTTAGTTCTTCAGTTGTTTCAAAAGACTAATTGTTGGTAAGACTGAGTGCAGGAAGCTGAAGACAGGTTTGGACATTTAGCATTTAGCTGCAGTGATAAGAACACGAGGTCAGCCCTGCCTGTTCGCCTCTCTGCTCTTGAACCACATCACCCAGTGTGCTGATAAATTCAAGGACAACTCCATGCAAACACCAGTAGGTGTACGAGCATGTGGAGCTATAGGCGCCTGGAGGGCCAAGAGGTGTGGAGAGTCAAAATGATTCAATGTATTCCATAAAGATGACCAAAATAGAACTGATTCTCATATCTATGGTGCTTAATGTGTGTTCGTTCTTGACCATATGACTAGACGAGGGAACACTTGGCCACGTCATACGATCTGTGTGACTGGAACCCGTAGGCCTCAGAACAGTCATTAGCAGTAGGAGCACACAGAGAAATTACTTCATGAGATATTGGGTCAGTACTGGCAGCCTGTTAGTCTAGCCACCGGTACAAAGATAATTATGTGCAATTGGTCCTGCTTGCTCTGAGGGCATGACGGCTCAGAGAATGGACGTGGAGGTAAATGGGGGCAATCAGCAAATGCACATATCACACGGATCTCTTAGAACTCATCACATATGCAAGTATTGAACCTCAGTGCACCTGCTTCGAAGAGCTCTCACCGGCGTCTACGAGTCAATTCCGCTTGCTCTTGCATCGTGATGAAGTTTAGATTTTGGCTATGTTCACACTGCACGGCGACTTGTGCATGAGCGCCTGTGTGAACGCCATGCGGCCCAAAGGTGTCCCGCATGCGCAGACGAGGACAGAACAACGTCACGCAGTGTGTGAGACGCTCACATGTTTGCAAAAGTAAGTATGTCATGTGACATAGCTGCTGTTTTTTCTTAGATCAGGTGTGAACCAAAATGCTGCTGACTCTACAGTGATCTTGTTATTTTAGGCAAGTAATTACTTTGCTGAACTCCTGTACCACTTTTTTTTCATTTCATTTTTATATTACAATGTAAATATTGTGTTGGACAAAATGCTGTCATTGTGGAAACCTATTGCAGGTCCTTTGTCGTATTCAAGCTGTAGTCACATAGTGACAGGCGGCCGAGTGATGTAAGAGCAGATGGTGCATTTCAAATAATCCCGTGTCCCTGAGAGCGGCAACCTTGTCGACACCTTCGCTTGCAACATGTATGCATGGTCGTTGGGTTGAGCTAAGCATGAATACAGCATGAATAGACAAGAGCCAACATGCACATGCAAAAAAATAACTTGTCCTCCAACATTTAGCATCTTACAGATGTCATGGTTTAAACTGTTATAACAAGCGTTACAGAATATTCTCTGCAAAATGTCAAGCCAGTGGTAAAAGAGCAGACGCACACATCTTGAGTTATATGTGCAACAAAATTCTAACTAAAAGAAAAATTAAAGATGAAATTAATAATAATAATAATAATAATAATATTTGTGTATTTGTATATTTCATTTTATCAAATTAATTATGTGAACCTGAAACTATAAAAAATAGGCCACTGGTATAGCATAAAATTTGCAGAATACCATACAGTTACTCTAAAATGGGCTTACAAATGTATAACAGCAATAAAAACAACAGCTACTACTAGTAAACAACAGTGACATGCACACCTTTAGCTATGTGTAAAATTTGATTGCAATCTGTCCATCTGGGGTTTTAGAAGCTCTGAATAGGCATAAATACGGTAACCTCACACAACCACTTAAATTAGGCCTGATCATAAAAATAATATTAGAATGGGCTCCTCACACTTAAGGAACATTATTCGGCCACACAGCACCACTTCCCTCTAAAACCCAACCAATTATAAAGCTGTGTTCATTTCCAAGGGGATACATCCTTTGAAGGTCACCACCTTTCCATTTTTACCCCGGAGCGACAAAGTGCCATGCTTGTCGCCTAGCAACATTTTCAGTTGACGTTAGTTGGTTGATGATTATTCATAGTTGAAGTTCATAGCAGAAATAGTCGGCAGTGAAGCTACAAAATGTTGCGCTAAAAGATGTAGAAATGGAACCAGAAAATGTCATATAAAGGGCGTTAACCTAAAAAGCAGAAGCTGGCAATACACAAAATGTTCTCATTAGTACTTAAGAGAAATGATGATGATGACGATGATTGAATGTATATTCAAATCATCTAATACTTGAACAAAATGAACACATGGATACAGAGAGGGCTACAAGGCAGGCTGGGGAAGCAGATCTCACCTGCTCCGGCACGTGCTTCTACACCCCTTTTTTTATTTTTCAAGAATTAGCTCGACGCCTTCATTATGTTCTGGCTTTACAACTTTGGAAAGAATATTACATAATACTTTAATAAGAGCAGTAACAACAATTGAAACCAAAAAATATATAAACAGGATGCAATCACTTTTCTTGCACACTGTTTCCTGACATGCAATAATGTCCTTCACACAGCCTCGCGCCACACAGAGCAAAGCGTCTTTGATGCCTAAATCGTTTGTTATCAGCTAACCTGTTGTGGAATCTTCGAAACGGTTCTTTTTCCTTTCTTTTTTACATTTTGAGGATAGATCCAAAATGATTATATACAGTATTATGTTTCATTCCTGGTCTGTACTACTACAGCTATGGGTCGCAGCGCCGTACCGCACGTGTCCCTGTTCATGCATACTTCAACCATTTGCTAATATTGTTGCTCGATTCCAGTCTTACGCAATGAAGCATTGACTGGTTGTAATGAGAAACAAACAGCAGCCTCAGGAATGTGACATTTCCCACATCACTGTGTGAAATGCAAAACACAACCCCCCCCCCGGGTGAAATATGATGTTTTCTGCACGTTTCCCTCTTCGATTCTTCACAAAGTGAACGTTGCATCAATGTGACACAACATTCTGTGCTGCTCCTTTCAGAATAACTGCAGCTGCTCGGAGGCTCTGCGTCTTCGACAGAAAAAGATGTTGCTGTTTAGGGAGGCCAATGTTATGTTTGTGTCTCTTGTTTGCTTTTGAATTCTTTCAATTTGCACAAACACACAAATGTTGTGAATTTGCAAATTGTACATTCATGTCTGTGATTGTTTGTCATTTGCTTATATGTGCTAATGATGGATGGTTGAGGTATTATTTCCTAAAGAAACATAAAACTGAAGAACAATCAATATTATTACTACGAAATATCACATTTTTACAAATACATTTAACATTTATTTAATTATGCTCAGATCTTCTGTACACAATTTGTTTACACTAATGCCCAAAGTATGTATTCACCAAGCAAACGGTATTCAAGTGATTAAAAACAATACAAAAGTATGTTTATTCCCCATATTGTTGATCTGAATTAGCGTTGAAAACCTGATCATTATAGTGATACTGTCAGTCATTCATATTTATGATGTTCATGGCCAAAATACTAAAACACACATATCCTTCTGACAGGTACTAATTACTGCTGCCTGTATCTGATGCACGCGACTGATATACACAATGTGCCTTTGGAATTTAGTCCATAATGACCTATGAATATGCAAGTTGCAAGAGACAACATCTCGTTTTAATGATTGTAATTACGTGCATGATCGCTCCCGGAGCACAAATTGTGTTTTTAGTACATCTGCATATCAGATCATGTAAATAACAGTTGCACAATTCGCAACAATTTTATTGTTAAATAATATTCCTTGACCATTTTTTTGGCAGAATTTTTTACTTCGTGCATTCGACGTCTTAAAAGAAATTTGCTTCAGTGCACACTGCAGCAGGGAATTACCTCAAATCTAGTCCCTTTAACACTAACACTTTTCTTTCACCCACAAATGAGAAAACTGCTGACTCTCATAAGCTCTGCAGCCGTATCATCATCATCATCATCATCCAAACGCTCACAGTGAAAGCACAAATAAAGAGCAGGACATTATCCCAAGCGCTTAGCAAAGCCTGGGAGTGTATTGGAAAAGGTTAGAAGGCGAGGACGCCTAGATCTGGTGCATGCACACACACACACACACACACACACACACACGCACACACAGGACAAGCTGTTCTGTTTCCTAAGCAGCAGGCCAACCCCTGCCAGACTGTGTGAGTGTGTTTGCATACACTCCAGTTGTTCACATCTTCACACCTTTCTGATTGTGATTCCTGATTCCAAATGTGCTTGTGCCTCCCTAGCACACACACACACACACACAAACACATTCAATACAAACAAAACCTGACATATTCATATTAGCCTTTAGCACAGACAGACTCCCTTCTTCCATTATTTTGATAGAAAGGAAAACTGATCTCCCTTCCTCCCACTGCTTACGTTGAGCCGCCTTCCAGGACTGCACAGTCAGCTCTTTTTGAATCCCCGATCAGTAATGTGCAAGGACAAAAAGCATTTTGAACAATTTTGATTCTGTAATTTCCCATTTCGTGGACGAACACAATTTGATGGGCTGGATGATAAAACCATATATCTGTGAATAAGAACATTGTATTCCTCCTGCTCCAGTGTAGATGAGTTAGCGGTGGGTGGCATGAAACAGAAAAAAAAACAATGTACACACTACACAGCCATTGTTCCTCTTTGATGCCATTTTCCCCCCATTTTCATACATAAATTTACAAAAATACATTTGAAAATATTTAAAAAGCGACATAAATATTAACAGTTCAACATTATTTTTTTGATCCTGCTGCAAAAGGGAGCCACTATGGCTCAATAATACAATTATCCGGCTGAATATACAACAAGAAGGATTTTGCTTGCCTAAATTTGTATCTTATCATGTTCTTTATGCTTTGCCCTCCTGTGTTGTGGTTTTCTCAGGATTTTTTTTTACTAAGGCTCATCGAACATGGAACAGTCACTCCTCACAAACCTTTTTTTTGTGTGTGTTTTATCTCATATAGGGAAAAAGTCAGTCATATACCATCTCACCGTTTTGAAAATGGCACCACACCTTCATCACTGAACGATGGTCCAGCAATGCAGCCTCAGAGAATGGGCTCTAGTTTTAAGTCTAACTGTTGTATTGCAGGTGCTGCGACAGGTGAGTGGAGCTAGTTCTGAGGAGTGAATGGCCGACAAGCAGGTGAGGAGGGGCAGGTGGAGAGTCGAGGCTGTGATGCAGTTTGATGTGACTGAGGATAATCTCACCAATTACAGAAGAGCACTGTGTGTTATAACTAGTGTCCCGTACATGCATAGAATCAGGAACTGTCCCTTTATTTTGATCCACTCCAGACTCTTCAATCCATTCTTCTTCACTTAAAAAAACCCAATTTAATACTTCATAAATCCATTTTGTAGTTTTTAATAAATGTTTTTGTGTACATATAAAGGACACTATTTTTAAATGTTTACTTCCAAAGTGATCCCAAACTAGTAAGATTAGATGTGGTTATTTAATAATCATCTGCTCCAATCTCAAACAAACAGACAGATCAAACAGCATTTATCAAGCAAAAATACATGTAGCCTCTGGTCAGTTTTGACCTTGCAGCATTTAAACAGGCGATCAGGCACCTGTACATCTTCAATCAGAGGTAGATCGGTCGGAAAGGACAGAGCCTGCAGGCTTCATGTCACACAGAGGGAAACAAAATCGTGACCACACGAAAGCAACGTCGCAATGAGCTTTCTGAGCCGCTGACGTTGATTCTGCGGCGCTGGTCACGGATCAGGACATGTGCTCGCCACTCTTTGAACCACTTAGAAACACTGACGCAGACTTGGTTGTGCACAGTCGCGCTTTAAGAAGAAAAATCACCGGCAAGATAACAATGCTGCAGCTTAATGACTCAAAAACATCAAGTGGCAATCTACAATTGAAGCAGATGTTATTATGTAATCACGATGAACGATTAAATCGTAACGCATTTAAACACTTAGTGCAAGATGGTTACAGTGGTTGCTACTGAATTATGCATAATATTTTTACATACAGTTCTGAAGTGCACAAAATATCTCTTATGTATGTCTTGCCTAAAACACCCCCCAGATCAGGTATTATAGGATGTCTGTATACTCCTCTGTTTCAGCCCTATGTGTGACTTATAGTACATCAACCACGCCCAGTTCAATAAGTGGGCGTGGGCTTCGACTTCCCCGCTTTATTCCCCAGTGTGTGAATCTTGCATGCAAAGGCGTCAACTCTGAGCACCTGTCGCATCTCAACCCTGGAGGAGGTACAAAACCTACTATGACATCACAGTTTGCCTCAAATCTGGATGGTGCTTCACAATAAATATATTTTTAATGGAGCAAGCAAAAGGGAGAGTAGGGATGATTATTTTTTCCCGCATCATGTTTGGGTCATCTGTTGACAAACAGGGGAAAGGTATATGTACTTGGAGAACCATGGAAAGTATATATGCATACTACCTTTCACCTGCTATTGCTTTATCGCTCTGTCAGCTGGTTCGTGGTGAGTTCAGGTGGAAATAATAGAAATAGGAAAACATGGCTCTCGAGTCCAAGAAAAGCAAAACAACTCATGTTATGAAGATCTGGAAAGCAGTTCTCGCAGGTTATTACAGGCCGCTGCGAGTGAGAAAAACAAGTACTTTTTAGGAAGATTCAAATAATTATACTTGAATGAATTCCATCAAGCAGTGAGCCTTGAAAGCAGCTGCAGAGAAACCGTGGTCCTGCTTGGTGAGTCATTCCATGTGCGTCCCTCTTTTGTGATGAAGATGTCGCTCAAGGTCCAGTGAGGGTGATTGTGCTGAAAGTGACCAATCATAATCAGACTCAATGCCCTCTTTTGATTCCGGTCTCAGAAGTGGAACATGGAAATGTGTGCATGTTCTGCAGTACTCACCCGACATAAACCCTCTGGAAACAAAACAATGTGTCTCATCCATAATTGGTAATTGTCACCAACGTCATAAAGAGATGGTTTATGAGATATGTTGCTTTATAATGCTAAATGCATGATTAGCACTGCAGGCAATGGTGCCCATGTTGTTGCCCACATTGCAATTTGGCAAATATGTTAAATTAGTTGATGAATATCATTATTATCATTAATTTCGATGAGCAGTACTGTTTAACAGAGTTATTCATCTTTGCTGTTTTGCAAATGGTCCATTCATGCGAGGTGGAAATAGCAGACAATGTTAAATGTTTAAAGGGCAATTTGGCTATTATGAATCACTATACAGCAGTTGCATAGTTGCATTTATGGTTGATCAGACTCTCAAAATGAACTAACGAGACATGTCATTGCGAGGAGACCACATGGACCAGAATATCAAAAATATTGTCAGACATGAGAGAAATTTGCCCCAATCAAGCGTTCTCCTGCTCCTAGACCTTTTTTCATTAAACACATTTTGCAGACTATTTTCTACAGGAACATCACATGTAACCTCTGCTGACTAATTAATGGCGGGGCCGAATGCACTCACGGAAGACGTTTGCACCCACTCCGAAGGAGCATGAGTCACTTTGAGTGTCTGAATGACCTTTGCTTTTTTTTTTATGCAACTTGAAAAGAGCTTCATAGCAATGGGTTTTTTTCTACGTTATTTAGTAACTAAATTTTAGTTTATTAATTTTTAGAATTTTTCTTCTCAATTTAACAATGAACCATTTTTTACTGCTGGCTTCTATAAATGTATTGTAATATATGAATGAATGTAAGGACGCTGCTTAGTTCATCCAAAGAGGAAAATTCTGCAATACATGTCTACTTAAAAGATCCTACATGCTCCATGCTGCAATAAGGCCTTTGTTATCTCCGGCCACTTTAATCTCATTTATAGGAAACATGTGGGTTTCAGATCAAGCAGCATTTTTGTTTCTTGCCATCTATTGCTTTAAGCAATTAACATTTCGAAGGCATGTCAGAGGATAAAACCAAGAAAGCACAGCAGTCCATAGCTGGACCCCCCCCCCCTTGTGATGCAATAGTTCAACAGGTCTGGATGATCAGCCGAGAGCCAAAAAAATAAGTTCAACAATTAAATCAAAAGCAAAGAGACACAGAGGAGTTAATGACATTTTAGGCGTTTGATTCAAGATCTTCCACACAGTTAACATCAAATGACATAGTTTGGAGACGGTTTTTAGTTGATAGCAACAGAAAATAATAACTGCGGTGTTAAAGATCCAAGTACCGGTACATTGTTTTCAAGCAAGATTTTAAACTTTATTTGTTTGATTTCTTTGTCTAACTGATTGCATCCCATGTTTACAAAACT
Source organism: Brachionichthys hirsutus (assembly GCF_040956055.1). Lineage (NCBI taxonomy): Eukaryota > Metazoa > Chordata > Actinopteri > Lophiiformes > Brachionichthyidae > Brachionichthys > Brachionichthys hirsutus. Next base: position 7,932,751 of record NC_090912.1, read on the forward strand.
GCACCGACTGTCAATGTCATCACAGACAAGTGAGGAGATCTCAATGACATACAAACACAATAATCAGTACTGTAGATGCAGAACACACTTGCACATGCATGCATGCACAACTGTCCGCATGCAATTATTACACAAACACACACACAAAAAGTAGAGAACAAGTAGGTGGACTCAAGTGGGTCAAGTCACTAGCTCAGTTTGTCACCAGACAAGAGAGCGGGCACGTGGCAGAGCTGATTTCATTTCATTGAAGAAAGACAGACAGGGAGAAACAACAAACTTAGAAGAAGTAAGACATTTGTTTTTCTTAACAGGATCCCACTGCTGCTTTTTCATACTTTAGTCCAACAACCACACAAACAATTATTTACATTATATATATATATAATAATAAAAAAAAACAGCATCTGAAACTGCTTAATCCTTTATGAGTCCACTTTTGCTTAAGAGGTGAATTGAATGCTGCCAGTGTGTATAAATACAACCACATTGTCTGCCCCCCTGATCCATTTTGTATTTGAAACATTAGTGTTTTCTTACGGCCCCATTAAAGCGCACAAAGCCTGCTCCTCGCATCGCTCCCACTGGCCTCCTCTGGCAGTTGTTTGTGTGTGGCTGAACCCGCCACATTAAAACGACTCATTGTGGTTGTTTTACTGAGGCATTTGCTTCCCAGAACATAAAAAAAACCATGCAATTTTCTTCCATGCACTTGTTTTATTTTATTTTATTTAAGTCAGTGAAGTGGGTTTATTGTCATACAAATACTACTATACAAATACTGTCAGTGATGTGTTAAAGATACCATCATTTTTTGAGGCAACACTTAAAAACAACAACCTTTTTCAAATATATATATATTTTTTTCTTAAAACATGTTATAGTTACTACATCATTATAATAGTATGCAAATACATTGCCGTCTTTCATCTTTTAATTTAAAGGAAGACTAATGCTTGTCCACCTATATGCAAGAGACACACACTTCAGGTTAAACTGCAGGACAATAAATGTGTCCTTTTTAAAACCTTATTTTCCTTCCTATCTATACACATCCGTTTATATTTTAAAGATGGTGTTCCTTTTCGCATATTTTCAATCCATTTCAAAGGACACATCTGTGTTGCACTGAACATCTTCGCTATACTGAAGTTAATGTTTGTTCAACGTTAAAACTGGAAATTTGTTATTCGGTGCTTGAGGGAACACACACTCACTTTGATTGTGTTTGTGTTTGTGCAAGGGGCTCTCGAAAGGCAATTCGCCACACACACTCTAATTTATTTTGGATTTGCAGCCACTGGTACTGAGTCACAGATAATTCTGCAAAGTAGTATTTAGAGAGTGTAATTGGATTTAAAAACTGTTCCACAGGGACAAAATAAAACTGCCAAAGGATAAGAAGCACGTGATGAAAACAAACATCAGTCTCCACAAGCTGTTTCTGTCCTGCCCAGTTAAATTCTTTATAAATAAAAACCTTTACGTATGTCTTAATATATCACTTGAATAATCCCATTACATTTGCATAGATTAATGACATTTACTTTTAAATGTGGCTTTAATGGGTAAAAAAAATAAAATCAGATAGATATGTTAAATTCTAGCATAAAAAAAACACAAAACTACTTTAACACTTTATATATGTTTAGCCAAAGACAAAGCATAAACTGCACCAGCAGCTTGTATTTGGGTTTTGGATTGATTTCAGGTGCTCACATTTCTCCATCCTGTACTTGTTTCTATGACAACAGGGACTCAGGCAGCACATGTTTAATGACACAGTGGTCTATAAGCAAATAATAAAATGGTTGTCTCTCGCTGTACCTCTTCGTCATTCTTCCTCCTCCTCCTCCCCCTCTCTTGTTCTTTCCAAAGCCCTTTTTTTCCCCGTTTGGACAATAATCCTGAGAATACATCCTGTTCAGGCTGGAAGCCCGCAAGGCGTCTCTGCACTGTTGCTGAAGGTCACACTGACACAATACAGGCTTAATGTTCTTCATTTCCCATGAATTTACAGATACTGCAGGTATGAGCATTAAAAATAATACAAAATAAAGTCAATGCAAATTATATTTTTTTATCCAATGTTTTTCCAATGTCCCTTTTCTCACTGAAGTCATACATTTTCTCGTAAAGTTTTATAAGACTGCTCACCCCACTGCTGCCCAACAGGCGCTTGCTCCACATTTGCCAGCCTCTTGCCATTTTTTTAGGTTTGTTTTTCCAGAGCTCACATTAACAGCCTTACTCGTGACTCTCCTTGTTAGCCGCTCTCCCTGGAAAACTGATCTGGCTTCATCGCCTCATCTGAAATGGCAATAATAAAAATACGCCCATGAATTCGGAATTGAAATCTCTGCTTACGTTGTGAGGTGATGCCTAAATGATTCAAATAAACATACTGTGACTACCAGAGGGAAATGTCACATTACATTTAAATAATGCACATTGATTACCAAGTAAATCTGCAAACTTGAAATATTTGTTTGTACCTGTTTTTCCATCAATTATTCATGGTTATAGAAAATGTTTTCACGTGCAGTTTCTTTTCATGAATTCATTTCCATCTGATTTGAGACAAATTACCCCAAACCAGCCATTTTTTTTTTATCTTGCTCAACATTGTTAATGGTGTGTCCGCCATACCCCTCAAAACAAATGCTGCAATCGCCACACAATGCCTGCTCCTCCTCTGCAAAATCCCCCCTTGTGTCCCATTAGCCTACTTTTGGAAATCCAGAAGCAATATCCAATCCTGGTGAGAGAGGACGTTGGATAAATGGGCTGCAGCCTGCAGCGCTGTTCTTATGAAGCTGGATATCCACCATAATGCTGCTTGGCTAAATGGCTCCAAATGCCTGACTAATGATCCGGTACCACGGCTGAAAAGTATCTGTGTTGACGAGATTTGACAGGCAATCTTTGAGCTTGCCAAATTTGTAACTGTTTTATTCATTTTCTTTTCAAAAATATCAATAAATTAACTTTTAAACCTACAGCTGTGTTTTTTTGGATACTTCTCAACATGCCATACACACAACACTCCACTTGTTATTCATTTTACCTCAATAGCTTCTGTGACTCTGTAGTTAGTGACTCGACAGAGAACACTGGGTCGCTCAGTAACTGTCTTACATTTGATGCCCTAAAAAAGACTTCCGTTTCCGTTTTTGTTGTTGTACATGAGTGAATACAAGGTTAACAGCACATTGAAATGAGTTATGAAGTATGTTTAGCTCATGAGAAAGAGTGTTTGTTATAATAACTGGTTATATCTGTCCAATAGCACAGCGCAATAGCCACACGATCGTCAGCAATTATCCTTCTACTCTTGCTCTAGTTAGATGTAACTCTCTGTTCCTCTACGTCACATGTGTCAAACTCAAGGCCCAGGGCCCAAATGTGGCCCTCCAAGTCATTTTTTGTCGCCCACGAGAGCTGTGTGCAGACATTAGTTTTTGTAAAATGCTGCATCTGTCACACATGTTCTTAACAGCCCACATTTGTTGGTTGTTCTGCAGTTCTGCCCCTCTCAACTGTGACAAAAGAGTTTTGAACAAAGTTAATGCCATAACTTGGGTTGGATGAAATTTTTTCTTTAAATTGAAAGGATTTATGTTATAATAACAGCAATAATCTATCCATATATTTTTACAACTATACAATTGAATATGCAATGTTTGTAACTTAAGGAGTGAACAAGTGTTGTGAACAACAGAGATGTTTCTTCTATTTTATGTGTGAATGCCATACTAAACTGTGTCATAATAATAATAGAATGGCAATATGACCTATGATATATTGTCCTCTTTCTGGAAAGCTGAATTCAGTTTTACACCAGATACTTTGTGATTTCTGTCTTCAAACAGTTTGACTTCAGACAATGTTCTCCTGGAAAACCTGGAACCAACAAAGAAGGGAACTCTTGCTGAAGAAAAGTTTGATAATGTTCTACTTACTATCAGTTTTCGTTCTATTTGTTAAAACTAGGTTGAACCATTAAACATTGCTGGAGCACAGACGCACAAGTCAACAGAAAAAGCTTCACCATGCAACTCGCTCTTCTGAGCGCTTGGTGGCGCAACAGATCCCGGATGGAGGTGAATTGATTTGACGTGCTGTGCTGTGCTCCCATCTAGTGGTCAACATCTCAATCTGTTCCCACTTGTCAGTGACAAGTCTTGATGGAAATGCGTTCATCATCTATTTTAGTCCACAACTTCACGTAAATTCAAAAAACTTGTGAGCTATGACACAAATGTAAAAGAAAAAAAATAGTTACAGCTTTATTTTACAAGTGTATAAGGTTATATTGCTATGACTAGTTGCTGTGGTAACAGTGAGCACAGGTGGAGCTTGGCACATCTTAAAACACCTGTGAAAGAAAGTGAAGACACACATAAACTGTAAATTGGTTATTTCTTTTGTTGAAGACGTGTGTGTGCGAGACGTGGGAGATAAACTGTGTTCTGCGTGTGCAACAGTAAAAAAAAAGAGGCCCTGCTCATACTTCTTTGTACAGAATGAATGGATTAAATGGTGCTCAAATCAGTCTAAAATGTTTGCTTGACATATAATATATGCTAAAATTCTGTTTAAATTTCAAATGCTGAAAAGAACGTTGTAACATTATGAGGAGCGCTTTGGAGGGATTTTACTATGAGGGGTTGAGCCTCAGCTGCTGTTATGAACCAAGGACCGGGGCGACCGGACAGCTTTGCATCTGTTGGTTGACAGATGCAAAATTATAACCGGGCTGAGCAGTTGCCTCGTGTTTGTTTGGCCTGTCACACAGTTATTACAGCTGAAGGTGCAGAGCGGTTTGGATCACGTGCGTAAAACTCAAGTGTTTAGATAAAAAAAAATATATATATATATATACTATCAGTTAAAATAGAAAATAGGAATTGCATCTGTATTGCTAATTTAAATGTTTTACCTTCGCGCGTGCTTTTTGACATGAGTCCATGTTTTCATTATAGGGAATCTGAGGGAATCTCAGGTGAGAAAGGCATTTTGGATGAAAATGGTCGCGGTGATGCCAACTTTACAGTGTGGAGGAAAATCTCAGCCAAGTTGGGGGGGGTCTTAGAAACCACAAGAGCTCCATTTTAACTTCTGCGGAAAGCAACAATGCATTTTCATGATGATTTTGTTTCGTTCGTTTACGTTATTTTTCATCTATAACGAGGAAGTCCGCTGCGTAAGAGAGGGCGGTTGGGCGTCAGGACGCAGAGGGAGTCTGGAATTATGGTCAATTGAAAGCTTTTCTGGATTCAGTTCAAGAAGTGCTGACGAGGCAAGACTAAACATCGCAAACCGCAGTTGAAAGATTTGCACATGTGCTGACTCCCATTCCGCTCCTGCCACCCCGGGATTAGTCCAATCCTGGGAGAGCAGCTACTTTTACATGTGTGTGTGAAGGCAGGCAGGCAGGCGCGGGAACTCGAACGCGCTCGTCTTTGACGTGCACACGCATCCTGCAAATGAAGAGAAAGAAGGAAGGCAAAAAAAATAAAAATAAATGAGAAAGAGAGGAAAGCGTCGGGAATGATGGGAAAATAAGAATTTCTGAGAAACCACAAGCAGCAGCATTATAAAGTCATCTATGCCCAGCTCTGGTGGGATGAAGCTCGCAGATCCAAAAATCACTTGTGGTTTTAATAGTATAAAGTAATGTAGATTCTGTAAGTGATTTTATTGCAAGCTTTTTTTTCGGATCGAGGGTGCCGGGTGGTTTGGAGAGTTTGCTGGTTAAAAGATGACAGAGGTCAAATACTAAAGGTAATATAATGACATTTCTACTCTTTAGATTCAATTTGATTTTAAATAGACTCCAGCGTTTCACTCTGCAGTGAACACATGAAGTCTGTTCAATCGCTCTCTTTCAGTTGACCTAACACTACATTTGGACTTCAATCTATCCATGTATTTCATTAAGCGGAATATAAATATATAGAACAGGTAACAAGAGTGACTTCATTCATTAATTCTTTTCATAGTAATGTATTTGGTGGCATTCATTACATTTAGGATTTCTGACTTCCAGCAGCCTTCACTGATTGGCCAGCGCATCTGGGAGAGCACCCCCCCCCCCCCCCCATCACTGCCACCACCACCAATCGCCTCACATATCACTCCGCAAAGTATAGAACGCTTTTCACATGCAATTCCTGCAAACCATCTTGTCAATATAAACTGGAAGGGAAATGCTAACCGTATTAGCGCTGGATCTGTGTGCATGGGGATGTACCGGTAGCTAAACCCCAGGAGTCATTACAGGGGTTTGTACTGAGTTACTGCAAAGTGACCCAAATGAGACAAACCTTACGAAGGAAAGAACAAACTCAGAGACTTTCTATCGAATCAGAACGCAGGAGTGGTGAAGGAGCAACTGGAGTTCTTCTGTCAGATGATTTCAGGCTACATGTATAAAAGTATGAAATCTATTATATCAACTTTAAGGTATATAAGGTAAAGGTTTACCATTTCCTCTCCAGTCCACTCATGTGCCTCCTCCTCCTCCTCCATATAACCATAAAAACAGTTAAGCAGTACCAGGGGCAGTCTCCACCATGTCCCCTGCCTAGCCAAGGGGTCAAAGCTCAACCTCATTAGCTGCAGCCCTGCATAGACTGCCTGACTGGCACAAGTAAAAGTTCACCACGACACCGAGTAGAGCCGAGCAGCTCGGTTTTCTCTCCATGCTCCTGATTGATGTGTCTGTCTCTGCTTTTTCACATTTGATGCTGCCGTTACTTCATTACTGTGTTACTTCATTAGTTTTTGTGATGTGTTCTGTACTTGTATGTTTTTTGTAACTTAGTCATTACTGTTACAAGTTGCACAACTTCACCGAGAAAATATCCTAGTCTGTGAACCCTCATTGACAATAAACAACTTCTGATTCTGATTCTGTGTGTTCATTAGTGTGTTACTTCATTAGTGTGTTACTTCATTAGTGTGTTACTTCATTACTTCATTTGCCTCTCTTTTTTTTTTTCAGGGTTCCCTTTCTTTCTGGGGTGCAACAGATGACTGGAAGTGGGTTGAATGGCAGAGGAGCATTGAGGGGGGAGGCGGGTCCATGATTTTTAAACAGGCAGACATTTGATCTCCGGTTTACGTTGACTTTGAACAAACACCAGACGGTTTATTTTCTGGGGATCTGGCTGTGATTGCCGGCGTAATGCGTACCCCCCCCCCCCGCCTTCAGGAAAAGCAAACAAACCACTGTCAAACATCGTTGCTCTCTCTCTTTGAAAACTCATGGATATGATTGCCGCTGAGGATTGACCTTTGTTGATTCTTGACGAAGAAAAGAATAACGGTGCCGGACCAAAATAAATATGACCTTCAGGTATAGCAGAGAAAAGGGAAAACGCAGAAACTCCACCTTGACCATTCACCCACTGAGTCATTCTTCCATTGGCATCATTCATCGTCACAGAACACTAAATCTGCCAGCATGCTAACATGAGCAGATGTCTAACTCTCTAATCGTGCTCTTAAACAGCAAACGCACTGTTCTCATTTTCATTTATTCAAATCGTCATAGGCCTCTGCTGATCCGAATATAACTCCCCCCCCCCCCCCCCCGGAACTGCTGGTCTCCAGTGATGAAACTTGGCAAACCCCGCCCGACAGACACAATTCCGGGCCCTCATGGCCCGTTCATCGCCCTGTTCATGAGAGCAAGCAGCGGTCAGGGACCCAGTGACCGACCACGCTGGGGTTTGTTGTTCTCACCACAGCGCAGCTGAACTGAACTCATCATGCCACAAAGAGACGAGGGTTTAGTAAAGGGGACACCGAGCGGGAAAGATAGCGTCACAGTTTGCTTGACCTCTATTGAAGCGGTCCGCTTGAGATCGTCTTAACTGAATTCAGCCGATCGGGTTCTCTGCTTTAATGTCAGATCTGAACTGCTGATAGCTTTGTGCTGCGTAAGGGGAACCGACAGGGAGGAAGTCCGCCGGTTGGTGTCTGATGCAGACATTTGTGGCTCTCAGGAGTCAGCCGCAGCATTCATCTCAGGCTTCACACTTTTATTTATTCTTTGCATTTGGATGCTAAACAGAATAAGCAGTATAACAACAAGCGAATGAAGTAAATGGTTAAATGTGCTAACGCTATTCACTGCAACTCCAAAGTGAGAAACGCGCTCAGGTATCCTCGCTGATGATCTGTTGTGTGGCTTCGTGTCAAAGCCAGAGTAGGGTGCATGGGAGCGATTCACTGGGTCACTGGGGACTGTGATAAGGCGAGAAAGGCCTTTCGTAAATACCCTGTACAGACTAGCAGTCTCTCTCTCTCTCTCTCTCCTTTTTGTTTTATTATTTGACAAATATTTCATTGACATTCCAAATCCCGTACATCTCAAAGGCTGGACCTGGGATGGACTGGCGCTGCTCCAAGCCCAACATAAAAATCACATGGGAGAATAAACTGCCCCCCCCCCCCCCCACCTGCTCTTTGTCACAACACAAAGGTTATCAAGCATGAGAGGGCAGACATGTGTTGCTGATCATACGAGCATTAAACAAATATTGCAGCGGTCACCCAATGTGTTGCGGTGCGCTGTCCGTTTCAGCGTTTCGCCCAGGAACCAGAGTAGGGGCGGCATCCGAGGCAGTTTAAACATGCATTCCTTATGGCATTGGAGCACACGGCTTGTGTCCTGTCCAACCACGGGCTTGTGGGATATATATATATATGCAATAGCAGGGTAAATCGATAGTGATGGGTTTTGTTTTTTAATGTCTGAATCGCCATGTTGCACACAATTTGGTGCTCCCACAGAGAGCCCTCACACACAGCTCTGCCAACAGCGAGCTGCATTTAAAACTCCGGTCCTGCTGTCCTCGCCACTTCTCTGCCAGGCGACGCCACAAAAAGAAATAAAAGAGATGTCTCTTTTTTTCTCCTTCTACCTGAGACATTTCCAATCCTTCTGTCCTTTCCCTCCTCGGTCTCTTCCTCTTCTCGCTTTTCTTCCGATTTTGTTTACTTCTTCTCCCTCCTCCCGCTTCATCTCTATGTCTCCTACCTCTCAGCATCAGTAACATGAAAAATTTGTGGCAAATGTTCCTCCCACACGTCACATTCCAGGGTCTTACAGGATCCCACATGCTTCTCTTCCTCTCTCTCTCTCTCTCTCTCTCTCTCTCTCTCTCTCTCTCTCTGTGTGTGTGTCACCAGTGTGTGGGTGCCGGGGTCTGTGAGGCAGGGTAACAATGTGAGTGTCTGTGTGTGGGGGTAGTAATATGCTAATTCATCATTCTTACCGTTACATTGGCCACAAGACAGATTCCCTCATTGACATTTCAGTTTTGAATTTATGCATCTCTCTAACCCTGTAGCACTTAGTCGCTTTAAATTACACAAAGTTGTGATTTATACCCACAGTTAAATTATTGATGGCTTCTTATTTACAACTTTTAGTGGCGCTTTACTGCTGTCAGGCAGAGAAATCCCAGAAGTCAGTTAAGCTTGCCTTGCCCGAGCCCCGCCCTATCGATGTAGACGCCCTAATAAAAGTGGGGGGAATAAATCCAGTGTCCCATTCCTGTATCTACAACAAAGTTTCATGGAAGTCCATCCAGTAGGTTTATCATAATCCTGCTGACAAAAATAACACTCTTAACCGGACCATCCATCTGGCACACGCCTAGAATCATTTTCCAAGTCATTTCGTGCTGCTTTTGTGGAACTCAATTTGTTTGCCTGTGTCTCAGGTTCACCCCCCGGTCTCCTGCATTTTCCAGCTCGTCGCCCATCTGTTTGGTTCCAATAAGGAACTATAGCAAGAATGAGGATCCCAAAATGTGGAGACAGAGACGGAAAAAGGTTTAAAGTCTTTAATAACGAATAACTCAAAACACTCAGAACAAGTACTGAGGAGGGGACGGGCTGGACGTCCAAAAAATAAAAAATAGATCAATAATCGCAGCCAACAAAAAAAACCAAGGCAAGCAAGGCAGGAAGTACAAAAACCAAAATCACAGCCGAGATAATCATATAAAAATACACACTGAACCTTGGCGGAGAACAAGACAGGCATCACGGAGCAAAAGACAAGAATCACTGCACAGGGACGGCACAAGAGACAAAGCATAATCCATCGAACGGTGAGCAGTGACTTCAAAGCAGTCGGATAATGGGAAGATGGATCACAGGTGTGTCAATCTGTCCCCCGATACGCCCACTGAGAGAGAGAGAGAGAACAGAATGAACGAAAGGATATACCGGGAACACAAAGTAAGTGATGAATAGGGAGACGGGAAGTGTGAAAGAAAAATGCATCGATAACTTCAAGTAAAGATGTAGAAAGTAAATGACGAGGGAAACTGTGAGAACTGGTGACAATGAAAACAGAGCTGTAAAAAACAAGTCTTAAAGCTGTGGAAAGAAGACGAGCAGCTATGCTGCCACCCCATTCACAATCGAGACGTGCCAAGAAAAAGTGAAAAGGAGAGAACAAATGAAAAAAAGAAAGTGAAAGACGGTGGACAACTGTTCAGAGAACAGAACATGACCAGATGTCAAATGTAAATTTTAAAAGAGATTTTTAAAAACTGAAACACTGCATCTGCGGAGAATATAATATATAAATATGAGATATTTTAGTGAAATAAAAATATTTGTTTATATTATTGTGTACTTTAAAGAAATATATTCATTATCTCTCATAGGTCTAATTATATTTTCAATTAACAATCAAACCATATCTCCAAATTTAATGAAAAAAAATATGCTTGAAGCATAAGATTTTTAAGGAATAAAACGTTTTCAAATAGATTTAGTAATGTATCCCGTGTGATTTAGCCTCACAAGAAGAATTGTCAAAATGTCAATGTTAAAAAAAAAAAATGTCAATGTCAAAAGAACAAACAAATTGCAAATTGACATTTCAGTGAAAATGATTTATGGTGTTGATCATCAAATGCTCTGAAAGGAGTTATTCTCCTCAAACATTTCATATTCTGAACTGGTCGGGTCTTCAGAGGAGCTGATGATGTATGGCTAGTTGTCGGTGACCCCGGTGGATCCAGCATCGTTTTAAAGGCATTTAGACAGCATTGGCATTCCCCTTCCCTCCCGTCCTCGCCTTGCAGTCCCGTCCGTGAGCAACTGGGGAAGTCAATATTGGTTCTGTCTGCCACCCTGTTTTGCTTGGTTGGACTGGTCATGCCAGCAAAGACAGGATACACAAATACTAAAGCAGGCTTCTTTATTTAGTGAGAAGAACTATGAGACGAGGCAAAGTAGAGCCTCAGGAAGTAATTTACTTGGGTGGAGTGTCTAAAATTCAGTGTTTGCTTTGGAAGCAGAGGGAGATAATGCACGAAAAATAAGCAGGTCAGGCAGTTTTTGTGTGTGTGTGTGTGTGTGTGCATTGCTTAAGAAAACCTCTAAATTTCCATGTTTAATGCAAATGCTGCATTTAAGTAAAACATTTCAAAAGCTCTCAAAGTATTAATAAACTGTAAGAGAAATAAAGTCTTATCTTTTGAAAGCAGCATACAGTATGAACGGAGTAAAATGCCATCCGCTGTGACACTTGAGGTGTGTGCAGGAAGAAAAATCAGGGCATCCACCGCATCAAGTGGAATAAGGCTGCACGGAATCAGCGGCGGGCGATAACTGCGTTTCATGTCCACTTCATTTCCCTTGCCAATCAGCTCCACATTCTCCAAGTCTTCACTTCCCAGCTCCCCGTTTCCCTGAAACATGCACCGAGTCAGGCTCATTAAATAGGATGAGCCTAGCGACAAGTGAGCGATTCCGCTCCAAACAATGGGATGTGGTCAGGTGGTGGAAGCACCAGTTTCACTGCGTTTATCACTTCCCCATCATTGTCTCCGAGTCCAAGACTGCAAACTTAAACTTAAAGCATATACTGCACATTTACATTTTTGTGATGGAACCCAATGTGAAAAAAATGTCCATATATGTGCAATTCTTCTTATACGAAATTACAACCGGTGCGGAAAATGTTCTGTCACTGATTCATCCTTTCATTCATGAGAATAATGTCCCCTATTTGATTTTCTTTCTTTTCTTTTTCACTATTTACAGTAGGGCTTCCAAAAGGTCCAATCAGAAACTGTGGACACGTTCCAGGGAAACAGGACCCAAGCACCCCTGAAGAGCCTTTTTGCCTCACTTTTATTCACTCCTGTTCTTTCTCAAGAGTTCCTCCTGAAAGTATTTGGCAAACACTGGTGAAAAAAAAAAGACTTTGAGGGAAGAAAAACAACAAGTCGTTCTTGAGCCACCCACACCCCATCTGCTGTGGTATTATCTCCTTTTATTATCTACAGATTATGTGCGCTGATATGATTTCTACAGTTTGGTCATTGCAATTGTTCTAGTTGTTGTTTTTTTGTTTGTGGAATTCTGTTAGGGAAGAAAAAACAAAAAACCCTCATCCTCCATGTGCATCTAATCGCCCATTCAGGACCCTCTTAATGGCTTGTCAGTTCCCCCTGCCCTTCCATTTTCTGTCCAATTAATTCCTTTCTAGCTCTCCGGATAAAGGGAAACAATGGAGGCCCCTCCACAGAATAATGAATCATTAAAATTCAGCAGTGCGGCCCCGGCTCTTGGCTTCTCCCTGGGCTGGTTAGGGGCGACTGCTTGGCATGCATGCCAGGTCCAACTTGCTCACCCTACCCATTGAACTAGAGAAAAGGGGGTCTCTCCTCATTCCTCTCATGTTGGTAGTTTAATAATAAAAATTTTTTTAAAAGATTTTAATTTACCATTTTGATATGTTTAGTCTAAACTCAAGGTCCTGCGAGGTCAGCAGCTTCTGAGCGAGGCGCCAGAAACGGATAAAGGAATGTTTGCTGCGGTGCATATCAGTTTAATTTATACAAACCGAGTCCATGAGAAGCTCACGAAGAACACATTTGGCTTCAAATGAGTTTGATTGAGTTACACTTCCGCGTGATTTTTTAGCAGCACTCGATCAAATTTACTGTGAAGCTTTAATTACTATCACTTTGGAAAAGTGTTGCGAGGCATGATTGCTGAGAATCCCTCCCTCAAGGTCTCGCTGATGTCTCCTCACAGCTGTAGCGCGCAGGACAGATGTCTGCCGAGTAGGGTAATGTGAACAGCTGGCGTGCAGCGAAAGGCGGCTCATAACTCAAAGCCTTTTTCACAAACTAGTCGAAACTAAACAAGAATAAGAAACACAAATATCAAGAAAAAAAAGCATATTTTATTTTTTTTAAAAAGGCCAGCAAAAATGGGTTAGCTGTGTAATGTGAATGGAATTAGTTATTTGAACATCAATAATTTTCACAGCCTGTCTCAAAATTATACACCAGAATAATATACAAAAACACGCTTGGAGCGTGACGCTCCTCGCGCTTCTCCATACAGCGTCTCACAGGAAAATACAAACCAAGGCTGTAAGGAATGACGTAAAATTAAGGATATAATCTGGTTAGCAGTAGGAGCTCCTGATGTGGATTACTGACTGTGCTGCCTGAAACATGTTAATAATTCAACATCCATTCGTTCACATGGAAGTAGGTGACAATAATAAGCATTAGAAGGCACACAACGTTTGGCGCCAGACTGCGGCAGTGAATCGGCACTTGATGTGACGACTATGGACAAAAAAAACACACGCAGATTCTCACATCGCTTCCAGTAAGGAATTGTTTAAGCATCGCTTAATGGGAATTATTTCAAGCACTTCATCTCCCTGACAGACACACACACACGCACACACATATCTGTGTGCTGTCCATCCATGTGGACAGGAGGCCCAGCTGACGTGTCACTCAGAGCGTGCGGTGTTATTTTACCCCCCACTTCCTTTAACCCAAGATCATGACTAATCACAATTTGCCATGCGTAGCTTTCAGACACCTGTTCTGTCCTGTGTGTCTGCTGGTCCAGCGCCGTCTGCTCGCAAGCTGAAACGGTGAGGTTACCAGAAACTGTTGTTTTTTTTTATCTTCCCAGTGGAATGATGTGGAAATTATCATAACGGCACCATCCCAAATTCAGCTACCTTATTTTCTTTAAAGGCCAAACACGACTGTAACATAAATACATGTAAGACTTTGCTGCCAAGATGACACGAGTCATTTATTAAGACTGATTCCTCTGATGCGAATGACCGAATGTGCTGCGATATGGCTCCGGCCATTCCATTCAAAATATTATTATTTTTTTACTGCAGATTCCTATAATTGGTCCCAACTCCAATGTATCTGCTTCTCCATCTGCTTCGCAGCAGAATGGAGCCAAAGCATTTCTCTCCTACACAACCCAAGTGGCAAGACTTCGCTTTACCTCATGTGTGCAAACACACACACACGCACGCACACGCACACGCACACGCACACAATCTCAAACTGGAAAGATGGTGGGATGTACAGAATGTAGGCGTGGGCGACATTTCCTCATGGAGGAGTTTGGCTCGCCGGCAACACAATTGGTCTCTGCGTAAAACGTCTGTACGACTTGTTTTCACCGCGACGATAGAACTTTGTAGAAAATCAGCAGGCACTTTGTCTTGTGTTAGCTTCACGTTAAAATGGTCACAGGTAGCCTACTGCCCGCTTCGCGCACTTCACCACCTGCTCCTCGCTGCCCTTCATTATAGCAGTGCATCGATCCGGGCGAGTCTCTGGTGGGAGCTGGCCGTGTTATGTTCCCTTAAGGCCGAGACAGTGTGGTGTAGACGGGCTGGTCCCAGGTGGATGCGGTGGGGCTGTGGGCGGGAGCCATGGACAGGCTGTTGAGGATCGGGCTGCCGTAAGGCCGCCTGGATGAGTGGAAGTAAGGGTACTGGTAAAGGCTGGAGGGGTAGCCGGAGTACGGGTTGTAATAGTTGGAGCTCTGGATGTCAGTATAGTCACACTGGGAGCTGGAGAATGACGCTGCGGCTGAGGCGGCCGTGGTGACGCAGGCCTGGCTACTGTAGGAGCCATAATCAGGGTGTGGGGGCGACCTGTGGGAGTGCTCGCTGTAGTGGCTGGGGCTCAGTTGCTCTGTTTTAATATGGAGCCGGTGGTGGCCCACCTCACCGGTGGAGGGAGGAGAGGAGGGCACGGGGCCCTTGCGGCTCCACGCGGAACCGTTGGTGCCCGCTAGGCTGTATGAAGACGCGTAAGAGCCGCCAGGTGCCGGAGGCTGCCCGTGGCCGTGGTCTGGTGGCAGGGTGGAGGCGTGGCCGTTGAGCGGGAGGTACTGGTCGAACTCGTGCACGTCAAAGGTCTCCATGTTGCTGATGACATCAGTGCTGAGCTCAGAGATGTCGACATTGCTGAAGTCAATGTTTTGCCTGCTGCTGTCAACGAGGCGACGGCCCTCATGCTTCAGATCGTGCTTCACGCCGTGGTGCAGGTCTGTTTTGGGGGTAGTGGGTGGGGTAGGGGGGCCGTGGGTTTGCCCTGAAGAAAACAAAAAGGGGATTCATCTCTCCAAAACTATTCAACTATCCCAAAATAAAATTCACAACATACACGACATGACATTTGAGGACATATACCTGCGTGTTCAGGGTGGTGATGTCCATCGGTAAGTCCCACCAGTCCTCCCATCCCGGGTTCGGCTTTATACATGTGATGTGCCAGTTCTGCTCCTGAGTCCGAATCGCTCTGGCCTGGTTTCACAGTCTTCCGTCGCCTGGGCTGGTACTTGTAGTCCGGATGATCTTTCTTGTGCTGAACCCGAAGCCTCTCCGCTTCGTCCACAAATGGCCTCTTCTCACTTTCTGAGAGCAAACTGTGATGGGAAAAATACAACACTTGTAAATGTGTGCCGTGAAACTACGTAAAATACTTTTACGGATACGTAAAAGTAAAAGACAATGATGGTTCTTTTTTTATTCATTATTGAAGGGCTAGAAAAATAAAAACTCTCAAATTTCCTTTTTACAATTATTAATATTAGTTATGTTTGAAACAATTATTTCTTATGTACCTACATTATTGTTTCTTTGTCATTACAAAAGCTATTAACTTGAAATATAATTTAAGTAACATCAATTTACACACTATTTGCTGAATCAAGATGTTTTCTTACCGCCACAGTTTCCCAAGAGTCTTACTCAGTTCGGCGTTGTGCAGGTGGGGATACTGATCCGCCAGCTTCCTCCGGGCCGCTTGTGCCCAAACCATGAACGCATTCATGGGTCTCTTAACGTGAGGCTTGTTCTTCAGAGACCCGTTCCCTCTCACTGGCATGGGCACCAAAGACCAGTCGTATCCTTTGAGGACCTGAGACACGGCGTCACGTATGCAAGCTGGGAACCGGTCGTCATCCTCGGAGTCCAATTTCTTGCCCAAACCGGTGATCAGGGATCCGTGGCCGTCGGAGCCAGTCGGCGAGGACGGCGCGTCGGAGTCGGACTCGTCCTGCGACATGGAGCTGTTGGTTCCGGATGGGCTGCAGGGCTGCTCGCCGACACACTTGTCATGCTCCTCTGTCATTTTTAACATTATTGCTTCACCCCTTAGGGATGAGAATCCAAGAACGCAAAAATCTAACCAGGTGCGCAGCAGAGTGCCCAGTGCGCCCGTTACGCACGGCGCGCCACAGTAAAATCCTTAAACAATTTCAGTCCGTTGCTTTCCTCCGATGTCCTTGTTTGTCTGCTGAGTGTTTTCCTCGCTTGTCGAGTGTCGTGCGGTCGTGAAAGTTGTAGTCCACAATGTGAACCGAAGCACTTGAGTTGGCGTTTTTAAATCATTACCCCACCCTCCGTCAGGGATTGGCTGCAACAAATCACCACTTCCCCTCATTGGTTCAGGGTTGAACGTGAGATTCTTTATTGTATTATTTTGATTTTGCTGTTTGTTTGTTTTTTGTTTTTTAGATATTTAAGTTGTAAACATCATATGGTCATCACCTTTTCTTCACGTTAATCAGGTTGTTGGGAAATATGAGATTAGGAAATGTTCGAATATTTCTGAGGATTGTCCATTTCCTGACAAATATGTATAATCATTATGCATGTTTATAATAACACCCAGATAAATAGATTCAGATGAGGCCCTTATGGTTTATGTATACTGTCCATGTTGTGTACACAAACAAGTATTTATGACATTCATTTTGAGAGGACTCATTAAATTTAGAGAGAGTGAAACTCAGATCATTATCAGTATAAGGAGATAATATATTTACATAAATGTGGGACAATATCCTCTCTCTTGGTTTAGTGTGCAGACTTTGTAAATACACTGAAAATTATAGTTATTTCCATTGTCAAATGCAATTCGACAAATACTACTGTAAAATACCTGTTTAAAAAGTAAATAAAAATAAACAAAATGTAAGAATAACACTGAGAGATTCCATTACATAATTTCTTCTGAATTATTAAAGTATTTGTTACACAAAGGCGACAATTTGGAACTGTTCCTGATTCTTCTATGGAATCTGATAGTTTGAATATTTCCTAAGAAGTGGGATGATTTGTAAAACATTAATAAATCAGAATATGAATATTTGGCCTCGTCATTCAAAAACCAGCACATTTCCTTCTTTCAGTTACGTAGTTATTCATCAGAAATATTATTAAATTAATTTGTCATTTCAGGCTGCATGCACTAAGAATGACTCCACCCACCCATTCACACCTCCATCGCTGGCAGATGCCTCATCCAAGCAAAAGTTTTTAGATGAAAGAAGTTGATGTAAATGTCGTGCGACAAAGATTGAGCTGAGCACGAATTTAAATGTTTAGCCACAACAACATGGGAATAAGGAGAAATGATATCCCACACCTGGACGTCAGATGGAGGCTGAATGTTGATTCTTGTTTGTCAGTCATTTAGTTGCTCGATTGTGATATTAGAATGACGTATTTTGATCCATATGTGGTATTGATATGTGATAAACCTGTTAGTTATAGAGTTATATAGACAGAAAAAGTGGAGCTGGATCGATAGATTAAAATGGATTACAGTTTGTCATCTCCAAGACAACAGAGAAGTGTGAGATATTAAAAGTCTCAGAAAGTGAAGGCTTTTGTTAATTTGTTTAAACATGTAATGACAAAATGTGCCAGAGCTTCTGGCCAAGTAGAATTTTTCAGCAGGGTTGCAAATGATAGAAAAATTCTCCCAGAGACAGCAGGATCCTCCCTCCTCCGAGAAATGATTGCTGTGCTGCTTTCTTGGGGTATGAAACCATAGTTAAAAATTGCAGCTAACGTCAATCCAACTCTTCTTTTAATTCAAGTTCGGTGTTTGTCTATCAAAGCTGAACGCACTGACAAATGACTCTCAAACCACACAGGTCCGTATGAGCCCAATTTTCATGCACGTCCCAAATTTAGGAGACATTCTAGCCAGTTATCCTTTTTTTGTATTCTGCATGCCCCTTCTCTCCATTAGTATAACCGTTTTTTTATGACACCAACAATATAAAAAAGCAGGGGAGCGAAGCAGGCAGATTGTCTCTCACATACAGTGTAAAGCCCGGGAATGCTTCATAACACTCGGCTCCGACCGAAGCAGAAGATGGATCGTGATGTGAAAATAATAGAAACTGTCTTACAAATACGGTCCAAAGTTTACTGACAATGACAGGTAATGGATCACACTGTAAGGTGAGAAGATTTATCATGTTGTGAATTATTATCACATGTTAAGACTTTATGTAACAATGTAAACAGCCAATCGCTTGTGAAATAGTGATTTTTGAAATGTGAAAATTCTAATTTTACATGGGACATTGACAGCTAGCGGCGAGACAGTTTCTGGGTTCTTGGTGCAGACCAGGAGACAGACTTGAAACAAGCTCCAGTCCTCTCTTTTAATGCCTCCCTGAATTGTGGGTAGAAGCTCAGCCAGAGTCTGTGGGCTCTTGATTAGAAAAGGAAGGACGGAGCAAAAGAGGAGAGGTAACCGCGCCTGAGCCTCAAGTGTCCCAAAGAAGGGAAGGCAGAAGGAAGGTTTTAATTGTCTTATTTTTATAAGCTGCATCTCAGAGGATCAACAGGATAAGATTTTCATGGTTTTTTTGTTAGCTCCTGTGCCTTGCTCGCTTCTACTCTACATATAAATTACTCTCTCTGGCTTCCAATGTGCATATGCAATTCAATTATACATTCATCTTCAGGATCCCCCCCACCCCCTTTGGTCTCTCCTGTGTTTTACTACTCTTGGGCACATTTCTTCATCCAGCTGTCACTGGAAGATGCTACCGCAGCACTGAAAATCACAGAAGAGCGTTATAATTATGCAAATCTGATGTGTTCATAAAGGGATCAAGTTCATGAAAGCACGTTTGGATTAAAGTCCTGTGCCGCATCGTAAAGATTATTACATGTTAGCATTTTAAATCCCTGTTTTTGTGCATAATGAATTGATTTCATGCCACAAAAATCCTGATGAAGTTGAGCGACAAACATCAGAAGGCCACGTCTCTGCAGCTACCACATCCCTCTAACCCGAGCCCAAACAGCAGTTCTTCGCTCTGCTGGATAATCCCACCGATTGCACGCTGAGTCAGTGTAAACTTGCTGAACTGCGGCAACTGGCATGCCCTCGCGCTCACCCAGACGATCCGAACCGCTGCCTTAACCGCATGCGGAGCAAACTCCCGGGCCGCTGACAAGCCACATGTCACCCCTGCACCACATCAACCAGACCAACTTCTATCTTTGGCTTTACACATTCAAGAAAGAGGAGAATTAGTGCAAAACGTAAGAGTTGCAACAAATGCAATTAGAAGGCAGGAATACAGGCGTCAGACAGGATAGGTTTAAAATATTTGAAAATGTTGAAAGGATATTCCATCCAGGTTCACACACACACGTAGAAACAAATTCAGTAATGGATACTTGTAGCTCTCATCTGAGTTCTATCTCTATTTGTCTCATCCCCTTCTGGAGGTTGGACGATGGATGTTTTCCATTTTGGTTTGCGGCCAAACCAATTTCTTCAGCGAGGTGGAGGACCTGGGGACGTTTGGCTCCACTGGTTCGAACCCCCCAGGACAGCTGCTGTGTGTTAGGACCTCCCATTGACCCCCCTAACCCTAACCCTATCTGAAATTCATTCTACTAAAACACCGTAATGAGGGGTTTACCGAACCAATTGGAAGTTTTATTTAAACCTATTAGTAGATGCAGAAAAGTGGCGGGGTCGCGCTGTGAGGAGAGAAGTAAAGGACTTTTGACTAGATTGAAGGGGGAGTGTTTGAAACTGAAGGAAACAATTAGTCCAAGACGTCTCAGGGTGTGTTTGGCCTTCAGTCACACTTGCTTTTTAATGTCAGGAGTATAAAATGAGCACAAGTGTTTCCAGATTATTTGCTTTTTTCTTTTCTTCTCCATGACATGTAACTGTTTTGTGAGGCAACCGTTTTGCTTGCAACGCTTCTGCACGTTCATATCATAAGTACATCACGGACAAGCGGCAGGTTTTGAGAACTGTTTTTTTCTTTTTGCTAAATATCTGGGTTGTGCAGTGACTCCAGTGAATACACAAGAAGAGTTCTGCGTGCACTTGTGAAATTAGGGTTTTTGTTTTTAACACGAAAATTCTGTCACTGAAAAGGCCCTGCAACGGCAAAGTGCAGTATCTGCAAGTTGTTTTTAATTGAATCTTTACATGTGTTTTAACTTAAAAACAAACATACAAATCAGTGTTTTCTCACTTTGACGTCTTTGCAGATGCAGCACTTTGGCTTTGTAAGACAGGTAATATTAGCTGATTTTTCAGGACGGGATCAGGGAACCTCCATCTCATCCTCCCTGTGCAGGAATATAAGTCCATTTTTTGGTTATTTTCTTCCCACATGTCGGTATGAATGCAAACCTGTTTAGCGGGAATGGCGCGTCCCATCCTGCAGCTTGTCCTGGAGTTATCGCAAGAGAAACGTGGGTGTGTGGGGGTTCTTAAAAAAAAAAATAAAAAAAACGTTTTCTGATCTACAACCACCGTCTGTCTTTTATTCCCTCTCATCTTCCCGGCATATGTTCTCCATAAAACTTGTGGTGCACTCATCTTCCTCATTGTCTCCTTTTTTGATGCGGCACTCTCATAAATCATCTCCCTAATTTGCCCGTGAATTAGATGCTTTGGGACATGTAGAAATTTAGGACATGGACCTGGAGCGGCAAGAGAACAGAGAGCCCACTGCTTAATTTTAGGGGAAATTGTAAGCCACTGCGCAAAACCAAGACTATTTAGTGGATTTGTCTGACTGTGGGGAATTTCCCTCACAGCTCTAAGATAATTCTGGTGGATTGTTTTTGTCTGCAGACGATTAAAAACGTGAATGAAAAGCCTTTAAACGGCTTTTTGTTATGTCACGTACACGAGCTCAAGACTTGAGGAAATGTGCAGATTTAAATATACAGAGTGTGAAACCTAAAGCTCTTGTGTATAATTCACATATTATATAATTTATACACTATTAGAATGATTATGGGCGAAGTGGATCAAATTCTCCAATTGGGCTTTTAGGTGTTCAAGCCAAGACGTCCAGTGTTTATGAACAGCAGTTAGGCCGTCTTGTCTCCAGTCGGTCCGCAGCATTCAAATTGAAAAGCACATCAGCACACCTGCTGCGAACCACGTGAAGAGGTCAAGAGTGTCGTGTCCATCTGAATCAGCGTAGTCTTCTGTAATGGGGTGTCACCAAACTGATTTCCGTTGGCTGGTTAATTCAATGTACAAAGTTGAGATGAAAGAATATAGAACAAACGTTGTATAGTACGCCGAGCCGGCGTGTAGCATTTACGCATATGTTTGACTATAGATGGGAAATTCCATTAATTATTACACACAATGGGTAGATAAGTGAGGGAGGGTTGCTGGAAGAGGCAAACATGCAATGCACCCCCGTATGATCATTGACCCCTTGACTGATCGTATATGCTGTTATCAGTCAATGTATATCCCTATATGTATATTGTGTGTCCCCCCCCCCCCCCCCCCAGAAACCAGCATTACAACATTATCCAGAGATTAGCCCCATGCACAGACATGGTTAGCACAGTACAGATCCAATTAAATCTCAGAGCCTGATATGTGAAAACTATGGGAGCGCTTAGCATCGCTCTCTCAACTGGCCAAAGCAGAATCCCTCCATGATGACAAATACACAAACTCTACTTTTGACAGTGGGCTTCATTGGCCAAAGTTGGAGGCTTGACTTCTCGGATATGCCACTGTGTGTCATTGGAGCTCAAGTTCCGCCCAGCATTCATGGTCAAATAATGACTCCATAATGTAAGCCTGAGCTGTTTGGGCCGCTTTAAACGGACCAGAGTTCGTCTCCTGCTCAGAAGGTTCGGTGCTCTATAAAATCACAGTGTGAAAGCAGGAACGAAACAAGTGATAAATGCAGCAATGCTGCGACTTTCAGCTCCCCAAAATCGAGCAGAGTCCGCTTTGTCAGGTGTGAAAATGACTTTGCATTCACGTGGCCATTGTCTTTTACATTTGTGCTCAATTTGAAAGCAATGAAATGATATTGATCGCCCTGCATACAGCAGTGAGATATTATTCCAGCGTTCAAACGTCTTATATTCAACATGATTTGGAAGAAGAACAGCCGCTAGTTAGCTGCCAGGTTGTGCTTTATCAGGTGATCACCCTGAAGATGTTTACCCTGAAGATGACGTGTGAAACATCCCAAAAGTTGAGTGTGGAACAACGAATGGTTTTCAACCTCAGGAAGGAGAATGCAGTACTACGGTGACAAGTCCCAAGCAACACTTTCACAGGTCTGCAAAATAGAACCTTATTTTACAATGAATTATTGCTTTACCTTGTTCTGAAACAATACTCTTCCATTAGTATTGTTTCACATGAACTTCCGGTAATCACTTGCATGAAGAGGTGAAAGAAGGAAGCGCTTGTTAACTATTTTGCACTTCAGCTAGATGGTATTTCCTGGTAGCCACTTCACTATTTCCAACTGTTTACCTCACAACAGGCATGCGCAACAGCAAAGTGAAGAGTGTCTCGTGTATAGGAGCTTGCAAGCCTTTGGGTAAGGTAAATCCGAATCTCAGAACTAATAGGCTAACTAGCACGTGAAGAGGAATTGAATAAAATGAAAGCCAAGGCAAGAGGATTATATTTAGTTTATCAGTTTGTTGTGAGGAGTTCTGCCCTCAATTGCGTTGCGGTGCAAGAGCTGCAGGTCACTTAGTGTGGGAGTCCAAGGTCACCAAGGTCACTTCCTGTTCCCTTTTAAAGAGGTGCAGAGCTCCAGCTTGGGACAAAAGAGACCACGGAAGTACTTCTGTAGCACGATGGATATAAAGAGTCTTTTCAATGCGCCACAAAGTCTGACCTTTTCATTCACAGAGGAATTTCACTTTCCCTAGAGATAACATGCGTAGGAAATATTGTGCTCCGTGGTTTATTCGCACTAATACTATAGGCAGGTTTATTACTCAGATATGTTAGTCATGTTGATTCCATTTGAAAAAACCAAAGCAGAGAATCCAGGCTTCCATTAAATGACTGACTTTGGTGAAATGATCACCTTTAGTGGGTATTTAGGGATTATTACTGTATAAATGAAATCAACAACTTTTGATCCCAGTCATCACCCACATCTCTGTTTTTGTATGTGTGATGTCTCTGGTAGTCTTTTTACATGTTGATTAAACCACTACCATCCATTTTAATTCACTATATTTTCATTTTCACTACACATAGAAATTTAGTTTAGTCAAATTGAAGGAATATGAAGTACCCCCCCACCTCCGTTCACCAACCTCTTGTGTGCACTAATGGTGGCCCTTGGGACATTTAACGCAGAATATAAATCCACTGAGCTATAAGGTCCCCCCATTTAACAAGATGCTGCTTTATGGTGCTCTGCAAAACTCAACTTGCTTTTATGGATTATATGAAGAACATGTCATTGTGGGTTTATTTGATTGATTATTGCATGCATGACTTTAGAACTGGGAGCTCCCCTGTTGGTTTTTGCAGATTAATTGATCATCTAAAACTTAAAAATGATGTGGCTCCCTAAAACCCGGCTGAACATGTAACAGTCAAACAGCAGAATCATCATAATGAAGGGAACTGCTTGCTGTATTTACGTCCGTGTGCACATAATGTTTTTGTGCATTAGATATTGAGCAGTGAGTAGCCTGGGATTTGTCCAGGAATGATTCCACATGCCTTTGGATAAATTGGTGCTAAATTTTGTTAGAACCAATGACCCCCCCCCCCACGTCCCCACCCGCCAACAGCCTGATTTTTCGCCGCATTTATGGCCTCAAATTAAGGTACATATATTTATTATGGCAGTAAAGTGGGCCGCTGTTGTTAATCTCTTAATGATCTCCTTTTCATCTGCCACCAGTGAGTCTGGGTTTGGGCTGCAGGAACGGGAGACTGGAGACAGGATGGAGGCGGGAACAGAGGTATGTTTTTGGGATGCAAATCCTGACGTGTGGAGTGTAAATTCAACTGGGTTTGTGGTCGAGAAGGTGTAACGAGACGGGATCGTGTTTTTTTTTTTACATCTAGCGCAAAAATGCATCAGAAGCTTTGAATGTACATTTTAAACTGCTTATTTCAATATTCACAGGTGCCCAGGTGTGAATGTGAAGTGGTGTTATTTATTTGTGTGGGGGCGGGGTTTTTATTGTTGGTGGTAAAGCATGACTTTATTACAGGGCCTGCGACTCTATGTAACTTTGCTTAAAGATACAGCATCATCGGTAACCGGTAACTAGTTAGGCCAGTCACTGCCCTTTTCCTCTTTCTGTCTCCACTGTCCATCTTCCCTCCTCCTTCCTCTCGCTTCTCGTGCTTGCAGTTGTATTTGTGCGCCTTTGGAAGATTACAAAGAGGCGCTTTGTGAGGGGATGCAGCTGCTGAAATTCGACTAGATCCAGCTGAAGAGAGAAGGGAGCAGGTGGGTCAACAACGCCACCCTGCCGTTCCCAGAATATCGGGCTGCAGAGCTGCGTCTTCCTCTCCCCCACCCACCCACACACACATGCGACAAACACACATACGGCACCCCTACCCAGCCCAAACTCACTCACAAACAAACAGTTTACCATGTCAAAATACAAGCACAATCCACAAATCAGCAATAAAGCTAAAACTCAGTGGAAATGCTGCCGACTCAAACGAGACGGAAATCATTCAGGGCACAACAAAAATGTTGATGCATTTATAAAGCAGCACAAACAACAGGAACAAATCACAAACACACCATTCAATTCTGCTTCAATTAAATACGTGCATCTTTTATTCCTTAAGTACAGTTACAATGTGGGCTGTCAACATTTTTGAAGGAAGAGCAGCGAGCCCTGGTTCGCTCTGTGGAGTCGAGATGTTATCAGGGATGTGTGCTGCCAGAATCAGTCACATTTCTGCATCGCATTGGGGACATCGGTAAGACGACCCCTCATCCTGCTTTGTGCTGCTGAAAAAGAAGTGGTGGAAGATGGAGAGAAGAAAGAAATGAAAGGGAGGAGAGGAAATCCTGCAGGTTCCCCTTCCTTTGGAGGTGGATTAGATGTCACAACATCCTCTCCACACCAAGCGGGACCAGTGTGACATGAAATGCAGAGAAACACAGATTGAATTTGCTGTCAGATCTTTCAAAATCCATCAAACTATATGGTGATACTGTAGAACTGCAGACAGCCCTGATGTTTTTCTGTATCGTTTCAATCTCTGTTTTTTTTTGTTTTTATCAACTCCAGCTCCGTCCAAAGTTTGGCACATTGGTTGTAATAACTGCGCATATGTTTTCTATCTGCTGCCATGCTCAATGAACACGGGTTTTAGCAATTGTTAAAATAAATAATGTCTTTATATCATAAATTCAATATACTCTAATGGGATGTGACGGAGTTGGCCGTTATGTAAAGCTGTGCATTGTGATATATTCGTATAAATTATGCATCTTATTCTGAAATCTCTCTGTATCTGTAATTGAGGTTTTGACGCACATGACTCCCTCCCCCACATCCCAATGTGCCCCGCTCCCCTCCCATCATGTGAGCAATAATTCAGCACGTTGATAATAAGTCCCTCTGTCCTACCCTGAAAATGTTTGAATGACATTTTATACACACTGCCCTACAGGGCTGTGCCCTGAAAGAGTCCACTGTCCTCCACACTTAGTATTCCCGTCCTGAGATACTTGCAGGCATCACCAGTTAAACATCCTGCGAGCACGCCCGTCAAGCAGTCTGTGAGTTGTCCAAAAAGCCTTTGCTTTTTTTTTTTTTTTTTTAAATCACAGAAACAGCTTTGAAAGTTTGATCAGAAACATTCATGAGTTTGGTGACATTCCGGTCGTCATGTAAGAGTCCATGTAATCTATGCTTTTGCCTCCTTACAATCTCCTCCATCGGTCATCATCACTTCCCTCCACTTCCCATCATCCCTGCACAAGTTTTTCATGAAGCTGATACTTTGCCATCTCTCAAAGTAGATGCCTGAATAATTACACAGACAGACACCGGAATCATTCAAAGTTTCTGATTGACTTAAATTATTTGATGGTTCCAGTATCGCTAGTGTGGCACATTATTGAATGACACTAAGCCAGTTCCATTACTCCCCCCCCCCCCACCCCTCCTCCTCCTGAGCTGCAGCTCATATTCCTATCATGTCACCTTGGTTCATATTATGAATTAGGAACAAAAGCTCTGGTTCTTATTACAGTTTGGGCAGAAGCGTAAGCGAGATCATCACTAGGAGGTGGATCTTAGGAACTCACGGACTCGCAGCCATCTGGAGCTCCATCCCTCCACATGTTTTAGTGTGGGAAGCTGCAAACATGTCACTGGACTATATCAAATCCCTACATTTCATCGACTCTCTGCTCACCCGTGGGAGTGTGGAAGTTAGATTTATGTGGTTTCAAACAGCAAATTACCATTCTATCACTGTCATTTCCATTCATTTCCATAACTTAAAGTGTCATGTAAAATTGATCTAAGCACCTTTAGATATCCAACCATTGTCAGTGAAGTTTGACAAAACAAAAGCAATGTGTTGTTGCTGTGGCAGACTGGGAGAGATGCGCCACATCTCGCCATTCCCCCCCTGAAACTTCACTTTACAGAGTAATGTTCTCCACATTGCCGGGTGAAGCGTCGTGTCGGATCGCCGCCATTCCCACATCTGCTTTGCGAAACAGCGGCGGGGGAAGTCTCCAATGAGCTCCCAGTGGAGCGCATGGGGCATGTGTGCTCACATGTGAGGCGAGAGTTTGAGACAAGGGGCTTGCCGGCGTGGTTTATTTTCAAAGGGTCTGTGCTGAGAATGTGTTGAGAGGTTGAGGAGTTGAGAGAGTGCTCTCTGCTCCCCCCTGGTTTGGGTTTCAGCTCCCTGGGATACAGCTAGCTTGGGGGGTTGAGGAACAGGGGGTCAAAGCAAGGAGCAGGGCAAAGCGGAATATCATTCCGTCTGTGTGCAAAAGAGACACACCTTTGCATGCGACATGTTCCGATCCCAATAACAGGAAATAGTAAATGTATTCGGTTTGAGGGCTTTTTTATTTTTTACCTTTTACCTTTCATTATCACAGAGAGAGAAAAACGTGCCAACAGCAGAACAGGGAAGTACCAGAATCAAATAACTGTCGTATCTGCATCATTCATTTCCCTATTTTTCAGCAGTCACACCAGCATGCGTTGGCGATAGGCAATCGCTGCAAGTGGGCCGCTTTGCATTGAAAAAAAAAAAAGGTCTGGGCTGTGTGGAAAAAGGCTCAGAGGTGAACTCATTTGATTATTCAAAGCCAACACTCTCTCTCTCTCTCTTTTCAGGCCTGCAACATGTAGCATGTTTTCCAGCTGGACTGAGAGGTTTCAAATGCAAAATAAGATGCAAAATTAAAAGCGTTTGCATCGACAGGGCAGCAGGGCAGATGTGCCGAACACAGGACATTTAAAGTGTGTTGCATTCAACATTCAGTTTGATTCTGAGCAACATGCAAAGGGGAACATGACAACTCAATCAAAGCCTCAGAAATATGTTCTCGGTTAAAATAAAAAATGAATCCATTTGAGTTTGTTTCTGTTTTTTTTAACCAATTGTATTGCCTGTATTTACACGCAAAATATAATGAAATTGTCAAGAATCTGGAGTCTGTCCTTGCTTGTCTAAATAAATCACCTTTCAATGCTACCCGTGTGAACGTGCGCTGGTGCGTTCGTCACACACCAGAGCACGCTATCTCTTATTCCTGTCGTTTACTCCACTGCTGTCGTTCTGAGTCACACAACCAAGCCTTCTGGTCACAATCATGCAGTCATTTTCTCCCGCTCACAGGAATTGCTGGAAGAACATGCAAACTCGGCACAGCTAGGATTTGAACACGTAACCTTGGTGCTGTGAGGCGACAGCGCTAACCACTACGCCACCGTGCCACCTGGCTACAATTACTATTATCCTTTTTCCTTTACTCTATATAGGAAAGCAGACAGATGACATGTCTTTAATAATTCTTCTGGTTTCTGTGTATTTGCAGTACTGTGCTGCCTGCCAAGCAGCGAGACTGCCACATCGCCGCCGCCGCCGCCGCCGCCGCCGTCGGTGGTTTTCCGATCAGACTGGTGTGGACCTGGAAAGCGGACGCATGTGCCACGGTGGAATTCAGGTGCCAAGAATATAATTTTCCTTAAGTGCTTACAACTGTAACAACTAAAGCTGATTCCCTGGGACTGAAAGTAATTGCAGGCCATTTGAATTGGACGAGAAGTCGAGGCAACAAGCACTTTGGTTTTCACAGAACTCACTAGCCGTAACGTGGTCTGTCTAATATCTGTTGTATTTGAATGTTTTAAACGTTGACGTCGGGCATTTATCTTGGCCTTGTGTGATTCCTCTGGAGGAAATGCCACAGGCTGTGGTAAACCGAAAAAACTGTAAATGGGGGAAGATAATGGGGCTTTCATATCTGCACTAATAATGGTAATATCTGGTTTCTACCATTGTGCGTAATTAACGTTCCACCTCCGATACTGGCCGGATATTATTAGCTGCCTGCCTGTCAGCTCATCCATATGATGACCAGAGGTTCTCATTTGTCCTCGTGAAGAGAGGTGAACTCGATGGAGGGATGCAGCAAGTGTAACCCGTATCCTTTGTGGCAGATTAGGAGGTCTTCGCTCAGCTTCCGACAGCGTGGTGGTGGTGGTGCACCTGTCAGAGGGAAAGGCCCAGCTAATCGCTGCAGTCTGGACACAGAGTCAACATGTGTGTCGGGGGAGACCCTCAGGCCAAGGCGAGAGGGGGAGAGGGCATGCCTGACCCACATTCCTTCAACACCAGAAGTAGGATGTGGATGGAGAATTCCCCCCAATTATCCCCCCACCTTCCCACTGCTCTCACTGCTCCTTGGGTCTTCCCCTTTTGCCTCACACTCCTCTCATCCTAGGACATCAGAGCGTTTCTCTATTTTCATTGTTAAGTAATCCAATTTTTGACATAGGGATTGCTCATTTTTATTTCCAGGGAATATCTAGTCTGCCATTGGTCTCTCTTTCTCTCTCTCTCTCTCTATTGAGTCATTCTCTGGGAAAACCAAGTCAGAACTCCTCCGAGGTTCCAGAGAATACACTCTCCGAGTCTGTTGATGAAGGGTGAGGCTCTTCTTCTTCACCTCTGGAGACAGGACCACACATGTGAAGATCTAGGGCCACAGGCACTCCTCAGTTTTAATGGGCAGTAAAGGATACATGTTTTCCCACAACAAATGACTTCACGCCACAGTTGAAAGATGCACAATCCTCTTTGCACTGCAGGAATAATGCTTGTCCGAACCTTGACAGCGACTGGCGTGGAAGCCAACATATTTCTCTGGAATCGTGCAACATTAATGAGTTGTTCCCTCAGTCGGCCAAGTCGAAGGCACGTTTTCAATTAATGTCAGATGTGGACGTTGTACCTGGGTTTTGCGTACGCTTATTACACTTGCATGAATTTTTTTTTAATGTATTTTCAAGTTCTGGAAGACTCCTAAATATGTATTGCATTGCGTTTAGCATGTCGGGCTCACGTTTGATCGAGTAAACGGCTCATTTGCGTTTGCTTTTGTCTTTTTATGACCAATTGCATTTGACACTCACATTCAAATGCTTCATGTTTGTCAGTAGCCATTTGAATAAACCACCGTGACATATTCCTTGGGACGTCAAACCTCTTTTATTGCACTAATGCCTCGCATTTTCCACATCATTCATTTCATTCAGCGGGCACTCACTGCCAAAGCAAACTAATCTGGTCTGCGTGGAAAATAAATACTTTTACGGAATATAATAAAAATGAATAGAACTCAGTACTTTAAGGCAAACTCTAAAGCCAACGAAATGCTGAAAAAAAAAGCACAGTGCCATCCTCTGATTTTGTTGGTGCTGAATGATTTAGTGAAGCTTTTATGATTTTAATCCAAATGGACCCATTAATTAACAACATCCTCAGAATTTTAAAAAATAGGATATATTGTGGTGACTAATTCTTCACAAAAAGCTGCCATGTGGAGTTTATGGTCCCGAGTGAACAGTCCGACCAGTCTTCCCAACAGATCCCCAATCACGGCGTGCTGGACTTGGCATTAAGCAGGCAGAGAAGTGTTTGCTGTCATCAGCTTGTCAATCCGATTTGACTGACATCCATGTATTCCTCCTCCTCCTAATATCTGTCTTGTATGGCCTCTGTCTTTTCCTTTCCTGAAATAGGATGCCTTAGGCCTTGTCTTCAATATGGGTTGATTTTTCTATTCACCACGCCACAGGAGACGGTTTTTGGGATCCGCTTTTTTGGCAGTTAACTGCTTCCTTCTGGTATTTGCATGGCTTCCTCCTGAGGCAATGGCTTCCCATCACGGGAGAACGATTTGCTGCTTGTTACTATCCTCTTTGGTTTGGCTGATCAAATATACTGTAGATTTATCTCACTCAACTCTTTTTGTCTGATTGGATAGCATGTTAATATTTACATTTGTTGAAACTGGTTAGAAGAGGTTAGAACTATTTTTATTCAATAAAAAAATACAACAACAGGTAAAACGTAATCCAAAGAATCAAACAATTAATTAAAATGCACATTTTACTAAAATGTAAAGTCAACAGAATAAAATTGAGAGAAGTCAGAGCAGCTTTTGCTCGATGGCAGGAGACGCGTCTGTTTCTCGTTGTGCTCTTCTGAAGTGGGCGGAGCTTATAGACTGACTGAAGTATGCTTGTTATTACCAAAAATAGAAATTCAAATGAGGTATACATTTGTCGTTCCTAGCTTGAATTGATGCACACTCCCCCCCCCCCCCCCCCCCCAGTCATGTGCATCAATATGTGTCTGTTAAACTATTCAGTTTTGATTTTAAGAGGGACATCTGGAATAAATTTGAATTATACAAGTTTCAATTGGGATTATGACGAGGCCCGGAGAACGGCAGTCATAAAGAGTCATAAAGGCTGCTGATAACAATAATCATCTCATCTGCTGTCAGTCTATGTATAATTTGAGTTCATTACATCATGACACAGTTTAATGGACAAAAGAAGACTGATACGACAGAGTATGGAGCAATAAGGGTATGAAACTATGGCTATTTGTAATATACGTCCTAATAAAGAGAGAAATGAAGATATTATAATTGTAATTTTAGATCATTGGGTGGGAGACCTTTGGCAGCCGGCTCTCAAAGATACTCAGGATGAAGCGTCACCTTAACAACAACTGTAACTGACAGGCAGCGTTGTTCTACCAGTTGCTGCTACCGTAGCTCCTCTGCACACACACACATGCACACACACACCCATACACACACACACACACACACGCACACGGAGCGTGCGTCTGCAGGCCTAGCTGGGTTGTGGGCAGCTTGTAACCCAAGTGTTTTATTAGCGACTGGTCCAACACAGCTAATTGCTTCCTGAGGGAGCAGCCTCCCTTCAGTCCATGACTGATTAATGGCCCACATTATGTGTCTCGACAACTCTGACAATCTTTTTTTTTTTTTTTCATTTTTGGTCACAAACCTTTTATTACACTGCAGAGCCACAAATCTCCAGTGTAAATCTCCGTTAAAAGGAGTGTTTCATTGCAAAGCAGTTAAAGCATTCGGAACCTTTTTTTTCAGTAATTAACATTTATTAATATGATTTAACAGTTTTCACTAAAGGCTCCCTCATTGGTACGGCTGCATTATTGTCTGTCATTTGTTTTCAGCCTATTTATCGCACGTTTGATAATTACAAATAATTAATAAACCTTCAGGGTAATATTTTGTCACTTTTCAGTCGTGCTTGTTGTTGATACTGTATTTCCTTTTAATCAATTTGAAAATGGAGATTTATTCACCTCATTTTTGTAAAATTTACTGAAATCGGAAAGGTTTTCAAATATTTTTATCGCCTGGTTTTCTTGCGTAAGCTGTTTTCATTTTGCCTGTAAATATTAAGCATCCTGTGAAATCTTGTTTCACAAAGAAACCTGGGTCATCCACATTCAATAAATGTTCTCTGGTCAGACTCTGATTTGTCACTCATTTCTTCAATCTATCTTGCCGTCATGATTTCCTAACTTTTTAAACTTATAAGCCAGCTTCTCTGTGAGTGTGTGTGTGTGTGTGTGTATGCTTAGATTTTCAGACATACCCAGAGCACATGATGTAAGCATCCATAAGACTAACACCAGGCATCATCTGTTTTCTGACCTGTTAACTCCCAAAAGGAAAATACTGAATGTATGATTAGTGAATTCCTGAGTGGGTGGATGTCAGCTCTGTGACTGCTGGGAGTTGCATTTTGCGTTTTGGTACACATATTTATTTAAAATACAGCTTTCATCCATCCTCAATCTTTGTTCCTGAATATCTTATGTTTGTCCACTGAATTTCCGAATCGTGAAAATCAGTCGTTCGTTTCCGGACTCTTCGTACTCCATGCTCTCGTGTCCGGAGGGACTTTGATGATGCCATTGGGAGCTGTGAGCAGATGGGTTTCAAAAGGCGGCTATCCCAAACAGGATACAGAAAGATGTGTAGGCCCGTTGCTCTCTGGAGCAGGGATCAAATGGTGTTCTTCCACTGCTGCTCCCTCCATCTCTGCAGGGTGGTGTCCGGACTGAAGGCCTGAGGAGGAAGAGGCCGTACTCAAGTGCACTTCAAGGTCACATTGTCACATGTGCTGCATCCTCATCACTTCCTGTTAACCATCTGGATATCATTATATATCCTGATAGTCTAAATATATTTAATATTAGGTTAGAATTAAGATGTGTCCTATATTGGTGCGCTTTAAAATGCCTATCACACCCCTTGTACTTACAATAAATATTTTTCGTTTTTGAGCTGTGAAGCCATTGACAGCCAAACTCAACTAGGAAAAGACACTTCTTTTGGTTTGGGCTTTGACATTTCTCAAAAACCCAAAAGCAAAGTGAAGACTGGAAACATATTACTGACGTTCCTTTTCAACAAGTGCACTTGAGGAACAGAATCATCCTTCCCAGCGTATTAACATGCATTTCAGCAAACATGTAGAAATTGGCTTTGGCCAATCATTTTGCGCACGAGACAATTAACCTTGCTCAGAATGGCTTTCTTGCCTACTGCGGCCGTAACCATGGGCAAAGAAGTCGGTAAGCGGGCTTTGGTTACCAGAGGGAGGAGGAGTTAATTCCACATTAGCAGAGTCACATTTCGAGGAAGATGCAGAATTCCAGAACGTCTTCATTTGATTAGCTCTAAATGTCATAAATGTAGGAATGCAGTCTAATAAATGGAAAAATAGCTGATGATTTGGTTATTCTTGTCAGCAAATATCCAGACTAGCTAGGTGTCCCGTCATCGTCCCATTGGCCACATTGCTTCCTCAAAATGCAATATGGAGCATTTTATTTTAAATTATACAAATTTCCCTCAATTGCTTTAGCGGGGGCCTGGAGAAAACAACGGCTGTCTTTCTGAGCTGGAGCCTCGGCTATGCAGTCCTCCTCCCTTCACCTCAGGGAGCAAGAACAGGGGGAGGCAAAATGACCCCTGCTCACCCCCTCCTCATTTGACTGCCCTCCTCTCTCCACTTTATTCCCTCCAGTTCTTGTCTCTCTTTTCTTATTCCATGTTTTCCTCCCACACCGATTGCTTCATTGAATGTGAACTGAAACCTACAGAACACGCTTACATGTTCCCTGTACTTATAGAATGAGAGAATAGATATGTGTATCTCTATGATCTGTGACGAGGCAACTTATATAACAGCAGCTTGTTCACGGGTCGGAACGTTTCTCAACAAACAATGTTGGGGGGCATGATTGTTTTTTAAATAAGCTCATAATTTAAAGACTACCGATGCTAATGTTTTGCTGTTGTCATGAAATTTCTGAAACTGTCCTCTGCCTAATGGTGTTAAAGTACTTTATCTACAATACCTAATGCATGTATGCAATCTAGTAGAAATGCATCTGAACCAGCCCTCCGTCACCAGGTCAATCCAAACTGGCCTGGTGGATGAGGGAGTCTGGGGGGGGGGGGGGGGGGGTGACTTAAGGGTGCTGCTACTGGGAACACAGCCTCGCTTATGAAAGACACCATTGTCCTGTTTGGCTTGCCAGCATTGAAAATGAATAAATCAAAGAGAAGAGATCAAGACTGGGGGGTGGGGAGGGAGGGGTAGGGGCTATCTGACATCTGCATTTTTAAACTGCATGGGCATTGAGCCCTGGAGGAATGTTGTTGTCATCCACCCTCAACATCTACAGAAATGTGCATGCAATTGCATGATCTGACCCCCTTAAACCGCCTCTGCAGTCGTCACTCAGAAATGTCTTTACTGATCTAATTATCATCAACTTTGTCTGGTTGCAGTTTCTGTCTTTTGTCATTTAACGGCGTAGAAACACTGATCAATAGAAATCAACAGAACAAAGGCTAGGATCAGTCACATGTGTAGCCCTGGACAGTTTTGCCTCCACATCAGGCTTCTACAGTGATGCTGATTTGTTTCAGTGATTTACTTCCAGCCCCACGATACGCTGGCGACGCATCCGGGGTGTATCCCGCCTTTCACCCATAGTCAGCTGGGATAGGCTCCAGCAGCACTCGTGACCCGCAAGGCAGATTAATTGGATACAAGATGATGGATGGATGGAATTTAGTGAAGATGAAATATAACCCTCACCCATGTGTCAGTTCTTCAACCAACAATAGAAGTTGTTTACGTTGGTCTGGTTAATACAATTATAAATAAACTGTAATTATGAGATGATTCTGCCAAAGGATGAAAGGGTAAATAAGGCAACTTGGAGGGTTTGGTTTTAGACAGGCTTAGACATGGGCAGTGCTTTATTTTTCACATTCAGAATTTGATGCAGGGTTTGTAAAGTCAGCCAATCTGCCTGTGTCCGACCTTTCTCTTCTAGCGAGTGCAGACTGGTGTACAGCTGGATCTCACTAACTGCAAGGCAGCAGCTGGCCCTCTGATTCAGTTCAACACTGTGGCACTTTGGTGCTGCCTCCCATCCCAGGTGTGTGTGTGTGTGTGTGCGCACAATGGTCGCCCTGTGTGACCCTGTGCATCTGTGTCTGCCGGGACAAGCTCTACTGTCCTGCTCGCCACTGGTTCTTCTGCAGCGTTGATAGGACATCACAGGTGTCCAGCACATCTGGTGTTTCACACAATCGAACGCATGCAACCTACAGTTGAGTTAAATTTAGGCTGGCCTTTATGCTAGCGTATATATACGATTTACTATATATAGAATGTGCTACATGTAGCACAAATGAGCAGGGACATGACAAACTGCTTCAAATCGCCACTTCCAGAAATGAGGAGGTTGTTTTTGTTTTGGCAGAGCCACAAATGCCTTCATTATTTGACCGGGCCACAAGTTCATGACCAGATCTCTGGTCATTAATGAAATTCTGTGTCCGGGTTAGGGATTCTAAATAGTCATCACACTGTTTTTATTCGTCTAACACCCCTAAACATCTTTCAGTAGCAAAAACATACAACCAAAGCTCTGTCTCACAGCAATCTCTGTTTGCTAATACTGGACAAGAAAAAACAAATTTGCTTGAAAGGAGGCATTCAGAGACGTTTTTGCTAGGCTGAGAGAACATTTGTAATTCATTTGGCTGCTTCTGAGACACAGTGTCACTGCAGTTCGTTTGTGCTTCTACTTGCTGTTCAACCTCCACACAAATAACTTTAATAAAAGAGACTAGCTGAAACAAAAACAAAAACAATCCCGTACAGCTCTTTGCTCTAAGCTATGCAAATAAATCGTGAACTGGATTTTGGCAAACTAACAGTGAAACCGTCAGGTTTCGTTTGACCTACTGACAAACAGAGGAACCTCGTGTAAAGTCAGGCCAGAAGTTAACCGGTGGAAAAGATGCACTTCCTCTATCACCTGCCTGGAATTTGCATTGATCATTTAGGGAGGAACCATCATATGTTCCACCTGCTGAAGAGTCAGCAAAGTTTGTGCAAAGTTATATCTCTTCCTCATTAACATGTGAAATGCGTGTATGTGTGTGTATGTGTGTGTTATCACAGTTCAGGTCACAGGACATGGCAGTTGGCCAGTGTAGAGCAGCTTCCGGTCCAGTGTAAGCCCCCCCCCCCCCGCCTACCTAGTGCTCGCTCTGGGTGGCCGGTGTTTTACGGCCTCCAGCAGCAGGTCATCACTGTGCTGAGAACACGACTGCTGCAGAGGGACTGTTACTGGGGCGGCCCTCGAGCAGTGACCAGGAACTTTCTTTTTTTTATTTTTTTTCCCCCGGTTGTGTGTGCCTGCGCATGCTTTCGTATGTGCGCGCTCGCTTCTCTAATAGTTGTGTGTTGATGATTTGTGCTTCCTGTGTGCGGCGGTGCGGGGGAGAAGAGACGGGGGTGAGATGACCCTCGACCCTGACCACATGTCCTTGTCCATCGGGCAATCACCCACACGTTTGCCTGTGGGGCCCCTCTGCTCTTCTTCGGAGGGCTGAGAAATCACCTGCTCACCAGTGTTGTCACGTTGTAACATGATTGTTACCATTATTTTTTTATTATTATTAATTTTTCTAAGATTAGAAGCAAACTGGAGAAGGTGCTAGGCAAAATATTTGTGCCTCAAACTGAATTAACCTTTGTTTCTATGGACTAACCAGGATTTATAAGGGCAAAAGTAACTGACAAATTGCTCATACAACTTATCAGAAATCTGGATTTTACTCTTATCCCTTGAAAGGAAGTATAAACATATAAAAAACAATTATTTTACTGGTAGAAACATTATTTGCTTTGGGCCTTTGAGTGGTTGCTTGTTTTGGCAGCAGATTAAGTTGTGTGGTACCAGTTCCACCTCACTTGACTCACTTCCCCTTTTTTCGCTTTCCTAATGGATAAAAGTACCTGGAACCTACATTTCTAGCATAGGGGCTCCAAAAAAAACTAAAGAGGTACTAAAATGTCATGTGAGACACTGCTGGCCACTGATTGGTCAGAGGGAAATGTTACCAAGTCCTATCCTACACAGCCTAAACCCATGCCTGCCAAAAACAGCCAAGCTGTGGCCATGGTGACCACAATTTATTATTTTATTGTGGCAGCTGAATTGATTGGGTGCAGATGTCTTTGATATCTGATGAGAGGATCTTGAGAGGTTAACAAGAGGGGCATGTGTGTCATGTCAAAGGTTATGACACGGACGTTTTGCATGGTACCGAATGTAGAAGCATGGCATGAGTGACATTTGAGGGCTAGCATTTGATTGCTAGTGATGCACTGCTGACTAGAGAATGTAGCCAAGCTGCTCGCATTGATTCCAGACATTATTTCAGTAAGTCACTATTTCAGTAAGTCATGCACAAAACATCTGTTCCGTACTATTAGAGACAACTTAAATAAGGTAACGAGCTGTCAACTTGATTCCGTCGGTAATAATACACACTGTTCATTATTTTAGTGACAGTAAATTACCACAGTGTAACTTGTAACATCACTTTGTATTTGGAGTCCATGTAATTTCAGAGTTCAGGAGTATCTTAGGGCTAGATGTTCAAATCTCAGGAATAATAAAGAAAAACTTCCTTAGTTGCTTAACCTTCTTCCTGGAAGTTGTATCGAGCGTGATATTACAAAATATTTTAGTGTCCGCTCACACAGATATTGGAATAAATTAAATATATGGTGACAACTGTCATATGTCAAAACCACAAAACATCACATGCTCTGAGCGTGCTAATGTAGGGGCTGCTATCACTGCTAAAAAATAAGTCAAACTTCAGTGACCCTTCTATGGAAGGTTTTATCAAAATACTAAGGTATACATGTTTATTACCAAAACTATATCTGAATTCCAGCTTTAAAATATCTCAGCATAACTTGTTATGTTTGTCAGTTTTATGACCCTGTGTAACCTCTTCAACCGCATTCACCATGCGAACCTCAATCACCGGTGACCTTTTAACCCCCAGCTTCCTTGGGAACACCATCATTCCTGTCCTCTCACTTACGGGGCAGTTGTCATTGGCCCAGGGCAAACCCACAACAATGCTTTCTTTGAGTGCGTCTAATGAGAAGACTATGGTAAGGGATTGCAACCAAAGTGGGGAGATTTGCTTCCTATGTATGCCATTCCATATCAGAGGAGGGAATTGAATATTATTCAATTACGTTTATCTCCTCTTCCTGAAGATTATGTCCACTCTGCTAATGCGCACCATTCTACTAATGTGGTAAATACAGTTAAAATGCATAATCGCCGTATGGCCTTCGATAAATGGGCCAGTATGTGTGTTGGCAGTGGTCTCTCTTCCGAAATCCCAATTCCTGTAATTAAATGTAGGGGTCTGCATTTTAGTTTATTGGATTTCTTTTTTTTGCCTGACTACCTCTGGCATCGACTGATAGTGAGACAGAGGCGACGGTGTATTGGTGGAGACGGAGAGGGGTCATTCTTTCAGTCTTTTTACTGCTGTTTACCCTGAAGAAACCATCCCATAAGTCAAAGGTCAATAAAGACTGATTTAACCGTAAAGTCTCACTTCAGCGACTGCATCGAACACCCCAACGTGCTGCTTATGTCTGATACAGGTACTATAAAAGTTGTTGGTTTGGACACAGCATAATAACTTCAGGTGCATGCTACTCTCAATCCTCTTG
Source organism: Brachionichthys hirsutus (assembly GCF_040956055.1). Taxonomy (NCBI): domain Eukaryota; kingdom Metazoa; phylum Chordata; class Actinopteri; order Lophiiformes; family Brachionichthyidae; genus Brachionichthys; species Brachionichthys hirsutus. The sequence goes on from NC_090912.1 coordinate 7,971,848, forward strand.
GCTCTGTCTTGGGCTACTTGATGCAGGACTGGGCTCGGGGCAAGCCGGCTAACAGAGGTGACACAGAGCATTCCAGTATTGGGGTTGAGGGATGTAGGCCAGAGATGAAAAGGGACAAGCCTAAAGGAAAGCATTAAAGGTTAGAAAGAGTGATGTGTTTCTGCTTTTCTGTTATTTATCTACAGCTGGAAGGATGATCAAAATTAGGGGAGAGAAGAGTGAGTGCAGAACCAAAGGGATTTCAAGAGCGATAGAGTAGGAGAAAGAAGTGAGAAGTTTTCAGTTGCTCAGTGAGTTCAAAGAAGGGGGTGAGTGTGTTGCCGAGTTCATCTAATTGACCTTCGAAGGAAAAATGAACAGAGCATATGTGCTGGACATGTGATTGTTATTTTATTTGCAGATGATTCTCAACTCTAAGGGTTAGGGTTATTTTTTGTTTCTTACCTTTGTTTTTTTTCCCCTAACCTAACCTAACCTACCAGAATCAGTCTATCTTCAGACAATCCTTCATTTATCTTAACTTCTCATTCCCATTCGGATAAGCTTAATAAAGTTGATTAAAACTGTAGATCGCTGGTTGAGGGACTTTCAGACATGGCTCTCCTATGAGGTAGCGTTTTGGACTGGCTCGCAGGCAGGCTGAAAACTCAGGTGTGGTTGAAGCACAGTGTTTATGAAGCACTACACTGGTGTAATCCAAGTAATTGTTTATTACTGGACCTGTGTTATAAGTCGTTATATTTGGGTGCCCTTGGCCTGTAAAAAAAAAAGGGTTTTGTTTCCTGTCTGGATGCCTAACGCCACAATCTAAGCTCCTCCTTTAGAAATGTGTATGTTTTACTACACCGTGTGGATGATATTATATATAATTGTGTGTTTTTTTTTCTTTTGAGCAGCACAGTTGTAAAATACAAGCATATGCTATTAGGATCATTAGAGCTTTGATATAGAGCTATTCCTCGGTGACACTCCATCACCAGTGCCCATTAAACTTGCAATGCTAAGCTGGCGGGGGGATTGGGGGAGGATTTTAAGTGTGGAATAGAGCTCTGGTAGCCACTTCCTTAATCATCATCAAACTGTAATCATTAGCACTGCAGTGCGTAGCATTGCATGACACAGGTATCCAACCTCATTTGGGTGAGTGTGTGAAGGAGGAAAGGAGCTCGGTGCCCTCCATACACCTGGGTCTGTTTGCAATCAGGCAGCTGGAGCTGGTGGTTCAATTGTGGGGCCTAAATGAGCATGGCACCAGCTAGCAGTGAAACTTGCGTCATCTCCAACCACACATGGAGGCAAATGCTCCTTTAGCACACACACACACACACACACACATGTGTACGCATGTTGGCAGATGTGGGCGACGAGCTAAGCCAGAGACACTGTGATTGAAGTTACAGAAACCACACAGACCCAGCGGGATGCAGAAAGAGCTCGCAGCACCGTGAGCCACCCGATAGCAGTGTTGTCTTTCGGCGCTATGCAAAGCTCGCGGCTGTCTGCAACAATAATGGCCAGCAAGCTGTAAAAGAAATTACATCTTTGAATATCGCTGCCGCTTGAAGTAGTTTTTCGGTGTTGCCGTTTAATGGTCATGAATAATGCAAACAAAAAGAACACAATTCAATTCTGTTGTTTTAATCCACCCCCCCGATTGTAAGAGAGGAACCCACTCAGCACCCACTTCCAAACAGGCAGTATCGACGACGACATTCAAACAGAAGTACCGTACGCCATAAGACAGCATGTGGACGTCCAATGCTAGCATCTGTCTCAGAAACATCCATCAGTGCGTTCACATCTGTGTGCTCCCGCTCCAGCGTGTTCTCCGGACCCCCCCCCCCCACACACACACACCGTACACCGTCTCCTCTACTGGGTTTGCCCCCCCCCGCCATCCTCCCCACCTCCTTTTTTCAGCTGAGTGATACATACGTAACCTCGGCACCGTGGCCGCTTTACAATATCACTAAAGGGAATGTGATGCAGCACATTATCTTTGAAGCCTGTGTTTGATTGAGAGGGAGGCGTGACACTCACTATAAGGACCATAATGTGGCACATCTTTTCACGGTAACACGTGTTTCAGACGCTTCTGGCACGCTCACTGAAGCGGCCAGCGTGGCACCAGCAAACTGTTCATTCATGCGTTTAAAACGTTGAATTTCCTTCCTGATTTCCTGAGAGTCAGACATTGTGGACGGTGGCTGTTGAAAGCATTAAATTGCCAACCGTGACTGACTCAACATGTGCTGCACGTTCTTTTTAATGGACGTTCTGAAACTCCTGGAATGACTTATTTTAGGAAAAATGTTATATATATATATATATATATATATATATTTAATGCTGTTGTTGTGGGTTAGAGGCAAAATTGAAACCCTGCGATGATGTTACGTTATGTCTGTCTCACACAAACACACATACACACACCACCTTCACCCCTATCTTACCCCTGCCCCGAGGTCATTAGTCATAAGCATGGAGGGAGGGTATAGGCGGGATTGATTGTCAACAGCCAGCATCGAGGGCATAGTGCAGAATGGATCCTATTGTTAGCCTTGCAGGCCAGAGGGTGCCAGAGAAGCAATGCCATTTGGACTATGATTGCAGCCAAGTTTGTGTTTTTTAGCATCTGTGTGTCTGTGTGTGTGTGTGCCTACTTTGCTGTGAATTTGAGAATGTGTGTGTTTCTCTGCAAGCACTTGTACGTGTCACCGAGCAACCGCTCTTTTCCCGTCGCTCCTCTCTTCTAGCGAGTGATGTGACACAGCCTGACACCACAACAGTCTGAAGTCTGTCACGGGCCAATTTGTGAACTTGTTGTTTTCTGTCACACGTCATCACCTTTGCCTTTAAAGATGTTGCCATATGTTGGCCTCTGTGGGGCCCAGACTGGGTTAAGCGTGTGGGTGGGTGGCATACACCAGAGACATGCCCCAATACTTGTGGTCAAATTAATACAGATTTCCATAATCATATCTGGCTGTGACATGACCTTGATTTACAGCCAGCTCTTTCTTTCACCTTGTCAAACCCATTCCTCTTTGACTCCCCTTTGAATCGGGCCCACACTGCTTACAGCCTATCCACCGGGTGAGCACACCTTGTTTAAGGGGAACTCGCCAAGGGGAAAATCAGGTTTTAATAACTATGAAAGGGAAAAGAATCACCTTGCCAAAATGGCAGTCGCCATGTACACTGCTCAACTGGCAGTCCAACAGCCAGAGGCGGACGTATCGGATTGGAATCCAGGCAAAAGTGTTTTTCCCCCGGACTGACTGTTGCAGAGTCACAGTGTGTTAAAGCCTGAGTGTGAAATACCGCTTTCTTCTTCATCAACATCGTTCTCTGATGCATTTTACTGCCCGATGAGACATTATTCTGCTGTATTTATACTATACACAAAATGAACTGTGACCCAGACCTATCTCTGTATGTTTGCCGTTTCCTCACTGAGCTTTACGGGGTTTTGGCGGTGGTACGGTTCGGTGTTAGCTTCTCTTGAGGCTGAGCAGAGAGCGTTTGGTAGGGGAGGAGGCTCCCAGCAGGAAACAACGCCACCGACTCAAATGAGACGTGAATATTTGTGAACCTCTCCTTTCCCTGGAGGTCAGACAGAAACCTCACCTGTTTTTTTAGTTGAGTTATCTGCCTGGATATGTCATCATTAAGTAAAGGCACCAAGGCAATAATGGTGTAAAGTCATTGTCGGGCCATTTGTGCAGGGACAAGGTCCGCTGTTCCTGTTCACCAGCACTGACAAAAGCAAAAAAAAACCACATTCAAATAACCAACATACTAACACACACACACACACACACACACACACACACACACACAGCAACAGACTTACTGCTATCAGAGCCTCTTGGCCATGTGCTGAGTGCAATAATGGGAAAGGCAACGACAGGCTCAGTCCATGCTCTCAATTAGGCTCCCCAAGTGCTAGGTGTGGAAAGGTGTTTGGCAAAGTGCCTGACCACAGCACTCAAAGAGCACTTTGTCTGAGCACCTCGCACCCACCGTACCTGCGCATGTTGTGGAAACAGCCCAACATTGTCACACAGTTGATTTAATAAAATTGGATCCCCAAAATGAGACTTCTAGTGTTTCAATAGTCGTAATGGAAACACATACACACCATCACTCGCTCTCCCTTTGGCTTTTACAGGCATCCTTCCAGAGTGAGTGAGCGAGCAGTGGAGACCCAGGGCAAACGGATGCTTCCCCACTGTGAGCCCAGCGGTCTGGGGTACGGCGAGAGCAACCCCACGTCTATCACAGGCTCGTATCTCGCCACAAGTCTGGCTGTCGCCGCCGCTTATAAGCTTGTAAAATGATGATTGCAAAAACAGAAAAACGGAAAAGGGAAAATAAAGGTGGTTGCAAGTAGACGCACTGTTGTGGTTTTGCAAGTTAGTTTTAGGATCTGTGGGAATCATGTTTATTCTCAGCTCGAGCTAGAGTGCGTTCATTTTTAGGATGCATGCTTATAGGAATGACGTATAATAATCGCCCCAATAATTAGCTGAGCGTCTGGACTTATGTGAATGTAAGGGAGAATAATGAGGGGGGCGTTTCTTCTCAGTGTATCGACTACTATTGTCCAGAGGCTGGGATGTTTGCTGAGCTTGGTAACTATTATGCCTCGGAAAAAATGGCCTTAAACTACAAAGGGAAGGAAAGGAAGTTACAGAGCATCTTCATCTATTGTTTCCTCTCCCAAAGATGCTTCTCTATCATGAAGCGACCTTCATATTTCTACAACCGAACGTATGATAGCTTTGTTATGATAATATGGTAATATTGTGAACAGATGATATTCCATCTGTGTCCTACACACTGCCCTTATTGTAGACTGTATTCATTAAATAGCCACGTGGAGACTTATTGATGTAAAAAAGCAGTGTACTTCTATTTGCTTCTTTATCAATCAGTTTTTATTTGTATTGCCCAAATATGAGAGCTTTACAATCTGTACAGCGTAGCACACTTTAGGGTGCATAAAAACCCTATGCAGGAAAGAAAAAGAAGAAAACTCTGGGAGAACCACAGATGAGACATCCCTCGGCCTATGATGGGAAAACGTGCAATAGAATGTGGAATAGTACGCTTTTTTGTTAGAACCCGGTACATTCTTGCTGTGAGGCGACAGCGCTACCCACTACTCCACCATGCCGCCCTATTATTATTATTATTTTATTATTATTATTTATTTATTTATTATTATGATGTTGTTTATTTGTATTAATTTATTTATCACAACATTAATATGTAGTACCTTAACAGTAACGCTCACCTCAGCATTGGAATGCAGTGAAAGGTATCAGGGTAAGTGGCAGTGGCAATTCTATTTTTCTGTCTTTATCTGCATGGGCATTACAGGAAGCTATCCAAATAGAGAAAATAGATACTTGATATGAGGAAAATACTACAAGAAAGTGATTCATTCTGCCAGACTGTAAGATAATTGAAATTGGTACGACTTCAAAATCTAGACAAACGTGCCCACTCATTCCAAGCACAAAAACGGACTGAAGAGTTATCCGTTCTGTTTTCACTCTCTTCCTCTTTCTTAATCGGAGTTTAAAAATAAAAAATAAAAACGGGGCAACATTTTCTGGTCTCCTTCTCGAGTTAATGTCATTAGAATAATCTGTTTTGAAATGATGAAATCTGGCACTCAATTTCATTGAAGTTATCTCATCTGAAACTGGGTGAGCGGGAAAACTGCATCCAAGAAAGGGCACGGTACTGAACCCCACACTGCAGTGGAAGCAGTAGGTGGAATTCTAACACTAATGCTGATGTTACTGCAGCTGCTTTTAAAAGCTATACTTGTTTTAATCACACTACTCTATCCAGAAACGGTACATTGTACTAGCATCAGTTTCACAACCTTGATGTCACTGATCAGAAACTGTAACTGTACGGTCTTAGTTATTTTAAACGGTAGAATGACTAGCATCATTTTATGAAGTCTTAATCACATTTTCAGATTGAAGGATCCACGTTTGTGATTTGTACACTGTGAAATCTGGTGGACCTCAGCCTCTGGGGGGGGGGGGGGGGGGGGGGGTAGTTTCATGAGAACACAATGGGATAAAGAGAAGAAATCTCAAGAACTGAAATCAACAAGTGATGCTATCTTGCAACTACGAATGTCTCTGTGCAACAAGACTCACAGGCATTTCCCCGCAACCTGGAAAAAGGTATAGCCACGATGTTTACCCAGTGACACATAGTTATTCACAGGGGACCCTCAGGACAGGGTGGGGTGTCAGAAGTATTTGTGTAATTCTGTGTCATAAATCCCCCCATTGAAATACAGAAAATTACAAAATGAGCCTTAAGTGCTGGAAATATTTAACTGCATGTATTTAGGAGAAATAACATCACAGAATGGATCCTAAATATACTCCAAACATTTCTAGATCAGATGATGGTGATGCGAAGGAGAGTCAGCATTTCTGTGTGTGCGTGTGTGTGTGTGTGTGTGTGTGTGTGTGTGCGTGTGCTCACGCCCATAAATCACAGCCTCTTCTCCAACATCACAGGTTCACAAGGTTAAATCTGTGAGCCTCTGCAACATGGAAGTTCACTTCCATGTTTACACTCTGGACAGTCATCTGTGCGCTTTATGGGTCTGAACTCGCGACCTTTGGATGCACCCTGGAACAACTTAGGATTTCTATCTTTCTTTCTCCTTCCTGTTGTACATGTCAAACATCTGGAAACCTCCAACGGGCTGACGACGATGACAACCAACAGCAAAGGAGTTGAAACAGCAGAAATCCCCACCCACCCTTTTTTTCCTCGCTCCTTCCACGTTCTCTTATCCATCTCCTCTTCTCCACTCTGATGTGTTTCTGCAGTGTCTGGAGGTGGGGGGGGGGGGGCAAGAGGGGACAGATCCTGCTGTACATCTGAGCCTTATTTGTTCTCCCCCAGGGGAGCGTGGTGGAGCTCTGCATCTCAAGGAAATTGCCAGTGCTCTCTGTTCGGCTTGGCGAGCTCTCAGTCTCGCAGACAGACATGCTCACACGTGGTCCTCAGCTGGCTGAAATGTCCCTTCTCCTTGTCACAGTGGCAAAGTTTGTGCACTTTTTCAGACCTAGTGTCACAGTTCTGTAGTGCAGTTTTCCATGTGGTGCATTTCAAAGTAACAATGCATGGGAGAGCCCCACTCTGGAAAGCCCCATTGTGCTTGGAAACATGTTTGAATGATAATTTTGTTCACAAGCCGACCTTTACTTGCCCTCTGGGAGTACGGTAAGTACACCAAAAAAATGCCCTGTCAACTCTGACAAAAAATGGTGTCTGGACAGAAAGCCTGAAGTGTGGTTAACACCAGTTTGTCGCTAAATGAGCAGCGTGATGAATAAAGATAGATGTTTTTTTCCCTTTTGGTGCCGGGTTACATTAGTGCCACTTCTTGTGCATCTCCCCACCTGCTTGTCCAACTCTGACCCAGAACGATGCCGCTACACCCCTCAGGCCTCCATTCTCTCCTGCTCCAGCTGAGCTCCCACCCCCCCTGTTCTTCTCCAGAACCGAGCAGGCTGCCATCGCCTCAACACGACATGACAATCAGACAGGTGGCTCTGTCCTCAACCCAGATGTACTTATTTCTTGATTCAATTCAACCCTGACAGGAAGTGAACCACCGGCCAAGTGACCCCTTCTGGTGGCCCTTCCTGTCCCCATGTTGCCTTACAGGAAGGAAGGATGCGGTCTGCTGTCCTCAGGCACCACTAACTCCCTCTCCCCTCCTCAGCCCGACTACAGAAACCAGATTATTGATTCCAGGCTCTTCTCTCCTTGTGCTCGCTTTTTTCCTTTTCCTTTTTGTGTCTTCTGTTTTCTCTCTCTCATCTCAGCACCCACTTTATCTCATTTTGATATCCTTCCCCTTTCATACATTGAAGACACTGACATCCCATAATGTCACAACCCCCATGTCCTTTACTCTCAAGCTAATGAGACATTTGATTAATAGTAATTATTTGATGCATTTCTGACACTTTTTTTTGTGCTTTGTAATTACCTCTTCCAAGGAGGTTATGTTTTTGACGGTGTTTGTCTCTTTGTTAGCAAGATTACAGAAAAATTTAAAGGATGGATCTAGTTTTTTGTTTTTTTCTGAAGATGGGTCTTGGTCTAATTTAGAGCGATCCAGATACATCTGGATGCAAAAAAAACAGGATTTTCCCCTTTTACTTATAATAGAGGCTTTATTTTTTTTAAATTGTAAAATATCTATTTTATTCACCACCTAAAATTAGTCATAAAGTCTGAGTCTGAGGTTAGGAAAAAATATTGCTTTTTAACAATAAAAAACACGTTACAAATACACCTCAACTCCGATTTACTTTTACTTTTCATGGTTGGTGTATAAAGATGCCAAGAACAATTTAGAACCTTTTGGTGATGATCCAGATCACCATGTGGACGGTGTAAATCCAATCATGAGCGGAATTAGCTTCTTGGTGGAGATGTGCGCTCTCCGAGTGCTTTTCTAGTTTAATGATTATTTCAAGTGGCGGAGCGATCCCAATGCCAGACTTCTGAATTCATTGTTTTCCCAAATGCTGAACATGCACATTGTGAATTACAGGACTCAATTTGGTGATCATGAGGAAGAGATGGGGATTTCCAGACAGACAGAAACGGACAACATCAAACAGTGTTATTGTCTCCTGGATGGATTTCATTAACAGAAACTCAAATGCAAAAAAAAGGGTAGAAGGTCATGAACCTTTGATAACCCTGAGTCGTAAACGTCCTGCTAAAGGAGCTTTTATTATTGCGCCATTAAAAATCAAAAATGCCATAATATATTGGAAATATATATTTTATAACATTCATATCTTTAAATTTTTAACTTTGCCAGGATTTTCAGTCATAGTTTTACATCACTTTTCATACAACAGCAGGCTGAGGGGGGAAAAAAAGGTGATATGGATAATAAGGACCTGTGGCCCCAGTACAGCTTTATGTCTCGCAACACTCCTGTTCAGCTGTGAATCCTGTTCTTTGTTTGGCAATGTAACGCATTAGAAAAGACTTGACAAACAGGAGGACAGCAGGGAGAGTGCAGGAAGTGTTATGTTAATCCCACAGGTGTTTTTCTCTCCTCCATCATGTCAGTCTGCGACTACATTGCCACCTAGTGGGAAATGAAGTTTACCCTCAGTCGGTTGTGCTTTAAATGACTGCATGATGATGACAAACAAGTGATTTAGAATTATGGCAAATATTTATCTGCACCCAGAACAAGTGTGGGCTGTCTGTGCTCATCATATCTTTGTTCATATCTGGAGTTATTTGTGTCACACAATCAGGAATTATCCATGCACAGCGTCAAGTACACTCACTATAAATTATGACTTATGAGTAGCCAAAAAGGAGCTAACTACATTTAAAAAAAAACTACCACATAATGAGAGGGAGAGAGAAGAATTAGAAAAGGAAGGGAGGGTAAAAAGAAAGCTGTTTTACAGCGAGTTTGTCCATGTCTGGTCTCAGTGGTGCAGCGAAGGTGTCCATGTTGGTGTCCAAGCTTTACAGAGAAACCTCCCAATGAATTGCTGAAGGCCGTTTTTTAAAGCAGCTGCATCATTTCAAAACTGGAGACATAATTAAAAATGGAGACGACTGTCAATATAAGAACATCTTGTTATTCCTTCATGTTTTAAATTGTTGTCATGTAAATTGTATAGAAAAAAAAATAAAGAGCTGCATTAAGCTGACTGGAAGTACATCTTAAAACTTAATTTGGTAAAGCAAGATAAAGGTGTACTGTGGGAGCTGTGGTTTCCTCCCACAACCCGAAAACATGCAGGATAATCCAAATTATTTCCAGTAAGTCAGGCAATTTTTAGTTCAGTTTAGGACAACTCTAAATAATTGGCTTGCTCAACCCTCTGAAGCTTAAAAGTACAGAATCAATTCTTCCATGCTTTTGTTCCACTGTCATCACCCACATCTGTCCCCGTCTTTCAAGCCGTTCAGGTTATGAGCGGTCCCTCACAGGTCAAATCTGTCCAACTTTCATCAACTGTAGCTGAAGCGTGAGGCAAAAAAAAAGCCTCTGTTGTGGTCAGAAGGCATCTGTCCCTTCAGTAATCCCAGCATTATCACCGCACATCAAAGTGTTAGGGACTTGCGTAATTGAGTTAACGAATGTGTTGGAAGGAAACCGGATCCTTTATTCCTTGTGAGCGCCACGGTCACAGTGTGCAACCACAGACAGACAGAGAAAGAGACACACACACACACACACACACACACATGCAGAGAGAGAGAATGAGAGAACCCTTAAAGCGCTGCAACAACTGTGGGTTCACGCTGTGGCCTTGGCAATTCGCACAGTGCCCTAAGACGATACCAAGCTAATGAAAAAACAACAGCGGGGTAAGGCTGGTGTGGAGCTGCGGGCTGTAACATCATGCCCACCGCACAACTGCCCTGGTCAGCACTGGCACCGATCACAGCTCCAGTTGTCACAGCCTTAATCCTGCCTGCTGAATGACCTCATCATTGCCTGCCTGCCTGCCTGCCTCGCTGCAGCTGCTGCCATGACCTTACCTCCACAACATGCACAAACGTACATGCAAAGTAATTAGATACATTTGTGAAGTGCCAAAAACATGCAAAGGTTTAAGTAATAAGTTCACCCAATTTGTAAAACACGTCTCTGCTTGTGATAGCTGGCCCATGCAGATTGACTTCATGCAGTTTGAAGGTTTTTTTTTCCACTAATATGTATGCATTGGGAGGCAAATGGATTTTTTTTTTTACGTCCTGCTCTAATTGTTGAGAATAATGTGTTTTTCCCAGAAACAGAGAGTTCTGCTCTCGCTGGAAAATTCACATCCAGGGTTTTGTGGCCAGGTTTTTAAGAGTTTCTCAGGGGACACTTCACGATTTATAATTCTGTATATTCAGCGTTCATATAAGGGGATTCTGCATATCATGATTCATGTTCAAAAGCTAATGATTATTGCTGAAGCAGCGTACCCTGCATCTCACAAGGTGAAGCACACGCATGTTGGATCGATTGATTGTCACAATCAATATTTACAACTTTATTCACCACAAACATAAAAAAAAAGATCCTCTCCTATTAACCATACTGGAGCCGCAAAACAGAAATATTTTAATTCCAATTTGGGATTTTGCAGAATTGTATAATTCGGGTGTTCATGTCTGGATTTAGGGTTGATATAAAAAAATTGCAAATAAATTCCAGAACGCGATGCATGGATAATGCTTTTTCTTTTCTCCAGTGAACCTTTTAGCCACCTATACAACATTAAAAAGATGAAAACATGGGTGCGTCATATAAACATGACGCTAATTTACATTCTGTGACGGCTCCTTATTGCGTTCACATCGAGCAGGATCAGCTTGCTCTGTACGGGCGGCCCACATTAGCACAAAGGCAGATACTAACATACACAAACACAGATGTACGGTAGATAGTGTCCATGAACATATATCTGCTCACAGACACACGTATGTGTGATGAAAATAAAGAGACACTTGCTCTTGTTGGCACCTCCTCCAATCACACACGCCGCCTCCACTCCTTCATCCCAGCTGTCACAACTGCAAAAACTCCACAAATACACACGCACACTCTCGCATAATCACACTCACCCACACACACACCACTTTTTTCTGCTCACACCTTTTCCCGCTCACCATGGCTCTCTCCAGTTGGTGCTTGTGTGCCCACTCGCTGCTACAGCTTGTATGTAGAGTGTGTGTGTGTGTGTGTGTGTGTAGGTGTGTGTGTGTCATTGTGTTTTATTGCCATGGTTCCAGCTGAGCTCAGACATGGAATGCCCACCTCTGGTCATGAAGCATGAAGAAGTGGACAGTGAGTCATGTTCTATTCTGGCCTCCTCTACACTGTGAAAAAGTACAGCCACCCCAAAAACTCGCTCTGTTCTGCGTCTGAGAGCAGAGCGACGAGTGAAATGGCAGCGGGACATTTACGCATGCATTGTGGAGAATCTCTGCATTTGCTCTGTTTTACGCCTCTTTACTTTTTGCCCCAACTGTCCCCTGCTGAATGTCATGGGCAGTATACGAAATCTCTCCCGTGCTTACTCTGCATGTTTTTATGTTTATGAGTAAGTCAGTGCACTTAACGCCGGATACTTCCTGTTCGACACCATGTGTGAGGTCATAAATCTGACCAGCACGGCAACAGAATATTGTGACACTGACACTTTGCAGGAAGCGCCCCGGATTAGTGAGGATTTATGATTGGGCTTTAGATAACACACCGCGTCACTTGTGAATGCACCCAGTATCGGCTTTCTCAAGATGGGAGACGTCTTTGCAAGTGAAATAAAACGGTTTTGCACCTCAATTCAATTCATAGAAATGCAGGGCAGATTCAAATTAAACTCAATTTAAAGTGCCTACGTCCGAATAAATAAGAGGATCGAAATTAGGAGCAGATATTTGGGGAAATTGGGCCCCTGGTAGGGATTATTGCCCTCCTAAAGTTTTTCCATCCTGGTACACTGGCTCAGACTCTTATGTCTGGATCTTTTAAAAGGTCCAGGGAGAGTTGGGCATGTATTAGTTTCAACACTCCAGATTAAAACTTGCTGCAACTCTCTGAGGCCTTGCTAATGCAAACCCCCCTGCTGGGTTACTGCGGTATTAAAAATGAAAAAATAAAAAAATAAAAGCTTTGACTATATAAATAGTGTTAAATCAGAGGTGGAAATTACAAGTGTGACACGGAGATGCTGTGATGACGTCTTTGGAAAGGTCGGAATTAACGGTGCCACTTTTATTTTTACAACATGGAGGAAAGAGAATTAGACATTTTGCCTCATGACATATTTGAAGTCAGGGCTTGACTTCAAGGGTTTAGTACATTAAAACATCACAAACTGAAAGAAAAGATCACGCCAAGGCAGTTTCAATTCATCAGACCATATTGTGTGCAAAGGCTCAAGACACTTGTATATGAGCAGCATAATGAGGGCAAATTTGACTTTGACTGAATTTCGAAAGCACAGAGGCCAACAAGTTATTATATTAAATTAAAATATCATCCAGGTTTGAGTTGGCACACTTGGAGGTGATGTAAAATATAACTGAAATTACTCAAACTCCCTCAAATAAAATAAGGCTGATAGAATGAGCTTGTTGTCTCACAATATATTAGCTGACTTTAATTGTATGGCATCATATCACATTGTATCGTCTTGTGTTGCATCTTCTTGTATCATATCATATCACACTGTATCGTATCGTATCTTATTGTATCATATCTTTTCGTATCGTATCGTCCAGTGAAACTCCCTCTAAAGATACATGAGTCTCAGAGAAGCTGCAGAATCAGATGACTGCTATACGTATGTTGGTTCATCAATGTGAGCAACTCCTTTGTTGTTGCAAATTGTTTTAGTCAAAAGAAAAATATTTTGGTCACACAAAAAAGTTTGGAATCTCTATATTATATTACTCAAGGTTTAAGTAATGACTAGTTTAGTGATGAGTATGTGGAAACTGCTATGGTTATCTTACTTATATAATTAAATCATTTATATAAAGGAATACCCTATAGAATCCTCTCGTTTCTGCACCTTTGCGCACACTGAACAAGCAACACTCATGGCGCTCACTTCCCTTTCTGCTCACACTGCTGTTTCTCTCATTTCAGATGCCTCGTGGAGAGAATGAGTGCCAGGCAGTACCAGTCCACTGATGATTAAGCTCACTGAGCAGGGATGGCGGCTGGCAGGGTTACCCTTGCCCCTCCTTGTGGCGCTCGGGCCACAAGGCAGCTGAGAGGAAAAGCAGCCAGAGGATCGACAGTTGCTGCGATGTTGGTTGAGCGACTGGCCAGGCTGCTGCTCACCAGCCAGCCCGCGTTCAGGGCACTTGACCCTGGGTAAACTGACAAATGCTTGGCCTTTGGGTGTGCCTGAAGAGTGACAGAACCCTGAGAGTGGTGTGACCTTACGCACCAGGCACACAACACGTGCTCCGTACATGCATACACTTATAGCCACCGCACGTCTGCCATATGCTCCCACTTAGGCTGTTTTTCCTGAATGGGAATATTGCGCTCACCCACACTTTTCAAGATGTTTGTCATGGGAATCGCACAGCTCAAAGGTATATTTTTTACCCAGGAAAGAGCGTACCAAAGTATTCCAAATTATCGTGTTGAAATTATGCAAGTTAAATTATTCTTAGCTGCTGAGTCAGAGAGATGATTTAGACTGCAAGACACTGGGAGAGAAACTTTAATTTGATCACTGCCTTGTGATATTGAATGTTTCTTCAACAAATGTCTCTGTCTACAGAGTTTGAATTGACAGGTGTTTGTGCGTGACTGTGCTGCCATATATGATGATGTCCATCCTCCTAAAGCAAAGAGGGCAAAGACTTCAGGTGGTGCGTGATGAGGGTTTGATCTATGTAATCCTGGTTCTGCCTCAATGTGCGCGCAGTGAATTGTAAAGGATGAGCTGGATTGAGAGGAGAGGTTTGATCTAAGACACACAGAAACATATGCTACAAAAGTACTTGTGTTTTTCTGGAACTGTACAGTACTCACATTATCCACGTTTAACTCCTCTAGATAAGTTTTGAATTTCTCTGAAACTGTGGATGGAGTCCAGCGACTCGTCTTATCCACGTCCCCCATTCCCTCCAAAATGCCCAGCTGTTGCCACAGTAGGCAGCTGCTCTAGCGGTAGAACAAATCTCAGCTGTCATGGGGAGTTGTGCGAGGGGGTTGGTGGGTTTTGGGGGTTGTGTTCGCTCAAACCAGTGACACTCCACTCCGCAGTGTGCACCAACATAGTTGGAGTGTGGAAAATGCTGACAGAGGGCAGATTCAAGGACAGCAACTAAAAACAACAGCTGTCAGTGCTCGGCACCTTCAATCTGGGCACTACAGGGTCAAATAAGTGGCATCCCTCCAAAAAGACTGCATAATTGTTTCCTCTTTGATCAACTAAATGAGGAATTGCACATACACTATGTTACATGAAGCCTTTAACCACAGTGAACATATCATGCAAGCATCAGAGCTGAGGCTGAGCCCTGACAAAGAGGTGGTCGCTGTCCCGTGTTTGTTCCTGGGTTGAATGGTAATCTGTTTTCATTGTTTTTAATAAAAGGAGCCTCCTTTAGAGCTTATTATTCACACCCTACCTCACAAAGGTCAGAAGAAACACAAGCCCGCTGTTGTTGTAGGGACCAATCAGGCAAGGCCTCTGGCCTGTGATATTTGAGCATTTATTCTAAAGAGGCTGGACAGGCTGGCATTTGATTAGAAAGGAATCATAGATGCATTTTATGTTATATAACTAGACTAAAGCCCTGGGAACATAAAGCGCTCATTATCGGCCACAGAAGGTCAGACACTAGAATATGTTGTTGTTCTTTGTTGTAAATGCTAAAAGTGTGTGTGTGTCATCTGTCATGTTTGACGAGGCATTCGATCATGTCTTCTATTTTAACGCATGCGGATAAAAGTGACGTAGAGGCCAGCGACCATCGTTTGGACAGTTCTGCTCTTATCACCGACCAGCTTATCGCCGGAGGTCTCTCATATATCTTGATAAATAAAAATATTTCCGCTCGGGAAAGTTTGACTCCTTCATAATAAGAATTCTTACTTCCCTCAGAGATATTTTGTGAATTGATTTCATTCTGCTGATTTCCTCCACTGTTAAGTGCATGTGCAACACATGTTGTATTCTTATATCGCCCTCTTGTGGTGCAGTATTCCAACAACACGCTCCACAGGTTGCTGGTTAGGTTTGATACCCCCCCCCCCCCCCCCCTCTCTCTCACACACACACGCACACACACACATTGCACCAATAATGCTTATGCAAATAGAAACAGATTGCAAACATCCAATCACATTTATCTGACAGTCGCTGACCGGTTAAAGGGCGGCACATCATATGATATATTATTAATATGATTAGCACTGGCTTCTCGCGCACGCATAAAATAACATGCAAGTCACGGACGAATGAGAGAAAATCAATATGGAACGTTGTGACAACACTTAGACTGTTTTTGAAGCCGAGCGTTAACAGATTATTTCCAGGCAAAAACCCTGGAATAAATTTCTTGAAAGATTTTAATCGCTCCACTTCCCAATGCCTGATAATATATTATTTTAAAAAATACACATGGAAATTATAGCACACGCTAAATTCCAAGTAAAGTAGCACAAAATGAACATTTAATTCTTTAAAATTTAACATGTGCCACCCTTTCATACTGTTTAGTAATTTGCTCCTTGATTTGGGGGTTTCCTGCCACGCAACCTCCTTATAAAAAAAAACACAAGCTTTACACTAATGAACAACAAACGTAACAAAAAATATGAACTTCAATGTCAGAGGAGAGGAATCTGTTTGCGCAGCTCTGCTTTCAGCACCTCGGACAGCGTCCTGCTTTCAGCACCTCGGACAGCGCCCTGCGCTTCGTGCCGTGCACGCTGCTCTTCATGTATCCCGCAGGTCATCCCGTTACCTTGTCAACAGAAACCGTAAAGTCACGTGGTGACGCCGTGCAAGTGTTTCCCTCGTGTCCACACTAATCATTTCACGAGTGCGCACCGTGGAGATAAAAGGTGTTGATGGTCTTCGCGGGCTCCTGACTGCCGTGCGCTCAAAAGGTGGAGTTTTCTTCCACATCGCATTTCAACTCGCTGCCGCTGCAGCGCCGAAGCTGTTCTGCTGCACAGAGGGAAGCTGGCAGGAGCAGGAAGCGGCTGAACAACCGAGTCCAGTCTCCACCTCTGCTTACAGGGAACGACGACAAAGCTGAACATTTAACTTGCTCTACACTCCTGCATATAGATCGGGTGCGAATTCTGGCTTGATTTTTATTTTATTTGTTTTATTTTTTTGCTTGCTGTTTTCTTCACAAACACACTTTTGAAATGTCACGCAAGAAGACCGTGAAAAGCAAAGCCGCAAACAGCAGCCCCGCCGGGAAAGGCACCGGCAAAGCTTCGAGCATCGTTCAGATGAACGGCGTGGTCCATCCGAGCAGACCCTCCATCAGCAGCAGCGGCGAGTTTTACGACGTCGCCTTTAAGGTAAAGATCTTCCTCTTAAGACTCGTACAAGTGCGCTCCGTGTTTCATCCGACGCGCGTTTGCCCCGTTTTGCGCCTCGTCTTGCAGTTTTACGACCGCATTTATTCGTTACGCAGCAGCGAGCTGCTCGCTCCAGCTGCTCCCTCCAGCTGTGTCAACAGACGATCGATACGCTGGAAGGAGCACATTTACTCACTGCACGGTTACTTAATGGATCTGAATTTAACAGCAAGCGTGTTTCATTCAACCATAATAAGAGCACTTATGTCTGGAGAAATGTCACTTCACAGGCAAGACAGATTCTCAGCCACAGACAGTGTGCGTGAAAAACAATCAGATCCACATTTCCATCCATGTTACTTCACTGTGAACTGTAGATATCTTCATTGCATTCGCTGCCATTGGAAAGGTCCTAAATGCCATTCATTTCCCCCCTTTTATTTCTGTCTGAATTCTTCATATAGCTCTTGCTGCTCATTTGGAACGACCGGATCAAACATTATCCCATCTGGGGTTCGTTTTAGTGCGGCTCTGCCGAGATAAACCTGCACTGCATCCATCTTTCCAATAGTGCAGGGACATTTTGAAAGAGTGCGTCATTTGTACGCTGACTTACTCGGCACTGTTTTAATGTTATTCTTCAGCGAGACAATTATGAAAGCCGATAGCAGGGCTGCAGACATTTAGCTCCTGTCGAGCTGTTTGAGTGACAAAAGAGAGACGATACAGCGATAATAAAAGGCATAAAAGAAAGATTTGAAGCAAGAGAAGGAAGCAAACGGAGTGCCAGACCCATCATTCCTCATCCTCTGTCTTTCATCTCCCATGCTTCCTCGGGCACCTTTGGATTTCCATGTCTCGGGCCCCCAGTCCCCTTGGCTAACCTGATAAGAGTAATCACATCAATCCCTTAACTTCATCACAGCACAGAGTAAAATAAGATGAGAAGCACAAGACTCTGTGCTCAGCAGAAGCGGCGCCCAAGTGTGCCTGCTTTTGTATTTGGACACACAGGCATGATTATGCATTTAAGATGGTAAAAAACAGAAATGACCCAAGAAGGGCGGTCTCGCCATCATTCACATGTAGAATCACACTGGTTGAACACCAAGATGCAAACACTCTGCTGCAGCGCTCCTGAGTCAACCTGATATTTTGTCTGACCTTTTGACCCCAGTATAAATTATATAATAGCAATGCATTGAATTATCTCTTTTTGATTTTCATCATCTTGGTTTTAGTCTTTTCCTGTTTCAAACAAAAAAAAAAGAAGTTGTCTTTTAATTGGAGGTCGTTCTATTTCCTATTCGTGTGTAAGAGCAAACTTGCTTTTCTGAGTTTTCCCCTCTCGGTTTTCCATGCAGGTGATGCTGGTTGGAGACTCCGGCGTGGGGAAAACGTGTCTACTGGTTCGGTTTAAAGATGCCGCATTCCTGGCTGGAAGCTTCATCTCCACTGTGGGAATCGATTTTAGGGTGAGTTCAAATAAATGGGCCGGTAGTAGAAAAATAAGCAAAATAAGGGGCCATGTGTGCTAATGGGAGCTTGTCAGTGTATTTTATCTGTCTGAGAGATATGGAATTATCCCTTATTAGAAGTCTCACATGGTAGGATATTGATTTCTTTAATTCGTTTGACATGCTTTAATTTAGTTTTCTTCCCTTGGGAGTAACTGCGTCTCTTCTGTGCCAGTTTATAGTCCAACATAAGGGCTAAGACATGATGACACGCTGCAAAGGACCCACCCTCCTGCTCTACAGTGGACACATGCATTTGCATTTCTTAATGTGCATTATTGAGACACAAGATGCATTAAAGATGCTGCCTTTTCACCACAAGATGCTCATCCTTCTTGCGGTTATTCCATAACTCATGTTGCCCAAGGAAGAATTCCAATAAGCGCAGCCGTCTAGTCGGCTACAACACGACACTGCTCTGTTCACACTGCACGGATATGGATGTGTGTGTGTTAAGATGGCCTCAAGCAGTGATTAAGAGTTGGCTTCAAAGCCAGAAAAGGTTCTACGCAGTTATTTTTACAGTTGGAGTAGAATTTCACATGAACTGTGAGTAAACTTTGAAGCACAGACTTGTTTTCATTTAAGGTGCCCCTTTAACTCAACTTTATGCTACTTTAAACTATTTGTCATTTTGTCAAGCCGAGAGGAGATGCTCACTGTCCTGCTCACCCTTCCTCGTCACTCGTTATTAGTGCTCGCAAGCGACTGGCTTACATTTCCTCCAGACATTTTGTGCTCAGTGGAGCTCATTTTCCTCTCCTTATCATGGTAAATAATGTTTTTTGAAAGTTAGCACCATTGCTTTAATTGGAATTGGAACATGGCATCCTTTCTACTCTCGGGAGGCACACTCGCTCATGAGCGGACAAATGTGTGTTTCCTTCTACGATTGTGTATCTAACTATTGTAAAACCCTGTGCGTGGGTTGGACTCAATTGTGTGGGGAGGATGAGAAGTTGATTTATTTACTTCCATGACATCAATTATAAAGCTGCAATCTGTGTGTACATTCAGGCTCGTCAGAACAAAGCAGAGATTCTCTCTCTCTCTCTCTCTCTCTCTCTCTCTCTCTCTCTCTCTCTCTCTCTCTCTCTCTCTCTCTCTCTCTCTCTCTCTCTCTCTCTCTCTCTCTCTCTCTCTCTCTCTCTCTCTCTCTCTCTCTCTCTCTCTCTCTCTCTCTCTCTCTCTCTCTCTCTCTCTCTCTCTCTCTCTCTCTCTCTCTCTCTCTCTCTCTCTCTCTCTCTCTCTCTCTCTCTCTCTCTCTCTCTCTCTCTCTGCATTTATTCTGA
The DNA here is from genome assembly GCF_040956055.1 of Brachionichthys hirsutus. Lineage (NCBI taxonomy): Eukaryota > Metazoa > Chordata > Actinopteri > Lophiiformes > Brachionichthyidae > Brachionichthys > Brachionichthys hirsutus. The sequence continues at coordinate 7,991,773 of NC_090912.1, forward strand.
TGGCGGGAAAAAAACCTCAGAATTTAATTATTGTCATTTTCTCAGAGTTGCATAAATAATGTTATTATCATCCTTTGGGCTCTCATCTTCTGCTAGATCTTCCGTCCCACAAGGACTTTTCTTGTGTCTTAAGTTAGTTCAGAAGCGAATAACGCAGAAAAATGCAGATTTGATAGCCCGTCATCATTCTGTTTTAGTATTAAACCAGAAGAAACACTTAGAGAGAGCATACCTCCCCCCCTCGTGATTGCATTTACACCGTCCACATGGTGATCTGGACCCTAACCCTTACCTAATGTCATTCTGGATCAGATCTAGAAGACATTTTACATGATAGTGGACATCAGACCCCTTCGTGACTGATTTATGGTGAGTGAATCGAGGCAGGTATCCGGATCTAAATTAGACCATGAACCATCTTCAGATGTTTTTTTTAAATCAAGATCCATTCATCAGTTATTCCTCGTAATCCTCCTAACAAACGGCCAAACGCCGTAGAAAACAGAACCTCCTCGGCAGAAGTAAACATATTTTGATATCCGGCTTTTTGAATAAATGCATGTTAAGTTTCGCTTTACGTGACCGCACAAGTGTGCGTGAGTTTGAGAAATTGAGAGTGAGACTTTGTTGAAAAGGAAAACTTGTTTGAAGGTCCTTAGTGTTTGCCTTCCCATGGAGGATGCACACGGAGAGACAGGCAGTCGTTATTTTTAGGAAAAGGCAGACAAGGCAAGAAGAAGAAAAGGCAATTTGCTTTGTGTGGGGATTTGATCCAGTTCCCACTTCAAAGAAGCAGCGACATGCTCGGTTTTCTCCACGCCCTTGTTTATTGTACTCTCATCTCCTTCTTAAGCTTCAGCATGCTCTCGGGATGGTGGAGCCTTGTTAGGATTTAAACGCAGGGAATCAGAGAGGGGAGTGTAATTCCATGCGAACTACATTTGGCAATAACATTTCCTTCTACAAGGGATGGTAACGGGTGATTTAAAAAACATGCATATATTAATCTCATATAGTTTTTATCATGTTATACAAATTCTGATAATTTGGACTTGACAGTTTAGAAAAATAATTACCAATGTCACACATTTATGAAAGATCCTGGATCATGTTTCTGTGATTCTGTCACTATAGATCCTCGTGGCGCTGCTCATACTTCAACTAGTAGCACTTGCTAATAAATATCAACTTCTTTAATCGAGAACTTAGAAGCGATGTGACGGAGACACGAGGCTGGTGTAAATGGCTGCTGCTTCTCAAGCGAAATGTAGCTCCTTGCTGTCTGAGAGAAAAGGAACGTCTGTCGCCTCACATGATTCCAGCCTGATATTTAAAGTTTAACAGAAAACCAGAATTTTCTACCGTCCTCAAATCGACTCTGGGACACATCCAATAGAATAATAATGAATCTTTTGGAGATTTACTGAAATGTCACCATTCTCTATCTGGCCCATTAACATTTAGCTTTTTTATTTTTTGCCACTTTTGAACTTTTCTTTTTTTTATGTCCTTCTGCTATGATATTGCTTATGCTCCATTCACATTGGCTTGAATTCAGTTGGACAGTATTGGGAGCATCTGTGCCCCGAGACACAATGTGTTTATTGCGGCGCATACACACTGAACACACTGAAGTAAATTATCTCAAAATATTTTTTTGTCATGTGCGCTTCAAAGCTCAGGACCTAAAAGCGGGTATGAGACAGGCACGTAATTAGCTTATGAGATAAAACTGAGCTACGTCTAAAACAAAGAGGACGCCGTTTCAGCCAGTCACGCTCACATTCATGTCTGTGTCTACACAGCCCCAAACTAAACATGAGACAATAGATCAGCAACATGAAACAAGAACATACAACCCTATAAATCTGACAATTTTCAATTTGATACTGTGTTTACCACATTTAGTTTTAGTGCCGAGTTGTTAATGACTTTGTGCTATTTGAAACTTTTACATTTGAGCAGCGGACAGCGAGCACAGAGGAGAAAGCAGAGTCCTCCCGCCCTCCCTCCCTCCCCATATCTAGCTCGCTCACCCTCTCACTCACCCTCTCCCCCCATCTCTGCCTCACCCTCACCCCACCCCCCCCCCCCCCCCTCCCTCTCTCCCCCTCCTCCTCACCATCTCACTCACTCTCACTCTCTCCCCCTCCCTCTCACTCACTCTCACCCCTCCATCTCTCACACTCACTTCCCCTCCCACTCACCATCTCTCTCCCCCTCCATCTCGCTCTCACTCTCCCTCCCACTCACTCACTCCCCCTCCATCTCTCTCTCTCTGTCTGTCCCTCTCTCTCTCTCTCCCGCTCACTCGCTCTGGACTCAAAATATCCTCAAAGTTTGAAACAAAACTCTTAAAAGTTTCAATTTGGTTGAGGGGCGCAAAATCAATGACTGTATACTGAACCAAATCAGAGATCCAAATAGACTTAATCTCCTTTCTTATGTGGCAGGAAAACATTATTTCTTTCCTTTTATCCTCTTTGCACTCAGCCTCACCTCGTGACACTGGAGGCAAGTAATCCCTCAATCCCTCGGTTGACTTAAAGCTGCGGTGGGAAGACGAGCACCACTTCTCACCTCGGCTGAGAAACAAAGGAGCTTCCTGCATCTGTCAGTCGGGCCTGCGGCACCCCGAGTGAGAAACCCCTTATGCAACTACAGTTCAACTCTTGTCTCCCTAAACACAAAGCTAGGCAGACCTTGAATCGTGCCGTCTGCCATGGGCCGGCTGATTTTCAGCCTCTGAAGAAGGTCTTCCTGCTGCTCAGGACAGCTTTTTGGTTTTGCAAACTGACAGATGAGTTGCATGGAAGCTCCCCATCCACAGATGATATCTCCTGCAGAGTCGAATTCTCTAAGACCGCCAGCTCGTCAGCATTTTCATTTGGGAAAGATCTCCCCATTGACAAGAAAGATGAGCACAATATTTGCTGACAAGCGAAACGTTTCCTTAATTGTTCTGGAGTGTGGTTCTGTCCTGAATTACTTCAATCCAATGTGTTTAAGGAGCTTGGTGACTGTAGATTTCAAGAGACTTCCGTTGTGACTATTTGTTATTAAACAGCTCAAGCAGAACAAGTGCTTTATTTTTGAGCTTTTGTGTCACTCTGCCCATTCAGTGATGGATTGAATGAGTGAATTTATGTGACGCCCCCTCTGTGTGAGATGCACGGCGGACAGCTTCTCCGCTTGCTCCCACCAGATGTATGAACCAAATGTGTGATAACTCAACTCGTACCAGCATATGATATCTAGCACAACATTTAAATGTTCCCAGAGAGTTGGTCACACATAATATGGCTGCTGGCTCTGCTGGCTCTGCTGGCCATAGCTGACGAAACGTCACGGTAGCAGATCAGAAAGTGTCCCTGACAGATTTAAATGGATCACACATCTGGCATATCAATTCATCCAACACTACTCTAGATCTTAATCTCAGTAATTTACCTTTGCGGCGCTGCGCGTGGGAAGATGTCTCTGCAAGCCACAGCCACGAAGCCTGAGAGCGTTTTGCCACAATAATGAGGGAGCGAATCAAATTAGAGACAAACTGTGTTTCACATAATTCTGGTCCAGGAGTTCTGAATGTCTTTGAATTTACTTGTGAACTATCGCACCTTTAGGGAAGTGAGGATAGATGGAAGGAAGCAGCAGGCTGGTTCTGCGTGTCTCGTTTACTTGAAATGTTAATTTAGCTGTGAATCTGCTTCAACAAAGTGGAAATGGTGGGAAAAGATACCTTGACTTTCTCGCCTAATGTCACCTTAAAGTGACGGAGCCCTCCTCACGCTTTGTGTAAATGAAGCTCAGCAGACTAGGAATCAACCTGAGGCATAGATGCCAACTAAAGTTTCATGATTAATAATTTAGTCTATAAAATAAAAAGAAACTGAGTTTAACACCTTTATAGGTCATCTGTCAATAGGCACACTGTGTATGTAAAATGTCTGAATTTCAATAATGAAAATAAATTCATAATGATCAATTCATAATACAGCACGTATTCGTACTGTTCAATATATTTTATATATATATGTACCAGAATCTTTCAAAGGAAGTGATTTCTTAACATTCAAGGAGGCGTATTGCTACAAGATTGATTGCTTTTATCATGGCACCTGATATTAAAGCTGTACAAATTGATTACTCCCCTGATTATGCGTTGTGTTTAACATGTGGGGGGGAGGGCCGGTGTAAATCCAAATAAAAGAAAGAATACCACAAAAAATAAGGCTTTGTTCACCACTTCCTGAACAAAGCAGAGAGATACAAAAAGGCCTTACTGGCTTCTCTAAAGAAAATTAAAATAAAACTTACAGCAGCGGCACTAACCCCTAACCTAGTGGAATAACAAAGTGGCTACTTGTTGGCAAAATGTATGCAGCGTACCCCAGCCAACCGGAGTTTGCCATTCCACCCCCGCCCCCGTAACCTTCCTAGTCATCAAAATCACACTTAGCAGATTGACAATGCACGGACTCAGGGCAAGAAGAAGGGCAGACACTGTGCTGGGGAGGCTTTTAAATGGTCTGTGCTGGTTTGATTGATTAATTGATGTCACAGGTGGCAGCAGGAACACAGGTGGCAGCAAATCTCCCAATTATAACCTGCAGGAAAAGGAGTGAGGCATGCACAAATAAACAGACCCCCCCCCCCCCCCCCCCACACACACACACACACACACACACACACACACACTCCGCTGACTTTGTTTTTTGCATATTTTTAATTAAAATGCCCCGTTAACATTTTTAAAATGCTGGATTTTGGTTTTTATTTAATTGATTTTGCAACAGTGACATTATGGCTCAATGTGTGTCAAAATAAAATGTAAGACTCCAGAATATGAAGGACACTGAGTGTGTTTCAGTATTTCCTGGGCAAAAGGCTGGTCGAAAGCTTTATAAATTAATGTTTTAACTAACACAGAGAAGTGTGACTGTAAATGTCACATTTTAAGGATATAAAGGAGGTGAATTCAGCACTGCTTGTTTCTTTTAAAATAAATGCCCCAACTATTTAAGGTCTTAGACTTAGACCTTCTCTCAACACACTGTTTTTCCATAACAAGTTTTTTATTTTTATTTTTCTGGAAACATTTGAGAAATTAAAACTCACAGTACCGTTCTTGGATTTTTACCTCTGCCGAGGCGAGGCGGAGGTTATGTAATCGGCAGGATCCTGTCTGGACAGGTTGGCTCCCCCGGAGTGCCGTGTGTAGATGAAGAAATGTGATCAATCGCACTAAGAGACCAGTTAATCAATTCCATGACTTAGTTTACCAGAGCTCGGCAAGCAGCGGGTCCAAGAAATAAAGTCAGCAGACAGACGGGATGAGACAGAGAATGCAGGGGGTGGGGGGTCAAGCAGGAGCAGAGAGAAAAAACATCTGCTCTTGTCAAAGTCCGGAATAAGAATTATTATGAGTGGAATGAGCTGCTTGGCGGAGGTCTGCGCTCACTGAGTGCTTTTCTAGTTTTGTTATGTAACTGCATATTTTAGAGCGAGTGATTAAAAGAGGACATCAGACAGCAGGGAGGAAGGCAGCTCTGGCATGTGCGAGGATGATAATGGACCCATCGTGGAAATTGAGCTGTGACTTGTTGATTCCATCATCTTCTCAGAAAGATTCCACTTCTCTCTGAGGCTTCGCTGCATATATCACTGACAGCCCGTCAGTTCACACACAGCACTCTTCATACATCTTGTCATTTTTTATTTTACAGCCTCTATGCATTTGTATTGTTATTTATAATTCGTGTAGGGATGCCTGGTTTCTCCATTTTCCACTCTCCTGCCTGCCAGCCTGCCTATCTGCCTGTCTCCCTTGTCTGAGTGGGTGCAACTAAAGTGCCAAGCCTGATCATGCCATCTATTGGCAGGGATGTTTCTTTCTTTTTAGAAAAATGAGTCGATGTATCGTGCAGAAGGAGAGTCAGAGGCAGACAACAGGCACTCAATACATGTATTTACAGGTATATTTGATGTTTACTTAACACCAAACAGGGATGTCAGTAAGTGCTTCTGAGAGTTTAGTTTTTATGATAGAGTTTAAGATCCAGCTGCACATTAAGTCTTCATTTACGTGTCATTTGTGTGCATTTTGCATGTGTAAAGGTGTGCGCATTGGGCAGGGCTTCACTTCTACCTCAGGAGGTAATTAGTGAAAGCAGCTTTGCCACCTGCCGTTCTAATGTCACTGGGATCTGGAGGTGATCCCTCAGGAATGTGATGAATATTTAACCGGGGCATGAAAGAGGTGAGAAGTGATTTGTTGGGGCCCACGCATATGAGAAACGTCACTGAATGAAGCAAATAAAAATCACAAAAAAGTTAAAGAAGAATAAGACATTAAGGAGCTGATTCAGGAATGGATTCACTATTTCTTTTCCAGCATTTAATAATCTCATACATCATGGACTGTAAATTAAAGGTTTATTTCTTTAAGGTATATTGTTTCAGTGTCTCCTATTGTGTGGCCACATGATGAATAAAAGAGGTGACTGAATGGTTAGTGCATTAACACTTAAAATCCAGTTGCAAAGGTAAAACAACTGAGAATCAAATAAAATGACTTACACTACCGTTCAAAGGTTTGGGGTCACTCAGACAAAGGAAGGTCTGTTTTGTAGCTTCCCTAACCAGCTAAACTGTTTGCGCCAGGGTGTTCTAATCATCCATTAGCCTTCTGAGGCAATGAGCAAACATATTAGAACACTGGAGTGATATTTGCTGGAAACGGGCCTCTATACACCGATGAAGATATTGCACCAAGAACTAGACATTTGCAGCTAGAATAGTCATTTCCCACATGATCAATGTATAGAGAGTATTTCTGATTAGTTTAAGTTATCATTGGAAAAAACGGTGCTTTTCAATCAAAAATAAGGACATTTCTATAAGTGACCCCAAACTTTTGAACGGTGGTGTAAATGCTTGCAAAAAGAACACTGAGATTGCCATAGACAGCAAAAGTTGGAATCGCCTCTAGTGACAAATGCAGATTTTGGAAACATATAAAATATATCTAAAGCATATAAATACAAGCAGCTATTCTCCAGGAATAAGTCTGAACATTCATGGCTTTAAAATCAAAGACTAAATTCTGCAACTCACATGTAACCAAGGAAGTACAGCAAGGAGTGATTTTACTCACTGAGAACAAATTAAAATCCACGCAGCATCAATATTAACTGGATTTAAGCAGGCATATAGTTGCAGACCATCCACACAACAATGAAAATCAACATCTCTTCTGTGCACAATTTGCCCCAGGGGTGGCATATACATATAAAAAGAATCCCATGGTAGGCCCTTGTGGGACACCACAAATGAGAGGAGCGTAACAAAGAACATCTAACAGGAGTTCTGTCATGATACTGGACCAAAATAGGTGAACAGATGCTACAATGCATTTATTCATGCTTGTACATACATACATATTAATCAATGCATGTTACAATGTAAATAAAATGTCGGATAATTGTGTTTCTGTAGGAGCCCTCCGCTGCAGCCCTCATGTTTTACCACTGTAACGGTCCTGCAGATATTAATGCGAAGCCTCCTTTATTTGGAGCAGAGCAGTTGTCTTTGTGAAATGGCCCAACGGCCCACTGTTCTGTCCATTTGTCTCTGTTCTCGGCTCCACCAGGTTGCTCAAGTGAGGAAGTCAATAACACGAGCGTTCCGGCTATTACGCTGACACTACGGAGCGTTTTGGGGAAGCTGACTTGCGTTTTTCAGGCAGAGCTTGTGTTTGAAGAACACAAAACTCAAATCATTAACACGGTGTAACCTCGGACTCGCCAAAAGGATTAAGCATTCCATTTTAGTGGCATAATAATAAACACTCTCTTTTGTAGGAGTCTGGTCATAAATATTACACTAGTAAACATTTTATTTAACCCATTTATATTTATTTATGTCCTTACACTTACATACAGACTCAAAATCATTAATACATGAGAAAGGTTAAGCGAGTTTAGCCCAATGATGAGTGAATGTGTCCCATGGTGTCTGTGGGTTCCAGTACGTGTGTTGTTTAAAATGATTTACGGTGCTATTTCTGGCTACAGGAGAATATCAAGTGCATCTGAATTTAACGCATCTGTGTCCTGTTTGAAAATGCTCAAGCAGGATGTGAGTGGAGGCCGTATTCAGAGTGTTTGACGACAGTAGATTGGTAGATGACGTTTACAGGATGTTTGCCGGAGCTCATGGCGGCGACGCTGCTTCTCGGCCATCACTAAATATCGAGTGAACACAGAAGAAGGCTGTGGCAACTTTTAAGACACTTTTTAAAGTCAAAGTGCTGTTCGAGCTATGATGGATCTGATTGAGGGAAATATACAACACTTTAATTCCCTGTCTCACCCCAGTGGATATAGTTATGCAAGCCTCTCACATTCTTCCTCACCAACTCGGTCCAGCTGCTTTTAGTGCTCTTTCACTTATTATTTCCTGTTCTGCCCGATTTCATGTAATTTCCTCCAAACAAATCCCTTTATCAGCACAATAAAGCCTGACTAACCTTAATTCTACCCGTGGTGCTATCATGATTTGTTTTTTTTTTTTCGAGGTCACTAAATATTTATGAAGCCTGCAAGCACATTATGGGATGTTTTTAGCAATGACAACAGAGGCATAGTCTTTAGAGCGATTTCTATCAGAACACACTTACAAACCAACTAGAAGAACTACAGATATTTAAAGTACAGTATATATAATAAAAACCACTGACAGTCCAAAGATATTGTTCATCCAACACTTAGGTTTGACTAAATGCTTGTAAAACTAACGATATCCCATCAGCTTTAGCTGTACTTTGTACTTTTAGACTTTTCTACTTCCTAAAATAAAATGTTACAAATTTTTGATGGGGGGGGGGTTCTTTGACGCGCATGCCAGTTTAGCTGAAATCGTGTCAATATGATGCAATATGATCCAGCTGTTGCAGAAAGAGTGATGTTGATGAATAAGGTGAGTGGCCGAGGTCAAAAGGCGGGATCACGCCTAAAGGCTGCCTGATCAAGTCACTTATCGACAGGTCAGGAATCCACACGGGATACAAGAGCGTCCAATCTGAAATGTTTTCCTTGCCCAATGAAACAAGATATTTTTATTCATGCTTTCAAGAAAAGTTCTACTTGAATCGAGTTGTTTCATTGTCTAAGATGAATTCAATTTGATGGAGGGTTGTTTCACCCTGTGACCGAGAAAATGGCTCAACCATTTGGCTGAGCTTCACCCTGTTGTTCAGAGCAGAGCGAAGTGGACGTCAGAGGAATGTGTCACTCAGATGGAGAGATGCGGGGAGGTGAGGAGGGCACGGGCGGGTTATTCCTCTAGAGGAAAGCAGTGAGGCTTCATCTAACGGGGCTAATGTGAGGTGGGGACACATTGATGGAGAGAGGTAGGGAGATGCTGTACAGACGGGCGTCTGGGAACAAACTCATGCCCCCCATGCAAGTCAGGTTTTAATTTAAGCACACTGACACTTGATTTCTTGCTTTCATTTCCAGAATAAAGTCCTGAACATTGATGGAGTCAAGGTGAAGCTCCAGGTAAGATTGTATCCTGCATAAGAAATGCCGACAAGAGAAAATGATCAACTAAATAAGACATAGGCTAAAGTATTGCAGCCACCTGTACAAAATAACACCCATTTTTGGCTTTAACAGTATCCTGTATTTAATGAGTGTAGAACAACTTGGCTCAAACAAACAGCGTAATATACCTCCTGGGATCAATAAAGTATTCTGATTCTGGTTCTAATGACTGCAAATCATTGCTGATGAGGTTAATTAGAGGTTGATGTAGGCTGGGGAAGTCCTTATTTACCCTATGTTGTGTTCTTATGGGGTTCTACAGGACAGGGTGCATCCAACAAACAGTTATTCTTGCTCCTGTGCATCATTCCTCAATCTCCCCATTTTGATTCTGGGGCATGGCTGCCTTCAGGAAGCAGCTAGGCCAGGGTGAAGAAGGAGAAGAGGAGGACAGACAGAATACAGAAATAAAATTCACACAAAAAATAAATGCAAGGGGTAGTCAACCTGCACAGGTCTGCTCTAGGGAGAGAAGAAGATGTAAATGCCACTGGTGCCAAATTATAATGAGAGAACATGCTGCCTGATAAGAAAATATGTTTTCATCCATCTTATTCCACTGGGGTAGGACAAATACAGAAAGTTTCTATTAGTAAGGGTAGTATTTGTAGCACTCCAGCACCTTTCAAGTCATTGGTTTCAGCATTGCTGATGCTAATGTGTTAATGTTGAGTTACTCACTGAAATGGAGGGTCACGCCTCAACAGCATGACAGAACAGATGTATTAAAGAGATACGTCCACTCGGTGTTTACCTCCCTCCTCTCATTTTCTGTAGATCTGGGACACCGCCGGCCAGGAGCGATTCCGCAGTGTCACTCATGCCTACTACCGTGATGCCCACGGTGAGATGTTTGCACAGAGTCCACTTCATCTGCAGAGGATTTACTTTCAAGTACACACACACACAAAAAAAAGCAACCTCTGTTTGCTGTTGCTTGAGCAACCTGGTGAAGCCAAGAACACCTATGGAGCTGTCCAGTGCTGATCCTGAGTGCCATATGTAGCCGGATCAACATTTCAGCACATGCTGGAAAAAACAAAAAAGTTCAAATAACTTTCAATAGTCACCGCCAGCAGATTATTAATTCCTGACTGCAGAGTGCTGCTATTGTTATTGCCATGTTGCTGAATTTTTCCGTTTGATCAGTTCACTACTTAAGTTACAAACATTGCATATTCAATTGTATAGTTGTAAAAATATAATAACAGCAATAATCTATCCATATAGCATAAATCCTTTCAATTGATCAGGTTAAGTCGAAAACCACACTACTCCATCCATCAATAATCAAACTTATTCAAGTAAATAATATTAAATAATAAATAAAGAAAAATATCATCCAACACAAGTTATAGCATTAACTTTGTTCAAAACTCTTTTGTCACAGTTGAGATGGGCAGAACTGCAGAACAACCAACAAATGTGGGCTGTTAAGAACATGTGTGACAGATGCAGCACATCACCTTCTTATTAGACTACCCTGAAGAATTCCACCCGTGGGCCGCAAAACCTCTGAGCACACGCTGCTATCGGCACAGTGTACTTTTGTCCTTCCTTGCATCCCCAGACTGAACTGATCTTTTCAAACAAAGCAGCCGTTGCAGATTTTGGGGTAAAAGCTCTCCATTTTACATAATGGCAGTGAAACATCAGCTGACCTTGGACAGTTAATTGTGTAAGAATGTTGTGCTGCTGTGTGGCAGAGAATACAAATTACACTTTTGAAAACATGCAAGTTGCGAGAAAGACAAAAGGTGTATTTTTGTGTGTTCTTCCTTTAACATCTCCATCTCTGTATACATATTTATGACACTGACTGTGTCACATCTGTTTTTGCCTATCTTTTCTACCACTATCATTAAAATACTGTTCTGGTTCATCTGTTCACCGATGTGATCGCTGATTGGCTGGTATTAAAACTGACAAACAAGAGCAAAACTGTCCAGCAATCTTTTCTCTAAATGTCATAAAGTTTATTCACATACAAAAAAAAAAGTTCAATAATTATGAAACACTAAGGAATGCATGGATTCCTCTTCCACACACACTGGCATGAAAATGCTAGGTGAAATGAGATGAATGGCGCCAGTATTCAATGCAGTGATGATTTGGTGCCAGAACGGAGCTGCAGGCAGAGAAAATCCAGGTCTGTAGAGCATTTAGAGAACGAGTGTAGGAGGGCTGTGGGCTGGAGGGGGAAGCAAGCCGAACATTGGGAGTATTATGTTCTGTTGTATGTGCTCTATCTGCTGTGTGGGAGAAAAGGTGTAGACAACCATCAGATATCCTCAAGCTTATTCTTGTGTGAAAATTCAGGGATTGTTCACCTTCAGTTTTCAGGATTTAATTTTCATTATTTTTTGCAACTTGTATGTTGGTCTTGCGTTAAGATATTTGTATAAATAAAAAAAGACAAACTAAAGAAAAAGGGAACATTTGTTGTTGTTTTATGAGGGCGGGGGGGGGGGGGCCCAAGTTCATTTTATGCATGGATAGAAAATAATACACTGCCGTAGTTCATCTTAAGATACGCTGAGGCAGGCTCAGATTTAATGATCATCAGAAAACATTTGCATAATCCACAATGCACGAGGGGAGGACTGAATAATGCTTTCCTCATTATGTAAATGAAATCGGTTTTGAAAATGAATGTGAATGTGAGACGCAAATAAAGTTTTTGTCGTATCATTTTTGTCTTTGCGTTCCAGGAATAGGTATCTCCGCTTTTTATTCTGTTCCTATCAGTCTTTTCTGTAAATCTCCGTTCATCTCATCCTCCAAACTCCAATTTTGTCTTCCATTTGCTATTATTAAATTTTGCATATAATGAGACTTCCTGATTGGACAGATTTTTTTCAGTCCCCAGAAGAAAACAGGTTCTGTATATTTTATGCAAACTACCAGCGACTGGTTTGATTAACTGCAGCGATAGATTCCAACCTTCACAGGATAAAGGAACTTCAAGGAAATGGGTTTCAGAGAGGATGTTTAAGATGGACTGGAAAATACTCCACACACACCTTTAGCTACAAAGACTCAATCGTTCAATTCAGGGAAAATAAATTAAGTATTACAAGAGTCAGAATGAGAAACATCTACAGGTCCGGTATATGTCTGAATTTTACGACACAGCAGTCATTTAAATACTGTTTTTCTGATACTTACCGGTATTTATATTTGTAAAGTTAAATAAATACAGAATAAATCAATTCAAATAGAGATCAGACCAACTCAAAAGGCAAAATCATAACTGAGTAAGCCTATAGTGGGAACACTGGGAAGCAGCTAAGATGTGTGATGACACATCGACAAAAGGAGGGTTGCTAGAGGTGGGTGGCAGCCAGCCTTTAGGAGTATTACTCCGAGTTACTGGAGTGGGGAACGATAGTTACACAGAATAAATATCCCGGGGACGATGAGAAACAGGCGGCACAAGCAGAAGAGGTGATCAACCGCAAGTGAAAACAATCAGACACTGGAGGGGGGAAATCTTTAAAGGGGAGGAGAAGAAGGCAGCAATGATGAACTAACATGGGAGAACAACTCAGAGAGGGAACGGACGAGAACTGAAAACGGCAGAGGAAAACCCAGACCGAGAGAAACGAAGGTCAAAACAGTTTGTCGTGACGACTGGCAGGAAACGTAAATAGAAAAACGCAATCATACTCCAAACTAAACAGAAAACCCAACCTTCAAAGAAGAGCAGACAAATTGCCATTAAAAGCCTCTGAGCTGTTTGTTGCCCTTACTGAGTAAATATATGTATCTTCACTTAAACCACACTTTAACTAATCAAGTTTATTTATCAGCAGCTGGAACAGGATACCTGCAACAAGTAGAGCTATGAATAAGCCTATCTCAAGGTTATACATGATGTACAAAATAAACTTTAAGCGTTGACAGTTGCATAATTTTATCAGGTCAAGAGAGGGAGAGTTCCTGTATGCTCTGAATGACAATGAACTCCTTAATAATTGAACGTGAAGAGGAGCAGGACGTCGAGCTGAAACTAATTCACACGTGCTGCTGATTCTTTTCTCTCAATCATTCCACAATAAGAATGATCTTATTTATTCTCAATTTATTCTCCTCTTCTTTCAGCTTTGCTTTTGCTGTATGACGTCACCAACAAAACATCATTCAACAACATAAAGGTACGTTACTTTTGTTGGACCTTTTATTTCCAACTGTATGGCTCTACAAAATAAAAACAGGACAAGCATCTCGACTGGCTGCACCCTTGTTGTATCTAATTTGATCAATAAACTCTCTGAATAGAAATGCACAGGCAGAGCTACAAGCAATGACAAATTAAAGAGATTCCTCAAGGCCAGAGATGAATGGAAAACAGATATGGGCCCGCCGCAGGGAAGAGAAATCATTCTGTGAGTGCAGTTTTCCATTCAACTGAAGCCTTTCGTATCGTAATCAATAATGAATGTACTCAGCATCTCCGGTCAAATCTTAAGCCACACCCAGGGCTTTTCCACTGAAGAGCTTCTTGACTTTCAAGGCGACCTTTTCCAGGGTTATTTGTAGGTGTTACCTCAAGTCTTCAGACTCGAACCACTTGTCAGAATTTGGAGTTGCTACTGCCAAGTCCGGGTCACCAACTCTCCTCATTGGCTGAACAGAGACCTGGACTCTTGGTACCAGTCAGCAGAGACCCCTTTGGTAAACTGCCTCGGAATAGGATTAATGGATCCAGAGGATTTGGCTGGAGAGACTCGGCAGCCCAAGAAATGAGGTGAAAAGAGGGCGAGCAGGAAAGACACTGATGTGTTGAGCCGAGGGACATATAAAAGGTTTGATTTATAAGCCGTGTGTTATATTTAATATACATACATGGGGATGGAAACCGATCTCCAGTCATACCATCAGAACTCAGGAACCAGTCATGCTATTTCATAGCTGAGGTTTTTGTCATGCGACAAGACAGACTGTGTCTTACGTTGGGGTAATCTTAGGAGACATGTTGGCAGGCCTTTTCTCTCTCCCTCCCTCCCTCCCCTCCGCCGGTCGGTTGTGTATTTCAGAAAGAAGATGTGCTGGCGGCAAGCAGAGGATCGCTGGCACAACGCTCCCCAACAGGCGCTAACTCGTGTTAATGAACACTAACGGTGATGAATGCCCCTCTGAAGGAGAGTGAATATGAGAGGGGCAAATCATTTTACATTTTCTCCTCTCCGGCCCTCAGACCTGCTCCTCTCTTCGGCTTATTACTGTCTCCCCCTATTACTGTGGGAGATACTGAAGCGAGCAAAGCTTTTAACATATAATTCAAGGGAGAAAGACCTGAAGATTAAAGAGACTTCATCAGAACCATGTCGGTTCATTAATGACAGGCTTCGTATGAATTATGAGCTGCTTTTATTTGAACCGCGTAATTGTCTTTTCAGTGGACTTTATTCCAATCATCTCTTTCGATACGATTTTAATTCCTCTGCTTTCTCGGTTTCTCAGGCGCTTCGTGCCCTTGTTTATAGTCGGCGCCATGTTTCAATCATTTGCTAACTTAATAATAAATAATGTTTTTGCTGAGTGAGCAAATATAGCAGAAATGCACACGTTACGTAGCAATGGGATGAATATCTCAGAATCAGAAGAAGTGCTCCAGGGAGAATATGAGAGTCCACGTATAGACATCTGCTGCAACTCATTTATTCTGTTTCGCCCAAAGCTCGGCATTGTCTTCTTGTGTGAAACCTGCTGTCCTCGAAATGCATCGTTTAAGAACCGCGACAGAAATCTGTGGTTATTTGAGCTATCGGAATTTATTACTTCTTTACCAGAACAAAATGTCAGCATTGTTCATCTGCAAGATAGTCTTTTTTTTAAGCCATGTCAATGAATGTACCAGGTCCAAAGGAAATGCCATGCCAGGTCAAAATCTCCTCGGAAACGCAGGACAGCAATGTTCATTACGTTCTCTCTGACAATGGAGCCTTAATTAAGTGGATTTTCTCTGAATCTGATCTGATGTTTTGGCCATTTTGAATCAGAACAACAGAAATAAGACTTCGCAGGCATGCGGTACTTTCTGGACAAATTCTTCATAATGTCTTTGTGGGTGTGTTTTCAATCCATCGCCAGGACGTGGCACCGCCACCTGCCTCCACATAGCTGGTAGGTAAATGTCACCGTCCCTCCAGACGGCGATGACAGAAACTGTCAGTTAATAATAAGCAATGGCATTCATGTTTGAGGTCTTTCAAGATACCGTTGTGTAAAATAGCACATCACGGATTATTCTGCACCATCAACTTCTCCCGAAGTAAGCGTCACCTGTAATTCGGCCCCCTGCATCAAACATCACCAGAATGTCAGCTGCTCAGCTGCATCAATAGATGGTTGCTTGTCCTTGACGAGTCACGTATGTTGTGGAGACAGCAACGCGTCGATCTGCACATGCAACGCTTCAGAGTGTTCGGTTACCTCCTGTTCACACACCCGTTCAAACACGGCGTGATCAATGAAGATATCCTAACTGCCTGCTTTGTTGTTCTTGTTCTTGTAGTTGTTGTTTTGCTGCTCTTTATGATGCAGAAGTGTCTTAATGTTCCTTCGAGTTTGCTGCAAATCCACAATAGGACGTTTTTACTTCACTAAATTCAAAGCCAATCAGAAATGTTCTATTCTCACACTTCCTGCAGGATCAAAAAGAACCATGACTTCTTTCAACAAATGTAAAAATCGCTGCGTCACAAACTGAAAAAGCTATAACTGCCAATTCACCTTTATCAACTGCTTCCACTCCTATTGTGTGAATGACAGGCATTTATAAGTTCTACTGTTTGCACTCCCTAAAATGATTTAGCAGTAGCGTTTTAATGTTTGAAAAGAAATATTAAATACTGTGAATCCATTCGTGAGACCGGCTTGAATAAATGTGCTGCTTTGATTTAGCCTTGGGAGCAAATGTTTGGTTCTATAGTTCATAAAATGAAATTTGCTGGGGAAAAAAACTTGTTCAATTCAACAAATAAAAGACAAACTATGTTCTGGGCTCTCTCATGACCATGAAAACAGAAATGTGAAGAATCTTTTCTGCTTCAGGAAAAAAATCTTAGCATTCATACGGTTATTGAGAAGTTTTCTTTCTCTTTTTCATTTACACAATAACTTCAGAATTTTCTCTGAAACAGTTTCAGACAATGATTTGTTAAATAATCTGGGAACCGGGGGTCCTGTGCTGACACTGCACAAAATGAAATGATTGTCTTTCATGGGTGAATATATGATTCATCTATTACAACCTAGGTGCTACTGAAATTTCACAAAGATCTGTTATATAACTGGAATGAAAAACAGATCATCATCGTCCTGTATACTGGGGTTACTCTGGTGGTTGAATCGCAGTCGTTATATCATCGAGAGAGAAATGTGAAATAGAAAATGGTTTTCAAGCATGAATAAGAGCACAAAATGAAACACCCACTCAGGAAAAATGTGTGGGTGGCATCTACATGAATAATGCATAGAAATTAGGGAATAAAAACGATACATATTGTCCTGCATATATTAGTTTTTATTAAGCAGTATTTTGCTCTTGAACAACAATTTCATAAGATGTAACCTGACTTTAAAGACAGAACAGTGTCCCACTGCAGATCCTCGTCAGGTACATCAGTGAATGTCTCGTTCACACTCGGCATACAGCTTGAAATCATCCACTCGCTGATGGTCACTCCACTTCCAAACGCTGTTCATTCAGTTAGTTCTGGGGTCACAGCTCCCCCTGCTGCTCTCATCACCGGCCCACCCACCGCTGATAGTGTTCTGCATCTTAAAACTGTTCCCATTCTTTGGAGGATCTTGTTTTCCCTACTTTTGATGTTAGCTACGAGCTGCTACTTCATAGTTCCCACATTCATTTGATGGCTCGTAGTAGCATTTCCTTTTTTTGGTAATTGCATTAGTAGCTAGTTATTCCACAGATGGGTTGGTTAGTGCAGGGTTGACCTTATTAGGATTCCACTGACCCGCTGTTCCAAAGTTGATAACTTCACCACTGAGACTTTCTGGTCAGTATGCAGGTAGCATGTCAGTTCATCCTGCACCTTTCATTTACCTCACCTGTCTTGCCCTCTGGATGGGATTTGATGCAACTTGACCTCTTTGCACCTTTGCCACAGTCCTTGGTGTCGTTTCCGTTGCCCTTCAAATCGTTTCTTGTGTAACAACTGATGCAATTGTCCAGGTCAGCCTCTGTGTTGTCCTTCAGGCTTGCCTTCGCTGGCCGCATTTTGATTGGCAGGTTGGTACTGAAACACAAACGCCCCTATGACACACAATGCATGCATCTGGAAACAATTCACAGATGTCACAGCAGATTTGATAATAATTTGGATTGTGTACGGTATGCAGAACCCCACGCCACGGTTTTAGATGTTCTGAAGACACATTTATTTCAACACAGACATTGCAAAGTGGTAGATTTTGGACTGCTGTATTTCTGCAGCTTTCAGACCCTGAGCCTGCTCAGACTGACTCTCTGCTTTCCTGGTACTTAACATTCAGCCCTCTCCATTATTTCCCTTATTAAATCATGCCTATTGGAAACTTGAATTATTTATTTCCCATTTTATATAAATAATTTACCAGGTTTGTATAAAATGACCACACTCCTGCATTGGGCACACAACTACATTTATAACTACAGTTATTTTCTTATTCTCATGTTTTGACATCATTATTATGCCATGAGCCGATGAACCAAATAAATACCAAATTATCGTACTAAATCAAGTACGTGTATTACATTCGACAATCAAACTGAAATAGCCAAGGCTCCTAACACCTAAGTAATAACACAAAAAACTGTTTAAAAACACATTTTTCATTTATGCATAAATTAAGACACTTTCTAAATGTGTACATCACAATTCCTACCATTTTAAATATTAGAGATGAGACAATCTAGGAAAGAAAACATAGCTGATGAGCCTCAAATTATCTTTTCCACGGATTATAAATTTTGAATTCTCAGTTCTGTGTATAAACTGTGCTTATTACACATTAGACAGACATATGCTGCACCTGCAGATTAGACGTAATTCTCCACAAAAGCTATTCCTCTTGAGTCCTCGTATTTCATCTTGTAATACAGTATACTGTTAATCACTTTGGCTTAATAAAAAGGGGAGCTGCTTATGTTCTGATGCTTGAATATCATTTCAAAGTAATTTTGAAAGTTGATTTTTCACCAACGTAGACAAAGTCTGCTTTCTCTTCAGAATTTGTTCCATTTTTTTTCCTTTTATATTTTGCTTTCTTTGTCTTACTGCTTTCTACAAAGGAGGGAGTGCAGATAATGAAGCAATTTTCCAAATCAATCATTATCTCATTCACTAGAATGTTTCATTTTGCTCAAATATTTTCAGAAGTCAGAGTTCTGATCCAGAGCTGGCCAGTCTTTCATATACAAAAAGAATATTGATTGGATCTTTGAAGGAGATGCACGGTTTTAAGGTCAACGCAGCACAAAACCGCACTAGTGGACCGCTGACAGAAGTCAGGATATCGCCTGTACGCTTTCGCTTATTCTCACGCTCTATTACAGAAGCCTTTCATCTGGTAGAGAGACGTGTCAGCTTCTCCTTTACAAAGTTAAAAAGCCTCTCATTCCTGTCAGCCTGAAGACATAAATTTGCAAGGCGGATGGATTTGTGGCTCTGTAGAATAATGGATGCATTATTTTCATAAATGCTAACAAGCTAATTTTAATGCCTATTAATGCATATGCTATAAGCGCTAGTTCGGGTAAATCAAATACAGTTTATTGACTCATTTCTGCATTAGGCAGCCCAGAGCATGACGGCATCCCTCTGTGTCATGTATGTCTGAGAATGACACGGGTTCTCTCAGGGGAGAAGCCCCTCCACTTTATCCCCTGTCATAATGTTCTGATCAAAGCTCCACAAGAACAGTATTATCACGCAACGTATGCAAATCTGCTTGCATAAAGTTGCAACAAGAAAATGTAGGTCACGTGGGGAAAAAAAAAAAGGCTCCCAAGGAAACAGCCACATTTATTATTGCATGAGCAAAATGTGATCCGAGCTCTTAAAAGGGATGCATGGTGATGCAAAGCGATTACGTGTACACTGTTGTGTACACGTAGTGCATTTTGAAAATTGCTGTGAAGTGAAATCCGGTTTTTGAATCCCATCCCGTTTTACGGTTTCGTAAGCCTTCTGGAAATGAATATATTTTCACATAATGTACAAATATAAAAAAACATTTAAATTCAAACCCGAATTAGTAACTTTAACCCACATCGCATTAGTTTCACATCAATTTAAGGCCAAGGTCTCGGTTTGCATTTTATAGCGATGACTACTTCTTCCTTTGTGAGTGATTTGTTGCATTTTGACAGGGAAGTAGTCGAAAGAAATTCAGCAAATGTTTTATTTTAAAGCACATTCATGGCCATGCAAAGCTAACCATGTTGGCCTGCAGAGGGCCATAGATCATTCTCTTGGATGTGGGGTTCACTGGTTATAGGTTCAAAACTCCAGAGTGAATCTGAGCTAAGATTTAGACACAAACAGGAAAATAGCAGCATTTTAGATTTAGATTTTTACCCGCAAATCCAACAGTTCACTGCAATCTTAAGAATCTTGATAAACACTGCAAAGGTCTGCAAAAGAAAAGAAACGCACTGCAAAAAAACATATCCAAAATAATAGATCCCACTAACCCGACTGAACAGTATTTAGGAGAGTGACCAACACCCAAAAAACAGACAGACATAGAAATAAGAAGTTAGTCCGTATTTTACAGAGGTCTGATGCCACTGCAAGGACGGACTAACAAGCATAAGCAAAAACACAAGGACAGCAGGCAAATTACAAAAACACTCAAAGCTGATTTTACAGCTATTCCAATACAAAAAAACCCCTCCTGAAACACCTAAAAAAAAAACACCTGTGCTTCCTGAACGCCTCCTACACAGGTTTATTCAGGTAACTGCCACGCCCGTAGTCATCTGCAGGCAAGTCTACCATTAAAATGGAGCATTTCCATTTCCATATAATTAAAACATCACAACGCTCATTGACAACATATAAAAACACTTACCGCCATACACGGCGTAGGCCCAGCCAACGCCCTGGCATCCCATGAAAGCTGGCACACACACACACACACACACACACGCACACACACACACACACACCTGTCTCCAGCTAAGCATGTGTGGCTGCAGCGCCACCCGGCGGTACATCCCATAACAAACATTACTTCAATTAAGAAAACGAGCACGCTGACAGAACCGAAGGAACAGAACCAAGGAACAACACAAACGACGGGCATCACCGGGCTGCAGGCAGAAAGACCGACCCCTTTGTGGGTGGGGCCGTTTATACAACCTCCTCCAGGTGTTGCCAATGACTCTGATCATCACTGCTGCAGGAACAACGCCCCGCCCACAGGGACGTCACAGCAGTGTAAAGCCCTTAAGTGTAAGGCCTTTAAGTTTTCCTCTTTCATTTTCACACATATCTTAGTGATATAATCACTTTTCTCTTCCTCGTTTTTCATTTTATTATATTTAATGTACCAGACAAAATATCTTTGCCCTGAAGTCCTTTTTGATGTCTCCTACACATTTTGTCTTTCTTCCTATCTTGGTTTTATTATATTTATTTATTTAATTATTTATGTTTTTACAGTCTTAGTATGTGTTCGCAGCAGGGATAGGTTCCAACCCCTACACAGGACAGGCCATTATAGAAAGTGAACGACTGAATGAATGTGTTTTTATGAGTTTAACGCAATATTCTCTCTCTCCGTTGTCTCTGCTGTCATGTTTTCTTCCCAGGCGTGGCTAACTGAGATCCACGAGTATGCCCAACAGGATGTGGTGCTCATGCTGCTTGGAAACAAGGCAAGGCATTATGGGAAATATATGTGTGTGTGTTTGTCATTGCAAAGTTTTTGCTCGCAGGTTTGCTCGTATCTCACAACACTCATTTGTCAAAGGACTCGTATATCGAGATATTACTATATATGCTCTGCAGAGTTTCTTCGCTGACAAAACTTTTTCTCCTCTCCACCATTTGCGTGAGCGCTGTGCGTGCACAGCATTTACTGCTGATTGGCTGTTACAGCGCTGTGGGTGGGACAATGCTGGGCAGAGAGTCACAGCGGCATCAGAGCCAAAATAACCCGGTTTCAAATTGATATCTTCTTGGCCATCGATAATGCACCCACCTGACCCCTGCACCCACCTGACCCCGGCAGACAAGCCCTACCACTTTCCCATGGAGTTCTTCCTCTTCTGCTTCCTTCACCACATTCTTTGCTCGTGGCCACATGCTACATCTCAAGCTGCAAATGAGCGAATATCAGTGTTTCACATTTTTCACAACTGCCATTCACATCTCTGAACAGATGTCTCTGCCTTGGAGCTCAATCTAGTTTCATCCCCCCCACGCTCAACAGCAGCCTTAAATTAGCACCTTGACAGCCAATGTTGTGCCAGGAGCCGCCATGGGACTCAAATACCTTGAAAAGCCTGCTTGTAAGCTGTGGACGAATAGCTCGCATGCCTCCATGGTGGGTGGTTGTTGTTGTGGTTTGTCGGTTCAGGATGCTCGCCTGTGTGACCGTGTTGTTCTTCTCTCGCCAGGCCGACGCCACTCATGAGAGGGTGGTGAAGAAAGAAGATGGCGAGAGGCTCGCTAAGGTGAATTCATGAGTGCAGCCGTCTCTCCTTTTTGGTTATTTACTGGCTTTCATAGCAATATAGAAGAAAGACGGGATTATTTAGGGATCGCTTTTTACTTTTCACTCCTGCTTTTGATCTGACAGGCTTATTTCTGTTCTGAGGAAATCTAGTTCCTGCAAACTTAATAATAGAAGCAAAAGAAATGCATGGGTGGCTTGTCTATTTGATAATGAATATTTCTTGTGTATATACTCCTGCCTTGTGTGTCCTTGCCTATAAATGTTTCTCTAATAACCCCTTTGATACAACCACAACTGTTGAACACTGAGACCAAGAGCTGACTTTTTTAAATACATTTTCCTGAATATGACTTTACAGCATCTCAGAGCAAGCGGCAAACCACCAAGTCATTTTCTCCACAAATAGAGGCAATAAAGTGCCACTAAGTTGCTTAAGGCTCAGCCCAAGATGGACTTAAAAGCACAACACTATTGGCTGCGACAAATTCCCATGCCGGCAAATACTCGGAAACGTTTGTCACATCTGAGCTGGGCTAATCCCCCCCCCCAAAAAAAAAATATATATACTGTTAAACAGTTATTTGTAACACACAAAAATGATATGAAGTATCAGGGAGTTAGTAGTCTGTGTGTGTTTCTGCAGGAATACGGAATCCCCTTCATGGAGACCAGCGCCAGGTCGGGTCTCAACATAGAGCTGGCTTTCACTGCTGCGGCAAAGTGAGTGCGATTCTCTATAAACACTGGAAATTTACATTTGCAACTGGTCAAGTAAAGCACAACGAAACAATTTTCTGGATCTAGAATAGATCCTGAAAAATCCACCATTCCTGAAAGTGTGCTTTTTGTGAATAGCTTCAAAACTAATAATGACATCAATGTGAATCCAACTGCTAAATGTTTGTTTTCATGCTTCAGGAATCTAAAATTATAGATAAAATAAATGTAGGACAACAATTGTTGGTGCAAATCCCAATACAGGGGGACTGAGGTGCTCGGTAGAGGTCGGCGCTCTCCGAGTGCTTTCCCAGTTTGAAGCGTTAATGGTGGGAGGCTGTCATGGCTTTTCCTCTTCCTTTTGTCTCAGGGAGTTGAAGCACCGCTCTACGAAGGATCCTGCCGAGACGTTTAAGCTCCAGGATTACGTATCTAAAGAGATGAAGAGCACGAGCTGCTGCGGGTCTTAAAGGCTGCCCCAGTATTATATCCATCTGTGTGTGTGTGTGTGTGTGTGTGTGTGTGTGTGTGTGTGTGTGCGCGCTCCTGTCCATGCAGTAAGTATTCATAACTGACTCGATTCAAGGTGAGGAGTTAGCTCCAGCGAGGTACCAACCTTTTTGTCATTCTGTTACTCCACTCTTAAACCATCCATCTGTTGCCCCAGTCATTTTCCCCGCCCTGCTACTTCCTGTTTGTCCTGCTTCTTCTCACTCACTTCCTTCATGCAGCTGTGAATGTAGACCGAGGTTATGATTTGCAAAAGAAAAAAGTCAGTTGGCGTCCATGACCTCCGTAGGATTGAATGACACACCTCTGTGTTCGAGAACTTTGCATTACCTTGTGCAAAGGTTTTTCAGCAGGTTCAAGAAGCAGCCGGTTGAGCTCACCAGCACAATCTAAATATAAGCATTTCTATGATTCATGATTAAGCTGTGGGTGGTTGGGAATATGTTTTATTTCCTCCAGATCAACATAAATAGATGTCGTTATGCAGGATGCAAGAGCGGAATAGCATCATTAACATGAATATTCCTTTTAAGTAAATTTGGATTCATGTTGGGGGAAAAAAATGAATTATTCAAACAAAAGTCCAGTTATTTTAGGGATGTTTTTATATTTATAGGATTGATGTTATTTCTTTCTTGTTCATAATATTATTTTTTTTGTTTGGAAATTCTAATTTAAAATGTAAGGAATCTATATGCATTAGGGTTCAGGCAGAAATTATGTAAATACTTTTCTCTGTATATTACTATTGGAGGGGAATAACACTGGATAATAAATAAGAACGTAGGTGTGAATGAAGACGTGCAGTACAGTAAGCCTAAATATTGTATAGGACACATTTACACGTACTTTTTGTTTTACTTGGAGTTACATGTCCCACATTCGTAGTATGTTTTCTTGACAGTATTAAACCTGTTCATAAAAGAAGCATAGGCCTGCCTTTGATAGATTTTGTTCTCGTCGTAGGTACCGATAGCTCTGTGTACTATTTACTCTACGTTTCCCAGTCTTGATGTTGAGAGTAATGTACTAATTTTGTTTTCCTACTTTTCAATGTGCAACTTCTGTCTTGTACTTGAAAGTGAAATACAATAAAATCAGAAGGTGGTGTGACTTTTACCTTTTTTTTATTAATTCATTTGTTTTCAAGCTTTTATTGTCATCGTTAATGTTTTGAAATGTCAACCACTACAATCTCAATGTGACTGTATTTCAGATTAACGCAAATTCTCATCAAATTCTCAGTCGGACATCATCTTATTAATTTTGGACAAAGACACTGGAGACAAATAATTTAATGCGTAGAGTCACAAAAGTCTTCCTACCCATTGTGCGTCAGCGTGAGCGCAAAAACATCTCATTTGCCGCCCTCTGCTGGATAGATAATCACATGACAATGTTAATGTGTCGTTCTTTTTACATATGATATAACAGATGAAGTCATCTCTTAAAGGTGACAGCATCGCGTAAAACAGCTACTAGAACATGCTCAAGAAAAGTCCAAATATTTTATCATACCTGCAGGAATTTGCACCAGAATATTACAAGCTGCATACTTCAAAGTACACAGTTAAAACAATGAAAACTTTGAGAATTAAATACTGCAATGCCAGAATGCTAACTGTAGTCAAACCCTCTCGCCCTTCACTGCCACTCATGCATTTCTGAGTCCTACTCTTCCTCCACACAATTATCCAACGCTGAGGGAGTCACGGTTTGTGTTTGAAATACGCCTCCACTGCAGAGAGAAAAAAGAAGAGTTTATATCAGGATAAGATATGAAGAGAAGCCCATTGCATCTAGCTGGGTGTTCAACATACCGGCAAACTCCTGAGGTAGCATCGGCCTGTCGACAACGGTCTGAAATAAAGCAATCCAGTTTTTCTGATCCACCTCGGTTTCACACGTGAACAGATACTTCCTCTCCGGGGTAACGATGGTAATGCCAAACTGCCAGTGATAGCCTTGAATGGCAGGAGGGAGGCCAGGAAGCACAGTGTAGCTGTTTTCCTGACTCCCGATGAACACCTCGCCTCGTGCATAGGCATCCTGGAGTGATGAAGGAAAGCAGACGCAGGGATTGATCATCTACCGTTGCGGCTTTAACAAGGACAGCAAAGGAAATGTGGCACTTTGAGCAGCACAAAGCAAACTGTCAACATCTCAACTCGACAAATTGCAGGAACAGCCGACAACAGACTGATGGGAAGTACAGGAGGAAAACATCCCGGCACCGTCATGCCGTCTTGGTGATTGACAATAGACGTTTTCTCATTTCAATACAGCTGCAATACCAGTGGATCTTTGAAGTACATGAGTCTCCTGTCATCCATTGTGAACCATCTCTTCTTGAAGCCCTCGGTGTGCTGTGGAATGGAAACAGGAGAGAGACTTGTGTCAGCTCGAGTCATAGATCTGCAAATGTCAGGCTGGGCTTTCATGCTCTGCAAGATGCTAACAGGGTTTGCAAATGTGCACAACTTAAAGTCACGACGTGAAGCAACACCATTTGATTCGCACAAAAAATGGAAAAATGCATTACCTTTGGGCCGGTCTTCTCCATATAACCCTCCTTGGTGTAGTTTCTGGTTAGCTTTGGCAACAACTGATCAGATATGGATTATTTAGACTCAGATCATTTATTTTATTTGTATTTTTTTTTTTTTTTTTTTATGAAATCCTGTTGGGGTTGTGCTGCTTGTAGTCATTGCAGTCCTGTGTGGACAGAGCACATGTTTACCTCAGCGGTGGGAGCTCCAGGAAAAGCAACCTGCAGGTAGTGAAACCTGGCTGCTCTGATGGCGTTGAACCAGTCGACAATTTCCTTCGAGGCAACAAAATCAGGAGGGTCAGCAAGCGACTCTTACTTCCATATCATATCCTAACACCTGATTATAGCACTGTCATTACAAGACAAATGGTGTTTGTGGTAGGAGTGCCAGACGACGGCTGATCGGGGGCCACATTCGTTCTTCTGCTGTGAGTCATGGGCTAGCACTAGCAACAAAACCACCAAGGCGTCGTTTTCATGCTTTTGTGTTTTCAAATGCATAAAAAAAAAAAAAAAACTCCATGACTTTTTCTTTTAATATGCTTAATAACCATCTTGTGAATTAATGGTTGGTTGCTATATGAAAAGAAAGAATAACATTATTTATACCTGGAACATTTCATCCTGCACTGGTTGCTGAGTAATGGCCACTCGCTGGCATTCAGGTCGCCGTAAGATGAACTTACAGTAAGGCCTATGTCATTTTAATAAGATGAACCAGAGCAGACGAGGAAGGAATGCTGAAGAAGAAGCTTTAACATGCTCCAAGACTTGAGAGATGAGCGTGAGAAAAGAGGATGGGGAGAAAAATCGTCATCTGAGGAGGAGGAAGATCCATTCGTAACTGATATTTGTTCCTTTGTTTTTTGACGAGAGGTATGGAAAAGTTTCAAATGGGTTTTGATGAAATTTTGTGTAAGATCTGAATGTTTTTTTTTATAACTTTTAAAGCATCTCCATTTAAGAATCAAGGTTCTGTGAGAGAGGTTCCACTGCTATGTGCAATAAGATCCGGATCCAGATCAAAATCCAGATGATTAAACTATATTTCCTGTTTTTGCTGATAACTCACAAACTATATCCGATGCCCAAATGCAGAAGAAGTTAGCAAAAGGGTTCTAAAATTATTTTCAATCTGGTCATGTTTATGTGACAAAAGGCATTGTTGGAGTTCTGTTTCTAGTAAATTTGAAGTGCACACTGACTTAAAACTGACAAACAATCTCCACTAGAGGAACAAACACCAGCGGGTTTTCTGCAAAGAGGGCTCGACCTCTCACCTTTCCATCCTCATGGTAAACAAAGATGTTCCTGGTGCTGTTGTCCTTCAGGTAGGTTATCTGCAGGCCGTGGGCTGTGCCGATTTTTGTTGGCTGGAAAATGGCATTTACGGTATTTATCTTCATGATCGCTTTAGGTTCTCTGGCCTGCAGAAAAAGAAAGTATGCATAGAAAATAAAGTCAAGGGTAAAGCGTTGAAAGTGAAACAGCAGGCTTATTACACCTAATTCAGTCAGATGTAAAAATGTTTCTCGTACAGCCAGAAGTATTCAACGCAAATTCGGAAAAGGCTCACATCGTGCTTGTTAAAGTACTTCAAATCGCCTTCCCGTTCGGACAGGATGAATTTTCGGCTGAGGTACTGCCCATTGTCTCTGCCTCGTTTCCATAGGAACCCTTCTCTGTAGCCTCCAATGGCAAAGTGGCGGAATAAAGAGGAAAAAGAAAGAAGACACAACAGACATAATATAATAAAGCAACATGAGCTAGTCTCTTAATCCTTAAGGAGGATATTCCAAATATCCTTCGCCCTGACAGTGCTATATAACTGGGGGGGGTTCAAGGCATCCCCAGCATATAATTGGAGTCAAATTAAAGCAAACCATGAAAGGCTCGTCAAAATGGTAACCACACGCACACACACACACACACACACACTTCTAGCTTCTAAGAACCTCAGTGGTGATGGGAGGAAGCCACTCTGCTTTTACTGCACATAAATAATTCACCTTAAACTGATGGCTTCCTCTACATGCCTGATGCCCATGTTTAACACAGACACACAGACACACACACTTGCACACACACACATGCCTCGTTGGCTCTGTTCCTCTTCCTGACACTGGCCTCTCTGTCTATAACCAGTTTGAGCCAACGGAAGCAACACTGCTGGAAGAAATGGATCACCAGCGCTCCGTACACTCCCAGCCAACACATGAACTCTTGCACAAAAAAAACAAAGGCTTAAATTGGATTTAAAAAAATGTAACTACATTTTAATACTTGAGGACTGCATTTATCAAACTAGAAGTATATATTTTTTATTATATGGAATTATAATGCACAAAAAAAGACTATTCTTCCCGCTGAGTGCAGAAAGCCTCACGCTTTCCACAAACATGCTTCTTAACCTCTGCACAGCAGCAGAACACAAGAAGCCATTGAAAGAGAGCAACAGAGAGCGAGCGTTTTGTTGGTCATGAGACTCAATATTACAGCTTCATCTTGCTCAAAACGCACAGTATACAGTCGGTGATGGCCATTTATTATTGATTAGCCAAGTCTGATCAATGGTCAGACCGACGATACCACTTCCTCTCTCTTTTTTAGATCTGCCTTGACAATCAGGCAGATCTAAATGACAATGGGGCTTCTTTTCCTTTTGTCATGATATTCGATTTTGCCGTCCACTTCACCCAAGAATGCTGGTCGTGCTAAATGGATGACGCTGTTTCCCTGCTGAACGTTCCCTGAACGCTGAAAGCTGTGTGAGTCCCAGACAACAACTTGTTTTCCTGCGAGAACAAGAAGGAGAATGTGTTTGTGTGCCCCCCCCCCCCCCTCCCCTCCCCTCCCCCCGTGGCTGCACAGAAGTGTGTGTCTACCTGCCGAGTAGGGCTCCTGCTTATCCACAAGCATAAATTCCTTCCTTTCGTACTTGGCTCGAATCCATTGTTCCCGCAGGAGCCTGCAGAACATGTTGATGTTTTATTTTGTCACAAATGTACAAAATGCATCACAAAAGCTGCAGTTCAAGCAAACACACATCACTAGTGCACATCCTCTCATAATTAGCACTTATATATTAATTTTAATGCTGTGCAGCACGGGTTGAGAGTTCATCCACTTTTATTAAATGGTTCCTTCTCTCTCTTCCCTTAACAATTGTCCTTAACATCCTGAAAATGTCACGTGTAAATATACACTTTGCTTTTGCATGTGCTTTCAGACATGAGACGCCTGAACTGACTTTCACCGACATCCATCAATGTTTATTTTCCTATATATTGCCTTAAACATATCTAATATCACCTTCACAATGTACGGCTACTCAAAACTTATCCGCTCAAACTTCACAAACAGTTATTTATAACCCCCGGCTGGTTGAGAAGACGTCCTCTTCCTGCTTCCTGTTCAAACCGCATCAAGTTGCCCTTCTTATCGTTGACAGCCTGGCTATCTAAAACCACATGGCTAATGAATTCAGCCATTGCTGGAGCTGTTATTGAAGTCTTAGTTCAGTAAATCCAATACAGATATCAAGTAACTAATTTTGTGTAACGCCTTGCAAGTGTCACTAACAGAATAAAATTAAGCCCGCTTCTAAACAAGGATGTGGCCGATCGTGTTTTTTTTTTTTTTACAATATCCATCTGAGCTACAAGCCTGCAGGAATCACGCTGACAGTTAGAGGTCATCACCCGTGCAGAGATGGCAGAAACACCTGGACCAGACATGAAGAAGACGAGAAGAAGATGCATCACTCACGTGCAGTCACTGTGTGTGGGGCGGAAGTAGAAGGCGGGGACCATCTGCTCATATTTGGCCTTGGCAGCACTGTTACCCATAGATTCCATAAACTGCAGTGGGGAGGTAGAGCAATGAGTGTGCGTTTTCCTGTGTGAATGTGCGCTCTCTCTCACACACACACACACACACTGAGGCGCAGCTAAGCCTTTGTGTGGTTGACACCTTGCCCAGAAAGACATCGTTAAATTCCTTTAAAACACTTAACATAGAAATCCGACGGAGTTCTCTCACCTCCACCTCAGAGGAGCTCCAGGGATCCAGCAGGATGGATTTCACTTTGCTGATCTGGGCAATGTTTCTATGGAGGCCTGAGCAGCTGTCACACAAGAACACCCCCAGGGTGTGGGACGCCAACTCGGGGTCTAGAATGCAGCGTGAGCACAAACATGTGTTTAAAGCTAATAATCATGTACTTAAACTAAAGGCTATCCAACCAGGCTACTAATTAGATGAGGAAATGTTGAGAATGTTACCAGGAAGAGATGATAACAGTTAGGTGACAATCCAGAAGAGATCCTGGATCCCTCAGTTTGACATTTTTGGTAACATTGCAGTCAGTGGAGCTTCAAAATGTGTTCCTCAATATCTCGGTTGATTATTGGCCGATGTTTATGGAATTGAATGCAGTAATTTAATATGAATATGATCCAGAATGACGTTATGAAAAAATATTTAATTTTTATAATGAAACCCATTTACGGATTTAAAATACAGTTAAAAAATACACATAAACTCTGATTCACTTTTATTTTTTATGGTTGGTGTATAAAGATACCAAGAACAATTTAGCACCTTTTGGTGATGATCCAGATTACCATGTGGATGGTATAAATCCAATTATGAGGGGAATAATAATACAGTATATAAACTGTATTATATGCATTTACCAGAGTGCGCAACGTGTCACTCACATTTCATTCACAGAAAATGAAGTGAACAAGCTGCAAAAAAAACCAACAACAAAACCTATTCCTTCCTTGTGCATAATCACAATTCTGCAGATTCCTCTGTCTGTGCATCTGTGCACATGAGACAAGATGTCTGATGTGTTGTCGGCCACTCCCATCTTCTCTGCATGACATGGACCCTGTTCAGACTTTTTCTCAGAAAAATACAATTAGAAAAAGCAATTCCAAGAGTTGTCATGTCTCCAAAACGAGACAATTTGGTGCTTTCATTGGCATAATTGCTGTAACCAGATTTTAACAACATAAGACATTATATATGCCAACTTTATCACTGGGGATTTTCACAAATGTGGACAAATGAAGACCAGATAAATCAATAAGCCTGGAGCTAATCATTAGACCCAAGCTTAAAGGCTTTTGTGGAAGAGACAGAAAGTCGGGGGAGAGAGAACTGAATGATTTCAGTATGAACAGTAAATATTAAAAGGAAATAAACGAGGAAATATGAAGACAATCAATAAAAGAAGCAACGATAAAAAAAAATACAAATATGGAATTAAAAAGGAAATCCGAGACTGAGGCATCAAATACAATGACAAAATAATTCAAAATGGAAAAAGATTATGACTGTATTTGTACATTTCCTACTTATTTCCATAATTGTATGTGTTTTTATTGTTGCTTCTTTTATAGATTGTCTTTATATTTCCTCATGTGTTTCCTCGATAATTAAGGAGTATTTAAATATTTTAAAATACACGTTAAAGGCAACAGAAACTAACTCGATCAGTGTGAAATAAATCCATTACTTATATAAAAGAGTTGCCCGATGAACTGCTGAGAGAATCAACAGCCAGCAGCTGTTTTTAAAAGGATTCTCCATTATTTAGGTGACTCATGAGGGTCATCAGGATCTAACGCGCTCCTGCGAGACGAGCCTCTTGGATATTTCATGCGCAGATTCCACCGCGACTGTCTGAGAAGACTCAACTCAGCCGCCTTTCGGGGGGCTGCGCTGTCAAAACTGCGGTGCGTGCAGTTAATTATGTGCATTTTAAAATAACCAAGTGTGTCCATCATTCGTGTCCCCTCCCTCACCTACCTGCAGCTCCGCAGTCCGCGCAGCTTCCATTCCCAGCTTTCTCCAGAAGCCGTTTCACGTGTTGTCTGTTTTTTTCCAGAGCAGAGATCATCACGCAAATGATTCAGACGCCTCAAAGTCTCATCGCCCAAAGCAGGACGGAGTTTATAGAGACCGACAAGACTATTTCAGGGGGGGGGGGCGGACGGCTATTTACGCATGATCAGTCCAGTCTGGTTTTTGCGCGTTAAGACGCATTTGGAAACATGAGTGAGAGCATGTTGACCTCTCGGGGTCATTAAGATGTGTCAAAAGCGAGAAGGACGTTGAATGCACCCACATCCGGAGACGTCTACCTTCGTCGGGGGGGGGGGGGGGGGGGGGGGTTGTTTGGCAGCAAGATTACGCATGCAACTTTAAGACTGGAGGATCATCTTGGGTCAGAATAGATTTTGATTTCTCAGAAATGTTGATGAAAAATAAGCAGGCGATTTTTTTTTAGATTGCAGATGAAAAATATGGATGTTCCAGATTTAAATATGATTTTGCATGGCCTTATGCTGCGTGTGAGAAACACCAGAATCACGAGGGGTGATCAGGAGCTGCGATCCATCTATTTCTTGAAGTATATAGCATTTTATTTCATCTTTTTTGAATTATCATGGCAAATAGACAATTTTTCTATCTTTATCAACGTTAGCTTCAGGTTCTCTTGAAAATATTCCTGAAACTTAAATGATCTGATTTTTTTGATCTAGCTCGTATCCATTGTGTTGCCGTTTAGTCCACCCTCTTGGTGTTCCCACTGAAAACGTTACTGGTCACAAACATGTTCACTGTTTTACCAGTGTACTAAACAGAACAATCGCTACACAAACCACACAAATAAAAACAATTGACTGGAGAAGTTTGTTGCATTTTTATTTGTCAAATTTTCAAAAAATTCAAAACTTATTTAAGATGAAGTACGGTAATATTTTTAAAAGAAATATGCAAGGATGACAGCATGAACAGGAGAAATGCAGAACCAACTTTTCATCAATTCACGAGACACTCACATAGGCTAGAAAAAACAAAAACTCGAAACTTCTACATGTCTAACGTTGGCTTCGATGCAGATTATTTTACTTGTGGCGAATCCACGAGGTTTCGGAAAGAAGCACTCAAGCTGACCAGACAGAGAATTTAAGGAAACTATCTGGAGGAGTTGGAGCTGGAACGAGAGCGGTGACGCCTGCGACCAGGAGATCTGGAACGAGAGCGGCGCCTGATGGGGGATCGCCTCCTCGGGGAGCGGGATCTGAGGGGACACAAGACATAAAGAGTGAAAACATATGTTCACAAAACAGCAGTACTGTGCAGATCCCAATGCAGACAGGCATATTCACTGATTGAAATCCATCTAGCGTACCTTCGTCTCATACGAGGTGGGCTGCGACGCCACATGGGCGGCGGTGGCGGCATTCTGCGAAGAGGAGAAGGTCTGCGAGGTGGAGGACGGACTCGTTGAGTCAGCACGGCTGATGCGGTGATTTCCTGGCCATCAATTTGTCCTTAAATTGAAGTTGAACAAATATTCAGCAAATATCCTGCAAAAATTAACTACGGAAAGCAACACAAGTACAATTTTTTTTTACCTCCATCCATATATTTGAGGGCCTTCTGGGCCTCATCAGGAGTCTCAAACTCCACATAAGCAGAGCCCTTGGACAAGTGTGGGTGCATCCTATCCATCGGCATTTCAACCGCTTTGATTTTTCCATACGTGGAAAAGATCTCCTGGATGTGTTCCTGTGACGCCCCCACCCCGAAAAAAAAAGAAAAGGAGAAAAAAAACCACATAAAATCACAAATTAAGAAGCATCATTTCATCAACAAATTATTCTTCAATCTAAATTTCCTACAACATATTACACATTGATCCAGGAACTTTTCAGTCGAACTATTAATGTAGCTCTAATGATGGGGGGGGGGGGGGGGCACGTAAATTACTACACTGTTCAGTAATTTATAACCGATTTAGAGTGAAATTATTTACCAGACATGATGTGTTGATCATTCTCATCGATATACAGCGTTTTAGATTCATGCAGTCCATTAACAGACATAAAAGTTACACAATTGTTCAGTTGTTTGCAGAAAATATTTTGCAAAATTGAGTTAAGATAATATTCAATGACAATAAAAAAATACGGTATCTAACCCCCCCCCCCAAAAAAAAAACAATTTGAATTAAAAATCGCTTGAAATCCACTGATCGGCAGAAAATGACCAACTGTGGTAATGTTAACTCTAAATATGTTGAAGAGTTTTGTCGTTAAAAGGCCTAATTTTCCTGCCAACCTTCGTGATATTCCTGGTCAGACGCCCTAAATGAACTTTAATTGGTTTGGGGCTTGGGCTTCTCTTCCTTCGCTCCTTATCTTCTCCCCTCTTCTGCATTTTAGATCTGTCGGAACACAATCAATAAACCAATTAACTTCATCATAACACACACACACACACACACACACAAGTGGAAAATACAAATGAGTGGATAAGTCACATACGCTGAGCGGGAGCGCCGGCGGTTGTCATGGCGTCTGCGACTGGGGCTCGGGCTACCTGAAGAGCTGGATGAGGAGGAGGAGCGGGAACTTGAAGAACCAGAGCGGCTGGAACCAGATGAGCTGGAGCCACTTGATGAACCCGAGCTGGAACCAGAGCTGCTGCTTGATGTAGAGCTGGATCTAGACCTAGTCGTGTTTCAAGCAGAACAATTGATGGTAAGAAAAAAAAAAAGATCATTTCAGTGTATAACACGTTCATAAATATAACTGAACGAGAACCTGCTGCTGCTGCTGCCGGTGGAAGCGCTGCGGCGCTTCCTGACTTTCTCCCGCCCTCTCTCCTTGTCTCCATCCTTGGTACCAGTCTTTTCTTTGCCTCTGTCTTTAGTTTTTTCCTCTTCCTTGCGTTTTGTCGGTGATGGTGCCCTGAAATAATAGGTGACAAAATAGTGCTGTGATATATGCTATATAATATATGTGGTTAACAGTGTGGAGCTGCAACTAACATTAAATTGTCAATTATTTTTGAAATAATTTCTTTTTAATAATTTCGATGCATAAAAAGTACAAAATAAAATAAAAAGGCAATCTTTCGTGAAAACCAATTGCCAACCAGTTTTACATCGACTTATCAAATACTGCCGATGACCTAAACGCGGTATCTTCAACACACGAACACGATCCAGCATTTCCGTAGAACAAAAAGACAACTTGTGGGATTGTTTTTTCTTCTTCAAACATTCTAGAGGTTTAAATAATAGTGCATTGATAATCGATGTGTAACTAATTGCTACGTTAATCAATAATTAAATTCCACGGACAAGTGAGGAAAATGTCTGGCTAATATCCGCAGCTACTGTTCATTCAATGGACGACTCTAAAATCCGGAGCGCGACGCGGGGATTTGACGATTACTACGATATTATATTCTCTAGCTGCTCAAAAAAACATTTAAAATCTTCCGCCGTTGCTCAACTTCACCCAAATGCATTGGTATTTAAAAATTAGACGATTGCAACTCAATAAAACGCTTTACTTACATATCTTCCAAACGAGGGGGGGGTCGTTTCAAACACTTGCGGCCCGAGAAAATGTCGCTGACTGATGACGACGGAGCGGAAGTGACGTTTCCACCTGAGCGCCACTTCCGACTTGATTGACTGTTTACTTTGTGTTGTTCCGCGAAACAAACTGGAGTGTGCGTATGTTACTACGCACAGGGTCGATGCAAGAACAAAGTACGTGAAACATTTAAATGATTTACCGCTACAGGAAATACAATTAGGTCTTCCTTTTTATTGATGAGATTTTGGATGGCAGTCTTTTCACGATTAAAAGGTATGTTGCTGTGCTAAGCTAGCAGTTTTGGTTAGCTAGCAAACTGAACTTAATGTTACCGTATGCCAGTATATTCAAGTGTATTGTATGATGATATTTGTTTATAGAAAAATGTTGTAGAAACCAAACTTGAGATTTACTCCCCTCGAAGCATTAAACTCACTTTGTTACTGAGTGTGTGGTAGTTATTTAATGTTCCAATAGTGAAACAAATAGTTACATTATTAATCGCAGTTCTAATATATCACATTTCCAGAGCATAACAACTAAACTCACTCACCATGGGCCGGTTGGATGACGCTGCCAAACACAAAGTGGTGGAGTTACGGAGGGCTGGCCTGAGTTTCCGTAAGATTAAAGCTGTGCTTGAGCTGGAGAACATCAAAGTCTCTGCCCAGGCCATCTACCTTTTCCTGAGGGAGTGTCATGGCAGAGCACCGGGAAGGGTCAGACCTGTGGAGGCTGGAAGCGGCACGTCACCCGGACAGGTGCAAGGTCCAGCTGGGGCAAGACAAGAGTGCTGGACAAACATTCATCTCCAAAATCTTTGTCAGGAATCATGTCGTCATGCTGGCTTTACAGGTGCTACATCTTTTCCCAAGCAGACTTCCACAAACACGTATGCTGGTGCAAAACCATCAGGGTCTGGGGAGTTCGCAGGCCGGAGCAGGCCGGCGCATCGTCATAAGGAAGAAAATGACATCCAGATTGTTAGTGTAACGTCCCTCGCACAGAACCAACAGAGAGGTTCTCAGCCCGTTGTAACAAGAGAAGAAGAAGGCACAGCATCTTCTACACTCACAGCTTCCAGGTCAGAAATGAGAAAGAGGGTCACACCTTCTCCAGCCACCAATTCAATGCTAGCGGCCCGAAAGAGGCTTCTGGATAAAGCGGTGTCCCACAGGATAAAGGTACCTACTTACTCCCATGTATCAGTATCCCAGTTTGGGGGGGGGGATTTATTATTTTTATTTAGCCAAAATGCTTTGTGGTTTTTCATATGTGAATCAAAGCAAATGTGTTAACTTGCTCACGTTGCTTTGCAACAGTCATTTCACCAGGTGGCATCATTGTTGAGGAGAGATCACTTGAATGTCCCTGGTCCTGACTTGAGAAGCGCCATGCCCCAGCAAACGGAAACTTATGATCTGACCGCTGAACAAGTGAGAAAGGCAGTTTGTTTTTAAGTATAACTTCACCTGGTGCTGAGATACTGATCGAGGTCACAGTTTCCGCAATGCAAATGTTCATGTTTTCTCTTTTCGTTTTATGTTACACAGACTGTTATGCAAAGTCAGCCTGGAGGAAGCGGTGCCCCCAGACGTTTTCTCACAGAGAGGCCAGGCCCCACTTCCCGTCCTGTCCATCCTCTCCCTCGGGTCGGAGTTCGTCCTCCCAGCTGCTCCCCATCACCTTTATCGTCCTCGGCTCCGGGGGCCGCGGTCATCCGACTTCCCGGAG
Source organism: Brachionichthys hirsutus (assembly GCF_040956055.1). Classification (NCBI taxonomy): domain Eukaryota; kingdom Metazoa; phylum Chordata; class Actinopteri; order Lophiiformes; family Brachionichthyidae; genus Brachionichthys; species Brachionichthys hirsutus. The sequence continues at coordinate 8,029,005 of NC_090912.1, forward strand.
TCCAGGGCGGCACGGGTCGTGATGGGAACCCCGGCCCCCAGCAGGCATTCCAGGACACTGGAGGGAGAGGTGGACTGCAGGATCAGATTCAGATTCTGGGCTCTGAAGTGCATAGCTTGGGTCTGGCAGTGAAGATGCTGGTGGAGCAGCAGTGTCGCCTGGAGAGGGAGCAGGCACAGCAAACACACATTCAGAAGCAGATCCTCAGCGCTCTCCAGAGTTTTGCCTCCAAATCGGGATGCTGTAGTCACGCTCAGCAGCAGCACAACAAAACTCCATCGCCCTCTGATTTACCAGCGGCTTCTGCATCAGCTTCCTTCAACCAAGATCGCTTCGACGTCAATCAGGGCACATACGCTCAGAGCAGCCAAGCGCAGCCAAACTACAGCTCTGTAGAGAATTTGGAAAATGGAGATCCCTTTAAACTGCCAGGAGTTAGCCCTCCAAGTATGAATGGGTTCCCAGTATGTAGCGACGCTGCGTCTCTCTCTCAGACACAACAGTACGCAGCGGCTTACCCGCAGCAACACAGTCAAACTCTCATGCCACCGTACACACAGTCCTATGTCTCTACATGCAGCCAGCCACATTCTCAGACTTTTGGAGGATCAGAGAGAAAAGCGTCCGGTTTCCCGAGCAGCTTTTCGTTGCATCAGGACTGTGCTGCGTCCACGCAGACTCCCGATCAACAGGTCAATACTATCAAAGTTGAAGGACCTTAGAGCGCCTCAGAGACTATCTAGTGTCTTTTGGATAAAAAAAAAGGTTTGGATGTGCATTTTATTACAACCCAAGGCATTTCATTGCCACGCTTGCACCAAATTGTAGAAATACTGTAACTGCATATTTAAGCTTCTGCTGATAGTTGTTTTAGAAAGGCAACTGTAGAAAGTCGTTCCAAAAATGTTTCCTCGACACTTCAGTGATTCCACAGTTTGTTTCATCTAATTGATCAATTCAAAGAATTAGATTTTATTAGAATAAAAGAATTAGAATGTTCAGCTAAAAAATAACTTTTGGATATTCGATGAAAAAAAAAAGACGTTAAGTTTACATCTTCTATACGTGTTGATTCATTTGTTTTTTCCCCCCAAGGCTCGTATTATAGTTGCTTATAACAACATGTTTTTGGGCTCTCATGATGTAGAATTTCTAAAACCTCAACCAAGGCAGCACAGTTTGTCTATTGTGTCATTGCTCCTTCATGCAATAGTTTCATGACAGTTTGACTCTCATGGTATGACTCCATGGAATCTTTGTTTTCTCCTGCTAATGCATAATCATGACCATGACATCAGTAATTCATTTATTCTTCCAAATAGAACGTTAAGAGAGTACAGTTAACAGTGTGATTAAAGATTTACAGTGCTCACTTGTGGTGGCCTGCTCCAGGGACAGTGGCAGGTGGGGAGTTCAACCGGGGCGGTGCACCTGTCGAAAGGTAACGCAGGTCTCCTAAGGCGAGCTCAGGGAGGACAGAAACCTCCCGTGGAGCAGAAGGGCAAAAGCTGGCCTGATTTTGACCTGCAGCATGAATACAGGGCCATGGAAGCGCGAGTTCAAATACCTGGCTTGTTTGGGTTTTAACCATGTTAATAATAATTAACAACACTTTGTCTTTGTTTCAGCAATGATTTTTCTAAACACTTGTATGATGATGATGAATATATTTATTAGATGGAATGTTAGAGTACAAGTACAGTCAAACAGTAGCATTTATTACAGTACAAGTACTACAGTCAAACATCCTGTCTAAGGGGAGCATTTCAATAAAGCCCTTGTGGTCTTGTTTCCGTTGAAAGTCCTTCCTACATAATTCATCGACATGTATCAATACCAATAAAAATAAATTACTCAGTTGATGATATTGTATTATTAAATAGATAATAGTATTTATTTTATTTTTTTCGATCCACAGTTTGCATTCCTCTAAGAGAAAATTGATGGTTGTTGATTCAAAGCAAGTTCCCATTTCCATGTGTAAGGCAGAGTGTGAGAAGTTAGCATTCTAAAACATTTTTCACAAAAAGATTTTCAGAAAACTAATGATTAAAACCTTTTGGTATTAGAGCTATAATGTTGTAGTTGTTTTTTATATATAAAACTATAATCAAGGAGTCTGTAGGTTCTCAGTTATTTAGGACAAGTTAAATTAAAATGTATGTTTATTTAAATGAGTTATGATTATTATTACAAAATAAGAACACATTTAGGCAATCACCCTGGAAACAGTGAATAATTAACCTTTAGAAGCAGCAGTTACTGGCAAAATAACACAAGACAACTTCAAAGATAACATTTACTGAAATAGGTTGAATCAATCAAAAATGAAACAATAAATCTTCTCCCATCTACAAATACCAAAAGCACAATAAAAAAAGTGCTCCGGTATGGATAAGCAAGCATGTGTGTGAGTTAATGAATGGGAAAGAGAGAATGATTCCAGTAAGGAAGCAGAAGCAGGTTTCCAAAAGCAAATGGAGGCTTTGTTTCGGGGGGGGCTGGACCACACAGCCCAACACGTCTTGTACTTTCCTCCATCACTGCCTCTTCACTATCCAGATCCTGCTTGCCAGCGATTTGAGGACCTTGCTGCAGGAACATGAATATTTTTGAAAATTGAGCTTTTTTTCTGTGCATTCTCTGCAGAAAATGACAAAACTTAAGTGAATCTGTTGTTCTTGTAGCAGGGTCCTCGGTTTGTTTGCAACACGGGTCCTAACAGTGCTGTGTGTGTTTGCTTTGCGACCATGTGTTAGATTATGTGCTCTGAGAGTATACAATCTAATTAATGCAATTCATTTTTGAGCAAGGTGCCTAACAATATCGCTGTATGTCGTACTGTGTATGATATTGACAATTTGAAATTCCATAATTTGATGTGAAAATGATTGTTTTTCCTCAGCAGAGTGATAGCAGTGACTGATTACCAGGCTTGTTTCAAACCCTGCTGATAGCGACGAGCTCTTGAGCTGAAGGGCTGAGGGTGAAGCCCCCTTCCATCGTCGTATCCAGGTCATCCTCTGTAACACCAGGTGGGGGCACAAAACGGAAGTATTGAAGGAGGCAGGTGAAGAAGAGGAACAGCTCCATCCGTGCCAAACTCTCGCCCACGCAAACCCTTGCACCTAAAACAAATCAAGGAGAGTCATAACTTCAAGTTGCTTCCTCAGAATTCCCGGTCATATCAAGACGACATTTACCTGCAGAGAACGGCAGAAAGGCATCCCTCTTTCTAAAATGCCCTTCTTCATCGAGAAAGTGGGCTGGGTTAAAAGAGCCAGGCTTTTCCCACTCATCCTCATCCTGAAGTGAAGACGACAGCAGAATGAGCACTGGAGTAGCCTGCAATAAGAGGTTGATTATTATACATGTTAAGTTTGTACTTTTGTACTTTTGTACTTGTTTTATGGTTCTACTTGCATGTAAATGTTTGAACTGTATTAAACTTACTGAAAACAATAAAGGAATTTTATATTGTAAAACTGCAGCTTCAACTTGACTAGCAGTTTAATCCATGCAGTCATGTTTGTTGCTGTGCAGTAAATTGAACAGTATTTTTTTTAATTTTTTTTACCTTCTTGATGAAGTAGCCCTGGAAGGTAACGTCTCTCGAGGTTTGATGGACAACACTCGGGACAACATTGGCCATTCGCTGTATTTCGTGAATTACAGCGTCAGTGTAGGGCAGGTTCTTCCTGTCCTGTGCCAGGATCTGCCGGCATCCGACCACCCTGCTCAACTCCTCCTGAACCTTGTCTGCGAGATCAGACATATGGAAAGCTGCATTAGCATGCATCCAGTGAAAGTGCAGGATTGGTTGAATTCAGGTGCTGAATGTCATAATAGTGCTGTTTAGTGAGATTCAAAAGTACGCTCCTCATTTGGAGTCACTTCTCCAATAGATAATGAAATATTTGTTTTGTATCAAGGCATAACACAAATATAGCCTCTTTTATGAAGATCCTGCAGGAGGGGGGGGGTTGTCTGGATCAACTGGCATCACTTTAACCGGCTCCATAACCTCAACAGGCACACAAAAGAAAACTGCTGCCGGCTCGTACTAGTCATAGTAGCTACACAGTAACAGTAATAAGTAACCGTAGCAACCATTTGAATAGCAATCAAGGAAATGTTGTAGAGCACAAAGGCACTATTATACAATGCAGGAACAGCAAATAAGGCAAGCAAACACACCCAGAGGCCGACTAGCCTGTACATGTTGGTCCCCTGAGAGTCCCTCCACAAAACTCTTGAGATGCTCGGATGGATGACACTGATGTAAAGATTATATAGTACAAAAATCAAGTTTGGGGTTTCTGGCATGTTTATATATGTCAGCTAAATTGGGGCGGCGCACTCCAGGCTAATAACCCTTTACTGTTCAATATAATCAAAGGTTTTACCAATGTCAAACTAAATGTCATCAATAATTTCTTCAGGATATTTTTCCGACAGTACTTCTTACAGTTTCTTACCTTGTATTTCTGCATACTTGGTCATGAGCAGTAAACCATATTTGATAGTGCTTGATGAAGTTTCAGTGCCGGCAGTAAACAGGTTTACAACCGTCAGCAGCAGGTTGTCTTCATTATAGTCAGTATTCATAGCCCCAGATGCCTTACAAGGATTGAAAGAGAATCAAAATGCATTCATTTTTATTGTACTAAATCTGGGAGGAGGACATGTGATAAAGGGCAGAATCAAATCCGCACCGGTCTTGAGGACGGCGGGTTTGAGTCACACTCTTTTACTCTTAGTCAAATCAAACAGGTGCTTTATTTTTTAAATGTCATGCGTACCTCAAGTTGTCTCTTTCGGACCAGAAAGGAGTCCACGAAACCTCTGTGACTCTGTGGGTTGAGGGTGTCCTGCAAACCCTGGATCAGCTCTTTCATGCATCTCCTGTTGGTAAATGCACCCTTCATCAGCTCCTTCCGAGCTTCAACCCAACCGAACAGTCTTGGGAAGAGGTTATATAACTGTTGAACAAATTCTATTAAATACAGCTGAACTATTGCACCAGAAATGTCATTACATACACATGATTCATTCATACATTGGGAAATGTATTGTAGATCAGAACAGAAAACTGTGGATCACCTGTACTGAAGGAGAACCAATGAGTTCCGTGTTCTTCCGAGCTCGACCCACCATGGATGTGAACGCTGTGTCATCATAATCGAATCTGGTTCCATAGACAATAGAGCAGATGATATTGGCAACAGCATGGCTCAAGGGTTTGACGGGGTCAAAGGCTTTACCTAAAATAAAGAAAGTGCAGTGATTTCACCAGCTGAATTGCTCACAAGTAAAACATTTAGACCACGAGTTTCAAGTAAATGCATTTCGTTCAATGGTGGATTTGTATTGAAGTTTAACAATTAAAAATTGATTACCATCTTTCGCTTTAATGGCATCAATGAGGTGTTGACACTCCTCTAGGATTTGCTCTTCAGATGCTTTTTTGCCCATTCCAAAGTCTCTCAGGTTAGTCAGTGCAAAATGTCTCATTTCTCTCCATGAGTCTCCGTTGGCAAATATTATTCCTGAAGATTGCATAGTTTGATTGTTTTTTTTGAAGAAATTGTTTGTAAGCGCTAAAAGAAAAATATCTAAACATACAACACAAAATATTTTTTGCTCCATACCATGTGATAACTTCAGGTCTTTGACAATTGGGGGAACATTTCTAACCGAAAATGCGCTGTTGCTGACCAGAGCCTCCCTTATCGTCTTATATCCTGCCAGCACCACCACTTTGCTTGTCCCAAAATGGACTTTAAACACTGGTCCATATGTCTTTGAGAGCTGAAATGGAATATTTGGAGTAACATTGAAATATATACACCTTATACACATTTTCCCATATCATGAGCTTACGTTATGCAGTGTTTTGTAGCGCATCTTCAGATCCACTTGCAGAAAATTGCCAAACAGAGGCAGTGGCCTGGGTCCCGGTGGCTCAATTCCTTGATGATTAATCCTGGGGAAAAATACATACAGGGCAAGAAAGATCCCAACAATGCCCAGTAGAGTGGTTGTGCTGGGGAACTGTAGAAATTGATCCATGACCGCCATTCTAAGACGATACCGTCTCGACGCAGACAGGGAGAACCCAAAAAGCACGACAGCAGAAGAGGAATCCAGAAAATGAGCTTTATTAGTCAAAAACCGGGGAGTCAGTCAAAACCAGCAGACAAACATGAGGAAGCAGGCAAAGATAAGATACAAAAAACAGAGTTCAAAAACCAGGCAAAACTAGAATAACCAGGCAGACAAGTCCAATGGGGAAGGCTGCAGACGACTGAACACACAGAGAGAGAGAGATAGACACACAGAGTTTTATGGTCATTCAGTTGGTTAGACTTCAGACGTGCCTTAAGGACATTAACTCCTGGATGACCGAGAACTTCCTGTTATTAAATCTAAATAAAACTGAGGTTCTGGTTCTTGGGCCAAAGCATCTCAGAAATGTTTGTTCTAGTGTTGTAGTTGAACTAGATGGCATCTCAGTGTCCACCAGCACCACTGCCAAGAATCTGGGGGTAATCTTTGATCAGGACCTGTCATTTCAGTCCCAGATAAAGCACATTTCAAGGACTGCGTTCTTTCCCCTTCGGAATATTTCAAAGGTCAGGCACCTACTAACCCGAAAAGATGCAGAAAAAATAGTCCATGCTTTTGTGACTTCCAGACTGGAGTTCATTTCTTGTTTGCGTGATTTCTATTCTTGTTTGCGTGATTTCATTTCTTATTTGCGTGATTTCGATTCTTGTTTGCATGTTTTGTATTATTGTTTGCGTGATTTCGATTATTGTTTGCGTGATTTATTATTTGTGTGTGTGTTTTTTCTTGTTTGCGTGATTTCTTATTTGTGTGTGTGTTTTTTTCTTGTTTGCGCGATTCCTTCTTTATTGTGTGCAATATGATTTGTTGTTGTGATTTGCACTTCAGGGCCACCGTACTTCAGGGCCACCGTAGACTACTGCAACTCCTTACTGTCCGGCTGCCCAAAAAAGTCTATTAAACATCTCCAGCTAATCCAGAATGCAGCAGCTCGTGTTTTGACAGGAACCAGACTGAGAGAACACATTTCCCCTGCTCTGGCGTCTCTGCATTGGCTTCCTGTTAGGGAACGGATTGAATATAAAATCCTTCTACTTACTTTTAAAGCCCTCACTGGCCAGGCCCCTCCTTACCTTACAGAGATGATTATCCCGTATTGCCCCACTAGGACCCTGCGGTCCCAAAATGCTGGCCTGCTCGTGGTTCCAAAAATTTCCAAGAGCAGTCAGGGGGGCAGAGCGTTCAGTTATCAAGCTCCTTTATTGTGGAATCGGCTCCCCGTTTTGGTTCGTGAGACAGACACCATCTCTATGTTCAAGAGTAGATTAAAGACTTTCCTTTTTAACAAAGCTTATAAGTAATCGATGCAGTAATTAGTATAATCAATCTGCTGTCATTAGGCAGCATTGGTGGCTTAACGTCATGACACACTGAGCTCCTCCCCCTTTATCTGATTATTCATGTTATAAATATATGTGTGCAATCTGTCTCTATTTCCCGTAGTCTTGTGCTCTCTCTCCCTGTTTGTCCCTCTTTCTCTTTCAGGTTCTTCTGTCCGTGGTGCTGCAGAACCTGGACCTGTGTCCCTCAACACTGAAGTCCACGTCGCTAGCATTAGCATTTTGTTTTTGTCTGCTCCTGCTCTGTCTCGCTATCACTTCCCTATCCATCTCCTTGACTCGTCTCCGACCTGCCATTCTCTCTCTCTCGCTCCCTCTCTCTCTCTCTCTCTCAACCCAGCCGGCCAGACAGATGGCCGTCCACCATGAGCCTAGGTTCTGTCCAAGGTTTCTGCCCGTTAAAGGGAAGTTTTTCCTTGCCTCCTTTGCTCTTGTGGGTCAAGTTGGGTTCTGTGTTTCCCTGCAGGTCTTTCCCTGCTAATCCTGTAAAGTGCCTTGAGATAACTTTATGTTGTGATCTGGCGCTATATAAATAAAACTGAATTGAATTGAATTGATGGAGACTTGGCAGGATAAACGAGGAAGTTAATTTCACAGTGGTGCCAAAGGAACAGACGTGTCAAACTCATTTTCTCCGAGGGCAACATCAGCATTATGATGGCCCTCAAAGGGCCAGTTGTAACCGTAGTCACAGTGTAAATGTAACTAAATGGAATATAATGTAAAATAAATGTAACTACTCCTTAGCATGCAGCTAAATAACTATATGTATGTATGTATATGTAATGTATATGTAATGTATATGTAATGTATATGTAATGTATATGTAATGTATATGTAATGTATGTATGCATATGTAATGTATACATTACATATGATATTGCATAGTGTAAAAATATATGGATAGCTTATTGTTTTAATTACCTCTGCCGAGGCAATGTAATTGATGTAATTGCCGGCGTCTGTCTGTCTGTAAGCAAGATAACTTAAAAGGTTGTGGATGGATCTTGATGAAATTTTAAGGAAATGTTGGGAATATTTCATGTAAGTGCCTGAGAACTGTGTTAACTTGTGGAAAAAGGGACCTTTAATATGGGCACATTTTGTCCATATTCTGGACTCTCTTTCCCCTCCTGATGAACTGGCCTCACACTACATCAATAGTCTAAGCAGCATCCTCACCTCTCTTTCCCCTCTGAAATCACGATCTGTATCCTTCACCTCATCTTACCCCGTGTTCACTCCTCTGAACTCCGTTCATGAAAGGCAAAAAGGTCATCAACTTGAACTTTATGAAAGATCCGGACTCACTATGCACAGACATGCACATTGCTCACTTAACTCATTACAAAGACGGCATCATCCACCTTTTATTCGGGTTTAATCATCTCCAATTAAAGAAACACCAAATCTCTCTTCTCACTGCTCAGGCACATGTGGACAGTCGTGGTGGTGACATTAATAATAACAATTTAACAGGGTTCTGTAGGAGGAACGCAGACTAACAGAGCATCACGAAAGCATCACGAGTTAACATTCAGTCCTGTCTCCGATTCGAGTGACCGCTCATGATGAGACATTTGGCCATCCTGTTATCCTTGGGGTCAATCCGTTCAATGTTTATCATTCAAAACATAATAGTTCACCTTGTATGTGTGTGTGTGATCTACTACTCACACCTGCCGAAATAGAATAGTTCTGTCATCTCTCTCTCTCTCTCTCTCTCTCTAAAATGTCCTCTGGAGACAGGTTTAATGTCAATGATGTTCTGGAACAGTCCTTTTGACAGTGAACGTGTCTGAGACAGAGTATTAAAAGATAACAACATTTACTGAAATTGGTTGAATCGATCAAAAGTGTATTTAACTCAAACAATACATCGTGTCCCATCACTGCCTCTACACTATCCAGATCCTGCTTTGAGGACCTTTCTGCAGGAACATTAATATATTTGCAATTGTCATACTGTTGTGATGTACTGTACTTGTACTGCACTAACATTCCATCTAATAAATATATTCATCATCATCGTCATCATTATGGCAGTTGGCAGACATCTTTTAGATGACGCTGCCTCCATGAGTTGATCAAATGAACTGCATGCTCAATTTGTGCACCATAAAGCAGGCCAAATATAACACAATTTATTACCCCTTTTAGATTTAGGTAGAATGAAGAGACCAGACTTTGATGGTTTGGACATGTCCAGAGGAGAGACAGGCACTATATCGGTAGAAGGATGCTGAACTGCCAGGGAACAGGTCTAGAGGTCGACCCAGGAGAAGATAAATGGACGTGGTGAGGGAGGACATGAGAGTGGCTGGTGCTGGGGGGGCGATACAAAGCCAAAAGAAAAAGAAGAAGATCTTGACATCTTGTTCAAGAATACTTTCAACGTGTAGACCGGAGTAACTTCTTCTCTGCTGTGGCTGATTGCCATTCATTCATTCTACCTGCATCTTTTTACTTTCTGTCTTTTCACACGTTCTCAATCCTGGTGGGTGTTTTTCAAATCTCAACCCCTCTCTCTGTTAACCACACTTTGATCTCATACACATCGCCCCTCTCCAAATCCGCGTTTCCTCATTAAAACCGAGAATCGGCTCGAAGGTTTAACATTTCCGACAGCCCTGAAGGCACCTTCGGTTCAGACTCCTCCATCCCCCTGCGCGCACGCGATTGCACGCACGATGCCGTCGTCATCAGTGCATACAGGAAGTGCTGATCTCCTGTTTGATCAACGGGGGAGTGGAGCGGAGGGACCCGAAGAATAAGTGCTAAACAGAGAAGTCAAATGAGCTTTCAGAAGCTGCGGACCGGCTGTCAAAATCCTGACGTTCACGGTGAGTGCGGGCAGAAACGATATCGATTAGGAACTTCCTGCGGTCGTCGTATTTATCTGCGATATTAGCATCTGTATTTACCTCTGCGATCCAACCCGCAGGACATGGGATTCGAGCTGGCGTGCAAATAGTTTGTCTCCAACAGTAAAGACTTCCTAATATTTACTTTATTGACTTGTCAAAGTGGGACAGCAACTGTTTGATGACGCGTCACTGTGTTGTGTGGATTAGCTAATCGGAGAGCGTCTTTTAATTCCATAAAAAAAAGGAAATAAAAAGTAAAGCACACAATGCAACTACAGGTCCAGTCAAGCAATACAATATAGACACAAGCAAATTCAAGTATGGTGGTAATTACACAGCTATTTGAGGTGTAATCACACGGTGTTCTAGGATAAGTGCTGATTGTGAAGTGGGTGGTCTTTAATTGTTGTATTTATTTATTTAAAAAGGATCCCCATTAGTTGATACCGTGGCATCCGCTAGTCTTCCCGGGGTCCCTCAATTGTTGTTGAGGGTTTGTCTGGCCCATGGGGAAGAACCCTCGAATGGACTGTGATCATGTCACCAATACGCTTGTTGTTTTTTCTTCACCAAACTGTTGTTGTTGTGACAAACATAATTAATGGAGAAATCTGACTGGTAGATAATTAGATTATATTAGAAATGTTTAGCACTGCCACCTCCAAAAACAATGTTTTTTGCTCCTGTAGATCTGAATCTGAGCATCTTCTTTAATAGGCTCCACTTCTCAGAGTGAATTTTAGGTTATCATAAAAGACCTGTAAAAAAAAAGTTCCTTTTTCCAGCAGATCCATTGAATTGCATACTTGATTACGCAACAACCTTTTATGTACCGGTAGTTAAAATGCAGTTGTGAGTCTGAAGTCTTGTGTTACTTCCTTGTTGACAGACCAATAGCGTTGCTGTCTAATCAGACTGATCTCTGGCCTCAGTCCTGTAAAACGACCTATTGTGTCACGCAAACGCTAATGTTCTGTAGGATAAAGGGTTGAGTGGTTTCCTACGTGTATTTTTCTGACCTGTTGCCTGCATGTTCAAAGGCCGTTGCGATCAAGGGTTCCTTCACGATAAGAAAAAATGTGTTGGCCTCCTGCAAGATTTGTCCCTTTGAACTGTCTCTGTAACCTTTAACTAGCATTCAGTTAAAGATCAAAAGCCTTCGTTACGGTTGCACTGCAAAAATAGTCTGCGAGAAAAAAAGACTTCAGATCTCAGGAGCGACTGTCGAGGTAAAATCATGTCGCAGGTTCGGCTTTCTGGCAAATTGAGGAAAAGGGGTAAGCGAGCCCGCTTTTTATTCTGGGTGAAATCGGAGTCCGTTTAATTTTTTATAAAGTTAAGTTCAGACTCTTGTTTTTCAGAGAGGGTAGTTTTCATCGTTAGTGTCCTCATGTTGCTTCCATAATGTGACCCACTGTTTGACGCTCGCCCCCCCCCCCCTTTATGAAAGAGGCTTTCAGCTCTTGCAGCCATGTTTAGGCCAGTCAGTGCGACGCTGCTCAGGCTTGAGGTTAGAGCTACCTGGAATTTAGTTTGGAGTAGACAGCATACAGTTTCCTCTCTGTAGAGCAGAGGGTCCTTCAAGGAATTGATAAGGTCACACTGGTTTGCGTCAGTCAGTGTAGGAATACTGCTTTCCCTGTTTTTGCACCATCATTTAATTGTTATGCACTAAATGTATCATGCCAACCTTGCATATCAGCTTTATTCACGTTTTGTTTTGTGGAAACAAACCGTGACGTTCATCGTGCTGTAAGGCAAGGAACTAAAATCAAAAAAAATATTTGACTTTTCTACATGAAAGTGCTTCAGAATTCTTGGACTGTTGATCATCTGATTGATTTATAATCTGAAATGATGTCCCAAAGACAAAAATAGTTAAGTTTTCAAGTAAATTTGTAGAGTAAGTATATAAATTGTCTTGTTGTTGACATAATAGGAAAAAAAAGCAAAGCACAAATTTGTTCAAATGTCAAAAATGCAAAACATAGAAAAGCAGCAAATGAAGAAAGTAGAAATATGGTATCTATTTGTTACAGGGGGGCTTGGCTGCTTATGCATTTAAGGCTTTATCTGTTCACTGTTGTTACTTCAATGTCACGGAACGGGCACCTCCCAATCCGAAGCTGCACGACGTCAGGCTTCTTTAATATTTAACCAGGCATTCACTGGTTTATCTGGGCTTTAATCAGAAATGTGTTACACCTAGATTGAACGCACTGACCTACCTGCCATTCGGGCTGAAGATTTAACCAGTACGTTCGTAGGATTGGATTGTTTTTGTCTGGTGCATGTTGTGATTTTTGGGTCAGAGTAACGTTAACTTGCAATGCTTTAAATACATTTTTTTGCTTGTGCCGTTAGGCGTCATAATGCATTTTGCTCGTGTCATTGTCATTTGGCCTCCGTTGTGCGTTGTGCATGTGGACCCACCATCTCTCTGCCTCTTCCTTCAGGTCAGCCCAGGACTGCGTCCTCCATGCCTGCTCCCGCAGGCTTCAGTCGAGTGGAGCAGAATGAGCCTGTAAACCATATGCACATTTCTGTCGGAGATCTTCCTTTGCTGGCCTCCATGGCCAAAACCATCGACCCTCGTTTCCGCCTCAAGTGGAAACCCATTGTGGCGGTGGCCGTGTCCCTGGCTGTACTACTTGTGTTTGTTATGCATTTGAACTTGGGCGTGCGATCCTCCCCTTACGGCTCATACGGCTGGCGAGCCGGTCACAGTGACACCCACCGGCCGGGCTCTCGCTACAACGACACCTACCCGCTCAGTCTGCCGGAAACCACGCCGCAGGGCACCCGCTACCGCATTGGGGTCATCGCCGACCTGGACACAAGCTCTCACAGCGAAAAGAAAAAGTTGTGGTACAGTTACATGCAGCGGGGGCACCTGTTGGTGTCCCAGAGTGGCGACAGGGTGGCAGTTGAATGGGATGCAGACAAGGTGGTGTTGGAAGGCCATCTGTCGGAGAAAGGCCGAGGGATGGAGCTGTCGGAGCTCGTCGTGTTCAACGGGAAGCTCTACAGCGTCGATGACAGAACAGGCATTGTTTACCAAATCATTGGAAAGAAGGTTGTGCCTTGGGTCATCTTACCCGACGGCGATGGCAACGTGGCCAAAGGTTGGAGTAACTCCCGTCTCAAATGTGCTATGTCAATATTTGCTCAAGTATTTTAATGTTAATTGCGTGCTACTTGCGCTACTCCTTATTCCGCTGACGTCTCTTCACATTCCTTATTTTTGAAAGGGGAGAGATGTCTGTGCACTTCTCAAAAAAATCTGACATCCGAACACTGATCGAACCGGAGCCGGTACTTCACAAACTGGAAACCGAATCCCTGCCTTGTTTCCAAATGCTACTTCTGCCAAGAAATCGGTTCAGAATCATCACATTTTGGTTGTCGTCTGAACCGATGTCTGACTGAGGCTCAGACATCATAATATTATGACTTGAAATAAGTGATCAAGCAAAACTAATTTTTAAAAAAAGGCCCTCCTTAAATGTCCTACGGCTTCTCGGGTCTACTGTCTGACCCCTTAATTTGGGACATGCAGTGCAATAGTAGTTAAAACTTAAACGGCAAAAAGTCGAGTACTCTTGACACGCCCCTCCATCGGTATTAACAATCTAACAGTGTATCTAGAAAAAAAAAGTTGTCCATTGAAGTACTTTCTCTTTATATAGGGTTCAAAGCTGAGTGGCTGGCAGTGAAGAACAAGCAACTCTATGTAGGAGGTCTTGGAAAAGAATGGACCACCACTGAGGGGGAGTTTGTCAACAACAACCCGGAGTGGGTGAAAGTGGTGGGCTTCAGGGGGGACGTACGGCACGAGAACTGGGTTCCCCGCTACAAATCGATGAAGTTTGCTGCCGGGATCAAGAGTCCAGGTTTGGATTTCACTCTGTTCTTGCTGACAAATTGCTTTTCTTTTGTGTGTGTGTGTGTGTGTGTGTGTGTGTGTTCACACTCCCCCATTTTCCTCTGACTTGTCACAGGGTATCTCATCCACGAGTCGGCAGCATGGAGCGACACCCTGCAGCGCTGGTTTTTCCTCCCGCGCCGGGCCAGCAGTGAGCGCTATGAGGAGAAGGCAGACGAGCACCGCGCAACAAACTTGGTCCTCAGCTGCTCGTCAGATTTCAAAGACATCATCGTTAGTCGAGTAGGTCCTCTTCAGCCCACTCACGGCTTCTCGTCCTTCAAGTTTGTCCCCAACACGGGCGATCGGATCATTCTAGCTCTCAAGTCGGAGGAAGACGGCGGACAGGTCGCGACATACGTTATGGCGTTCACACTGGACGGACGCATCCTTTTACCAGAAACCAAGATCGGGGATGTGAAATATGAGGGCTTGGAGTTCATCTAGACTCTTGAGTACATCGTGCTTTTATTTGTTTACAGTTCAGTGGCTGTTGATTTAGCTGTAATCACTGTTTACTCTTTGACACTGTAAGAGACATGACTCCAGCGTTGTAGGAATCATATTCATTATAAATAGAAGAGCTATTTCAGATTGTAAAATATTGTTTACATATGGGGTTTATGTTTGCAGGACGAGAAGACAAAATAATTGGTCTCAAAATGGGCACCGTTTATTTAAATGATCCGCAAATGAAGATTCACCGTTACACATGCAGGTCCAAATCCGCACACATTTTGCTGACCAATTTGAATTGATGTAAAATAGTTTTGAGAGTTGTAAATGAAAATTATGCGCAGCATCTAAATAGGTTTTTTGCACATATTTTAGTCCAACTTCACCAATCTGAGCATTTACTTTTGAAAATCATTGAACGTATTTGTGGCAACTATTTGTAGATTGTTACGTGTGTGTGTGTGTGTGTGTGTGTGTGTGTGCGCACCGATAGCGTGATGTGCGTGGATGCACAACAACGGCTTCTTCCACCTGACCCAGGATGTGTCCAAATAGAAGAGCGACTCCACCACCGAGCAGCAGCTCGCTCAAACCTTGCTCATTTACAAGCTACTGCATCAACAAATGTAATCAAGGAGTGAAGTTCTATTCCGTCTATAGAAAGAAAATCTTTTTCACTTGACACAAGTGAACATTTAATGAAAGTAAAAAAATCCACAATGGTCACTCAAATAACTTGAAAATGGAAGAAAAAAAGCAAATGAAAATTTACTGAAAATTAACCAACTAGAATCAGACATTAAGTTTAATTGTGGTTCAACAGAACAATTTTAAAAAAGCAAACTAATGAGCAGGCCTGGACCAAATATAATGGTCCCCTTAGTACTTTGCAACCTTTAGAGTCACATTTTTTATATATTTTTTACTCTCCATGAGACCTGTTGACTGGAATTGTGTCCCACTCAAGAGCAAACTGCTCCAGTTGTCCCGGGTTTGAAAGGTGCCTTCTCCAGACGGCATGTTTCTGCTCCTTCCGCAGAAGTGGGTGTTTTTTTTAGCCTTGCCAGGCGCTGGGCAGCACATTTTTCACCTGGATCGTCTTGGGAGTCCGTAGCGCCCGGCACAGATTCAAGACGCCCTGCCCCAGATGCAGCCCCAGAACATAACCAAAGCCTCCCCCGTGTTTCACAGTGTTCTTTTCCTGGTACACTTCATTTTAGCGTCTGTGAGCATGACGTTTCGGTGCGTCACCGAGAATCTCCAGTTTGGTTTCAACTGTCCAAATGACATTCTCCCAAAAGATTTGTGGCTTGTCAATGTGCATTGGGGCAAATTTCAGATTACTTCAAATTACCTTGACTTTAGACTATGAAGTTCAGAGGTTCTGCTGGGTTCATTCTTATCATCCGCCTCTTCAATTAGTCTCCTTTGCTTCCTGCAGTCCATGCTCAGTGTGGCACACACCATGTCCCCACAAGGCGACTCATTACAAGTTTAAAGGCACTTTTGGTCCTAGTTAGAGGACGCACCTTAGTTTAATGCCCCTCGGGACAAATGATTTTTCACATTTTCTTTTCTAGGGGTACTATCATTTTTGTCCAGACCTGTTTCCATAGTGGTTTTTTTTATATATATATATATTTTCTGTTGACCCACACTTCAAAATGTCTGATTTGCATTGCTTCATTTTTGGGACATTGTTATTATTATTTTTATCTCTTTCAAGTTATTTCATTGTGGTTTTTCTTTCATGAACAGAGGGGGCAGCAATAATTTTGTCCGCGTGTACATTTTACTAAAAGTGAAAATGATCAAATTTGTTCCCGAGGTTCAAACTACCAATCTTGTACATAACGTATGAATATTTATTCTAGTTTTGACATATGCATTTGAAAAACTTTGTTTTGCAACTGATTTGGATTATTCTGTTTTAATTTAATCATTTAAATGTATGGCCATGTTAAGACTTTTTTTCACCTCATGCTAGTTTGTTGTCCGTGTTGTCCCTCTGCAGCACTGTAGCTTTTCTTATAATGAATGTACAAAAGGCTGATTTATTATTAAACTGTCTTTGTTTTAGTCTTAGAATGTCCATTTACATGCACATATTGAGATGGGGGGGGGGGGGGGGGGGAGGGGTAGAATAACAAAATGCATATTTTTATGCTCCTTTTAAAAACCAGAATCATTTTGTGACATTTCAGTTGTTTTTGTTTTCAATGTTTTTGTTGTAATGAGTAAAACCTTAATTCTTGCTTTTGTCTTTCCACTTTTTACTGTCGCGCCGCCAAGACGGAGTTGATCTAATCACTGCCGTTTGTTTGTCTGTCTGTCAGTCCGTTAGCAAGTTATAACTCAAAAAGTTCTGGAAGGATCCTGATGAAATTTCAAGGAAATGTTGGGAATGTTAACGGGAACAGATTATTACATCCAAAAGCTTCAGAATGTCCTCCTCAATATCTCAATTGATTATTGACTGATGTTTATGGAATTTGACACAGTCATGTAGGGTGGGGGCCTCTATCTCAACCCATGAATTTCTTTCAAAATTGGAGTCTCACAGTTGAGGTGGTGAGTTCCCTGGAGTGAAAACTGGAGTCCGTGGAACTGACTATGGAGAAGGTGGCTGCTCATTTCATTAATTTCCCACCAGATGGCAGCACAGTTGTTGGAATTTAGATAGGAGAGGTGCTCTTGACTACTGCCAAAGCAAATGAAAAAATGCATTCCCTTTCATTTTATTTCATAGCATCTGGATGTGTTTTGATAAATGAAGAGAAATGTAAATTCCCGTTCTTCAATGTTTTCCGAGGAGACAGCATCGGAGTCGATGTCAGCCGGTCTTGCTGGACACATTTTTTACCTCCATCATTAGGTATAGAAAACCACTCTAAACGTTGTCGATTTCAAAAACAAAACTTAGAATAATATCATGAAGGCATTTCATGAGTATGAAAACAGAAGGGAAAAAAATCCTTAAAAAGCAAATATTCTACAATCTGGTTCCTGTGAGGTATATTTACACTTGCCTCTAAGCAATGCCTCCATTGTATGGCTTTTTGTAGTTTGGGCTGAAGCAGCTGATGGAGGACATAGGCTAGGTCTTTTCTCAAATCTTGCCAGAGGATGCACCATTCCACACCCAAATGCCCTTCCATAGATATACAGATGAGACTGGGGACTTCTTCCAGTTCCTATTCCCGTGGTACCATAATGTATCCTACCGCTGTCCCGATGACCAGTATTTCCACCACTTTGTTGTGAGAGCAAAGTATTCCTGATCCAATGAATGGGTCACGCTGAATATATTGCTCGTCTGTTTTGTCAGCTTCATGTTCAGTGCATTCAAGGTGTGTTTTTTTTGGTCGATGAATCTACAAATATCGCTGAGCGAAGCTTCGATTCAAATCAAAGATTTCCTCCCCTGCTTTTTCAATAAATAAATGCATTTATGTAAATCAATTCATTTTGAAATGTCAGGCCATATCTTTTTGACAGTCCAATAATGGTTATAGACTGCAGGAAATGTATCATTGCACATCTTGTCCGTATAACGAAAACAACTAAGGTCACACAGGTCAGCATTATTCAACATCTGATATGCATCTTATCGCAAATCAGATAAGATGCTGGGTCTGAATGGGTTTGCATTTACTGGCTTATGAATTCCTTCCTTATGAATCATGGAATCTTCCATAGGGTTGTTTTTTTTGTCTTCCCGCACAGCTGACCTACATGCCTGGGCAAGTCCGAAGAAGAGCTCGGCGTTAAAACACACAGTGACTCATGGGTTTTCAAGAAGCCGGATCACCTCAGGCTGGAACTAACTATGACATGATAAAGCAACCCGCGTTTCCGCTTGCGGTCACGGGGCGGGGGTTTGCTGGAGCCTATCCCAGGTACACCCCGAATGCGTCGCCAGCGCATCGCGAGGGGCCACACAGGGAGGGAGACTACTGTAATTTAGCTGTAATTTCATTGATCTAAATTACTGACCCATTGGGCCATGACCAGTGTGTTTGTTTGGTTTGTTCCCCAGCATTTTGAAACCATATATAGTGTTTTTTTATGAACAACAATTTAAGTAATCACATTTTACATTTAAACTCAAATTTTGTTCCCCCCAAATTTCCTAATTTCCCCTTTAGACTCCTATATCATGCAAATACTCAAGGCATTACTGACGCATAGACAGAAAGGACGTTGTATGTGTGTAAGAGGAAGACAGGGTGATGTTACAAGTTCGTTTGTGCAGCAGTGGTAGTTTATGTCTTAAGTCTTAACCCCGTTGTGTTGTAACTTTTCTTGCGCTTCTTCTGCAGTGTTCCCTGTCAAAAATGACCACTCAATTCGAGTTGATCCGTATTAATGCATAAACTTAATGTTGTGGCACAACATTAAAAGATTTGCACTTCCGTTTGCAAGTAATGGCCTGTAGTTGACTTGAGCTCATGTAACTTTGTTTTTTTTTTAACAAAAACCATTGGAAAGGTTATATTTTGCCTATAAAAAATACTCAGATTAAATGTATTGTATTGTCTTGTATCGTGTATTTAGCACTGACTACTTCTACTCAATGTTTAACCCATTTCTTTTGAAACCACTTAAAACATTTCAAACAATGAGAAAAAATTATATTCTTTGTGTTTAACGGTCAAAAGATTACGAAATAATCTTCACTGTCAATTTCCTGACTTCTATCCTATTTTGCAGCCATTCAAAATTGGAGTCTCACCCATTAATTTAGTTATGAAAGAAAATTACTATATATTTAGTTTAATTGAATTGCCAAACAAAAACAAAAACCACCACAGACAGGTGATAGCATAATTTATGGCAGCAATTTTAAAAACAGCAAAACAATTTTCCTGCTTCAATCTGAATTTATCACAAATTAGCAATTGGATTTCATCAGCGTCACAAAAATATTATGTTGAACACATGGTGGATGCGTTTAAGAGGCAGATTAAAAGCTATACCAACAACAATTTACATCTTAAATTGTTCATCATTTCAAATTCTGCCCAGATTTCAGGGACCATTACCGCTGTAGTGGTCTAGAGGAAATTTCCATATAATACTATTGCACAAAAGTGAAAATTTCCTGGGAACAATCACAGTTCCTGCTAAATCAAGTCACGATTAACCCCACAGTGGCGTCAAAACTGACCTCATTGAGCTATAGTCATGCTGTGTGAGCTGTGAGTGGACAACAGGGCGGATGGGGGTGGGACTCAGAGGATGTGGATGCCACAGCGCCCACCAGTTCCCGCCAATGAGACCATATTTTTCTGTCTTTCCAGGCACTTCCTTTCTGAGAGTATTCCTGGCACTTGCAAGTCTATAATTTAGGGAATAGAGGATCAGGCTATTCCTAAGCCCTTTTTTTTTTTGCTATTTGTAGTGGGTAGTGTGCACAGGGGGCTGCTTACATTGCATTTCTCAAATTCAAACCAAATGTTGACACAATAATCCACTTCTTAACACTCAAATAAAAACCCTGCGCTAAAATGGAGAGTTGCGCGTAGGAAATAGGTCAGAACGGTCATGCTGCGAGGTCATTTGAAATATGCCCAGGAGCCGGGGCCAACATTACGATTAAAGGAAAGCCCACCGCATCAGTCATCAGCATCTCATAGCAAAGGAAGTCGAGTGTTTGGACAGTGGGCGGCAGGCCCTGCCCGTGATGCCTTTGGTAAAGTCTGGAAACAAACAGCGGCACATTTTTGCTCATTTTGCTTTGCATGTGTCATTTCCTCTCACGTGTTCTGACCCACACCCAAAACCTGGCCTTTTATCTGCATTACGTACGTGTCTGTCTGGCCACTTCCATTTTAGTCACTGGTCATACTTGCAACATTACCAAAGAATTTAGTACATTTTCGGGATAAAACATGTGCTATTGTTGCACCACCGCAAAAGGCATTGCAAGAATGATCGATGACATTTTCATTCAAACAAACCAAGCAGAGTTCAGAGTTGAATTGGTTGCCTCCTTTCTCTCTCTCTCTCTCTACTCTTGCTCTTCCTCCTGCTGCCTGTTTTAACACAATCATCAAGTAGAGGAGACAAATGGAAAAGGAACCCAGCAAAAAAACACTCAATTATGGGAAAGAATGGAATTTTCCAGATGAACCAGAACGCTAACAGCAAGTAGCCAAATATGATGTTGGGGAGGAAATGGAAAGCTTTTATTGTCAGTGTCATCACAAGTACAGAGCAACTTGTACTGTACTGTAATCTCTATCACTCTTTCATTCCCTTTATTATTTGGCATCATCCATCTCACCGTGTGCCCTCCCTCCGTGTGATTTGAAACCAGAATCAGCTCATGAGGTCACAAACCCAAAAGTCTTGAGACGCCCACGTTTCCAAGATGCTGCTGCAGTGGTTAACTTTCCATTTATGTTTGCATCCAAGGAAAGGATGAGAAACAACTAAAGAATGTGTCTATAGCATACTCCTTACACAGAGAGGTGTGTGTGTGTGGTGGTGGTGGTGGTGGTCGGCGCGGGGGCGGGGGGGGGGGGGGGGGGGGTTGGCTTGCTCATGCTGCGGGGAAATCACTACCAGACTGAATCTATTAAGTTTACGAGTATGATGTCACTGCTCACGTTTTTCCTTGGAAACTATGTACAAATACTCAATGAAATATAACTGCAGATAACTCTGGAGTGGGATTAGGATTACTCAGGAAAACCAACATTGGTGTTTTCTCATCTGTGACTAATCATCAGAATGAATTATATATACATTAATATTATATTATTTGATATATTATATACTTATAAACAACATAAAGTAGATGACTGAGTTGGTAATGCAGCTTTGTCGTCAGTTTAAACCAACTGTTTGGCTTTCCAGTTTGAAACTTGACTGTTTTAGTTCCGTCTAATTGCTGACATACAGACTTCAGATTACGCAGCCAGCTCTGCTTCGTGTTCGTGAACTCTTAAATCCGGCTACACACTGACTGCCTAGTGCCAAACAGCAAACATGCATTGTTAGTGGGTGATCCAGCAAGAGAAGACATGTCCCTCAATGGTGGAGTCTGAAAACAGAGCTAAACCAAAGAAGCTGTGATGGATTCACTGGTTCATTGGGCTGTCAGAATTATGACTGAATTATAACAATTATTGTATGTTTGCACCGAGGTCACACGCCATGTGGCGTCATCGTCGTGGGGTTGCTTTAGTTTACTCAGACCTGCATAGCACAGTCGAATGAAATGGAAGCCTGATCGTATCAGTCAAATATTTATGATCACTACTTTGTGCGTTATCAACAGAAATCACTTTTAAGAAATGACTCGAGTCTATATGCATTTTTTACCAGCGAGGTCCGCCTTTTTTTTTTTTTTATACTCCCTCTTAGTATATTTCATGGCTTTGAGAGACCTGAGTGAAGTCCATAAAGCCATCTGCCCCCCCCCCCCCCCCACACACACACACACAATTAAGATTCATTCAAGATTCAAGATTCAAGATTCAAGATACTTTATTGTCATTATGCGAGCATAACAAAATCGTGAGAAGGCCCACGGCTTAAGGCACACGTCATAACATAAACTAAATTCTCTCTCTGTAGTATCATTTCTTAGATACTACAATAGCATTATTTACATTAAATAGATGTTAGATTTAAATTGTATTAATTGAATTAGATGCAAAGGTAAAAGTTGCTACGAGCCGCCGATCTAGGCAAAATTATTTTTTGACAGAAGGATGAGAAAATTTGGGAGCCCCTGACCTCCAGAGTTCGGCTGCGTTGATTGGCTGAGGACAGAGCAGGGGCGGCGCCTCCTCCCAAGCACGCAGTCATAAATGTGCGCTCGGCGGTGGAAAACAGTCACTGGAGGCGTGTCTGTCCGTCTGTCTGTCTGTCTGTGTCCGGCTGTGTCCCCTCTGCGCGTCTCGGACACTGTTCGGCTCGTCTCGTCTCGGCGTTTTGTTTTGAGGACTGCTCAAGTGCGCATCTTCTTTCCTAAAGTTTTCTCTCCTCACGCCTCCTAGAATTATTATTATTATTTTATTTTATTTTACCAAGATGACGTGGACGACGAACAGCTGTTTCGTCACTCTGGCTGTCCTGCTTGTCTGGCGGGTGGAAGAAATCGCGCACGCCTGCAGCTGCTCCCTGGCGCACCCGCAGCAAGCGTTCTGCAGCTCGGACGTCGGTAAGTTCGTGAAATGAATGAACGGAAAGCAGCGGCCGGGCCCGATGTCTGTGTGATTCCGTTTTGGTCAGTCGTTGGGACGTACACCTCCTCTTTGGTCTTGCTCCTCAATCATCCTTTGGTCTTCTTCACGCGCCTTTATGGCGTTTTCTATTCCATTTGGCAACATCAGCCGTAAGTTTTTCTTTCTGCATCAGCAAGTTTGATATATCCGGCCATCAAATGTCCATCAGACAGTTTTCATTGTCATTTATGCATCTTTATCTATTTGTGGCCTTTCGTATTCAGATATCATGCAGGTTAATCAATGATGTGATTTACTGATCTCACAGCGCAGGCTCCTCCCACTTGACCACATTAAGACGTGCTCCACTTCCTCGTTGACCACTAAGAAACAATTTAATTGACTCTTTCATAAAGGCCATGCATGTATATGCCCCCCCCCCTGTTATGTTCCCGTTACAACACACCACTTGTTGCTGCCTGAAGCTTATGAGACTCAACAGTGACCAGCTTGTGCTGCTGTTCCAACTGGAGTTTGCAGAGTGTGTGGTTTGTACACAGATGCTGACTTATTCCAAGGCTTGACCATTGGATTCCTCTTGAGGGCGAAGAAACCACATTATCCTGCCAGATATTTGACTGTAAATGGGAGCCTGATGCATTCTGTGTGTGCTTCCAGACCTTTAATAATTTGTCCAGGGAGGGAAGGCACAAGATTTCATCGTACTAAGAGGCCGATCCTTGCTCGTCGGCTGGCACTGTGCGTATAGACAGTTGCCATTGACGATGCCTTGCTCGAGACTCGTGGCGTTCAGTATCTTCACCAAGGACAGACTGATATGTAGATTAAGGGGGCTTTCCGAGCTCTATACCTCCTGAGCCTCCAAGCCTCACCAATCACACTCGAGCGCTTCAAAAAGAAAAAATCCGCACAAGATTGCATGCAGCGTGTGAGTTCTTCTCTTTTATTTTTTCCTTTTTGTTATTGGCCTGTAAAAATGACTGGTTGCTATACAGAAAATGAATGGGTGGCCTGAAGTGATGTGAAGGTCATTATCCAGCATCTACCGCTGTGCCTGAGCGCAGACGAGGACAGAGTCCTCTTTATTTTAGATTCAGGTCTCCATACAACAATTGAATGGGTGGCCTCGTGTCCTCATGAATGAAAGGCGCTGGGGTTAGAGGAAGCCCTGTGTAGCGGCAGTTTCCTGAAGGGAAAAGTATGACTTGAATTTGCACAGGTGAGGAGTCGCAGTGTCTGGAGTCGACAACAACAACAAAAACATTCTGATGCATTCTGTTTCTCGTAATTTTGATTATAGAAATACAAACTACGAGAAAAGAAAATCCAAATGAACGGCAGTGACTCTGGCCCTCTTGACAGAATTCTGTCTTTAGCATGACTGTGGCATTAACGCAGCCGCCCTCTGCAGCCTTCGGAAGCAGAGTTTGCATTACATTGCAGCACCTCTAGCAATTAATGCATAATTTGATTTGTCTTTACGGTGTAATTTAATGCATTAAAACCCTTTTGATTTGATGACTATATAGAGAGCAATGCACCTTTTGTAGAATATAGCGTGTTTACATCATTGCCCAATCCATCCGTTCCCTTGGTTAGGCTCGGCTTTGAGGCGTCTGTTTCTTATTTTGTTTTTCTCGTTCAAGCCACTTTGCGGCTTCTCAGACATGACGTGCGTTTGCCTTCTTCCCTTTTTCTTTTGTTGTTAAAGCGCTCCCATAACAACTAAGCCACATGCAATAAGTGTGTTATTGCATGTTTCCCTTTAGTCCTTGTTGACTGAAACTTCTTTGGGCTTGGCCATTCTATGCCAGAAAACTTCATCACACTAAACACTTGCTAATCATACCCCTCAAAAGTGTGTGTGTGTGTATATATATATTCCAACCACTCACATGATATCATTGAGATAAGGCCTCTCATTTCAGTGTCTTTGTATCCCCTATTTTCACCTGCCCGAAGCAAGAGATCAATCGGCATGAGATTCTGCACGCTCAGACAAAGAGGATTACGACTAACCCACCAGATGTTTCTCCGTGCTCCTGACTCAGAGTGTTTGAAAGAGGAAGTGCACGGCTTTGCACAGCAAAGTATTTTGAATTCTCCTGGCCACGCTCTAAATGCTTCCTCTCTCTGTCGTGCTCTGCAGTCTGCACCTCCTCTCCCTCCCTGTCAGAATGTGTGTTCAGATCAGGCCACACCATTGGCTTTCAGCTTCGTGCGTTTGTCGTACAAAACAAAAAAAAAAGCAACTGAAGAGGTTGGCTCTTGTTTTGGGCTGGAAGCAGGCTGGTGATGGTCCGAGGCTGTCGGGTAGAGCTGAAGCACTTGGCAAAAGCAAGAGCTGAACTGGGACTTGAGCGAGAACATCTGGTTGACGTTAGCTCTCCTCTGTCGCTAAGTCTCCTGCACTTAATAGCTTCATCTTGAATGTGAGTTTGTAAACCCCCCCCCCCCCCCCCCGGAATTGTACGCATTCAAATACGCTTTAACGATAACAGTAATCAAGTATTAAGCTCCTGCTGACATGCGATCAACACAAAACTGTACTTCAACGTATTCAAGTCCGTGCGTCATAATGGTAGAAACGTTTCTAGATCTATAGTGGGTGCAATTTCAGAGTGAGAATGAGGAAGGGGGGAGGGGGGGGGGGGGGGGGGCAAAGAGCAAGCGAAGCATTCTAGTTCAGCTTTTCAAAGATATGCTGACTAGCTTCTTCCTGTGCTGTTGAGCCAGGCAGCACTCATTCGGCCTCTGATTGCAGCTGATGAAATGCTTCTGTGGGTCCGTCCTCCCCAGAACACCCGGTGTGTGTGTGTGTGGAAACTCCTCAGATCCAAGCTACAGCAATGCTTTGCGGCCAACTCCAACATGCCACAATTTAGGCAGGGCTTAAAGATGTAAACACTGGATTGTTTTTTTTTTGCTATTTCCTTGTAGTGATCAGGGCAAGGCTAATTGGAGAGAGCGAGGTTGACGTTGGCAACGACATCTACGGAAACCCGATCAAAAGGGTCAAGTATGACATCAAGCAAACCAAGGTGCGTGCAGCAAAGCCGTCATTTCCATCTGGGATCAATATTGTTCCATCAACCGAATTCCCATATGAATCTAAATGTTCTTTTCTCTATTTGAATCGTCAGATGTTCAAAGGTCCCAGCCAGGATGTCGATGCCATCTACACAGCGCCGTCCTCTGCAGTGTGTGGAGTGAGTCTGGAGACCAATGGCAAGGATTATCTTATCACAGGTATGACTCTCGCCATGTTACACTTCACACATTATTAAATCAAGCCAATTTTACTCCTCCGTCCTCATTCTTAGCAGTTTCCATGCCATTTTACAGATGCTAATAAGATCTCTTTCCATTTTAGGCAAACTGGAAGCCGATGGGACGATGCATGTCACCCTCTGTGACTTCATCGAGCCCTGGGAGTCCACAAGTGCCACGCAGAAAAAGAGCTTGACTCAACGCTATGCAATGGGCTGTGGCTGCAAGGTAAAAATCAAAGTATATTCCATTATTGAAAGAAGAGCTACCACAAACCACTCTTATTGGGAAATATTTCTTACTGGCTTTAAGTTTTAACCTCTCTTCTTGGTGCTCAGATCACTCGCTGCAGCTCCATCCCCTGCATGATCAGCAGCCCAGCGGAATGCTTGTGGACAGACTGGGTGATTGATAAAACAATCAGGGGAAAGCAGGCCAGACACTACGCGTGCATCAAGAGGAGTGATGACTCGTGCGCCTGGTACAGGGGAGCAGCACTACCAAGTAATGATTTCCTGGACATCGAAGACCCCTAACCCCTCCACCGTCACAGTCTGAGGATGTTTGCAGTGGAGATATGCATTGATATAAATACCAGAAACATAAAAAAAAGTCAAATACATTTTCATGTTTTTTGTTTAAGAGGGATGATTACTTTTTTTTTTGCTGAACGTATTTTATTTACAGCATTTTCACTGAAATCCAAAGCACTTCTCCTTCTGATAAAATAGTCATCACAGTATTCTGTTCATAATGTCGCATTTTAGTTTGTTCGTGTGCTTTTCATCTCTGATTCCTTTCTCAACCAAAGATATTGTTTAGAACTAACTGTAATTCTGTAATGAAACTCGTACACATAATTTAAAGGGTTAAACAGGCTAACGCTTGCAACCTGATCTGTGACAGCAGAGCTGCTGCAAAGTGTGCCAGCTCTTGCATGTCCTGCTTATGAATCTCTCTTGTGTCGAATATGCAAGGCTTTTCCTTTTGTTTATTGACAAGCATGCACTTTTAACGGGTGTCACAGCAGGCATATTGTCTCTAATGAAAGAGGATGGAATCCTCCTTTTTTGTATTTTATACTGTAGCTCTCCCCTTTTTTTATGCTTTAGGGTTTGGAGCATTTAAGTAAGCATTAAGTATTTAAGGTCACAAGTTGTAATTCTCTATTGTGAAAATATCATTAAATTATGCCATTTGTATTGCACAAAGAGACGATCAATTATTTTAATGGAATTAAGAACGCTTCACAGTTTAAATGTACATTTACGGTTAATTTGTAGGCCTAATTTTTGACTCGATTGTTAGTGAATTAGAGATTGATTTATCCAATCGTCAATTTGCTTCCACAGCCTGTTGCATAGCCATACAAGTGTTGAAATGTTGTGTTACTTTTATGACTGTGACAGTGGAAAAATAATAATTTGAAACTGTCAAGTGTGATGTGCTGGTTTCACATGAGATGTTTTTTTTGCATGCATGTCCAACTGAAACAATATTGTACATTTGACTATGATATTAAATGACAACATATATATGTTCATACTTTGGCTTGTTAATTTTCACATCAATGATCAATGCCTGTGGCTCCAGGGATCATCCACAAGATGTGTTTAACCCACATCTCGGCTCATGCGGCAAGCAACAGGAACCCCCCACACACACACGCACACAAAAGAAAAAAAGATCCGTATAATGTAATATTAGTTTTTAAAATCGTGTTTGAAAGAGAAAGTGCAGTTGCGTTTCTTCTGCAACCAAGTAACAGCATTCTGCTGCCGCCTAGTGGCGAAAACAGTAGTCTCAGGATTTATTTTATGCAGACAATAAGAGTCTGTGAAATTGATTATCAGCATACATTTACCAGTATGCACTTTGTCAATCGTTTGTGGTAGAATAAATACTCATCGTGCTCGTCTCTCAGTGAACTCGAAAGGGGACAGCATACCTCGTAAGGATGAGAACTGCTTACATATACAGTATTACAATACTATTATAATCCTTAAGCTTGATAGGAATTGAACACGAGGGGCGTGATTTAATTATTCCGTGGATGTTTATATGAAAGAGAGGAATATTTGTTCGGCCAGGTGTTTTTGGCCGCTTTTTTTCCTTTGATTACGTTGCATCAATGGTAAACAGCGATGGCCAGAAGTCACGTGTTGTTCTTTCCCCACAACGCTACGTCATGTTGAAGCGCGATTGGTCCAACCCTTCAATGACGTCGTGACGTGTCCTCTCATTGGCTTGTGATAGCCGTCATTCATTTCTTCTCTTTTTTTTTGTCAACGCCCTCTGATAATGCAGCATGGGCGAAAATAGCAGACCCGAGACCCACAGCTGAGGAAGTAGACCCCTCTAATGTTACCTTTGGACGATTGTACGAAAGGTGAGTGGACTTACGTCTCTCGGATATACCTAATAGTTGTGAACACGGACGTCCGGGATGGCGTTGTTTGTCATATGAGCAGGATGGGGCAGATCATGATCGTTAGCCACCTGGACGCTAGCTCAGATGCTAACTCACGTTGCAGCAGAGGGAGTCTTATGCCACGTTAAGTTGATATTTTGTTGGCTGGATCATTTGTTATTTCTACTGTTCAACGTAGACGGACAATAAATTATGAAACGGGCAGCTGGGATCGCACTACAATTAATTAATGAACGCTTATTGTAGCAGAAATCGCCCAGCTCGTTAGCTGTGACTGCTGTTAGCATTATAGCATTTGAAATCATGATGGCTAACTAAGGGTTGATTATTTGGTACACAGAGAATGTTCGACTACTTGTGTATTGCAGTAGTATATTTATATGTGTATATACATATAATAACGTAGGCTATTTCAGGAGCAACTGGGTACTTTAAGAATGGATTTAAGAACATTTTATATAGCATCAGTTACATTTTGCAGTCATAGTGCATAAAACATTTTGAGCCCAAGAGGTCCCAAAACATTTGTGGCAGCAGATTTTTTGCTTCCACGGCCTGTTGCATAGCCATACAAGTGTTGAAATGTTGTGTTACTTTTGTGACTGTGACAGTGGCAAAATAATAATTTGAAACTGTCAAGTGTGATGTGCTGGTTTCACATGAAATGTTTTTTTTTTGCATGCATGTCCAACTGAAACAATATTGTACATTTGACTATGATATTAAACGACAACATGTTATAAGGCTCCACTGTTTGTGGCAGCAGATGTTTTTAGTGTTAAACATCTTTGAGACGAGAAGCGTTTATAGCCTTCTATACCTTTATAGCTTTTTATGAAGCTTTACTGTGAATTTCTGTATGTCATTACATATGTTATGTTTTAACATGTAGTACATTTTCCATTAATGCTAACTTGACCAGGGCCCTCTTGCAACAGACATTTGATATGAGACCTGTATATTTAAATATACACATTGATCTTAATCAATCCATAATACTAATTTCTCTCTGCTGTCAGAATCCAGGCAGATCTTAATATACCGATCGTAAAGGTACATTAGCAAAATATCAATTCACATCCTATCATGCTACAATGAAAATCAAAATTAGGCGCTTAACGGAAACTGTTTTCATCATGATTATTTCCTAAATGATTGTATAAATTATTTTTGTCATTTCGAACCAGAAGCTGGTAGGTTAACTCTCTTTGGTGACTGTAAAGAAACCCTCACCTTTTGATCACTTCAGTGTCATTCAGTTATTTTATGCCCATCGTGGATTTGTAGCAGTCCCGTGTGCTGCTTGGCCTCCGTGTTACAGCAGCGCGGTTGTGAACTCTGGCATCCAACAATACAGCCTTGTATTTCACAATACCTTGGATCCTGATCTGTAGATTTACACACAAATATATTATTCTAACAGACCCTTATGTTCGATTTCAGCTTTATATTTTTTACTTGAATTTAGGTGAAAATTACAAGATGGAAAATTCTGTATACAGGATGTATGCAGGAAGACTAAATGTTTTTTTTTTTTTTTTTTTTACAGGCTGATGTTTTCTTATACGGTCTATAAAAGTTTAAACAGTATTTTTCACTCTGCCTTTCTACTGCAGGCCACATAAAGTCAACGTTGTCTATTTTCAATGCACTTCTCTTTATGTGCTTTGCTAATGTACCTTTACGCTTTCAATTTTGCATGCATTTTGTCAGAAATATTAGACATTGCCATCACCGTTACTGCTTTAGGCCCGTGTTGCATTACCTGATTCATTCTATTAAAATGTCAGGATATTTTAATAGACTTTAATATACTTTATGTGAAATATATTACGATTGGATGGATCTTAAAATGTGTTCTTGGGTGCATCGTATCGATACATTGACAGCTGGAGTTGTCATTCCTTTTTCTATCGGCATCAGCCTCTCGTGAAGGTCAGCATGCCCTTGTGCATACAGTGCATGCTCAGTTGTTCAGTCCTCCTTCCCTGCCTGTCCTAATGAGCGGGATTCCCGTAGCACCCTTCATGTCGATGCTTTTTTCTTTAATTACAGCTGCACTGTAACAGCCACGTGGATGTAATGCTTTAATTCTTCTGGGTGTTTGTTGTTCGGGGCCGTCTCTGCTGCATCACGATGGGTTTTCACACATATCGTCTTCCTACATCAAAATAAATAGAATGGCAGAAGTCATTCTCTCGACTGTGATTTTGTGAAAATGGGCACACACACTCTTATCTAAATTGAAATGGCCTTTTTTAGGGCCCTCAGCTACTCTCTATTTAAAGGGGCAGCAACAGCCAATCCAAGCGTTTTCATCAGGTCATGTTTATTTTATTAGCCTTCAATATCTTCTCCTCCTAATCTCTAATGTCACTGATAGCCGTGATGATAAACAACTTTAGAGATGTGCAAGTTTGTTAAATAGCAAGGCAAACATTTGACCCCAGCAGCTGCTTGCACTTTATGTGCTTGATATGCGCCTCCTCTTATATCGCCTGCCACATGTTACCAATGTGAAAAGTGTTGCATAACTGGTGGGGGGGGGACAGCTGCCAAGAACCGGCTGGCTCTTCAGATGCACTTGGTTCCAGGATCACATGAGGGATCAAGAGGGTCCCACGGAAGCAGGAGCAGACGAGCACTTAAATGATTGTCTGAGAGGGTTTATTTAACCAACTAATGATCCACTGTTTTCTGCTCAGCTCAGAAGGTCCGTCACTCTGCCCTGGGTTCAAAGGCTTGTGTACTCACACAGTAATAATAATAAAAGCCATTCAAAGGTACTTTGAGGTGTGTTTTTAAGGAAGATCTAGCCCTAAAGAGATGATCTTCTTTGATCCCTTTGGGCCTAGCAAAGTGACCGTGTGACCAATTTACTGACAGCGCTCTCAACTTTCTCTGCAGTGATGCTCCAACGATGCCAATAGTGGACAAACTCAAGGAGGCATTAAAACCTTGTCGAAAAGACGCGGGCGATGAAGGCGACCTCAACAAACTGTTGGCGTCCTCTGCTAAGAAGGTCCTTTTGCAGAAGATCGAGTTTGAGCCTGCTAGCAAGGGATTCTCCCATCAGCTGGAGAGCCTGAAGAACAAGTACATCATCCTAAATCCCAGGAATGAAGGCGCTACCTGCCAGAAGGCCTCGGAGCCCGCCCAAATTAAAAGACAGGGTAAGCGCTCAAATTTAAACTGGGAAATGTATATTATTTGCATACTTTTGGTATTTCTTTATACTGTGACATAACCGGCCATACTCTTGTTTTAGTTTCAGATAATTCAAACGGGGGCCAGAACGATGGGATCCCTGCCCCCCAGAAGATGCTCTTTCCGGGTAATAGGCTCGCCCTAAAATGGGAGCGCGTGTACAGGGTGGGAGCCGGCCTCCACAACCTGGGGAACACCTGCTTCCTCAACTCCACAGTGCAGTGTCTCACCTACACACCGCCACTTGCCAACTACTTGCTGTCAAAGGAGCACAGGAGCTCCTGTAAGTACTTTAAATCAATCTACTACACGCTTCTGTACCCTCTTATGTACTGATGTTTTTCCAACCCTAAGCACACCTGCATAAATACGTTATAGAATTGACCCATTAGCTACCATCCGCCTATGGGCTGGATGTGAGCAGCTGAGATAAACGTAGCTTCCAACGGCCAATTAGATTCATTCAGGTTCTGAAACGAGACTCACCGGCCTCAAAGTTCCAAAGCATAGGTTGGATTGGAAAGTTGAAATCATCCCAGCACGTAAAAACGCTGGGATTTATTTGAGTAAGTTTTCATTGCAAGTCGAGATGTTGCTGTCTCTTTCATCTTTACCACAAAGTTGGCATCCCAGAGAGGAATCGTTTTGTGTGCTTGGGTTTGTGAGCGTCAGACTGAAGCTGGTTACATTTTCAGAAGAACATTTCAGATAAGAGGGTGAGATTTTGTTCAGAATTAATATAAACTCATTAAATTAAGTTGGACAAAATGTTTAGTGGAGTCATGGATTTGACCTCGCATTTGTACTAGGTACAAATTCAAAGTGAGAAAATGAAGATTTCTCAAAAACTGTTCATGATTAAAGTAAAATATTCGTACTTTCTGTTGATGTGGATTGATTTATAAATTTGCCAAAATCTGTTTTTTTGTTCATGGATTTGCTGATTTAAACACAAAGCAGTGTGTGCACATTAGACACGAGCAGCTTTTACAGGAGGACGAGGGCGTAACGGTTTTCTGTACACCTACTGACGGGAAAAGCTTTAAGCGCTTTGATAAGCTCGAGAGAATCCACTTTATAAGAGGGACTTTTTCCCGGTGGCTGCGACTGAGACATTTTTATGACTAACGGATTAGAAGAGAGCTATCAGAGTGTAATGGAGTGATGCATTTGGTGTGGTGGGTCCTTCGCTGCTTGCCATTCTCCGTGCTGAAAGGCGGAGAAAGTTTGTCTGGAAAAAACTGAACTTGTCTTTTCATTTCACCCTAAATTAAGAGCAGACTATTTTGAAGACAACAACAGCAGTGGAGGAGACGGTGTCGACTCGTGAATGCCAAAATCCAACTTTTCCTGGATGTGTGAATGCGCTCATCCTGTTGCATTCCTGAACAGTAAAGTCCTGAATCTGATTCTGTGTTTCAGGTCACCAGTCCGGATTCTGCATGATCTGTGTCATGCAGAACCACATCATCCAAGCCTTCGCCAACACGGGCAACGCTATCAAGCCCGTCACCTTCATAAGAGACCTGAAGAGTAAGGCCAGCATCTTCCCCTCCGACACTGCGTGATCTTATCTGAGCCGTTTGCGCTGGCTGATGCAGGAATCGCTGAAACGATGACTCGGCTTTTTGGATTAGATAATTGTCCTAATTCGAATTTGAATTTCAGTAGAGAACCTGAAGAAATTAGATTATTAGAAATTAATATTAAGGCAAGGTAAAACCAGAGGGAATCTTGAGCCGTGTCGGCACGTCTGTAAACATTGAAAGAGTTATCAGCGTAAATGCAATAGATCGGCGAAAATTCCTTCCCTATCAGATCCTAAATGCGTCACATGTGCGCTCTGTGTTTCTGATGTAAAGCGATGGAAGCGTTTTCACACGTCTGCTGTGAGAGAATGTCATGAGATTGCATGGACAGGAGCTTTTCTTTCAGTAACTGATAGTCATAGAGAGCTTAAATCATCTTGACTTGATAACGTGAATATCCCTTTTAGGCATGAAGCACCTTTTTGTGACTCCATCGTCGTCCTCTCACACATTAGCTGATTTGTTAAGAGCAGTGAGTCTCCTAATTTACGTCACACTCGCAAAGGCCACCTACCTTCAAGGCCGGTTCTTGAGGCAAAAGTACTCCGCAAATATTCTGTCCCAAAATTACAATGCTAATAAAGTAAAGCGTTGTCTGTTTAATCAGTTCTCACTTCAGATGGCAACCGTGACTTATTAAATTATTATTATGCGTGCATTCAAGGTATGCGCGCATTAGGCATTGATTCAGTAGTGATCTGATTATTGTCTTATTGATTGATGCATCGGTTTGTAATTATTCTAACAAATGGTAAACATTGTCGCCATTCTCCAAGGTCAGTAAAACAAAAACCGCACATCTTTAACATTATTTAAGTAATTAAATGGGGTAAAAAAAAAAACCCACACATTTTCAGATTTATGAAGCTGCATCCTTGAAATTATTGTAATAATGTGGATGGGCTGAAATCCGAAGTTTTATCGACGCAGCACTGGCTGCAGTGGGGCGGCAGGCTATGAGTGGTAGCACCTTGACATGGTGAGCCACTGTGCTGTGGTGTCCCGGGAGGTCCCTCCGCCCCAGGCCCCGTCCCACCCTTCTGCCTCCTGCACCTCTTTCTCAGCTCCACTCCCTTTCCCCAATGCCCTCTCCGTCCTCTTGTGACTGCAGGTTTAGCACAAAAATGTTTCCCCTTCTTTTCAGCCCGAACTCAAAGATGTATCGGATGCACTTTACGGACCGCCCTGTTTTCAAACCGGTTTAACCCCCTCATACAAATGAGACGCCTTCCTAGTCTCTCAGAAGTGCCCCGAGTCTGTCATTGAGCAGTCTGACTTGTTTCTTTCCACTCAGTGGTGACTCACTATTATGCAGGGACTCGATGCTGGGAATGTTGCGATGACCTCATAATGATGGACCGGCTTTCCCGTTTTCATTATGGAATTAGCGTAGAGGCAATGGTATGAGTGCCACATTACATCTAATCTAATGTGAGACTTCCAGATGAGACGGGAGTCGTCTGGAGCCACTAAGTGGCAGGAAGCTCCTTATTAGGTCGCTGTCTGAGATGCTCAACGCTCACAGGCTAGGTCAACACGTCAGAGGAAATGGTTCATGGTTTTTAATGATTAGTTTCAATAAATAAGCAGCAATGTTACATTATCAGTATTTATTATTATTATGGGATTGATTTTCCTCAGGCAGCAGCTGTTTCTGCATCAAGGTTGTTTCATTCATCTCCGAGTGCTTCTGACAAACCAGTTTCAAAATGCGATTTTGACTTTAACAATATGTTGAAATGTTGAAGACATTTTAAAACTAGAAAATCACTCAGAGCGCAGACCTCCGCCGAGCAGCTCATTCCCCTCCTAATTAGATTTACACCGTCCACATGTTGATCTGGATCATCATCAAAGGGTTCTAAATTGTTCTTGCTATCTTTATACACCAACCATGAAAAGTAGAACTGAATCAGAGTTGATGTGTATGGGTTTTTTCAATGTTAAAATGTAATATTGGTATAGATTAAAAATCATGCAGACAGTTTGCATTTATATTCTGTTTGAATATAAAATTCAGCTTTAAAAAGGGAAAAGCATCCGATTAACTTCAGAATATGAAGACACAACTGATGAACAGAAAAAAAATAGAATTTTCTTAGTTTTAATGATTTAAATTTTTTTCAGGAAAACAAGTTTCCAACAAGACACTTCAGATTGTCACTTTTTACATCCAGTAAAAGGCAAAATAATATTTTTGCTTGATATGATGAAACAAGGAAAACAAATGTATTCCCTTTATAGTATAAATTACATTAAACTCTGTGTTTTTTTTTAACTGCCAACCTTTGCCAGGGCTGAGCATTCCCTTCTCATGAGCGCCGTTCCTATTTATATTCACTACCTGCATTTAGAACCCCTCGCCATGGAAACATACATTTAGAACTTGGATTCATTGGCTTTAGATGTTGGTATAATGCCGGTTCCAGAACCGTTGACATTCTCGTTTTCCCGGCCAAGTTCACCACAAATTGAGAAAAGCCTTAGAACGTTTCCCGAGCGCAGCTAATGAGCACTTTTGTCTCCCGCAGAAATCGCCAGGCATTTTCGATTTGGCAGCCAGGAGGACGCCCATGAGTTTCTGCGATACACTATTGACGCCATGCAAAAAGCTTGTCTCAACGGATACCCAAAGTAAAGCTTTGATTATTGTTTCCTAAAGCCTCTGCAGAATGAATGTTTCTATCGGTTCTGACTGTCCTTTGCATTTCTGGCTGTAGGCTCGACAGGCAGACCCAGGCCACGACGCTGGTTCACCAGATCTTTGGAGGTTACCTCAGGTCAAGAGGTAGAGGTTCTTTCTTTCCGCTCACGGACAGCAATGTTTGAAAAAAAAAAAAAAAAAAACATCCTTCCAGAGAGGATCCACTCGTACGGATTGTTTCGTGTAATACTGTGATGTCATTTCCTGGCACAGCAGACAGGAAGTAGGGTTTTCGAGGTTGTTCTGAGGACTGAACCCCCTAGAAACCTGCAACGAGGGCTTTGATACAATAAGCTCCTTGCAGATATCATCTACAGTTGGCTTGATGTTAAATCGTCTACCTGTAAGATGGCCTGATTCTGAAAAGCGGGTTTGGTCGAGTGACTGTACAGCAAGCGTCCCGCTTACAAAGATTCAATTGTGTTTTTTCTGAGAAGAATTTGACAGAATTATTTTTTTTTACCCCCCCCACTTGTCTTTCAGTGAAATGCTCTATTTGTAAGAGTGTGTCGGACACGTACGACCCTTACCTGGACATTGCCGTGGAGATTCGGGTACGCGGCGCACGATTTCAGCATCGCTGTTTCTTTCTGTGGTGACGTGCTTCTAATGTTTTCTGTTTTTTTTGTGTGTTTTTTTGACTGTCAGCAAGCAGCAAACATCGTGCGAGCCCTGGAGCTGTTTGTCAAGCCAGACGTCCTGAGCGGGGAGAACGCCTACATGTGCGCCAAGTGAGTGCCGTGCATCTTATCCGACAGCATCCTACGGTTCTGCAGGGCAGCGGGAATGGCTCTTTGTTTACATTTATGGTACATTTATTCAAATGAGATGCACGTTTTAGGATGAAGTTACGTCCTTTTTTTTTTTTATTTAATAGGTGCAAAAAGAAAGTTCCGGCCACCAAGCGCTTCACTGTCCATCGAGCATCCGATGTGCTCACCCTGTCGTTGAAGAGGTTTGCCAACTTCAGCGGAGGAAAAATAACAAAGGTTTGCACGCTGCTGGTCATTTTTCAAATGCTGCCTTTTTTTTTTTTTTTTTGTCTGTGTGATTTCATGCTTGTCTTTTTTTTTTTTTTTTGTAGGATGTCGGTTACCCAGAAGTCCTGAACATTCGACCCTACATGTCTCAGAGCTCAGGCGACCCTGTGATGTACGGCCTCTACGCTGTTCTGGTGCATTCCGGCTACAGTTGTCATGCTGGTCACTATTATTGCTACGTCAAGGTAGGACCAGGGAATCGTTCCTTTTTTGTTTTTGGTGGAACTTATTTCAGATTCTAAGGATGAACGCCTTTCAGACGAGCCACCTTGTCCTCAAGGATGTCTTGGTATTGAATCTAGTAAAATGAACTGTTGCATTGATCGTCGTGTTTTGGATTTGTCATTCTAACGCCGTTACTGTATTTGCTGCTTTTAATTAGTTAAATGTAGCAGCGTTATTTCTTCCTAATATTTTGTAGCTTAAGGTTCTGATTTGTGTCGATAGTATTGTTGTTGTTGTTGTTTTTTTTATTATTATACTTTCTCTATTTCTCTTTTAAAAAGTTTAAATGAAACACTTTATTTTGTCAGTCATTCATTTGAACTTTGCATCGCCTCTTTGTTTCTTCTCAGGCAAGTAATGGGCAGTGGTATCAGATGAACGACTCCATGGTGCACGCCAGTAACATCAAGGTGGTGTTGAACCAGCAGGCGTATGTGCTCTTCTATCTTAGGTAAGATGGTGGAGGAGCCGGAAGAGATCACGAACGACGTCGCCTGCTCCTTCCTGGATGTAAATATTCTCTATATAAAAAAAAAAAGTTCAATCAACTGGAAATGCTATTTGTTAAAGGATTCCTGAATCCAGAAAGAATGCAGACGGTCAGACCAACAAGCTGGGGGCGTTGCATCCTGGGAAGAGCAGTTTGTCATCCGAGCAGATCAAGCGGGCCAACCTGAACGGGCCTCTCTCCTCCCCACAGGTCACGAAGGTAAGAGACGAGATCGCCGCCGTTTGGCATGTGGGAAGGGTCAATTTAAAAAACCTTCAATCTAAATGCGATTCTGTTCTCTTCAGAAACTTGAACCAGCTCTGCTGCGTAAGATCCAGTCCATGGATGGAGGTTTGGGT
Organism: Brachionichthys hirsutus; assembly: GCF_040956055.1. Classification (NCBI taxonomy): domain Eukaryota; kingdom Metazoa; phylum Chordata; class Actinopteri; order Lophiiformes; family Brachionichthyidae; genus Brachionichthys; species Brachionichthys hirsutus. The sequence continues at coordinate 8,067,238 of NC_090912.1, forward strand.
CTGCCCATTTCCAGGAACGGCGTGAGCTCTCAGCCTCAGCCCAGACTCTCCAGCTGGACGCCCGCCTCCAACGGCACTCCCAAGCTGCCCGGCGGGCCCACGGTTATCGAGGAGCCTTTTAAGAAGCTGAAGAAACCCTCCCCCCAGAGCCAAGCGCAGTACCGCAGCAGCGCTCCGGCCCCTTCCAGCAACGGGATCAGCAGGACGGACGGGGATAAAAAGCAAGGTGGCGAGGGCAGAGGCATGGCGGCGTCTACCTCAATCAAGTCTTTGTCTGACTCTTCCTCTGCCGATGCCACTGACTCGAAGGTGACTGACACACGGGAGTAGCTTCTAAACAGCGAGAACATCATTTAGATGCGTCTGTTACACAGAATGGCACGACGCCACACTGCGACACACAGGGGCGTAACCGCGCAACCGCTCCCTGTGGATTGCCTTTTGTTTGTTTTTTTTTCGACCAGGACTCCATCAGCGCCAAAAGCGCGCTGGCAGGAGAGACGCCCTCCACGCCGAGAAAAAGCTCCAAAGGCCCGGCTTCTCCAACCAAGAGCGTGGAGCGATCTCAGAGCACAGAAGGGCAGAAGGCGGCGAAAGTAAAACCCCCAACCCTCAACAACATCGCATCTGAAGCCACCGGCACCATGTCGCCTCCACCGGCCAAGAAGCTGGCCCTGTCAGCCAAGAAGGTAACCCTCCCTTGCAGCCGCAGCATCGCCTGCCGGCTGATTGAAAGCTCGTGATACGGTTCCTTGTCGATTCTTCCGCGCCGCTATCCCAGACGTGGGATATTTATTTATTTCATTGTGTGAACCTTTTTTGCCTGTTTAAGCGGCATGCAGTGTGCGGTTTCTCCCGCCTTGCCCGTCCAGTCGGCCACATGGGAACACTTGTGCAGTCGTCTTCTCCTTTAGTTTGTTTGTCCCTTTTTCTAACCATTTCTAATTCTTCTCTGCCATACCCTTTCCTCTTTTTAATCCTCCATCTGTTCTCGCCATCCCCCCCTTTTTTTTTTTTTTTAATCTTCCTTATTTTATCACATTCATGGCTATTTTCTTTAGACCACCAAGTTTTTATTTATGTCGATAACTGCAGGCTCGCAGCCGGAGTCCGAGCAGCATTGACGCGCTCCCCCCATTGCCCCGCCAGCTGTCCAGCGACCCCACACATCAAAATCAACTTCACCCGCTCACCTTCGCCTCACCTACTCACAGGTATGATGAGCTTTGCGCCACACGCCTCCTAAGGCCAGCATGTGGGTTGCTCGGTAACTCCAGATGTTGCTTGCTTCTCTTCCCAGTGCTAGTCCATTCCATTCACCTAAAGCCCAGTCATCGCAGCGTTTTGCCCACTCGAGTGGATCCTCCAAACAGCAGAGGCCTCAGAAACAGTCATTTTTTCACACCGAGCAAAAACCAAGCGCAGGACCTTTTCTTACAGTTAACGGGATTCACGATGCTGGCGCAAAGAGCCTCAGCTCTGCTGTCCAAGAAGCAGAGATCAAGCGAAAGAAGAAGAGAAAAAAGCGCCGACATTCTGAGGTGGAGGGCGACGCAGAGCCGGTCCCGACCCCGGTCCTGACCCCGGCAACGACGAAGCGGGCTGAACTCGTGGAATCCACTAGTGATGGGAAGAAGAGGAAGAAGAAGAAGCGAAAAGGGGAGAACGGGTTCGGTGAGAATGTGAAGGAAAGAGAGTGTGTCCCGTCTCATCTGGATCCATTGAACCAGGAAGAGGATTGGTGTCACGCCGGCATATGGAGTATTACATCGCATCCAGATCCAGAACCGTCTGAACGAAAGGCCCCGTTAACTAGCCCCGCCCCTCTGCAGTCCGTTCAGGAAGAGCCCAGGAAGGAGCAGAAACGAAAGAAGAAAAAGAAGCCAAAGGTCGTGGAGACTCTCCAGGGTATCGCTGCAGCGTCCGCTGCATCAGAAACGTGGGTACAAGTTTAGGATTTAGCTTTTTCCATTATTATAAGTTTGCAAAATTCCATTAAGTGCTGAGCTCAGAATGAGGCCCGTATCTTTTACATTACAGCTAAGCGGGCTCCATCGTCGAGCGGTATTATGTGTCGATCCTTTATCAAAACTCTCACAATGTTTTTTTCCTGCTTACGCTAGCTTGAACTAGCCTTCTGTGAAACATTTGTTTCTTCAACTATTCATTTTGCTCAACCTCAGTCAGACTCGGGCCAAATGCGAACAATGCAGGCGCTTTCCTCTTCCTAAATCCGAAGTTGAGCTACCGTCGGAAACGAGCTCTGCTCTGGAGCTGATTTTATTTTTTTCCCCTCTCAACAGCACCCGTAAGACGAAGGCCACAGTTGATGAGAGTGACGCTGGACATTTGATCAAATTGAAGACTAAGAAGAAGAAGAAGAAGAAGAAGAGGCTAAAAGAAGAGACTGGACTGTGGGAGGAGAGCAGGCGACGGTCCGAAGTGCAAAACGACGAGCCGGAAGCGATGGAGCCCCCTCCCAATAACAACGCCACAGACAATGCCAAAATAAGTAAAGAAGGCACGGGTATGTGAGCCTGGACTTGTCCACGCGTGCAAACTATGAAAACTAGTGAGAGATATGACCCTGTTTCCATGCCAACACAGAGAATGTATTACTGCTGAACGCCTGATTTTAATCTTGTTTTATCTGTATCCAAAGTGGTGGCGTGGGACTTCCATGTGAAGGACGGCTACAAACGCAGCAAGGCGCCTGCAGCAGCGAATGGACACGAGTCGTCAGACACCCCTCCCTGCGCCGCTCCTGTGGCCTGGGATGGGAAAAGGACGAGCGGGGTGGTGGAGGAACTGCTCAGGAACGCCTCGGATAAAGCCTACGGAGCCAACGGTGAGACACGAAGAACCCAGGAAACGGGAACCTCTCGGTGTTAATTGTTTTCTTGTGCAGTCCTCAGTTGGGATGGAGAGGTCTCGGCCATTAGCCAAGATGCAATCGAAGACGCCCGCCACGCCAAGCGCGACACTGTGATCGACGAATGGGACGAAGAGTTCGACAGCGGCAAGGTGAGGGGAAAACGATCCGATCCTGAAGTCGTATCACCTCGACAGCTCGTGTAGTAATAATATCTTATTCTTTAACTTTCTCCCATTTTTTTGTTCTGAAAAGGTGAAGAAAGTTAAAAACTATAAAAAAGAGAAGTGGAGAAGCGGCGGGGGCAGCATCTTCCAGAAGATCCAGGACAGGCGGAACAAGTGGTCTGTGAAGCCCGGAGGAAAGAGCGTGTTTGGAGGCCGTCGCTGAGAGACCGCTTGATACCGAATGCAAATCGAGACACATACTCAAGAGCAACCTTCTGTACTTTGTTTTCCCCTCGTTCATTTTTCCTCTATTTTGTGACGTCCTGGACACAAGTTCTTGAATTAAATTTTATGAAAAAGATTGTTCCTTCGACTTCAGATTTATACACAATAAAATATCATGTCCTCACTCACATTGACCAGAGAGATTTGACTTCCCCAACTTTAATCCAAATGCCACATTAAGTGCTTAATGTAATGCAGTATTTAATGATAACCCCTCCATCTTAGTTACTATAGTTACTTAGTTACAGTACAACCATAGTTCCGATGGTTACGCGAACAAGCGACACGCTGTTTCTTTTTTTTTACTGAAGGCTATTCAGATTATTTGAAGGGCTCAGCAAGTCCAACATCACAAAAGTGACCTTTTTTTAATCCTCTATCAAATTATAACGATCCAGAATTATTCATTGTAACATTATTTTAGAGCCCTGTATAAGTTTATTATTTTATCCTCTTATCTGCTTTGGTTTTATTTTATTTTTTGCATGCATGTCAAAAAAAAACATTACCGGTAATTGAAACAAATGGTATTTTTGTTGGCTTGTTTATAGAACTTTCCCGTTGTGAGAATCATTTTAATGTCGAGGCATTTTGTCACTAAAGGATGCGCTGCTGAATGGGACGAACAACTTAGAGATTCAGCAAAGCGCTACATTTACCTGGATGTAAGAATGTCCTAAAGGCTCGTGGTGGAATGAGAACTTGCAGGGTTGAGATTTTGTATTTTCCTATCACGCTCATCTCATCAGTCCAACATTCAAACGGTTCTTTACCAGTGTGCTAAAATAAAAAGGATTATGTTTTATACTTCAGGCACTGTGTTAGAATAGGACTGCCATGTGCTACCAATGTATTCCCCCTTGCATCATATATATCTATGCAATTTTCTGAAGGTCATGCTGGTCACCTAGAAACTGGGCTAAGACTCAGGAACTCCAGACATTCTGCATTCCATCCTCGCATCTGGTCAGACAGCCCGGAGTAGTCCCACCATCTTGCATCCTGTAGAAACTGTTTTTTTTAACAGTGTATTTCAGGTGTGGGCACAAATGCCCTAAACGTAAGGTTAAAACAAAAATGCTTTGTTAGTATTAGACTACTGTACAGTCCATCTTGTGCACCACGATTCCCTCCAACGCTGTAAAGAATTGCCCGTGTTCTTTTCATTTTAGAGATGTTGCCTTGAATTGGCTTTAAAAATAAAATGAAAAAGCTGTAGACTTTAATGTTATAAATGCATAATAAGAAAAAAGAAAAGACAGATCTTTATGTGCTACAAATCCTGGGATCGTTAGACGGATATCAACTGGAGAATGTGCTTGGTCACTGGTGTGCGAGAGCGTTTGTTATCTCTTCATTCAAAATCCCTCCCACTGTAATGTGTGACGAGAAGCCAGTTTCCATAGGATGTGTGTGTCGGCGTTGAAATCGGCTTAGGGTGCGACTCTCAAACTGGCACGGGAACATTTAAGAGTGTGAGCGGACGGTCTTTACATGTTTCCAGTGATGGCTCTTACGTTGTGCACCACCTGACCAGGGAAAGAGCTGCTTTCATACTGAAAGCAGCTCTTGCCACACTATACATAGCTATAAAGGTGCAATAAAGTTGTGACTTTTGTGAGCTGATTGTTTAATTTTGTCATCTATTGCTTTGAATTGCGATTAAAAGTAATGATTGGAGTTGGAGGTCTGATTGAAAAAAAAAAAAAAAAAAAGGTGCGTTGATAGAAGCAATCAGTTTTTTTCAATACTTCTGTTCATTTATCCAATTGTTTATTAGGATTGTACAAAAATTACCAATTTCAGCAAAATTGAATGGAATGGAAAGGATTTTAAAAGTAGATGAAGTCGATCCGGAATGACGTGTTTTAATTTAACTTACGGCGTGCAGAAGGTTACGGTAGTCCAAATCGACTTGTGTTCTGCTCATGGACGGATGGAGGTACAAGTAGAGCAGGTGGGTCCCAATCTGCTAGTGGAAAACTCCACGTGATATAATGATGCTCAGGAAATCCACTTCGCTGACGAGGCAAAAATGCAGTTGTTCCCGACGTGCTGACTGGTGCATTAAAGTGAACTGAAAACCAGTTCAGGTGAGTAAATAGAATGTTACGTTACAGCAGAGGATTTGTGACGATGTCGTCTGCTGTAATAGTCTTTAGGTTTAAACTCTTTCTGGAGATAGAGCAGCATTAAATGCATGCTTCCTCCGTGGAGTCCGGCGGCGGTGGCTGATGACTCTGTCAAGACTGATGAAGATGATTGGATTGCGGGAGAAATAAACTACAGGCCTAATTGTGTAGGGAACTTCCTGTGTGAACGTTTGCGAGACTGAAGAGCAGTGTTTGAGCATTCATTCATTCATAAAAAAAAAAACATTGGATCTATTTAACATGAAAAGTTAGACGAACAGAACAAAGCATGTGAAATAATATTCTTAATGAAATCTGATGTTAGAAATATAGTCAGGTCCCGCATCATAAATGTCAAAAAGGTGCAAGATTCAGCAAAGCTGTTTTTCCTATGTGATTCCTCGTGGGGGGGGGGGCAGCCACGTGCGCACTCGTCTCTGGATGCAGATCGGTGGAGAGATCGATCCACGCGGACTTTAAACGGCTGCCGGCGGTTTAAGAGGGAGACATCCAGAGAGCTGCCACGAAGTTGGAACGTGGGAGGTGAGCGCGAAGGCAGAGCGAGGTATCCGGATATCTGCGGGCGCAAGGCGCGCGACGACCCGGGTCAGTGACGGCCTGAGCAGCATCAGGACCACCAGGATGGAGGCGGAGAATCACGGTACGTCCTCCTCGCCCCACGCCCCGACGCGCTGCTAGCTTTTATCGGACGTTTTGGAGCCGAGCCTCTAAATGCACCACCAGTGCGCGCTTTTAGCTTTGACGCGCTGCTGCTGTGCCAAGAGGACAGGGAATTATAATCCAAATATACAGTTCACGCTGCTGCCAGATTATTGTGAGTGAGTGGACTGAACGTCAAAAAGGAACTAATGTCGCCTCTCAAAAAAGGGAGTAGCTGCTGTGATTTTCTCAGGTGGGAACGCACAGCCAAAATAATTTCAAACAGACCTGCGTGATGATAATTAAGCATCACACTTGCACCTGTGACAGCGTGGATAATCCACATATTTACACATTCATGTTTGTGCAATGGAATATTTTTTTATTCCTGTTCTTATTGGACTTCACAAGATACAAACGTATTTATTTAAAGTAGTTTGAGATTCGAGTTGACAAAAAAAAAAACACCTACAGATTTTTTTATAGGAAAGTCATCCCATGCACTGACATGATGTTATAGGGCGATGATCTCAGGATGAGCCATAGAGGATGACTCAGTTTAAACCACGCTAGAGGCTTCATTTCAATTATTTAGCAGTTCTGTTTTTCAGTGAGCTCAATGCATCTGAAAATAGAACCACCAGCAATGGCCTCATTGCAACATTTCAACTGATGCTCATAAAAAAAGAAGGGAGGGCTGGTCCCTCGACTGACAACAAAGAGATCCTCTTCTAAGTTTGAATTTCAACTTTTAAAGGATTCTTTTTGCACCCTGATTGCAGATTTTCCTGTCTTTGCTTAGAAGGGAAGCCAGACATTGAACCATCAGTCGACAATTATTTGTCCTTTTGTGTTAAAGTGTTGGAGCACAAGAGAAAGGATGTGACGAAGCGTCCAACACATTCAAACGGCACTCACTGTCCCTGACACCTCCTTCGTCAGATCATGCTGCTGGTGATCTTGAATGAGAAGGAGTCACCTCGCCTTTCCCTCAGTGCTCGGATTTTTCAGGATATTGTAGGATAAATAAAAAACAATAAAAACAACTTGTTTTGAAATTTGAGCTGCGCCCAAGAGTGTTCATCAAATTCGGTTCATTAGTGACCTAATTTGAGCTTTCACGACAGTCACCAAACTGTTTTTTGCACTGTTGGTTGGTGCTGCTGCCGTGCACCATCTATCTCGGGATTCAGTCGGTGCCTTCTCTGTTTCTTCAAGACTTCAAAGGCTGCAGGTTGTCAAAATATCTTTGTTTTATCTTTTTTTTTTACTGTGCTTTTCTTTTCGGCCATCTACCTGTCAGTGCAGCTCAGTTTCTATTTGCATATGAAGACTGCACAAAAAAGGAAACAGTGTCCTAGTTTGCATGGTGCATTGTAGCATCAGACACACGGTTGCTGTTGTTTTTGGTGCCATCTGTCCTCTCAGTTTGACCCTCGTCCCTCCTTAGCTTGGTGACTGATGCTTCGACCCACTTGAATTTAGCTGTTTTTCTTGATATGCTTGCACTGTCTGCTCGGGGGGGATGAGAGATAAGCTCCTCCTATGCGCCGTGCATACACAAAGAAAAATTGTCAAAACGTCAGCAGCAGAATCTCAGTGGACTAATGCAGAGTTATGCTGAAAGAAAATGAAAGATGAAAAGGCAGGATGTTCAAATCTGGCACCCCAAAGTCAATCTAACTTGTACTAGCAGCTATTTTTCTAATTTAATCGTTGCAAGAGTTCAGAAGTAGAAGGTGATCAGTGAAACTCGGTGGAAAAAGGTTCTAGATTGTTCTTGGTATCTTTATACAGCAACCATGAAAAGTGAATCAGAGTTTTTTAAACTGATTTTTTAATACATAAATTGTGTTTTCAATTGTATTTTTTTTTTCTGACCTCATTCTGGGATCAGATTCAGAAGACATTTTGCATGACACTGCATATCGGACCCCTTCATGACTGTGATTTTTGGTGAGTCAATTGAATGCATATTTTATAAGATATGATCTTTTGAAAAAGCCTCCATTATAAGATCCAGATGGGTTTCCAGATCACTCTCAAATTTGAATGGGGTCTAGGTCAGACCAAGACCCATCTTCAGATTTATCCTTCATCAAGATCCATCCTGCAGTTTTTCTGTAATCCTGCTAACAAACAGACAAGCAAACGCTGACAAAAACATAACCTCCTTGGCAGAGGTATTGACATAGTACTGACATAAATCTTTTTACTAGATGTTGATAGTACTGTCAGCATTCATACATGGTTGTCATCATCATCATCATCAGAAACTCCCATTAGAAGCAGCTCCTGTTTGCAATATTTCCACAAGAATGATCCACAAATAATAAAAATGTATAGATGAATTAAATCTTATTCTGCAGATATTCAAATAGTGTCAGAATGAAAGCCAGGCAGAGATGTTGTTACAGGCTCTGTCCCCTTGGTGGCGCCTATAATCACTCAAACAGATTACGTTTGAGTAAAAGGCGAGAATCATAACATGCAGTGGCACTGACTGACCAAAGGGAAATCTGACAGCTCAATGACAAAGACAGCTTCACGGTGTGAGCACGTGTTTATTCAATGAGGTGAATGTGTTGATTTTTAGAGAACCTCTTTTTTGCAGTGACCATCCAGTGGAGGAAGAGGATGCAGCCGGTCCAGCTTCAGCAACTATACTAGGGAGAGAAATGTGTTTCTTTTTATGCAATCAAACAAAAAAGCATTTGCAACCAAAGAAAAAATTTGCAAACAAGACCATTATTATCTATCAACATCATTATTTTTGGCTGCAAATCTTTCTTTTTTTTTGCATAAAAAGAAACAAATCTCTCGCCATACTAGACGGCCCCATTACAATGTGTGGCAGCTATGTTTGAACAGTTAGAGCGCTGATCCATTATAATCTCCCCCCCCCCCCTGCAGTCTTTTAGGTCATGATGCTGAGGTGGGACAAGAAAACAACAAATGAGAAAAGTGCTCCACAACTCCGCCAGAGGCCACAAACACCTCCTTTGTTGACGCATTAAGTCTTTATCTTGTGTTGCACTCCGCCTAGCATCACCCCTACAACATTAACCCACTATGTAGACTTAAGCTACCCACCGAACCAAACCCACTTAGCCACCCACTCATCCATCGCCACCTGTTAAATGCTGCCTGCAAGATGCTCAGGGAATTGCTGACACATGCTTATTCGTGAGACCAAGTTGAGGAATATGCATGATAGAAAATGAGAAGAATATCCTTCCTGCTGACTTCACTGTGTGCCGTGCCATCGTTGCTCTTGTGACAGGCCTACTCCCTTGGGTGATGTGCAGCTGCAGCACATTAACTTGGCCGTGACTGACTTTGCAGTTCATTCATGGGTCATTTCGGAGGATTCTTCTCGGGCCTCTGGCAGCTGAACATGGCCCGTGATAGTTAGGGCAGGGCAGGGATGATGCTAAACTGTAGAAATGCAGCATGTGTCACATCGGTTTTGTTCAGTAGGTGGCACCTTGTCAAAGATGCTACCCTTGACGACAAGCCGAGAGTGAACGTAGAGCTGAAAACCAAATTAATGACCCCTGCTGAATGAGTGACAGGCGTGCTAATCCAGAGTGGCGTTGGAGCAACAGTCAAGGTAAACAGTTTTACTCTGCCCCAAGGGAGGAAGTTGACGATCCCAAGTGAAACCAGTGGATGCTGAGGAGAAAAGCGTCTTTAGCAGGACCAGGACCCCAAAAATATGTCTCTGTTGATCATTGCAGTAAAAGCATCCTAAAGGCTCACAGCATTTTGCCCAGAAGCAGATCATTGCTTCCACCAGGTTGCCAAGCAACAATGACATCTTGATATTATTATTATTCTTTTTTTAATGTGCTCTTGAATCCAAAAATGATGGGTGATGAAATGCTAAAAATTAAACAAAGGGTAAGAGACGAAGCTCAAAGACTGTAGCCCGCAAAAAACAACGTGGCTCAAGGATGATAAAAGATAAAACCTAATTTAATTATGTCTCTATTTTCCCTGCGATGATTTCTTTCTGCCTTTTGTTAGTAGCAGCAAAAGCAACAGAAAACGAGTCATCTGCCCTAAAGGCGTGCAAATATGATCTCCAAAATACAAACAGACTTTCTCATTTGTGCCTGCAAAGCTTCGGTCCAAGAATATAGATGCTTGAATTAGAATGGAAAGTAACAAGAGAGTGCAAGTGGGAGAGAGAGAGAGAGAGACGTAGAGAGAATTAGAGCGAGGTAGCAGGGCAGGTTGGAGGGAGGCTGAGCGGGAATAGGGGAACCGGGTACAAAGCAGAAGTGATATCAGCATCTTAGCAAGAAGATGCACATTCTAACAGAAGGAGGAGTCGAGAGAAAGTAGGTAAGTTGTTTTCCGAGGGAGGAGCACAGAATCTATCCAACTGGCGGGATTAGGAGAATCGGAGTGACATGAGGAGGACCTAACGGCTGGAGTGTCCTCATGGACTGGAGGACCTGGCAGCTCGGAGAGACTCGATAGGCACGATTCTGACGCCAGGGCCTTCACGTCTTCCTCAGTGGAGGCACTGACGGACCCCACACCTCCACACAGACTAACAAAGACTTCACGCAGGCGCCATGGGGACAGTGAATAAACTTTGCGTGTCCAGCTTCCAGACTTTCTTGTGTCCAGCTCTGAAGCCGCTTGAAGAACCTCCAGGTAAGGTCACATTTGGGGGCAGCTTTAAAATGCGCCACTGTGGCCCCGATGGCTTCTCTGATTGATCACATATTAACTGATCTCTCTGTGGCATTTTAAAGCTTTATACTTTCAAATGACTTCTCATGTTTGGTGACCAGGGGGGGGCGTGTGTGACCTGTTGAATGTCTGTTTGTGTGTCCAAAAACGCATGGCTCAACCACAGATGATGACAGTCAGATAGGAATAAAGTCAGTGTCTCATGGCTAAGGAGGCTCTCGGTAAATACAAGTTAAAGCTCTGAGTACATACACACACATGCACATAGAAACACACACACATAAATCTTAATGAGCGAACACACGGTGCTTTCCTTCTACAAGTAGATGGGTGAACAGGTACGGGCTTAATGTCACCAGCTGTCACAGTGTTCCCACAATTGTCCTTCCACAACAGGGATTAGTAACCAGGTCTGAATTGCGATGCGGTGGATTTGGGTCGTGGCGGATTAAGCTTTGGAATTCTTCTGCCTTGCACAGGGTTGTATGCACATTCCCATTCCCATTGGGAATGTTTGAAAGACTCTTTGACAGGACTGAAGCTCTTCGCTGGGTTTTTCGGTTCTGGTAAATCAGCTGACGAGCTGATTGTGTAGCAAAAGGGAAGCGATTACTGTCTCAGTCATTTCACAACATGTGAATCAGCTTCGTGAACCGATGTGATTGTGTGTGTGTGTGTGTGTGTGGGGGGGGGGGGGGGGGGTGATCACGGGGGGAGGTGGAGGTCATGCATTACTGCTACATGTTTACAATGTGTTGTCTCGTATGTGACTTAATGTGATCAGTATAATATAAAACGAAATGTTGTGCAATCCTATTGTTCTGTCGGCATGCAATTATGTTGTGGAATTCCATCTAATGTGGAAATGCCCTCCACTGAAATAAAGTTTGACAGTCGTCAGCGATTGGGTGGTGCTCCTTCTGGAGTTAGTGCTTCTGTTTTTCTTTTTTCTTCCACGAGTCATGCTCGTGATTCACGTGTGACTCAGCTAATGCTTGTCCAACAAGGTCTTATGAGGAGAATATTGAATTTCTTCCCAGAATGTAAGCAAATGCTTGTTGACATGAGCTACTCGGGGGGGCGGGGACGTGCAAACATGAGTGAGGATCTTAAAATACTGGTTGACACCATGTTGACTTTACTTTTCCCTCAAGTCAGAATTTTTTTAGCAGCTTGGATGAGGTGGCTCGGACATCTATTTGGGATGCCTCCTGGACGCCTCCCTGGGGAGGTGTTCAGGTCAGGGCACGTCCCACCGGTAGGAGACCACGGGGGAAGACCCAGGACACGCTGGAGAGACTATGTCTCTCGGCTGGCCTGGGAACGCCTCGGGTTCCCCCCCCGGTGGAGCTGGAAGAAGTGGCCGGGGAGAGGGAAGTCTGGGCTTCCCTGCTTAGGCTGCTGCCCCCGCGACCCGACCCCGGATAAGAGGCTGAAAATGGATGGATGGATGGATGTTTCATTAATATCAGTGTATCGCTGTTGGGTTTCATGCATGAACTAGATCGGTTTGGCCTCTAGGGGCAGCGCAATCATTATTACCGGTAGTTTAGAAGTTAGTCACTAAACGCACACTTTCAGTAATGGTGGATTCTTCTGGATCTATAGATCCGTAGCTTTTGAAGATACAACAAATCCGTTTGTCCACTACTAATTCCACAGCGTCTTGGTGAAGGTCAGCAGAAACAGAACCTCTTTTGTAATAAGAGAGATATCATTGAAAGTGTGCAAAAATAAAATTGTTTTGTTGTAAAAATTCACCCAGATTTCAACTGGATCTGTCTCCTCAGGTATTAAAGAGAGAACAAATCCGTCGACATGCTCCGATGGGGAATTGTCTCAGCTATAAGATGACGCTTGTTAGAAATCTCTGTCTCAAACATTAAATGTAAAGTAGGCCCAAAACGCATGTGTACCACAATTTCTTGAAAAATCCTGATAATATATGCAATCTGGATACGAAATTTTGAAGCTCCATTTATTGCAATGTTAATGAAGATTTCAAAGTGATCCAGACTCCAGGATCTCTTCTGGATCATCACCAAAATGTAATCTATTCCTGGTAACATTCCCAACATTTCGTGAAAGTTTCATCAAGATCTGTCTGTAACGTTTTTGAGTTTTGATTCTGAGGTGACGAAAGCACGCTGATTAAAAGGCTAAATTGATTGGTCAGCTCATTTGCACTCGTGTATGAAAGAAGATCGTGATGTCAGCATCTTATTGGACAGATTTTACGTCCTCACCTATTTGCAGTGAGACAGCGCTGTATTCTGCTGATAAAACCCAGCTTGACATATTTTGCATATCAAATGAAAGGCAAAAAATATCTTTCAAAGAGGAGCGCGTGGGAATCCAAACAGACCCAGCTAAAAATCCACATGGTCCTGTAAGCCACACAATATCTCTCTGGTGCCATGAGCGGATAAAATAACATGAAATAAAAACAGGAGGTGGAAAGTATTTTTGCGGCTACCCCTGGTAGTTGTAGCGCAGTGTTCATCCTGTCGTTTTAATATAAATGTAAATAAACACAGGGACTTCATCAAGCTTTTGTGTCTGCATACAAAAAAAAAACCCCTCAGATGAGCAGCAGGGGTTTTATTTTCTCATTCCCTAAGACTTATGCATAATTAATTATGGATGAGCAAGTGCTTTGTCAGCCTGTAGTTTAAGACAGCGATAGCGGCATGATTATCTCAGTTGCAGAAGTGTAGTGCGGTGCAGATATGTGCGACTGTCCTATTTCACACACTCGACATTTCACATTTCAGTATCTCCCTAAAACTGTCACAGCTCCTGACACCACTATTTCTCCATGCACATCCGTGCGACTGTCGGTAAGTATTTCTGTCGGATTCTGTCTGGATTAGAACGTAAAGCCGATTATTTTTGCTGCTCAGGATAAAAGGAGAACCTTTTTTTTAAAATTAAAATTAACCTTTTTGTTTGCAGTTGCAAAGTGATTGGCCACCCATATTTTTTGCCTCACATCCATATTAGAAAAGCAGCAGAAGTGAATGTCAGTAATTTGTAGGTGGGGGTCACCACAGCCTCTCCCCCTGCCTGGAAAATTATAGGATGGATTGAAAGGTCTAATTGCCTCTTACTGCTTCTGTATTCATTGAGTCATTCACGGAGCAACGGAACCCCTTTCTGTCATGCAATGCAGCAATCATCCCTCGTTTTTCATGGCTGGTGTTTTCTTGGTTCAAACAGGTGGCTAAAAATAAATGTCCAATTTCTCTTTACATCTCTTTTTCTTTCTCCAGAAAGAATTGCATGTTAAGAGTCAAAGATTCGGAAACAACAAGCGTTTAATCTTGCAGTGACCCTAAAGCTATACAAACAATGTGTTTGCATGAAGCTGAAAATATAAAGCATCTGAATGGAGACAGTTGTTTGGATCATTTCTGTTTTAATAGCGTGTGCCTCATTTATGGAATTTGGTTAGAGCTTAATTTAGCATTTGAAAAACGGACACCTTCTCTAAAACTTACAAACGGGGGAAACAAAAAGTTTCATTCCCCTTCCCGGAGCCCAGCTATTTCTACATTTTTGCTGAAATCTGTTCAACTATTTTAGAGTCATCCTGCTGAGTAACACACACACATAACACAAGCACACAAATCCCGTGAATTACATTTTTTTCTGACAGGCAATTACTTCTGATGGCTTTTCGTCTGATTAAATATTATTATCTCACAAAGAACAATTACAGCTTTTCATCAAAACGTCGGGAACCGTGACTCATTGTTATTAAAATCTGGATGATAATACGGAGCCTTGTGGTTTCTGGAATAGTATTGCAAGTTGTGCAATTAGTTAT